>NC_060130.1:482968621-483600586 GCF_021461395.2 Schistocerca americana
CAACACAAATAAGCAACTAATTAATGACCTTAGTCCTTGGATATTCTGTTGCAATAAGGATAACGGATTTTGTGCACTGAATTACAACTGGATTAACGTAATTTTTCTGTCAGTTTTTTAATATCTAAAGTTTCAATCAAGGATTATTTGTATGAATTGTATACACTAAAATTTGATTTTTGGATGCCTGTTTTATCAATGTGAATGTTATTTTCTGCCTGTCTCGGAACATCTTTTGTTTCCGACCTAAAAAAAAAACGGATGTTCTTTCACTTGTAACCACTGGTACTTTACCACTTATGATCGTGCTCCCCCCGTAAGTTATTTGCTATTAGACCTGACAGTTTTCCCTTCCCTTCCCTGTTGAGGTGAAGAATTTGCTTAGCATAGCCCCACCTACTGATAGAGTCAACAGGAGCCACACCGATATAAGACCCCAAACCTAATCCAAGTAACCATTCCCCCTCTACATTAACTCTCCTAACAGAGGAGCTTCAATGAGGTCAGTCATGGCGCCTCAGAACAGATACAAGATCAAAACCAATCTCGTTGCTGAAGTTATCTTTACCAGGTCATCCTCAGTTGAACATTTAGGGTCCCTGTCTATGCTGCTGCCACCCCATTCACTATTACCATGGTGTCTTCCATCGTGAAGTCTTTGCAAAGTAAACCTACATCCCCTGACACCTGACCTAGACTTGCACGAGGTTTTAAAAACAACTTGTGACCTAGTAACTTGACCCTAGTTTATACTATGACAGTCGGCCAACACCTTTACTATGTCAACTACCTAACAACCAGACTTTCCCCTTCCTCTTAACTTTTACTGAATTCTTATTCTCAAACAATTTTTGAAAGTTTGTTGTGTCCTGTCTACTACTACATCTACTTGTGGCTCATCAGTTTCCAACTGTGACAACAGATCAAACCAGTTTTCTAGATTGACAACAAAAATGTCTGACAAAGTTCTATTCCTCTCTTCCCCCTTAACCTTTCGAGAACTTGTTTTGCCTCGTCTAGTTCCACCTGAATGGCGTCAATCTTCTCCTCCTGTTACACTATCTTCCTATCTCTACACAACCAATGAGCCTTGTTTATTCCTGCAGTTCCCACGGTGCTACAGTCACTCGCATGACAGGAACTGCAACAACCCTCACACCACAGCCGGATTAGCTGAGCGGTCTAAGGCGCTACAGTCATGGACTGTGCGGCTGGTCCCGGCGGAGGTTCGAGTCCTCCCTCGGGCATGGGTGTGTGTCTTTGTCCTTAGGATAATTTAGGTTAAGTAGTGTGTAAGCTTAGGGACTGATGACCTTAGCAGTTAAGTCCGATAAGATTTCACACACATTTGAACACCACAGCCTTGAACTAACGACAATCCTATGGCAAGTCATACGCTTCTCACTCATGGAAAACAAATTTTAACTTTAGTCTAAATTAAACGAGAATAATTTCCTAGACTACTCAATTAATATATTTAATTTCTCAGAAAGTTTTGGCCTAAAGCTCGGATACTATTTAAAAACTTCTGTAGAAATAGAAACGATTAAATTTCTATTATTTACCTAACAGAACAAACATAAGCAAAGAACTGAGCCTGCGCTATATGAACATTTCACTTTATAAACGATGAGAAACCTGTGGCTTAGAATGCCGTGATGCTTATTCTTGATGGTCATCACTCTCATACTCATAACATTCTTGTTGTTGATTGTGCTCAAGAATAGAATGTCACACTATTGTGCCTGTCACCTCATACAATACATCGCTCACAACCTCTGGATTTGTTTTTATGGCCGCATTCAAGTGTTCGGCTCACTGCACATTCTTTCCAATGTTTGAGAGGTAAAGACACTGGACCACTGATGGGAAGAACATAGTGCAGAGTCGCAATAATAGAAGTGGCTGCAAATGACTTCAAAAAAGTGGATCTATTCTTATGTCCCCCCTGGTTTTTTCATCTATGGATTTTCCTCCTCACCAGACTGCAGCAAACGCTGATACGGTCTCAGAAGCTACAGCCATTGTTGACTGCAGTTAACTGAATTGAAGAAACAGAGTCCTCACTAAGAGCAGATAAAACAGCAGTGTTAACAACATCTCCTTTTAAATGAGTTTTGATGTACTTCATGGCTAAATGGCTAAAGAAAACAAGTTCCGAGACTACAGTAAACAAACCACCATCAACAAAATCTGCTCTAAGAACTTAATTTGATGCATTTGATAGACCTTCAACATCTGGGGCTACCAAACGGAAGTTGTTCATAAGACATCATCAGAAAGAAGAAAAACAAAAACAGCCAGTTCATGCTAAGGAAGACCTGATTCAAGGCTTCACTAAACCATGTTGGAAGACTCTTCATCCAAATATGAAGAGAGTGAGGAGTAGAGGAGTGAATTTACTGCGACCAGTTGTGGTCAGCTGATACCTTTGAAGAGACCCGAATTAAGTTCATTGGTAGCACTCAATGGTGTCATGAGCTTTGTGCCTGTGTCAATGATGATACTTGGAAAGTATTAAAAATGAGACTTCTGTATCAAAAAGCATTTAACATTTCTCTTATTATGACTGAAATGTTTACAGAGTAACAAACAGTTATCCAATACTCTTTACTTTTGAAACAAACATTTAGTGCAAAAATAAAGGCTATGCTACTAATTCATTGAGTTTTAATTTTGAAACTTCCTGGCAGATTAAAACTGTGTGCCCGACCGAGACTCGAACTCGGGACCTTTGCCTTTCACGGGCAAGTGCTCTACCATCTGAGCTACCGAAGCACGACTCAGGCCCGGTCCTCACAGCTTTACTTCTACCAGTATCTCGTCTCCTACCTTCCAAACTTTACAGAAGCTCTCCTGTGAAACTTGCAGAACTACCACTCCTGAAAGAAAGGATACTGCGGAGACATGGCTTAGCCACAGCCTGGGGGATGTTTCCAGAATGAGATTTTCACTCTGCAGCGGAGTGTGCGCTGATATGAAACTTCCTGGCAGATTAAAATTGTGTGCCCGACCGAGACTCGAACTCGGGACCTTTGCCTTTCGCGGGCAAGTGCTCTACCATCCGAGCTACCGAAGCACGACTCGCGCCCCGTCCTCACAACTTTACTTCTGCCAGTATCTCGTCTCCCACCTTCCAAACTTTACAGAAGCTCTCCTGCGAAACTTGCAGAACTAGCACACCTGAAAAAAAGGGTACTGCGGAGACATGGCTTAGCCACAGCCTAGGGGATGTTTCCAGAATGATATTTTCACTCTGCAGAGGAGTGTGAGCTGATATGACATTAGACTTTTACTTCAGCTGTCTGAGACACTTGTGCGTTCGGGATGCTACAATCATAACAAACTATGGGCAAATCAACAGAATAAAAGCAAAATTACTCACCCTGGAGAGACACCATCTCGAAGGCTCTAAAATACGAACGCGTTTGCAGAACGGTACACGAGAAGAAACAACATCGATGTACCACATCCTCCAAGAGAACAAAAGACAAAAACGGAAAATTCTGACGGAACTCAAAAATTCAGACGGGAGACTCTTGACAGATCAAGCTGCAATACGAGACGAGATCCATCGACACTTTAGTGAGTTGCTGGCCAATACACAGACAGATGAAACAGCACAGCAAGCTCTCACTGCTAGGACGACAGAGTGACTCACTCCAGAAGAAGCTGATGTGCTCGCAGCAAGAATAACGGACGAAGACGTCGAAGATGCCATCTCGAGGAGTCCAAAGAATAAATCACCTGGACCAGATGGGCTACCCGCTGGATTTTATCAAACTTTTCGCGAACAGATAATTGCTAAATTGACACTCGTCTGCAATGAAATACTAAATGCCGACACTGCCCTTCCGAAGGAATTCTGTGAAGGTACAGTGGTCTTAGTCCCCAAAACACCAAGAGGCAAAACCGTGGAGAATCTTCGACCCATAACACTTCTCAATAGTGATTATAAAATCTTCGTCCGTATCATGATGCAAAGGTTTAATTCAGTGACAGGAGCTTACCAGACAAGTGTGGGAAAGGATAGAACGATATTTCAGACCTTATGCGACTACAGAGACATTATAGCGATATCGGTAGCCTGCAACATTCGCTGTGCCCTGATGTCGCTTGACTTTGAAAAAGCCTTTGATAAAGTTAATCATTCGTACCTGTTCCGGTGTATGACATCCATGCACTTCCCACAGAAAATTATAGTCTCCGTGAAAAACATACTGACGAATAGCACGTCAAGAATCAGTCTCAACGGACAACTCAGTCACCCGATCAATATTCACAGTTCGGTAAGACAAGGTTGCCCCATGTCCATGACGCTTTTCGCGATTGCGCTTGAACCTCTCTTAGTATCCCTGACTCGGCAACTCTGTGGACTACATATACACGGACAGAAGATCATATGTCAAGCCTACGCGGACGATGTAGGGGTACTTGTGACTGACGAAAGCGAGGTGGCAACAGTACTTGAAGTTGTGGCGACCTACGAACTGGCGTCAGGAGCTAAACTCAACCGCAATAAATCTGGTATTATGAATCTTGGTAGGGGCGTAGAGATCAGAGCCGCTGGACGTATCAACACTGTGGAAAAAATAAAATGCCTTGGAATAGAATATACGAATAATATCCGCCGCACAGCCGCTCTCAATTATAGAAAATTACTTGCCACATTACGAGCAAGCATAAAACAACACAGCTTGCGTAATTTAAATGCAATACAAAAAGTGCAGCTAGCCAATACCTATATAACCTCCAGAGTAAACTATGTTACTCAAGTGCTGCGTCTGCCACGAACCATAGCACACCAAATGCAAGCAGGGCTTGGTTATTTTGTCAGCAGAGGTCAGATATTTAAGGTTTCATATGATACCTTGCCGCTACCGACACGCAATGGAGGGCTGTATCTAACAGACATCTACCTCAAAGCGCAAGCGCTATACGTTAGCAAAACTTATAAACAGTGGCAACGATCACCGCGGACCTTAGTGGCTCATCTCTTACGTGAAATCACCCCAGTCAGCAGAGATCCACAAATCGACGTGCATCACATCTACCACGAGCTGTACCACTATAAACATTTTCTTGTGGAATACAGCTATGTACGCCATAGAATACCGGAGAAGGACATATATCAGGTTAAGGAGGTTTACAACACCTTGCTGGAAGGAAAATTGCGCAATCGAATAGAAAACAAGTTTCGACATTATAACTGGAAAAACATATGGGAAAACATATCTGACCCCCATCTACCATCCAATGTGCGATCGACGTGGTACCTCGCAGTCAATAGAAAAATCCCCAACAACTCTAAACTGCACGCCATACGTCTGGCACACACACCAAACTGTCCCAGCTGCAATGTCGTCGACACTGAAGAACATCGTTTCGTCTGTGACGATGTGAAAGACGTGTGGAATCTCTTCAGGCAAAAACTAGCGCATGTGCTCCGCACGTCACCTAACACCATTACACCGACACACGTCCTTCTGCCAGATGACGTGCCATATCCTAACACTAAAAGAAGGTCAGCCAACTGGCTCAAAGGACTGACAGTCCATTACATCTCAACGGCTATGACGAAGAGTGCAGCAGACTATTGGATGTACCTGATGACAGAACATCAAAAGCTCGAACGACAAAAGAAATACAAAGAGAATTACGCAAATTTCTTGAACCGAACTTTGTCCTACCGACAGAGCTGAAGAACGATTAAACGATATTTTGTACAATCTCAGGATTACTTTTTTTAATGAAATTATCTATTAAGTTTCTCATTCCTTTTACGCCAACAAGGTGGCTATTTCGTTTACCCTTTGCCCTCGTGTAGCAGCACTAATAGGTTGCTGACGCAAACATGAGACGCCAGCAGGCTGAAGTACGCCTGGCTCTCCTATAAAAATCGCTCCCGCACAATGATGGAAGAATGTAGCGGACCTATTATCTTTCCACAACCCCAAAAGAAGGGATTTTGTTTACTTGTACACATTTACTTCGTTGGTCAACTATCTCTTATGGAACAAACATAGCACAGAAGCTAGCCGAAGAAGGCACAATATGGCGAGCGGAAGGACGGGCTGTAGGGGAGGTAGGAGGCCCGAAAAAAAAAAAAAAAAAAAGATGGTAGAGCACTTGCCCGCGAAAGGCAATGGTCCCGAGTTCGAGTCTCGGTCGGGCACACAGTTTTAATCTGCCAGGAAGTTTCATATCAGCACACACTCCGCTGCAGAGTGAAAATCTCGTTCTGGAGTTTTAATTTTTATTTACGAACCACAATTAGAACATCCGAAAATAGGAACCATATTACGCCCTGGATTAAAATTACACGTTTTAATTCTTTGTCCTGCTGTTACTGAAACAGAAATCTTTTAATAAGACTTTTGTAAGGGTAGTATTTAATTTTCCTGTAGTAGTACTGCAAAATTTCCATAACTAAAAGGGTAGTTTTCAATTTAAAAATGATACCCAATAATAGGGTGCTTTCACCTAACTTGTGCCAACACTTGATAAACCTCAGTATGATTAATGCACTATTACAGCGGAAAATACTGGGACGATGTTGGAATGGCGATTGAAGGTATGGAGATTTCCCCCGAAATTATGGGCATATAGATAGCATTGTTTACATCAAAGTGTTTTGGTCACATGAAAAAGCGTATTGCTTTCGTAAAATTTTCAAGAATGATTCAATTATAAGTCTCAAAAAGCATAACTGCCCCTTAGTTTGACGACTGAAGCAAATGAACCATGAAGAACACAAAGGAAATGGTTTTATACGTGCTTCAGATAATGTACAAGAACATAAAGGTAGCGTTAGCAATAAGTGGTATCGTCTAAAAAAAAATCCTTTTTATTCAACTGCTCCACCACTTACAGGTGTTTTCAGGCAGGTACACTGAGGTGACAAAAATCATGTGATAGCGATATGCACATATAGAGATGGCGGCAATGTCGTGTACACAAGGTACAAAAGGACAGCGCATTGGGGAACCTTTCATTTGCACTCGGTGATTCACGAGAATAGGTCTCTAACCTGATTACGGCCGTATAATGGCAATAAACACACTTTGGATATGGAGAGATAGTTGGAGGTAGATGCATGGACATTCCGTTTCAGAAATCGATACGGAATTCAGTACTGAGAGATCCACTGCATCAAGAGTGTGCGAAGGATACCAGATTTGAAGCATTATCTGTCACCACAGAGAATGCAGTAGCCAGCAACCTTCACTTGATGACCAAGAGCGATGGTGTCTGCATAGAATTGTCAGTCTAACAGACAAGCAACAGTGCGTGAAATAACTGCAGAAATCACTATGGGACATGGGAAAAACATATCCGCTAGGACAATGTGATAAAACTTGTCGTTAGTGGGCTATGGTATCAGATAATCGACGTAAGTGCCTTCACTAACAGCACGACATTATCTGCAGCACTTCTCCTGGGCTCGTGACCATATCGATTGGACGCTATATAACAGGAAGACCGTGGCCTGATCAGATGAGTACCTATATCAGTTGGTAAGAGCTGATGACATTGTCACACACTGTGTGGTGGGATAAGGCTTAATGGTCCTTTTAAAGGTGCTGACAGAAATAAGATAGCAGTGTCGATTCATTGGCCATCTGCAAAAATATGTGCTGTTTATGTCAGCAGGTGTTGACCTTGATTTGAGCCCCCGTATATTGGAGGGGGAATAAGATGAAGTGAAACGTGCTGGCAGCGACGCCACGTTTTCTTATTGTATTCTTTCATCACTGCCGCCATCACCCATGTGGCGCTGTGGGAGGGGAGATAAGACGGTACCTGCTGCCAACAGCTTCATAAATATGTCTTCAGGTTTAGACTTGTCGCCTCGTAGTCTATATATAAGGTATGCTTTGACAGGAAACGTCACTTGGAGTACAGTCAACAGTGAGGTAACATCTACAACGATGAAGTTTTAGAGGAGTATGATGCAGCATGCAAGACAGCTCATTATGTGTGATTTGGAGATAATCCTCGACCTCACTGATTGATACTGGTTTATAAGAGCTAATATGGTTACTTGGCACATCTCCAGAATCATTAACTGGCTAATTATTTTGGGAACATAAGAATACATTTCCTCTTTCCCCTCCCTGCCCTTCTTTGTATGAGTGTGAATAAAATAATAATAGGACGGTTACTAATGTATGCCTTTCCCCTTGAAAAATTCTTCAACTAGATTCCAGCCATGGAAGTGGATGCAGTATGCACCACTGCATGTGCATCAACATATTGAGGTGCAGTGGAGGCTCATGAGAATATATTCTGGATGTTCACAAATTTTGAGATTCAGAAAAATTTGAGAGTGTGAAAGTAATAGCATCTGCTGTATGACAGTTATGCTTATCAACAAATTTATACAACTACAGCCACTGCCAATAATAATAACATATATATGTTTTTTCGTCTGACTAGGATCTCCCGCCGGATGGACCGTTCGCTGGGTGCAAGTCTCTCGATTTGATGACACTTTGGTGACTTGCGCGTCGATGGGGATGAAATGATGATGATCAGGACAACACAACACCCAGTCCCTGAGCAGAGGGAATCTCTGACCCAGCCGAGAATCGAACCCAGGCCCTTAGGATTGACATTCCGTCGCGCTGACCACTCAGCTACCGGGGGAGGACATTAATAATAATAATAATAATAATAAGATGCATAGCTTATCTGACAAAAGAAAGAATTGTTTTTGTGGAATTTTGTTGTTTGTACATAACGAAGTACAGTTTAGGTCAAAAATGAAATAATGCGTAAGCTTTCGCAACTCTCCATTTCGCATTTTAGTGTAAGTGGGAGTTTTCGTGGTTTCCCATTTTTTTGGACAAATGTACAAGAACTCTAAGAGAAGTATTAGTTCACGAATTTACTTCTGGTCTGAAAAATCGGATATTCTTACGCTGCATCCACATAACAACTTGGGCTAACTGTACACTTGCTTGTTAAATGTTCACTTTTAATCATGCTCCTTTGACCTTGTGACTCTCTCAATCAATGGATCTGTTCTCGGAGACCCTAGTTCCTTTGCGGGTAAGTTTTCCAGGTAATTTACTTTTCTGTTTTCACTCTACAGCGGAGTGTGCACTGATATGCAACTTCCTGTCAGATTAAAGCAGTGTTCCCGACTGGGACTCGAACTCGGAATCTTTGCCTTTTAAGGGCAACAAATGCTCTACCTACTGAGCTAACCAAGCATGACTCACGACCCATCCTCACAGCTTTATTTTTCTGTTAGCATTTAAAATAGATTCAACATAGTTTATGTTTACACTGGTACACTGTACATGAAAGCCAATTCCCGCCCAATAAACAACCAACTATACGTACAAAGTTCCGTTTCTCTAAATGGTTAAACTGAAGTAGTAATGTCTAACAACGTGATCACATAATTAGAATACAAACGAGGCCCTGATGTGCTTGAGGGCGGATAGCACACCGCTGCCAGTCCCACATTTAAGTGAATGTAAGAGAAACAAGTGATACAGCTTTTCGTGAAGTTTCATACATGCAATGTGGACCTACAGCGCAGATAAACAGAACTCGCCATACGATCAACAGATTTCAGAAGCATGAATAAATCCTACAAGATCACAATAGACAGTGATGTGCTTTAGGCCCTTATGATTCTCACAAGGAAAACTCCCCATCATACCCCATTCATATTTAGTGGTAAGATCGCCCAGTTGATAGTCCATCAATAACTGAACACAGATCAAGCATGAAAACAGGAAGAAGATCTACTGAAACGCCAAAAAAGCAAAATAGAAACAACCACCGGTTCAAGAATAACAATTGCAATACTAAGTGTATATTCAGAGGTGTGGCTTCACGTTTAAGTGGTCAGTCCGCTGTTAGCAGCGGTGGGGCGAGGTAGTCGTGCCTGTGTCCCGCCTGTTTACTTAACCGTGCGAGCGAGTGTTTCCTGTTTACCTTTCGCTGCGGGGAGTCTCACGCGTCTGTGTCTCGGTAGTGCCATGGCGCACTCGTACCGCAAGTCCACAATTAAGATCAGATTTCAAGCAGACTGCGCAAGACCTCGAGCACTTGACACTGAACGTTTCATCCGGGAAGAACTTCATATTGCACCTCAAGACATCATTGGGATCCACTTTTCTATAACACAAAGTGTCGTATACATAAAACTAGTCAATGAAGAGACGTCTACTGATGTGTGCCGACACACTCATGGACTTAAATTTAAGCATCCTGATGGCCACATAGGAACTGTAACTATCGACCACGCTGGATTAGGCCTTTGCACTCTGAGGGTCTTCGAGCTGCCATTCAAAGTCCCGCCAGATGTTTTGATGACAGCTTTCAAACCATACGGCGACGTGCTAAGCCACCTGGCTGAAAAATGGCAAACGTTTGAGACATACCCCGTCTTAAACAGAATGCGACAAATTATGCCTACAATGACAAAGAATGTGCCATCCTATTTAGTAATTGCCAGCTGCAGAGCCATTGTCATGTACAACGGACAACCGCGTACTTGCGCCGGCTGTGGCCAGGAAGGACATGTCCGATCGGCCTGTATTCAATGCCGACTGACTCAGACACTGGTTGGTGAAGTTCCATCCCCGGCGACACGTACTTCATTCCCCATCATGTATGCAATGGGTGCAACCCCGATAGCTGTTCCTGCCCAGGATCGAAACACCATACTGCAGTCAATAGTCTATGACAGTGTGGTGGACAAAATATCCCCCTCCACGACGTCATCGGCAGAATTTCCTCAAGACGGTGATCAATTGTGACACCAAGATGAGCCTAAAGAGAAGATGGAAGTCGAACCAGAAATTGTCCCGACTTCTGCCTTCCTACCAATGGAGACCACGTCAGAAGATTGCCGCCCGCACTCTGACACAGAACAACATGTCCGAAAACAATGATCTCTTCGAAAACGCAAGAAATGGCGCCATACGCCATACGATGATTGCCTGCTTCAGATGTGTGACACAGACGAAGATCCGGCATTGGACGACACTCAGGACTCTACCACAACAACTCACCCTTCCCGTCACGATGCTATGGCGAATACAGTTTCTGAGCCTCAAACTGACAACACCACTTCTGCTACTGAACATGGAAACGAGCACTCTACTGACAGCACTAATCAACGGTCACCAATTGCTGCATCTGATTCTTGGGTGGATGATGTCGAGGATGAGCCACAATGCACAGAGGATGCCGAGGGCAGAGATGCTCCCTTGGCTGTACCGAGCACTGACCAACCACAGTGACTACGGCTGTATCGTCTGCCTCTGTGGGGCCGCCCCCGCTGCCCACACCTTTCCTCCTAAGCAACCCAGTTGCTGACCTGGCTGACCAAACATACCGTCTAGCAGTGATTAACATCAACAACATATGTGCCCAACATAACATTTCGATGCTACAGGATCTGCTCAATGCAGCAGAAATCGACACTGCGCTCGTTCGAGAGGTTTATGTCACGGACTTCAATGAACCCTATGGCTACAAGACTTGGGTGTCACATGCGTCGACCAATGGCAGTGGTGTGGTGATCCTCCTCCGCGAAGGT
This sequence comes from Schistocerca americana, assembly GCF_021461395.2. NCBI lineage: Eukaryota > Metazoa > Arthropoda > Insecta > Orthoptera > Acrididae > Schistocerca > Schistocerca americana. The sequence goes on from NC_060130.1 coordinate 482,980,188, forward strand.
ACTGGTATACCTGCGAAAGATGTCGAGTATCTCCCTAACACCAGAGGCATGGCTCTTACTATCCATGGAGTCAAAGTTATTAACATTTATGCACCGTCAAGATCTGGTCGGCGTCACGAACGATCCACCTTTTTCACTCATACAATCCCACCCCTCTTTATGGGCTGTCAGGACGCCTTGATATTCGGAGGGGACTTCAACTGTAGCCAAGCACCTAAGGATCAGTTACCACATCATTCTCCCTGCACAGAACTCGTGACAATTATAAATAATCTTCAATTGGTGGAGTCATGGGAACATGTTGGTGGCGATCAGCCTGGACTTATGCACTACACCAGCCATTCCTCCAGCCACATCGACTGGATTTACATCTCGTGCTCCATAGTTGTGGGGACGAGAGATGCCGAAATTTGACCCACGGCATTTTCTGACCACGAAGCCTACATCTGCGCCATTACCCTCGGCCGCTAGAAGGTATGGCGCAGCCGTGGTCCATGGAAGTTGAACGTCACCCACCTAGCCTCTCAAGAATGTCGACGCCTTATAATAGAACACGTGGGATTCCTGTAGCCGCCAGCATGACACCTACCGGTCTAGACTGTCGTGGTGGTTACTCTGCACCAAACCAGCCCTCCAGAAGACCTTAATAGGCTTCAGACGAGATGTAGTAGCATGGAAGAGACATACCATGGACTTTTACTACAGCATCTTAAGGGAATGTACAACATTGCTGTACTCACCTGCAAGGCAGGTGATGGTGAACCGTGCCAAGGCCAGGTCATCATGCGGCGGATTTTTACGTGCGTGCGTGCGACGCACCAATTGCGACGGATTATACGTTGCTGCTGCAATGCAATTTCTTTTATAATTTTTGTTCACGTACCTCTTTACAGCGGTAGATCGTCGAATGTAAACTCCTGACTGCAGCTACTTACGAGATCACAGAAAAGCGGTGTTGAGGAAACTGTAACCTCATAGCTACTCGCCGGAGGCCGCTATAAGTAAAATTTGCTGAAAATTGTCTATGTACTTTAAAGAAATGATTCAGAAAGGGGATGTCACTCGTACTTTAAACATGAAGTTCAAATTTAAACCTTCAATAGATCTTTATTGCCGTTAAGCAAGATCATCAGCCCACATTTACGAAAATTACTAAAGTTTCTGCTCACAGTTATCACCATACCTAAGACAGCCAGAACTTTTACCTTCCCAAATTCCGAAACCAATTACTTGTAACAGTCAATAATCGGCCAATTACTTTTGCACACGATATTCAGTGGTTGTCTTTAGTAAAAGTTTATGCTCGCTATAAAATACTCAGTAAGAATATACCCAGTACTACCACGCTATGTAATTCAAAGTTCACTCGCGATTTTCGTCGGAACGAATTATCACAACACTCTAAAGTTTTCATAAACAGTTTCTGGTCACTACCAGATACCATTAACACTGGACCATAATGCGGAAGTCATCCCAAGTCTTCATCTTACACAAAATGCGAAAAGTCACATCCAGCATAACCGCCTCCAATGAAAGCTAGCTCGCGACTCTCTTCTCACTTTCCCGCACTCAAAACTATATCTCCTCGCTAGGCGGCCAACCGTCTTGCTTCTCATTGGCTGTCAGCACCTACGACCAATGAGAACTCATTTCTAGGGCGCGGCACGCGCCAAAATCTAGCAAGCACCAACCACTTCTCTAGGCTCATTGACGTCATCAAATTAAGTAACACAAAACTCTCTAATTAAATAAACAAAACAAAATGAACTATAAGCTTTGCTCTACATGTGGAAATTTATTATGTAGTCGCGAATGTTCTGGATGTCTTATACATAAGCATACATACTTGGACATCCGACATTCACTAGTAGGGGAACTACTAGTGGACTCGTTCCCACGTTACGGAGTTGGGACACTTGCCAGTTCCTGTAGATAATTACATGAATGATTTTTTAATAATGCCGAATGTCCCACATACTCTCACGCACGCATTCTCATTCACACGCACCCTAACACACAAGACACATATTTACTTAGAATTCTTGAAATTATTATTATAGAAAAGTCACAGAGGTTTTGCTGAAACTAAAAACTTTCGAAATTTATATATGAACACTGAAAGTGTTATCAGATCATCGTACATAGTCACTGAAGCTGAACTATTACATCACTGTATTTATTGAAATTCTTGACTGGCGGAAAATTACGTTTTTTTTATTTTTACTAAGTTCCAAAATACAACTATTTTTGATCTCAGACTTTGACATATTGTTTGTTTTCACAACAGAAGGTTGTACATCAAATATGACGTTCCTCAGGTTATTCCGTTATTAGTTATTAATATTTTTAGTTTCGTATCATGTAAGTGGCCTGCCAGCGCTACTCCACTGCTTTCACACGCGCAGCTGCAACAGATGTTCGTGACGTCAGTCGGCAGGACACAACTCGTCCGTTACTGACCTTATAATACTCTACCGGCTTACATTGCAGCCCACATACATTCTGAAGTAAAGATTTAAAGAGACAAATGGGCGATCGCGCACTAGTTGCGACGCCACAATCAGATTAATACGTTGCCACCTTGAGGGTGCTATTGTCAGAGCGTGCATTCAAGACAGAGTGGCCCAGGAGGAACTGTCCATGTACCACCTCAATGCAGAATGATGAAACGACGCAGGATACTGATCCAAGTTATCACGACAGAAGCTGGATGACGCCTTGATACACAGCGCGATATAGGAAACACCCTTCATGCTCACTACGCTAGGCTGTACTTGAAACACTGACATCCCCCAGAGATGATCGCCGAAGTCTCTCAACTCACCTATGGCACAATCTCTCCGACAGCGGCAGCAGATTTGACTGCAGATGTAACGGAAGAAGAAATCATTGAAGCGATACAGGTGGAGACTGCTTATAAGTCTTCAGGACCTGATGGCCTTCCTCTGGAATTTTTTTGGACATATCCACAATTTCTAGCACCAGCATGGACTGATATTTTCTGCGATCTTATGTCTCCCACGACGCAGATCCCTGAGGCATTCCTAGAAGGACTGACTGTGCCCATACACAAACCATGAGACGGATCCATGCTTAGTGATTATCGCCCCTTGACCTTACTCAACAGTGACATGAAGATTTTCACCTGGCTTTTGGCAGCATGCCTAAAGCGATCAGTACAATGTGTTGTGTCACTGGACCAGGCATCGTTACGGGATGACCATAATATTCGCACTGGACTGTGCCAATATCGAGATATGCTCTTGCTAGCCAAAACTCGCCAACTGCCAGGAGTTTTGGCCACACTCGGCTTTAGCCAGGCCTTTGACAGAGTCGACCACACATTTCTGATGGAGGTACTGTGACACATGGGGTATCGGGACATCATAGTTGAGGTACTGATGCATCTCCTACGTGGCACGACGTGCAAAGTGTTATATAACGGCCGTCTCACGCCGTCAATACAGATCCAGCGATCGGTGCGACAAGGCTGCCCTCTTTCGGCGATATTGTATGCCCTCGTCCTGGAACTACTCCTCTGTGATCTCTGATAACACCTGACTGAGATGTCCCTTGGTGGACACACTTTCTGCTGCACTGCCTATGCAGATGATCTGGTACTCTTTCTTCGCAGTAATGACGATGTTCGCACAGCACTGGCGTGGGTAGCAACCTATGGCACGGTATCGGGGAGCAATCTCAATCTCCACAAATCACACGCCCTGTCCATAGGCAGAGGTCTATCTGGCGAGAGCGTCGCACCACTGCGAATCAGTGACACGATCCGCTCTCTTGGCATTGGTTTCACATCTGACATGAAGCACTCAACAGCCCTTACCTACATGCATTTACTGAATCAGACGAGGGCAGGAATAAGTGACCACCGTCTTAGACATCTAGACCTCCTGCAATGGATGCGATATGCTAACGTCTATTTGGCGTCATGTATCCCCCATTTTGCTCAGATACTCCCGATACCTCCTACTCTGGCTCACCGCATGTTGGCGGTTTTGGGATCCTTTATTAATATGGGCATGTTATTTAAGATTGTTTATGAGTCCATAACCCTTCCAAGGAGCAGAGAGGGTTTAAGCCTTTGTCATGTTCAGGACAGAGCGAAGGCCCTGTTCGTCAGCTGTCATCTGCAACTGTGGTGACGAAGCCCAATGTGCCTCACAACTCTCTTACTTGAGGCCTTAACAACCTACCGCATTCACACCCCGTGTGATGATATCAGACATTCCAGCACCTCTCTTCTACATTAGCCGGTTCTTCCGTGAATTAAGCTATATCCATACTGCACTACTACCCACACACTTGATGATGACGAGGGCGATATATGCTGCCATGCAACTGAACAGGACGCCGAATGTGATTGAAAGCACACACCCCACTACAAAGTGGCGTGCTGTGTGGCAGGCAGTGAATGCCACCACCCTTCATACTGATGTACAATCTGCATGGTAAGTAACTGTTAATGGGAAACAGTTGTGCCTGTCCCACCTACATCACATCCACCTCGCCGACTCACCCTTGTGTGCCACATGCCAAGTGACTGACACGGATGAACATCGTTTCGAATGTGGGTCGGCAAGGGACGTTTGATATTTGGTGTGTCAGATATTGGCTTTTCTCACACACCAGACTCCCGACAGGATAACTACCTAATCACTTCCAGTCCGGAACCGCGGGACTGCTACGGTCACAGGTTCGAATCCTGCCTCGGGCATGGGTGTGTGTGATGTCCTTAGGTTAGTTAGGTTTAAGTAGTTCTAAGTTCTAGGGGACTTATGACCTAAGATGTTGAGTCCCATAGTGCTCAGAGCCATTTGAACCATTTGAACCTAATCACTTCTTTTCCCAAGAGCAAAAACGAACTCTGTGACGTGGATTAGCGGCCATGCTGTTCACTACCTGTTCGGTAATGGCGAAAAAACAGTACCATATTTTTGGTATTACCTCAGCGAACGACATTGTGCGATCATCAAGAACCCTAAATACAGGCAATATTTTTCTAATTTTCTTTGGAGTGCATTCCATAATCCGCCTCACAGTTGGATTATCGATAACATGAAAAGATAACCATCGCACCTCTTTCCAGTTTCTTTTTTTATGAGACTGAAGAAACAATGGAAACAACACAGCAACGAGAAGACAGTCATATAAAAATCGCAGCGGGCTATAATATGAGGCATCCTTATGTTCTAACAGGACGACTTATTATTCTGGTTATGCAGCTAAAGAGCAACAGCTTTCCTTTATCCATTTGTACAAAAAATAAAATACAAAAAAAAAAACATCCATAGTGACAGCAGGCGAGGTACCACATAGACCTCTCACGGAAATGAAAACAACAAATAAACGGATATGAACTATGTTACTACAAGGAAATTCAAGAGTCAAAACTTCCAAAACGGAACGGTGCTTCAAAAACGTTAAAAACATATTTTTTTCAAAGAGCACAGAGAAAACTGTGTGACTGTGAAACCGTTGTGTTCATTTTTTGCAGATTATGTGACAAACTATTGTGTTTTCATCATTTCCTTGGAGTGATCACAGTCACATTCATACAAAGACCTAAATCTGGCATGGAGGCATATCTCACTCACTTACCAGGTGTAGAAATCAGTTGCATCGGTAAAAGATTCCTATCATATGACACACGTACAGTCACTAATACCGTGTATGACGCGCCAGATGTGTTTACCTGTGGACGATTCAGTTGAATTGTCGCCTTCTCACCTAACGTTTACGGTTCCCATTCTAAGGTCACTTCCTTTTGGCTGCTAACAGAGTAATTGTGCAGAATGAATTGTCATTATAGGTCCCTACCACACACCTCGCTTTTGCAAACGGACGTTACACCACGACACAGACACAAATTTGAGTACACATGCAGGGAATTTGTTCACGAGAGTTAGTTAGTTAGTGAGTTAGTTACGTGTTCCATTGATAAATAACACGGAAAAATCGTTATAATGTGGAACGTGTCAAATGCACAAGAAATAAATACAGGAAACAAGTTTTTTTGTTTACATTTTAGTGTTATACCTAAATATTTCTATTACCTATCCCATTTCCTTAAATGGCACAAAATGCATATATTATATCTCCAGATTTATTTACTCATATTCAAGAATTCATCTATGGTATAGGAGTTGTCAAAGAGGTACGATTTCAGTTTGTTTTTGAAACTATTACTGCTGTCTGTCAGACATTTTGTTTCATCTGGTAATTTATCAAAAAGTTTTATAGCAGCATATTTTACCCCTTTCTGTGCCAAAGATAGGTTAATTAGAGGATAGTGTAGGTCTTTTTTTCCTGGTATTGTAATCATGAATGTCGCTGTTGATTTTAAACTGGTCCATGTGGTTGAGAAAAAATTTCACTACTGAGTAAATGTACTGGGAAGCAGTTGTAAGAATTCCTAACCTTTTAAACAGATGCCTACAAGATGTGCGACTATGAACATCACACATTATTCTAATTACTTTCTTTTGAGAATTGAATACCTTTTGCCTAAGTGTTGAGTTGCCCCAGAATATTATTCCGTATGACATCAGAGAGTGGAAGTATGCAAAGTTTGTTAGCTTACTAATTTCTACATCCTCAAAATTGGCAATTATTCTGATTGCAAAAGTTGCTGAACCTAGTCGCTTTAGGAGATCCAAAATATGAATTTTCCAATTAAGATTCTCATCTATATGTACACCCAAAAACTTAAGTGTGCTCTACCCTGGCTACTGACTTCTTTCGACGTGTTATGTTTATTGAAGGAATTATATTTTTAGCAGCAGAAAATTGGATGTACTGTGTTTTTTCAATGTTCAGGGCAAGCCCATTCGCAGAAAACTAATTAATAACTTGTCCAAAGACCTTATTTGTATCATTTTCTATCGGACTTTCTTTAACTGGATTAATAATTATGCTTGCATCATCAGCAAACAGCGTCAGTTCAGCATCTTGTTTCACATAAGAAGGGAGGTCATTCACATATATCAAGAACAGGAGGAGACCCAAGATCGAACCTTGTGGAACACTTAATGTAATTTCACCCCAGTTAGATGAAGTTGCAAACTCCTTTGAATCACTTGAAGCATATAAGCAGACTTTTTGCTTCCTGTTCTGTAGATACGACTTAAACCACTCATATGCTATTCCATTTATACCATAGAACTGTAATTTCTCTAACATAATGTCATGGTTCACACAATCAAATGCTTTGTGTAAGTCACAGAATACTCCTACTGGTGACATTTTACTATTTAAAGACTCTATTATCTGGACAGTGAAATTGTATATTGCTGTCTCAGTGGAACAGCATTCCTGAAATCCGAACTGTGATTTACTAAGTATCCCATTACTGATGAGACGGCTAACCACTCTTGAGTACATTACTTTCTCAAAGATTCTTGAAAATGCTGTAAGAAAGAATACTGGCCAGTAATTATTGACATCTGTGGTTTCCCCCTTTTTGTAGAGAGGCCGCACAATGGCATATTTTAACCTGTCTGGAAAAATACCCTGAGTCTGTGATGCATTACATATGTGACTCAAAACATCAGCTGTAATTGCTCCACATTGTTTTAATAACTTGTCGGAGATGTCATCTACTCCAACAGAACATTTATTTTTCAAATATTTAATAATTTTCCTTATTTCACAAGAGGTTGTTAGATGAAATTTAATGTGACTAAAATTTTTCAATACTGATTCTTCCATGTACTGACTGGCTTTTTCTCTTGAATTATTTTCACCAGTTTTTTCTCCTACATTCTAGAAGGGGCTGTTAAATACATTGGCTACCTGTGTACTGTTGGTTAAGATGGTCTCATTCTCTTTAACAGTAATACTACCTACCCCAGGTGTTACTTTTCCAGTCTCCCTTGGAACAACATTCCATATTGAGTCGATTTTATTGCTGTAGTTGTTAATTTCTTCTCTAACATACATATTTCTTGATTTCCTTACAACTTTTCTGAGTATGTTACAATAATTTTTATAGTGTAAAACTACTTCTGGATCTTTACTAGTTCTTGCTGTCTCATACAGTTTTCTTTTTCTTTCTGAAGACACTTTAATAGCTGTAGCAATCCAAGATTTCTTTGAAAAGTTTATGGTGTTACATTTAATAATTTTCTTTGGAAAACAGTGTTCACAGAGGGATATAAATTTATCAAGAAATATGATGCATTTATCATTAGCATTTGGCTCATTATATACATCTTCCCAGTTTACATTTCCTTTCTCTGAAGTGATCTATAGATACCTGCCTGAGCACCCTCACACTTTTACTTAATGGTTTCTGAAGTGTACACCCTGTTAGGTTTTGCAAGTTAACCACTTGAGCATCATGGTCAGATATTCCATTTACCACAGGGAAAGCATGTGTTTGTTCTACATCCTCTCACTGTACAAATACATTATCTATTAGAGTACTACTGTCCTGAGCTATACGTGTAGGGAAATTGATCACTGAGTCTAAGTTATATGTTGTTAACAACACTTCTAGTTCACTTTTCCTGTCAGAATTGCTTAGAAAGTTAACCTTGAAATCACCACTGATTAATAATTTCTTATTGCCTGACAGACAGCGTAATACTGAGTCAAACTTTTTTATGGATAGCTCCCAATCTCCTAGTGGAGACCTGTACACTGTTGCTAATATCAACACAACACTATCTAGCTGAAGTTCACATGCACAAACCTCAAAGTGCTGATCAACACAAAATTTGCTTACTTCAGCAATTCTCTATTTATACCGTTGTTTTATGAAAATGGCAACTCCTCCTTTATCCTTACTAGATCTACAAGTTTAAGATGCTAAATTATACCTATTTATACTGACATTTTCCATCCCCACAGTTACATGGTGCTCAGTCCGACAAAGTATATCAATCCCATTCTTATTTTTGAGATCATCTAAACACATTATCAGCTCATCTACTTTATTTTTATTCCCCTGATATTTTGGTGAAGTAAGTTGGTACCTCCCTTAGCTTTATCCCTATTTGCTGTGCATGAAGCTACTTTTCTTCTACTTTCCTTGGTTGTTGTCTGTCTGGAATTGGGCTCCAACCTAAAAAAACCTGTCTGCCTGGTCCCAATAACCACAGGGATCACCCCTTGTGTGACTGTGGCCCCCCTTACAGTGCCTGCTAATAGAGAAGCTAACTTATCTTTCCCCTTCCTATTAAGGTGCAGGTCATGTGTAGTGTAACCCCATCTACCAATAGCATCAACTGGAACAACACTCATGAGAGAGTTTGCCGGTGTCTGGAGCATCCTGTTCAGCTCAGTGGTAACATGCCTTACAGCAGTGTTTACCCAGGGCTGATCATGGTGCTGAAAGACCTCCACAAACCCCACATTTGTGTGCCCAGTTTCTGCTCCTATTTTATCCAGGTCACTCCTAATACTATATCTTGGATTCATAGCCAGGCTGTTTCCTGCTCCCCCAACTATAATTACCTGATCTTCCTTCTCAAAGTCCTTGCATAGCTGATCTGAGTTTTCTGTCACCTGGCTAAGGCTAGCACTTGGTTTCACAAAACTTGTGACCTGGTACTCTGTCCTTAATTTCTCCTAAAGCTGTTGGCCCACACCCCTCCCATGACTGCTACCTATAAGCAGAATTTTTCTTTTCCTATTCTGGTTTGATTCTGACCCGTCTCTTTAAGCTAGTATTCTGCTTCAACCTACATTCAACTGCATCTGAATGAGGCCCTTCCTCCACTACTTCATATAGATGCCTGCTTGGTAGCCCAACACCATAACCACTTTACCACAACGCCATCGGTGTTTCAGCTTGCTTGCTAGTTCTTGGAAGTGGTATGCTCAGAGATTTTGGTGGGTGGATTGCTGTGTTTATTATTGATTTGAATAACAAGAGCAGATATCCACATAGTGCTGCAAAAGTAGATGAAGGAGCAGAGGCTCAAAATAATTGTGAAGTTATCTATAGGTAGGTGTTCACCTAATTTTAGTATCACACTACACTTAGGATACTGCCTTATGCAGCCGGATGATCCCATTCTTCCTTTATTGAATCAGTCTTTTTTTGTAGTATCATATCCACAAATTCGAAGAAAGAAGAATATAATCATCTTCTACTATTTTCAGTTCTGGGATACATGAAATGTTTATTCAGTAAATGAGTTTTGGTCTTAATGGATATATTAATATCCGTACCTATATACTGATCAACTAGAACATTATGACCATCTACCTAATAGATGGTACCTGTACCTTTGGCATTGATAACAGCAACAGTGTATTGTGGCATGGAAGGAATGAGGCCTTGGTAGATTGCTGGGAGCAGCTGGCACCAGGACTGCACACACAAGTCAACTTCTGTAAATTCTGGGGGGAAGGGGGGGGGGGGGGCGGTCCATGAGCTCTGATGCGATGTGCAATCACATGCCAGCTGTGTTTGGTCGGGTTCAATCTGGCAAGCTGGGGGCCAGCACATCAATTGCAACTAATCACTGTATTCCTGAAACTACTCCAGACTTTTTGTTATGGTGCATCATCTTGCTGAAAAATGTCACCGATGTTGGGAAACATGATCCTCATGAGGAGGTGTATGTGCTCTGCAACCAGTGTACGATACTCCGTGGCTGTCGTGGTGCCTTGCATGAGCTCCCCTGGACCCATGGATGCCTGCGTGAATGTTCAACAGAGTATAATGGAGTCGCCGCCAACCTGTCTCTGTCCTGCAGTACAGGTATCAAGAAGCTATTCCTCTGGAAGACGACCAATCTGTGTCCTCTCATCGACATGATGGAGAAGGTATCGACATTCATTAGACCATGGGATGCTCTGTCACCCCACCAAAGTCCAATGCCAATGGTCACCTGCCCCTTCCATTTGTAGTTGTCGATATCGTGGTGTTAACACTGGCACATGCATGGGTCATCAGCTGTGGAGGCCCTCGGTTAGGACAGTTTGGGGCACTGCGTGTTGAGACACACTTGAACTTTGAAGTCTGTATTTCGTTCTGCAATAGTTTGCTACCAGTCTTCCCAGCCTACAACGATGATCATTTGTGATGAGGGGTGGCAGCCTACCCTACAACATCTGGGAGTGGTTTCATCTTCATTTTGCCACAAGTTGAAGACACTCACCACAGCACTCATCAAACACGCCACAAGGTGAACAGTTTCCGAAATGTTTGTGCTGAGTCTCTGGGCCATCACCATCTGCTCTCACTCAAACTCAGATAGATTGCATGCCTTCTGCATTCGACTCATGGACCCCATGCTCACTGATACTACATGCACCATGCATCTGTATGAGTAGAGGTCAGCCCTTGCCAGGTGACAGTGCTATCACCTGGATGCGTTTGTGTCAGTAGTAGGTTGGTAATCATAGTGTTCTGGCTGATCAGTGTAAGAAGTTGGAATAAAAGACATTTCATGCTATGACAGTTAAAAGCATTATGAAGAAAATGTTTTATTATGTTAGGATTTAATAATGTTGAAAAATTTGTGTGAATAATGTGAAGATTTTTCACTTTAATTATGTTTTAAATGAGAATGCAATAAGGAAATTATTTAGCAGCAGTATAATTAATTTATGGTCACTTTGTTCAATTTAAAGTAAAAGTAAAATCAGTTTGCTGTAGTAATTTGCCAGTGTTCATAAAAATATGTCATCATATGGGTCCTCAGGCTATTGTAAGTAATTTAAGACCAAGTAAGTAATGTTGCCTATGGTAAGGATTACAAAAAATAAATGTTGGTTTTCAGAAAGTCTTTCAGGCATGGTGAGAGCAGTGTAAGCACACTCCTGGAAATGGAAAAAAGAACACATTGACACCGGTGTGTCAGACCCACCATACTTGCTCCGGACACTGCGAGAGGGCTGTACAAGCAATGATCACACGCACGGCACAGCGGACACACCAGGAACCGCGGTGTTGGCCGTCGAATGGCGCTAGCTGCGCAGCATTTGTGCACCGCCGCCGTCAGTGTCAGCCAGTTTGCCGTGGCATACGGAGCTCCATCGCAGTCTTTAACACTGGTAGCATGCCGCAACAGCGTGGACGTGAACCGTATGTGCAGTTGACGGACTTTGAGCGAGGGCGTATAGTGGGCATGCGGGAGGCCGGGTGGACATACAGCCGAATTGCTCAACACGTGGGGCGTGAGGTCTCCACAGTACATCGATGTTGTCGCCAGTGGTCGGCGGAAGGTGCACGTGCCCGTCGACCTGGGACCGGACCGCAGCTATGCACGGATGCACGCCAAGACCGTAGGATCCTACGCCGTGCCGTAGGGGACCGCACCGCCACTTCCCAGCAAATTAGGGACACTGTTGCTCCTGGGGTATCGGCAAGGACCATTCGCAACCGTCTCCATGAAGCTGGGCTACGGTCCCGCACACCGTTAGGCCGTCTTCCGCTCACGCCCCAACATCGTGCAGCCCGCCTCCAGTGGTGTCGCGACAGGCGTGAATGGACGGACGAATGGAGACGTGTCGTCTTCAGCGATGAGAGTCGCTTCTGCCTTGGTGCCAATGATGGTCGTATGCGTGTTTGGCGCCGTACAGGTGAGCGCCACAATCAGGACTGCATACGACCGAGGCACACAGGGCCAACACCCGGCATCATGGTGTGGGGAGCGATCTCCTACACTGGCCGTACACCACTGGTGATCGTCGAGGGGACACTGAATAGTGCACGGTACATCCAAACCGTCATCGAACCCATCGTTCTACCATTCGTAGACCGGCAAGGGAACTTGCTGTTCCAACAGGACAATGCACGTCCGCATGTATCCCGTGCCACCCAACATGCTCTAGAAGGTGTAAGTCAACTACCCTGGCCAGCAAGATCTCCGGATCTGTCCCCCATTGAGCATGTTTGGGACTGGATGAAGCGTCGTCTCACGCGGTCTGCACGTCCAGCACGAACGCTGGTCCAACTGAGGCGCCAGGTGGAAATGGCATGGCAAGCCGTTCCACAGGACTACATCCAGCATCTCTACGATCATCTCCATGGGAGAATAGCAGCCTGCATTGCTGCGAAAGGTGGATATACACTGTACTAGTGCCGACATTGTGCATGCTCTGTTGCCTGTGTCTATGTGCCTGTGGTTCTGTCAGTGTGATCATGTGATGTATCTGACCCCAGGAATGTGTCAATAAAGTTTCCCCTTCCTGGGACAATGAATTCACGGTGTTCTTATTTCAATTTCCAGGAGTGTATTTTAGCCAGTAACTATGGACAAGAGTCAGACTGACCATTGTCAGATATTTCGCAGTTTCATGTCATTGTACTTCAGCTAACTGTGCCATATTATCAGTCTTCAAATTTATCTTTCCTTAGTCTGCATGTGCAGTGTCAAGACCCAAGATCTGTTTCTTACTGTGTTATTTGTTGCTCAACTTATTGGTGCACTTTAAAGAGTCAGATTTACTCAATGTATGCAAGTATGTAGGAAAGAATTGGTAGGCCTCATGCCTTAATTTATGTATTTGGAAAATGCTTTTAATTATTTAAATGGAATAAAAGGTTTTAAAAATCTTTGAATTTTACTATTAACACCTGTTTTTTCAGTATATAATGGAGTCACTACTCCTGGCCAAGCAGGAAAAAAAAAATTTTGCAAGTGATACATACACTGGAGAGGTTAGATAAAAGTGAGACACCAAATGATGATAACAGTGATATTATTGATGCAGAAATGATTATAAATTATCATGAGAGTAACAGTAACCAAGAAAGTGCCAGTTTAGAGGAAAAATCATGGAATTTCAGAGGATAGCTCAGGTACAAATTATAGAGATTTTCGATTTGGAAACAATAGTTTCTAGTAGTTCAAGCTCTTGTTTTGCAATGCCACAACGCAATTACAAAGCCATAATGTAATATAGTGATGCAATTACCTAGACTCAGAAAACAGTTTAGAGAGCTTTCAGTGACTGAAAAGAAAGCTTAGTCCAGCTAATTATGCAAAATGTTCAAATGTGTGTGAAATATTATGGGACTTAACTGCTAAGGTCATCAGTCCCTAAGCTTACACACTACTTAACCCAATTTATCCTAAGGAAAAACACACACACCCCTGCCCGAGGGAGGACTCGAAACTCCACCAGGACCAGCCGCACAGTCCACGACTGCAGCGCCTTAGACCGCTCGGCTAATCCCACGTGGCTGCTAATTATGCATGGAGATTTTGGAATATGGATGTGAAATATACAAACCAGAAACTGGCCGGAATGAAAAGAAAGTACAAAGAGAATGCAAAATTTTTTAGATGATAACGGCAAAAAAATTTCTGAATGAGAATGCGAAAAAATACCAGATTCTAAAGAAATAATGAATTTTTTAATGCACATTTCATAAATAACATAAACAACCTTTCTTCAGGAACGACCAAACCGCAAAAAACTTTTGAAACAGTGTGAAAAAAATCAGACAGGTCACTCTTCTTAACATCAACACCAGCTGCAGAAGTTATAACAATTATCAGAGGAACGAAAAACTTGTACTCTTGTGGTACTGATGGTTTCTCTGACCATTTAATAACAAATATTGCCATGAAAATTACTGGGCCACCCTGTGATGTAATAAACAGTTCATTAAGCAGTGGCTGCTATCTGGAACTCTTCAAAATATCAACAGTCATACGAGTTTCCAAAAAGAGTGAACCACATGTTGTAAATAATTATCATCCAAAATCCCTCCTACCAGCAGTATCAAAGGTCCCTGAAAATATCATCTGCAGTCATGTGTTAGAATTCCTGAATAAAGGAAACTTATTTTCTGAAGGTCAATATGGGTTTCAGAAGCACATATCCATTAATGATACCCTTTTTCCTCTCTGTGACCAAATTTTCTCTTCTTTCAGTCACACAGAATTCGCTTCTGGATGGTTCATTGACCTAACCAAAGCATTTGATCTGGTTAATCACCAGATATTACTTAGATACATATGATATCCGAGGCGTATGTAATCAGTGGTTTGAGTAGTACTTATCAAACAGGATGCATGTAGTTGAAATCCCTAGCACTACCAAAGAAAGAACTTGCTCAAAAAAAAAACCTGATCACTTGTGATGTCAGGCTCTGCCCTGGGTCCCGTTCTCTTTCTGCTCTTTATTAGTTATCTTTCCCTGAATCTTCCTACAAATTCTCTTGTACTATTTGCTGATGACACAAATCTATTGTTCAGTAGCACATCAGTGCAACAAATGAGTGACCAGATATCAGATACAATGAGTAGACTGCCGTTCTGGCTTCACAGAAATATACTTTTGCTGAATGTAAATAACACAGCTCACATGTTCTTCTATCGATGAAAAAATCACCCTACTCAAATGACTCCAATAATTATAGAAGGCCATGAAATTGATCAAGTAGAAGTAATGAAATTTTTGGGAATATGTGTAGATAACACTTTGAAGCAGGATGTGCACAGGGATAAACTACTCAATAAGCTGAGCAGCTCATTTTATGCATTTAGAATCCTCAGTCAAACATGCAACATTGATACATTAAAAACAGTGTGCTTTGGCCTAGTTCATTCCATTGTAACTATATGATTTCCCCTTCTGGGGGTCATCAAACGAAAAAATCCTTATAAAGCAGAAAAGGCTATTAAAGATAATGAAGCAAGAACATGCTTGATCATCAGCAAAGCCGATTTTCAAAGGCCATGCACCTCTCCACAATGTATAGGGATATACATGACCACAATATGAGGTGTCAGGAATATAGGCACTCAGCTATACAATATTCAGTTAAGAGATGTGATTCAGGATAAAAGTAAAAGAACTACTTGTCATGTGCTCCTTTTACTTTACTGATGAGTACTTAATGGCAAATTTACACTAGCTGTCCCAAATTCCTTCCCAGAAAAATAAGTACACAAGCTCACTAATCGTCAAATAACACATTAAATTAATTTTTACCTTACCTTTATCTTGTTATACTGAAATAAATTGCATCATAAGTCAATAGTGTTCGGACTGTACAGAAATAAGCCTATACGTTTGTAATTTGTAGTTTCTTAATTACCATCATGCATTGTAAGCCTATATACACTACAGGCCATTAAAATTGCTACACCAAGAAGAAATGCAGATGATAAATGGATATTCATTGGACAAACATATTATACTAGAACTGACATGTGATTACATTTTCACACAATTTAGGTGCATAGATCCTAAGAAATCAGTACCCAGAACAACCACCTCTGGCCGTAATAACGGCCTCGATATGCCTGGGCATTGAGTCAAACACAGCTTAGATGGCGTGTACAGGTACAGCTGCCCATGCAGCTTCAACATGATACCACAGTTCATCAAGAGTAGTGACTGGCGTATTGTGATGAGCCAGTTGCTCGGCCACCATTGACCAGACATTTTCAATTGGTGAGAGATCTGGAGAATGTGCTGGCCAGGGCAGCAGTCAAACATTTTCCGTATCCAGAAAGACCCATACAGGACCTGTAACATGTGGTCGTGCATTATCCTGCTGAAATCTAGGGTTTTGCAGGGATCAACTGAAGGGTAGAGCCATGGGTCATAACACATCTGAAATGTAACGTCCACTGTTCGAAGTGCCGTCAATACAAACAAGAGGTGACCGAGAGGTGCAACCAATGGCACCCCATACCATCACGCCGGGTGATAAGCCAGTATGACAATGATGAATACACACTTCCAATGTGTATTCACCGCGATGTTGCCAAACACGGACCCGACCATCATGATGCCGTAAACAGAACCTGGATTCATTTGAAAAAATGACAAAAAATGATGGTCTGTGATGCAGCGTCAAGGGTAACCGAAGTCATGTCTCCAAGCTGATAGTCCATGCTGCTGCAAATGTCGTCAAACTGTTTGTCAGATGGTTGTTGTCTTGCAAATGTCCCCATCTGTTGACTCAGGGATCGAGACGTCGCTGCACGATCTGTTACAGCCATGCAGATAAAATGCCTGTCATCTCAACTGCTAGTGATATGAGGCCATTGGGATACAGCACGGCATTCCGTATTACCCTCCTGAACCCACCGATTCCATATTCTGCCAACAGTCATTGGATCTCGACCAACGCGAGCAGTAATATCGCGATACGATAAACCGCAATCGTGATAGGCTACAATCCGACCTTTATCAAAGTCGGAAATGTGATGGTACACATTTCTCCTATTTACATGAGGCATCTCAACCACGATTCACCAGGCAATGCCGGTTAACTGCTGTTTGTGTTTCAGAAATCAGTTGGAAACTATCCTCATGTCAGCACATTGCCACCGGCGCCAGCTTTGTGCCAATGCTCTGAAAAGCTATTCATTTGCATATCGCAGCATCTTCTTCCTGTTGGTTAAATTTCGTGTGTGTAGAACATCATCTTCATGGTGTAGCAATTTTAATGGCCAGTAGTGTATATTACTGTTACTTGATGTTCTATGCATCCCCATGTAGAAGTAAACTGTCCCCTATGTGCATTTAGCTTTATGTCAGTTTTTAGTTCAGTCATATATGTAAACTAATCCCATATGTGTGCTTAGATTTTTGAAAATTTTCAATGCCATCAATCATGTTTGCTTACACATTTGAAAATATTTAACTTCAATACTATATTATTAAAAATTTAATTGAATCATTCATGTAAACCGTCCCCTATGTGTGTTCAGCTTTTTGACAGTTTTTTATGCCATCATACATGTAAGCTTATGCATTTGAAAATATTTAACTTTAATACTGTTTGTATTACAATTTATAAAAAATGAAACAATCACTACACAGTTACTGTAAACCATGTCCTATATCTTTGTACACTATGCACCACAAGATGCCAGGGACAATAAATAGATAAAATCAGATCTGCATTGTTTTGGATGTGGAATAATTGCTTGGTTTCCTTGGATTATTGTTTCATACTGCTGTTTTTCAGTCAAACAATGAAAATATTCCTCATTATTAGCAGTAGATGGAGCTGCTAGTGTTGCATTCCAATGCACTGTAAATGTGAATCGCTTTGCCAGTCTACTTCAGAACTTAAATCTAAATACATAAGATAAAAGGAATGAAGATGAAGCTACAACACCAATATCAGAAATTTTCAATAAATTTGTAGCTAACTGCCAGTCAACCAACAGTATTGGTTCTCTGGCTTGTGTAGATGAGATGCTTGTAGGTTTTAGGGGAGGGTGTAACTTTATGTTACATTTAGCCAATAAGCAATATAAGTATGGACTACAAGTTATGGTTTTAACTGATGCTAGAAATAATTATTTTTTAATGGATACATATAATGTGGAGGGGATTCCGAAGGCATAACACTTTAAAAAGAGGAAAGCAAGCTACAGAAACCAATTCAAGTGGAGGCGAGGTTGTCTTCTGCTATTCATGGGTCAAATAGAAATAGCAATGCAGATAATTGGTTTTGTTCTGTTAAGCTGGTGAACATCCTGATGTAAAAGAAAGTAACATATGCTAGGATATTAAAAAAGAATAAATGGGAAATACCATCAGAATTTTTACCCCTCAAGAGAACAGAAGTTTATTAATGTTTCCTCAAAGGAAGTAATATTGGCATCATTATGTGCAAAAGAGGGGCAAAGCTGTACTGCTTATGTCATATAACAATTTATCCCCTGCTGAAGATGAAGTTCACAAGCCAGAAATTTTTAGTTTCTACAACAATACAAAACGTGGAGTTGCTACTCTAGGTAAAAAAGGTAAGACTTACAGCAATGGTTGTAGGACCAGAAGAATGGTCAATGGCAATCATGTTTCACAATCTGAAAATCAGTGCATCCAATGTGTTTATTCTTCACTTTAAATTTCTCTCTGAGAACTTTATAATTTTATAACTCAACCAACAGTTTCTATTTTGTATAAATATGTTAATGTTAAACATGATTTTGATTTACTACAAGTTGTAATTTCCTTCCATAATTCTTATAAACTCCCCTAATTGTATATAAAATTAAGAGTAATAAGACAACAGGAATAGCTATACATAATAAATTTCACTCTTTGTGTGTGGCAACGGCCTTGCCGCAGCGGATACACCGGTTCCCGTGAGATCACCGAAGTTAAGTGCTGTCGGGCATGCTTGGCACTTGGATGGGTGACCATCCAGGCCGCCATGCGCTGTTGCCATTTTTCGGGGTGCACTCAGCCTCGTGATGCCAATTGAGGGGCTACTCGACTGATTAGTAGCGGCTTCAGTCAAGAATACCATCATAACGACTGGGAGAGCGGTGTGCTGACCCCACGCCCCTCCTATCCGCATCCTCCACTGAGGATGACAGGGCGGTTGGATGGTCCCGGTAGGCCACTTGTGGCCTGAAGACGGAGTGCTACTCTTTGTGTGTAATTCTAACATGGCCTAACATCTGTATTTAAGGGTTAAAAAAAGAATAATATCTGTATCTAGTGCACTGAAATACGGTAAATAAGCTTTTGCCTGTCACGTAACACAGAGTGAAGTTTTACTAAGTAATGGCATAGGTTTGTTGCTATGGGATGTCATTTTTGCAGAGTGATTTTTTGTATGAGAAACAAGGCAGGAATGGAACGCATAATAATGCTATAATGAAGAAAAGTGAGGTAATAAATTGAGCAATGTGATAATGAGATGACAAAATGAGATAAAACACTAGTGATTAGGCAGAATGTGATGATGTCAAAGGCAGTGACAATATAAGTAAAAACGAGTAACAAAATAGTAATGAGGTAATGAAGTGGTATTATATGTAGTAGTTTCTGTGTAGTATTTTACATTTTAGGAAATTGTTGGGGACCATGTCTTTGTAGCAGTTTAATTTGGCAAATGCACTTATATAGTCTCTAGGTTTATAAGGAGGGAATGTAATTAAAAAGAAGACATAAAGAGATAATCAAGGGTAACTGTGTGTAATCAGACATGGTTTGATTATGATAAAACATCTAAGTCAGCTAAGGCACATAGGAGAAGTATACAGAATTCATAGCATTGTAAAGAAGAAACTGAATGAAGTATTTTGACAGGTTGTCAACTATATACTGATACATATATTATTTTATTTGACTTTGAAATTTGCTGTTTATGTCTTTGCTACTAATGGTTTCAACTAACAACCTGCAAAAGAAAAATATATTGACAATAAACCAGCATCACCGAGCAAGGTGGCACAGTGGTTAGCACACTGGACTTGCATTCGAAAGGAAGATGGTTCAGTATCATGTCTGGCCATCCTGATTTACATTTTCCATGATTTTTAGGCAAATGCCGGGATGTTTCATTTGAAAGGGCATGGCTGACTTCCTTCCCCATCCTTCCCTAACCTGATGAGACCGATGATCTCATTGTTTGGTCTCTTCCACCAAATCAACCCAAAACAGCATCAACAAATGAAATGAATGAGTGGTATTCTGACAGCAACAAAATAATAATTTCACAGACTTTGCATATTGTTTGGTAAATCCAGTAACTTTGAGCTTTGTTTCAACAGAAATGTAAGACTGCAAATAGCTTCCATCCTTTTTGAATGAATTTATGCATAATTATGAAGAAGTTGTTATACCATGTTTATATTTATGAGCTGTATTTCATCCATAGCAGTATATGAATAACTCTTTTCAAGTTTAGGAGTAA
The DNA here is from genome assembly GCF_021461395.2 of Schistocerca americana. Lineage (NCBI taxonomy): Eukaryota > Metazoa > Arthropoda > Insecta > Orthoptera > Acrididae > Schistocerca > Schistocerca americana. The sequence continues at coordinate 483,000,790 of NC_060130.1, forward strand.
CATCTATTGCTATGTTGACATTGTATATTGTGTCAACATTTACATGTATCTGAGTGCTGAAATCATGTGGACCATGGACACTGACATGAGTGCCTGGGAAATGGACCCACAGCTTTGACCTTCGAAAAGAGAGGACATGACTCACAACAAATTCTATGTTAAGTGTTCTCATCCAGACTGTGAGTTATAAAAACAACAAAATTCATGACAATACTGTAAAAATCGTTGCAGAAAGAGATGAATTTGTTAAAGAAATATTCAGTATGAGCTTTTGACTAATTGTCTATAAAACTGTCCCACAATTGTATATCACCTATATAATAACAGTAGCTAGGGACAGTAGCTAGGGACAGCTCTGATAGCATACATATTTGTGGTGTTCTTATTGTTAGATAAACTGAATTGTCCTTATTTATTATGATTTTATTTAAAAACTGACCACCTGCCATTGACTTGTCCAGTCAGGTTCTGTCAATATCTCTCTTTATAACTCAATACATGTGGATGGGGGAGGGGAGACTGATGAAACAGAGAATACTGGACTCTCCCATCTGCTGTTGTTATACCCTTATTAATAATAATTACAATTTGACTTTGTTTCTCTGTAACATGTATATTTTGTGTTAGTTTATTATGTGGTACAGATTCCTTTCAGATTCATTAATCCAGTTATAGTGTCAGTTCAGCTGATAGAAAATCACTAATTAATTTTGTTTAAAACTATGTTTATTATGAGCAAAGCCAACCTGAAAATTCCACTAGAGTATATTATGGGGAATATGTTTAGAGCTAATAGACAGATTCAATAACGGTGCACCACACACTAGAAAGACTTATTTCCAGACTTTATAGTAGCGTATTTTAATTTTGCTGAAACTAGTTATCGTAAATATGCAGTGTCTTTTCTCCCAGACATGTCCAGAGTAACTGACACCATTTTGACCCTGCGGCAACTATGAATCAAGACACATTGCAATTAACACCATTATCTGCCAGTAGGCACTGGTGTAAATCCATGGGGAAAGTTAAAAATTTGTGCCAGACCGGAATTCAAATCTTGGTCTCCTGCTAACTAGACAGATGTGTCAACCACTGAACCATCTTTTCAAAATGGTCTCTGCAAACTGCATGAACTACCCTAGCATGTCTCCTGTCACACCAAAATTCTCATATTAACCACACGCTTATGATGTAGGGCTCCTTTCCCATTATATTCATTACTTGCAGCATTTTGTCAGTTCCCGTAAGAGTTTAAGCATGGTATGCATCTGCACTGAAGTTATCAATTGGTCGTGCACACCTTAATTATAAATATGGTGTCTGCTCTTTCAGACACATCTAAAAGAACAGAAAGGCATTACCTATAACTATGTTTAGGAGTGCCAAAGGAACAAACACCATTGTTCTTTTGGACATGTCCAGAAGAACAGACGCCACATATCTAATTAAGGTGAGGATGACCAGTGTTCAGTTCAGTGCAGATGCGCACCATGCTTGAGCTCTTAGAGAATCAACAAAAAGCTGTTCATAGTGAGGATAATGGGTAAGGGGCACTACATCAGTAGTGTGTGGGTAAACTGAGAATTAGGGTCTGATGGAAGGCATGCTGTGACCCGATGGTGCACTTGTGAGTGCATTTGCCTAGTAACCTGAAGACTCAATTTCAAATCCAAGTCTGGCACAAATTTCCAACTTCTTCCATTTATTTACATAAGTGCCCACTGGCAGCCAATGCCTTTAATTCATTTTAGTCTTGATTCATAGTGGCTGCACATTGAAAGTGGTGTCTGTTCTTTCAGACATTTATTAAATAACAGACACTATGTACATAATGAAGGTGAGGATGGCCAATGATAACTTCACTGTGGAAGCACATCATGTTCAATTGCTTACAGGAACTGGGAAAACTCTGTGAGTAGTGTGGACAATGGGCAATGGTCTGATGGGAGACATGTTAGAGTAGTCCACACAGTTACATTGATGAGTATGTCCTGATGGCACAAGAGTCAGCACATCTGCCTAATAAGTAGAAGACCCGCATTCAGAACCAGCTCCAGCACAAATTATCAACTTTTGTCATTGATTTACGCCAATGCTGACTGGCAGATAATGTCATTACTTCCTTTGGGTGTCGATTCATAGTGGCTGCAGGGTCAGAATGGTGTCTGTTCTTTTGGACATGTCACTGAGTAGTGTGTGGTATGTTGAGAATTCAGTTCTGATGGGAGATGTGTTACAGTACCCATGCAGTTGTGATAACCACTGTGCGCAGATGGTGCAGTGGTCAACACTTCTGCCTAGTCAGCAGGAGACTCAGGTTCAAATCCTTGTTCAGCACAAATTTTTGACTTTCTCCATTGGTTTACATGAAGGCCCACTAGCAGCTAATGTCATTAATTCCTTTGCACTTCAGTTAACTTAACACATTCTTAAAGTTAAAATTCAAATGTACCTATATTTTCCATGGTAAATTTAGTATTCTTAGAGTCCAACTTTTACCACCATGCTTTTATCACCCTGCATTTCCTGGACAAAATGACACTCATTACTAGATAATTAATACATTATTTAAGATTTGGTAGGTTTTGGCAGAAATGATTATAATCTTAAATGTGTCACCTGTACTTATAAGTGGGTTATTCTCAAAACAGTAACATTTTTCCATTATCTTTTGAATTTTCCTAAACCACCTCATACTTTGTAAACAGGACTACTATCATAACATATAGTCCATCTGAATTAACTAAGTCTAACCAACCCTTTTTTCAAACCAAAATGTAGTATCTGGCATCACAATATATTCATACACCAGTGTTTATATCCATGAAACACCATGACTGGCAAGCAACCGAGTAACACCTATGTAAAATATTCTTGAGTGTTCCAGTTCGTAACAGTATTCGCTTAAGACATAAATGTGACTCAATATATTAACCCTGATAAAGCATATGATTCTGTATAAAGTTCTTTCCAAAATATGCATTGTTTTATTATTACACAGTGAATGTGTTAAAAAAGGGCTGTGACTTCATAGCTGTGCTTACTTCATTAATACCACTTTTCTGTCCAGTAAAGTGATGGTACAAACCTGCATACTACATCTGATGTGAAACAGGATCTGTTTATCATAATGTTTGTGGTGAGAAGGAGTGTGGAAAAGACAGATTACTTGAATATTTGTGTAATGTACATGGTTAGTGTAATTCCTCGAAACCATTTACAGCTGTTCTGCAACACTTTAATTATCAAGACTCAGAAGGCCAATGGTCAGTGGAGGGAGGCATGGTTGTGATGTGTCTGTCAGCCTCTCATTTCAGGTGTATCCAGTATGACAGTTATTACTGGAAGCTGTACATTGCTACTACTTGCACGGAGCACATGAACTATGTAATATGCCACCAAATCTGGCTTTGATAAGGTGTTGTCCCTTGTATGACTACAACAATGATAAAAGAACATTTAGATTAATATTTCAGAACATTAGTTCTCTTACCTGTATATCTTACAGAACTGTTTTCTTTTGTCTAATTTTATTGCTACGGGAAACTACTTCATTTTACAGCAGCAATAATAATTAAATGGGTGAGCTTCCTCATCATTTGTTAAGGTTTTCATATTATGCATGTATATTCTGGGAAAAGAGGAATTAGAAAAATCAATCAAGATTAAGAGAGATAGTCAGACTGAACCATTCACTGAGGCAAACCCGCAGTTGAAGAAAGCAACTCATAAATTACAACCCATAAAAGACAACAGCCCAGATTAGAATTCCAGTCCTGCTTATTGGCTTTTTCCCAGAAATTTAAGTTGCTTACACATTTGCCGCATTAATTTACAGTGATAATTCTTTAAAAGTAAATAAAGTCAAGTATGGTACTGAAAAAAAGCTGTTTCCATCTTTAAAAATAATTGAATTTAAGTAGTGTACCAAAATCAAGCTTCCAATTTACCTGCTACTACATTGTGAGCTACATAAAGGTCTGGGCATCAACAATAGCCGTAATGCTAGATGCCATTTTAAAGCTATATATTTATCAACACGCCACATGTTTAACATTGTTATCATCAAAGTGTCAATAACTAGTTTCCATTTATTCATTCATAAACATTGAATCACATATTCACGAAAATTTATCAACAGTGTCACACAGCTTAAGAAACTTTAAAGATTACTTCGAAAAAACATGTAGGAAACATACAATTCATCTGTTGGAAGCTACTAAAGGAACAGATAAATGTTTTCATACATTACTCTAGAGACACAGAGCTGAAAAATAGATGAATTTTCAAATAACATTCATAGACAGATGCACATTTAATAATGATCTGTAAGTTATGTGAACACAAAAAATGAAAGATACCACCATTATTTGTTGTTTGAGAAACTTTATAGTATAATTTATCATATACTGATATGTCTACATCCTACAGTGACAAATAATTTAGTTGTGTGATATGGTGGGAAAGCAACATCACCTGGACACAAATTGCTTTTTTTTTTAAAATCCTACAAATGGATGTTCCTTAAAATGATAAAGCAGATCACACAAACTTCCTAAAAGAAACTCTTGCTTGTCTTCAGTCTCTGCCATAAATCTCCATCCATATGGTTTATTGTCTTCCAAAACTTCCACAACAAAAGCTTCTCCATATTCTGTAGGTACACAATTAACCTAGAGAAGTAAATATGTATTTGTTACTTCAAATTCTGAAAAGTGGGCATGAAACATCTGACAGTTACATCACAGATTTTCACAAATAGATTTAGGAAATCAAATGATGTATGAAGCAGACATGCAATGAATGCAATGAATGCATTACAATATTGCCATTCAGACAACTAGATTTACATCTTAAAATATGTCACATAAATGCCAGAAACTTCACGCTGTCTGTAAGATAAAAAAAAAAAAAAAAAAAATACACCGTTACTACAACTGTCTCTTAGTGAGTGATAGTGGATTACTTAACTCCTCCATCAGAGGCTGTTTACATCTACATAGATCCTCTGCAAGCCAACATACGGTGTGTGACAGAGGGTATCCTGTAAGACTTCTTGTCATTTCACTTCCTGTTACATTCGCAAACAGAGGGAGAGAAAAATGACTGTCTGTGCACCTCCGTATGAGCTCTAATTTCTTGTATCTCATCTCCATGGTCCTTAAGTGTGATGTATGTTGGCAGCAGCAGAATCCTTTTGCAGTCAGCTTTAAATACTGTTTCTCCTAACTTTCTCAATAGTGCTTTCCAAAGAGAATGTCATCTTCCATCCAGGGATTCCCATTTCAGTTCCCAAAGCATCTCCACAACACTTATGTTTGTATTTATTTACTTTTTTTTTTTTTATTTAACCTACTGGTAATGAATCTCGCAGCCCTCCTCTGAATTGATTCAATGTCTTCCTTAAATCCAACTTGGTACGGATACCAAAAGACTTGAGCAGTACTCAAGAAGAGATGGCACCAGCGTCCTGTATGTGGTCTCCTTTACAGGTGAACCACTCTTTCCTAAAATTCTCCCAATACGCTGAAGTCAACCATTTGCCTTCCCTATCACAGTTTTACACGCTTGTTGCACATTATATCACTTTTTAATGTCATGCCTTGATATTTAAATGACTTGACTGTGTCAGGCTGGACACTATTAATACTGTATCTGAACATTACAGGATTTTTCTTCCAACTCATCTGCATTAACTTACATTGTTCCACATTTAGGGCTAGCTGCCATTCATCACACCAACTGGAAATTTTGTCTAAGTCATCTTGTATCTTCCTACAGTCACTCAACTTCGACACCTTACTGTACACTACGGCATCATCAGCAAAGAACCACAAACTGCTGTCCACCCAATCCACCAAATCATTTGTGTACATAGAGAACAACAGTGGCCCTATAACACTACGCTGGGGCACTCCTGACGATACCCTTGTCTCTGATGAATACATGCTGTCAAGGACATCATTCTGGGTTCCATTATTTAAGGAGTCTAGGAACCACTCACCTATCTGTGAACTTATTCCATATGTTCGTACCTTTGTTAACAGCCTGCAGTGGGACATGATGTCAAATGCTTTCCAGAAATCTAGATATATGGAATCTGCCTGTTGCCCTTCATCCATAATTATCAGTATAACATGTGAGAAAAGGGCAAGCTGAGTTTTGCATAAAAGATGATGCTGATTCATGGATATAAGCTTCTTACCCTCAAGAACGTTTATTATATTCAAACTGAGAATGTGTTTGAAGATTCTGCAGGAAATAGAAGTTAGGGATACTGGTCTGTAGTTTTGTGAGTCCATTTTCTGACCTTTCTTGTATACTGGAGTCAGCTGCACTTCTTTCCAGTCACTTGGGACTGTGTGATATGTGAGAGGTTCACAATAAATGCAGATAGGTAAGGGGCCAATTCCATAGAATACTCTGTAAAATTGAACTGGGATATTTGTTTTCCAATCTTTAAGTTTCTTCTCTATGCCAGATATGCTTATTTCTATGTCATCCTTTTAGAAATCTGTCTGATGGTCAAATGACAGTATGTTTGTATGGTTCTCCTGAGTGAACAATTTCTTAATACATATTCAATCCATCAAACTATAATATTTTTGACTGTCAACTTAGTTTTGTTAATGGGCATTGTTCTCTTTAAGCGATAATATTCTCACTGTTATTCAGATCATATTATAGTCATTAAAACAACACAACACACACACACACACACACACACACACACACACACACACACACACACACACACACAAATACACACACAAAAAAAATCCTGTCAAACTCAGCTTGTATCTGCACCATTGACATTAGTTTGGAAGGATAATGTATATTCGTCAACTGCCGCAAACCTCATTATTTCATTCAGATTCACCTTTCTGTAAAAAATGCCAGTTCTTGAAAACAGTTTGAGAATGACATTAAATTATAAATTAAGATACCCTGTATATTCAGAGAGATACTGGCACTAGATGCATTGGTTTACTATGGCATATAAGTTTCAGTAACAGAATAAAATGAAAGGCTTTATTTAATTTATTGAGAAAACCCTTGAACTAAATTAGAGAAAGGCATTGTCATAAAGGTTTTAGTCATAAATTTGAAACCTGAGATTTATCTGACACAGATTCTTCTTTTCTGTAGCAACTACACTCTAAATCAAATGTGAATTATAGTGCCCACTTTTCTGTACAAGCATTAATGACCAATTCTTCAAGAGACAATCAGTTATTAAATCAGTTTCTACTGACTGATTGCTGCAGTTCTTATGACTCAAATCTACATGATGAACCAAGAATCTCATGATGGAATTTACATACAGGGAAGCAAGAGATACAGTGCTATTGCAGTTTAAGAATATTTTAAATATACATCACAAAATGACATCATATACTGTTCTAATCCCTTACTACTGTGTGCATAGCATTCTCTCTGAATATGAGGATTTACCATGAAGTACAGTTGCACATTATTCAGCAGAAGGAAAACAAGCAGTAAATGGTATTTTATGTTTCTGTGTGGATGATGGCTGAAGACAATTCTATGGCAAATCTCAGATTTAGCAGAACTCTTTAAAGTCAAACTTCCAAAAAAATCAGATCATCAATTTTCAATAATAAAAAATTGAAACATAAGGCCCTTCTGATTATTTGGCCTCTAGTCAGATGGTTGGCGCCACTGTCTTTGGTGCAGTAGGACACAAGTTTGATTGCTGGTCCTCCCTCAGATTTTTTCTAATGTAGAGGGGTCTGTAACAGGTTCCACTCAGTCTTGTGGTGCCAGATGAGGAGCTGTTTGAATAAAGATGGATACAGTAGCATCACCAGGATTCATCCACAGGCAAAAATGGCTGGAGGAGTTGATGAGATGCTGATCACACCTCACGTGCTCATAGATTGCTCCTAGTACTGCCTTTTAGGCAGCAGTGAGCCCAAGGCCTAATCAATCACGTGTTTAAGTATTTTGTTTTGTTAAGATGTTCTCACTGTAAGATTTATTTGACTGAAAGAGGAAGAGTTTTGCTGTAAATGAAAAGTGAAATTAATGAGGAAGTATGTGTAGACAGCATGGCATTATCAACGGCATTGCCAACTCAAAATGTTAACACTGACAAAAACATATAAACCGTATCTTACAATAACTAGACTGATGTGAAGCAATTAATGAACTACCAAACATAGTGTCATTGTTAAAGACAAAACTTGAAGGAGGCTGTAAAGGACAGGAAGCACTGCTGTAATCTTACAAAATTTTCTGTATTCAATTAAAGTGTAGAATTATGTAAATGAAAATTAGGTGAAATTAGAGTTTTCATAAATGTTTTTACTTAGTTGGTACTCTGTAACTTGCATTAAACTCAGGAACTTAAATTTTGATGACCAGTATGCTGACATCAGATGCATAGGCTTTATTTTGCTTTTATTATGTTGGGCCAGTATTAGCCCACATATTCATCATCAGCAGTACACTTTCAATATTGATGTATCTCATTAACATTCGTTAAGACTTGTACTAGAAATGATTGTACGTATGTGTCTGGCAACGCATGGTTTACACTGTTAGAAGCAAAGTGTGCCCAATTACACACAGCTCCACAGAATAACTTATTATGTGTTACCAGAACAAGATTTTCACTCTGCAGTGGAATGTGTGCTGATATGAAACTTCCTGGCAGATTAAAACTGTGTGCCAGACCAAGACTCGAACTTGGGACCTTTGCCTTTCACGGGCAAGTGCTCTACCATCCGAGCTACCCAAGCATGACTCACACAGTCCTCACAGCTTTATTTCTGCCAGTACCTTGTCTCTGACTTTCCAAACTTCACAGAAGCTCTCCTGTGAACCTTGCAGAACTAGCACTCCTGGAAGAAAGGATATTGCAGGGACATGGCTTAGCCACAGCCTGGGGGATGTTTCCAGAATGAGAAACATGGAATATCTTTGTCTTTCTACTAATGAGTTCTTTGGAGTATTCTGTCTCTTTCTTTTCCTGCTATTGCCCTCTCACTTTATTCTGTAATGTGAATCTACCATTGCTTGTTGCATGTATTCTATTAGCAAATTAGTGAAGTGTGTGTTGCTCCTATTCTTCACACTTAATTGTCAATCATCATTTTGTCAAGTAGTGAACGCCATGGCAGATGACAAACACATCAAAAGTGGGGTTACTCTGCCAGATACTGGAGACACTGCTTCATCAGGTCAGTTGTTGGGTGCCTCAAAGGAAGCAACTACTATTTAACCAGTGACGATAAGTTTTGGACAAGTGGCAGGCAATTTGCATGACTTGAAGCTCATGGTCACTATGCCAATAAACTGCATCACATCTTTCATGCTGTTAGGAAAATTCATCACCCTGTCATACATGCTGCAACAACCAGATGGTTACAGCTTCTAGAACTTTCATTTGCTGCCTGATGCATCACTGATGACAACCATCAACTCCTTCTGTTAGTTGGAGCATTACACTCTCAATCCTTGTTATTGTCTGTTACTATACATGGCACACCACAGCTGGGCAGATAGGCACTCCTTAAGGAAAATGGTGAGTGTGTAAACCAACAAACCTTTGAATACAACAAGTCTTGACAAGTGAGGTTATCGGCAACAAATTGCCTTCCATATTCTGGCATCATCACCAGTCACCAGAGCCCAGCAACACTACGGCAAGTTTAATTTAATCAGTGACTTTCTGTGGTAACCATTTCAAATTTGGACTCACATTTACCCACATCTAACAAAATATATAATGCATTGTTATGTGATAATGCAAGTAGGTCCCAAGTAAATGAAAATGGTGTTTCTAGTGCAGCTACGATGGACACTGGTAGAAAGGAGCAACTTCCACTTTCAGAAGTAGTTAGCTCATTACAGCACTCTTGAAAAGCAATGAGGACAATGATCAAGTATAGGTATGAATGACCACTCTGATGTAAAGTGTCGACACCACACCATTAGAAGAATTTCCATTTCATATGGGCTGACATCAGCTGTGAACACTCAGTCACAAGAAGGTGGATTTCTTAATAGCATCAGAAATGTGATTCTACCAGGCATAGCTAGCTGACAGTCTGCTGTTAACAGTTTTATTGCACCAATTACTAGTAAATTCAGGACAACTGCAGTGCACAAAAAATGTAATCAGCTCTGGATTGCATGTCAGTGCACTGCTAGCAAAACTTGAAGATGATTTTCCATTGCCTCCTAGCTTGCTGCTGCAAATAACTCAAAGATACCTACTTTCAGAAAATGTAGTGAGGCTGTTAGCTCAGTTTTCACAAAGAATTGGACTGGACTTTCCCAATTGCTGATGTTACTGAATCTATTCTTCATATGGATTTTCTACACCATTTTCTCACTGACATGTCCTTAAAGAAGGCTGAACTCTGTATGAATGGTGAGACAGTTTATGGACACACCAGTAGTTTACACTTTGTTCACAAACTGAAAAGCACAGCTGTTTTGCATACACCACTGACTGAGAAAATGTCTGCATGTTTACCTGTCAGCATAGATGTGTCATTGGTAATTTTTTTTACCATTGTGAATGCTGTTAGTGAATTACTTGGGAGAGTAGCAACCTTGAAGGAAGAAAACACACGTTATTGTGGATAATGATGTGTTACATAGCCAAGTTAACATATGTTCCACAACCCTCCGGGTGGCTTAACCTTAATTTCAGATGTTGCAATGTGATGTCAGTAACTGGGTAACCATGGAAATAATGAAACAGCTGCCTCTGCCCCTCCCTGGGACACTGCATAACACCAGCAACCACATTTGTACTATTGCCAATTTCCTCGTGTAGTGTGATAACTCTCAAAAGCGTTCACACCCTTCAGTTCTGACGTATTTTAGGAAATGAGTCTCAATGCCATCCACGGACTTGCTCATCCTGGAGCCAAAGGCACTAAATACATGAGTACTGACAGATTTGAGTGGCCAGATGCGAGGTGTGACTAGGTTGTTGCTAAAGACTTGTTTGGCTTGCCTATCTGCTAAAGTGGGATGCGGTATAAATCAAACAATTGTTTCCTTCGGCAAGCCTATACAATGTTTTTCTCATGTTCAGATCAACCTCATCAGATCTCTCACCCCTGTAAAAGACTAAAGTATATTTTTTTCATTAAGTGATAGGTCAACCTGCTGAGTGGAAGCAGTATCCATCATGGACATTTCAACAGAAATAGCCTTAGAAACCTTTCTCGCCATGTGGATCTCACAGTTCGGCTGCCTGAGAAATATTACAATGGCCAAGAGGCCCCCCAGTCTGAATGCACCTTGTTTTGTAAGCTGGTGGATTTATCTGGTTTCCTATATCATCGTACTGTGAGTTGCCACATGCAGAGTAACAGTATAGTGGGCTACATCATGGTTCTTCTTGGTTGTTGGCCTTACCCTTCATATTGCTTGGCTTACATGCAGCATTCAAACATGGTGTTGGTACATAGGCAGCATAGTTTGTGTACAGGGAGACTACTACACTTCCTTCAGAGTTCTTTGGTCAACAATGAGGCTACCAACCTCAAGATCCTGCCATCTTAATACAGCAGACCAAGAACTGTAATTCTGGTTGGTTTCTGGTCATCTGCAGCACCCATCCACAAAGACCCACCCTATTTTCATTCATAAAGAGCTCAATATGTGCTCTCACACTATGCTGCATATGGACTTCTTGAAGAACCATTCGTAGACACTTTATATGGTCCTAACTGGTTTTAGAATATAGCGCCCAAACAGTGATGGTAGTGGTTAATGCCAAACCTACCTGCCAAAGCCCCCTCTCTCCCCCCACCCGCTGAGTCCAGCATGTGCCCCTTGAGGAAACTATCTTTCTGCAGTTTTTTCTATGAGAAGTCAGTGAGTTTGTTAATCTTTATACAGGATTAATAAAAAAGCATTATTATAAAACATGACTTAAACAAACTGTCATTGTATCACTATTTTAATAGGTACAGGTACATAAAAAAAAATGAAAGTAAGACAAAATCTATATCAGATTGTTTATGGCAGCTACTGTACACTGATTTTTGTATGGTGTATAATAACGAAGAGTTATTGTTTGCACCTCATAAATTATTTATAATACATAAATTATTAATTCCAAACAAAAAAGGCTAATAAATAATACTCTATAGAAACTATTTTATTATTATTTTACTTTGCATTTCCTTAGTTTGAGCAAAGCAACGTTATTGATTACAACACAGAAGTCAAATTTAGCAAATGTGTAATAAATTTGACAGTCTCATTTCAGCCATATTCAACCTTCAGTTGTTTGTTATCTTTTATTTGCTGAAACTGTGTTCACAAGATGTTGCAGACACTGATACTGTCATAATTATCCTCATAGCTATTTCCATGTTTGTCTAAGTGTATCATAACAAGTCCTCCAAATGCAAACCTTCAAAGATCCAAATCCTCTTCATCAACTCATTCACCTGGATCTTGAAAGCAGCTATTTCGATTAACTTATTTCACAACATTAATATCTACATCGTAATATGATGATGAGGTCCCATAATCCGAGGAGCATAGGGGACGATGCGGGAGACCTTCACCACTATACTAGGAAAGATCCTAGTGGAGGTGGTTTGCCATTTCCTTCCTCTGACCATAATGGGAATGAATGATGATGAAGATGAGACAACATCACCCAGTCATCTCGAGGCAGGAAAAATGCCTGACCCCGCTGGGAATTGAACCCAGGACCCCGTGCGCGGGAAGCGAGAATGTTACCGCAAGACCATAAGCTGCGGATGTATATAGCGTTTTTATTTAATGCAATAACTGATGGAAAATTACAGTCAGATGTAATGGTGTGATGTTTATGAGATCTATTTTCAATTTCATTTGTTCCATCAAATACTTTACATCACTCAAGCTTGAACAGTCTCACTGCAATGGCAACAGAAAGCGGCAAAAATCAGAAGGCTCAGGTAAATGGCATACTTGCCTGAGCACCAATAACCAACCTTTATCATCTTACAATACCACAGTGAAGTAGCAGTAAGAACTCCATTGTTGAACATGCAGGGCCTCTATAACAAAAATATTGAAACCTCATCATAAACTGTATACCACTGAGATTACAGGCTGAAATACTCTGTAGTCAATATATATACATCTATATATGTACATTTATACCACAATTGTACTATTCTTGCTTGGATGGGTACACCACTGACTCAACAAACTACTGTTCCCATACGTCCACATACAATTTCTTCTAAAATTCCCACATGGACACTCCCAGCAGTTTGAATAGTCCATTTTGTAGCAATAACATCTTCTTAATCATTTTAATTGAATCAGCTGTTGGCTCTTAATGATACAATGTAATTTAAAAGATAGATTTGTACATCCACATACCTATTACTAAACAAGCAAACCCAATTTAATTATTCATCACTTTTAGATGAGACCATAACTCCAGGATAGAAGCAAAACTTCGGGCCTCAGTCCTTCAGTAGATAAAAAGTTCTTGGGTGATGCATAACTTTAGTCCCATCTCATTAGTGTAATTGCTGAATTGTGTAATTCCATATTTAATGTGTTACAAATGGTCATTGAAGTAATTTAACATTAAGCTATGGATCGATAACTTAAGAAGTTGACACAACTATCTTTGCCTTATCATCATATTTATCTGTGCATTATCACCTTTGGGAATCAGTAATGTACTTGAAAATGGGTTTATAGACCGAAATCTAGGTGGTGCAGTGACATTAATAATACAATTTGTGAAACAATGCAGAAAACAGTGTTTGTTTAATTAATAACATCTTTCCTACAAAATGATCACAGTACAGTGCTTCAGAGCTACTCTGCAAAAGGGGTACAGATAGAAACAAAAAGAGCCAGTACACCCAATGCGCTAAACTTTGGGAAATTCCTCAATAATAGGAGACTGTAGAAACACATTGCTTCATAATGGAAATAATCTGAGTTGATGTAAAGGAACTTACGAAAATTTCACAGGAAGACAGGAACACTGAAAAGAACATTGTAATGCAGAGTGTAAATGGCTTATTGGAGACAAGATCATGTAGAAAGTAATGGGAATCTACCACATTACATTCCCAAGCAGTACATGGTATGTCTCTCCATGTGAAAGATTCCGGAGTTAAAACTTCCCCTCATTTTGACCTCTGGGAGGGCAACAAATTGAGAGTAAAGGAAGAAAAGGACAGTGAAGGAAGGAAAGATAAGGACTGGAACATGGAATGTGACGACACTACTGCAAGCAAGAAAGCTAGAGAATGCAAAGCAGGAGATGAGAAGGAACAAATTAGATGCCCTCGTTTTGTGTGAAATGAGATGGGGAGAGAATGGGGAGATAGAAAGTGGAGATTATAAGCTCCTTTACTCAGGGGAAATCGAGTGGTGAAAACAGAGTAGGAATATTGATAGGGCAAAAGCTGAAAAATAAGGGAAAGAAGGTACAATATATTGATGGAAGACTGTTGCTGATACGACTGAAGGGTAGATAAAAAGATTTTATTAATACAGTTATATATGCCAACAAGCCAGCATAGATATAAGGAAGTTGAAGAATATTACGGGAAAATACAAGAACTCATTGAAGAAGAAAATAGAAATTAGATTAGACTAATACTTGTTCCATAGATCATGTACACGACACTTTGAAATGATGTGGAACATGTCAGGTTAATAAAAGATGTCTGTACAAGATATTACATAACACAAAATATTGCGATACACTAATGTTTAAGTTTTTTTTTTCCTTAATTTATATCTAAAAATTCTGCCAATGAGTAGAAGGAGTTGTCATCTAGAAATTCTTTTAATTTATTTTTAAATGTTAGTTGGCTATCTGTCAGGCTTTTGATGCTGTTTGGTAGGTGACCAAAGACTTTTGTGGCAGCATAATTTACCCCTATCTGTGCCAAAGTCTGATTTAACCCTGCATAGTGAAGATCATCCTTTCTCCTGGTGTTATAGCTATGCACACTGCTATTACTCTTGAACTGGGTTGGATTATTAACAACAAATTTTATAAGTGAATATATACACTATGATGTTACTGTGAGGATCTGCAGGATGACCGTGGGTGGGCTCCAGCAATTATTCTGATTACACGTTTTTGAGCAATGAATACTTTTCTACTCAACAATGAATTACCCCAGAATATGATGCCATATGAAAGCAGTGAATGAAAGTAGGCATAGTAAGCTAATTTCCTGAGATTCTTATCACCAAAATTTGCAATAACCCTACTAGCATATGTAGCTGAACTCAGACGTTTCAGCAGACCATCAATGTGTTGCTTCCAGTTTAACCTCTCATCAATGGACACACCTAAAAATTTGGAAAATTCTACCTTATGCCGGCATTTTCATCATGGGGGACTGGAATACAGTGGTAGGTGATGGAAGAGATGAAGATACAGTAGGAAAATTTGGATTAGGAATAAGAAATGAGAGAGGTGAACGACTAATTAGTTTCTGTAAAGAAAATTCATTAGCAGTGGGTAATACATTACTTGAAGAACATAAAAGGAGACATTTTACATGTATATCGAGCTTGAATAGGGAAAGATATCAGTTGGACTACATCCTGATACAAAAAAGGTTTAGAAACTGTTTGAAGAATGCCAAAGCTTATTCAGGAATGGATATAAATTCAGACCACAACCTAGTAGTGAGAGAAATACAAGTGAAGTTGAAAAAAGTCTGGAGAGGTAAAGCAAAAGAAAGACTAAACATAGAAAAACTCAAAGAGGTAGATAGGGCATCAGATTTGGAAAACAAATTTATGGAAAAATGGGACAGAGGTAGTGTTGATGAAAGTGTTAATGACAAATGGATAAAAATCAGGGAAGGAGTCATGGACTCTGCCAAAGAAGTACTAGGAATTAGAGCATCCCAAAGTACCAGGAAAGCATGGATAACAGAAAACATGTTGGAAAAGATGGAAGAGTGAAGAAAGTGGAAAAATGTAGAAACTGAAGAAGCAAGGTAAAAATGGATGAAACAGAAATGCGACAAAATAAGAGTAAAGGGAGAAAGAGGGAAAGTATGAAATGATGTATAGACTGGGTAGTGAGATAGTTTTTGAATGTAAAATAAAGAGGAAAAACATGGAAATACAAAGATCTGATGGTACTCAAGCAGAAGAACCACAGGAGGTTTCGAATAGATGGCTAGAATATATTGAATGTCTGTATAAGGGGGATGAAATATAAAGCAAAATTAAGGTTGAAGAGGAGCAATATGTGCCGGAAGATGGAAAGGGATTCACCATCTTTGAAACAGAAGTAGAAAAGGTTCTGTAGGAGATCAAGAACATTAAGTCATGTGGAATTGATGATTTGCCAGCAGAACTGTTGAAGAGTCTGGGAAACAAGGTAAGAAAAGAAATAGTCTTCCTCTGTAATGAGATATATGACAAAGGGCAATGGCCTGAGGATTTCCTCGCAACAGTTATGATACCAGTAGAGAAGAAGAGAAACAATAAAAAATGTGAAGAGCATAGGACCATCAGTCTAATGTCTCATGCAGCTAAAGTCTTTCTGAGAGTGTGGACTAGAAGGCTATCTGGCAAGCTGCATAGAGGGATTGCAGAGGAGTAGTTTGGATTTACAAGAGGAAAAGGAACAAGAGATGCTATTGGCCTGGGGGAAATCAGCAGAGTTCAGTGGAACAAGCTGATGGATATTTGAAGACGAAAGGAGTAGATTGGAAAGAGAGACAACTGATACAGAATCTATATTTACACCAGAAATAATGATAAGGGTTGGAAAAGAAATGTCAGAAGGGAGCAGCACTGGAAGAGGTGTTAGACAAGGTTTTTGACTAGGCTTAGATGGGAAACGAGGAATATGTATTGGTGGAAAGAGAATAGAATGTATAAGATTTGCTGATGACAGGGTATTAGTAGCAGAAAGTGAGCGGACAGTGAATAACATACTGAAAGATCTGAATGAAGCTTGTGTGGAATATGGGATGCAAATAAACACATCACAAACAAAGAGTATTGTCATTAGTACAAGACGGAGACTCTCCAGTATTAAAATAGGACAATCTGCCATCAACCAAGTAAGTGTGTTTAAATGTCTTGGAAGCACAATAACTGAAGATTTGAGATGTCACCAGGAGGTGAAAACTCGAATTGCCATAGCAAAGGAGGAATTCAACAGAAAGAGGAGACTCTTATGTGGCAAATTAGATAAAGGTCTAAGGAAAAGGATTGGCAAATGTTTTGTCGGGAGTGTGGCACTAAATGGGGCAGAAACATGGACACTGAGAAAAGAGGATGAAGAAAGGTTAGAAGCATTTGAGATGTGGAGGAGAATGGAGAGAATAAGCTGGATGGAAAGAGTGATTAATGAAGTAGTATTGGAAAGGGTTCGTGAGAAAAGATGTCTGCTGAAGGTTGTAAGAGAAAGGAAAAAGAACTGGTTGGGACATTCATTGAGAAGGGAGTGCTTGCTAGTAGATGCTTTGGAAGGATTGGTTTGTGGGAGAAGACTGAGAGGAAGAAAGAGATACAAGATGATAGATGACATAAAGGGAAGAGGAAATTATGCAGACCTGAAGATGATGACAGAAGACAGGACAGCCTGGAGAACTAGCATGTGAAAACCAGCCTTTTGGCAGAACACTGATGATGATGATGGGGAGAAGAGCTTCAGTTATAGTAAGCTATGATATAACAGTGTTGACGGAACATGTAACTTTTGGTTCATTCTGCTTAAACTACATTCCTATATTTAAAGGCTGGTGAGCTAGTTCAGGTGACACTACTAGGGCATAGTAGCACAAGACACAAAAGTCAGGTAAAATCTAAAATAAAAATCAAGTATGGAGGAGGAATATTTGTGTTCCTCACTAATATTAAATACTAGCTACATCTTTTTTTTCTTTTTATACACATCAGTTACACACTTTGAATGTTCGATAGTCTCCTGTTAGCAAGAAGGCTTTTCCTTCTAAAATATTTTAACAGCATGCGCTTCAACACTTCAATGGGGTCATTTTTTAGAAATGAACTATGAATTGGTTAAGGCCATGATCCATCAGTTAAGCCATGATCTATTGTTATGATTTGGGACATGTCAGTTAGTTTACACATATGATACACTTTCTCAGTAAAAAGCATAAAAGGCCTCCAAAAACATGTGGAGCACCCAAAATGGAAAGAGGAAACAAAATGTGACTTCATGGGTTGAGAGATTATATGATGTTATTACACTGATCAAAGAACTGAGTCAAATTCACAAAAAACTTGGCATTATGAACACACTTATCACTATAAAATTGCACCTACTCTGGCCTGAATGTATACCTCGATTCCGTTGGGAAGGGTGCAATAACGCTGTTGTATCCTCTCCCACAGCTTTTGTAACTGATCATTGGTATCCTGGATACTGGAACTGGGACAAAGCTGAACACATATTTGACTGGGGAAAGATCTTCAATCTCACTGGCCATGCAGTACCTCAACATTGTGCAGATAGTTTATGAAGACGCATACAATGTGTGGATGAGCACTGCCCTCTTGAAAAATAGCACCACAATACTGTCACATCAAAAGTAACATATGATGCAGGATGTTCATGATGCACTGTTGTGGCACTAAGATTTCCCTCAATCTCTGTCATCCATGACCTGAAGCCATACCACATAGCTCCCCACGCTATGAGATGAAGAGTAACACTACTCTACCCCTCCAAGAAATTGGAAAAATGGAGCTTCCCACATTGTAACTGAAATACTCACTGATGATGATCATTCACAGTAGTGCATAAATGAAATTAATCATTGAACATAATGTGACACCATTAATTAACAGTCCATGCTTTCCAGTCACTTGTAATGCAGATTTTTTTGTGGTATGAACAGTTATCTACGCTAGGAATGGTAATTCCCTTGTACATGTAGAGACAGACTCCAGTCATAGGTACAGGATGTCACAGAATGTTGTCCTTGGTTGGCAGGAGCAGGTAATGTCCTCAAGTGAGTAGGACTTCAGTTTGTGTTTGAAACACTTTTATTGTTTGTTATCTTCATGATATTATTGGGTCAGTGAACAGAGATATTTATGGCTGAAATTTCACTCTTTTCTGTGCCATAGTTAGGCTCAATGAAGGACAGTGTAAGTAATCTGTTCTTCTAGCACTGTATTTATAATTGTTAGAGTTATTTTCAAATAATTAGTCCTTGTACATAATAAACGTCTTCATAGGTGAATAAATATATTGGAAAGCTGTTGCCAATATTACAAAGTGGTTGCCTAACATCATCCTCATTCTAGGTAGTACTGAAAATTCTGTCTTTTTTCCACCATCAACAACTTATCCCTCTCCTTCATAACGAAGGAACTAACAGTGGATAGTGTTGTGTACTTCTACTTTTATAAAAGAGTGAATATTAATAAAACTGACAAACTGCAGGGATGGATTCCTGACTGGAAATGGAGGAAGAAAAGTTCTATGAAAATATGTCTGGAACTTTTTTCCTCCATTTCCAGTTAGGAGTCTATCTCTGCAGTATATTACTAGTTTATAAACAATCATCCTGTTTGTGTCCTTCTGCAGAACTCAATATGTGACCTGTACAAAATATATACCTGCCAGCAATTCTACCTAGAAAAATTTCATAGTTTTCTTTAGAGAATTTTCCTCTTGATACATTCAAACCCGAAGAGCCATCTGTAAGACGTTCTAAAGCTGACTCCTACCTTAAGATGTGTGTCTTTGCAGTGAATACCTACTTCTTTAGTGAAGAGTGATCCCAAACTAACTGCTCACTTAATTTCCATGGGAATTAAACAAACCATGTGTGAGCACTGTGGAAATGGACACTATGAGATATGGAAGTTTGGATGGGTCCAGGAGGCATGCACAGATAGTGGCAGGAAAATAGGAATTACAAAACAACACTACAACATTTTCACTCCTAGTTCTGGTATCATCCAAAATGAAAAGTAGTAGGTCTTGAAATTGATACTTGTGATAGATTTGTAGAGTTTACTCCTCATGGACAAAAAGCAGTTTCATTGTGAACAATTGCTGTGGTTATCAATTAGACACCCTACCTTCTTCAGGTATGGTGAAAACCAATGTCAAAAAATGTTCCTCATCCCCTCATCCCATATTATTTCCATTTCTCTATTAGGAGAGTATGAAACAAATGCCATTTTCCCATAAATGATTGATTTAGCTTCATGTCTGATATGTATGGACTCAAAGAATGTAGACAGAAGCTACTATATAATTTTTCTTCCTCTCAAAAATAAATACCTGCAGTCACAGAAATAAAAAGGTATATGCTGATCACTACAGTAGTATTGTGTGGCATGACCTTTTAATTTTCTTCTTTATTTAAGGGATTTCAAATGTTTATTTATATATGTGAGCAAGTCATTAAAGGCTCTTTCGAGTGAGTGCAGGACTCGCACTGAAACTTGGGTAAGACTAAGGCGATTATGTGGAAAATATTTGTATAACTTACAAAGTGAATGAATATATTAGAATTAATTTAGCACTTTCTCTTCCTCTTAGTTCAAAAATTTATTATATATTAACTACAGTACACTATCCAAATGTACAATAACAAACTATGTTTACTTATTGACAGAACTAAGAATCCTTACTGGTCACTTAATTTCCATGGGAATTTAACAAACCATGTGTGAGCACTGTGGAATTGGACACTATGAGATATGGAAGTTTGGATGAGTCCAGGAGGCATGTGCAGATAGCCAAAATCATTAAGGTTACCATTCATGATAAGCAGGAAATCCATGTTGAAGTCCCTGTCCGGCACAAATTTCATGTGTCTGTAGTAAACCATATAGGTGATGTAATATAATATTCAAAATCTGTTCATACATTTAATAATTTGGTATGACTGTAGATCATCAGCAGTGTCTGTTTCTTCAGATATGTCTGCAAGTATGAAGTACATTTGCATCAAACTATACAGACATGATCAAAACCAGACACTGCACTAACTGCAAGAGATAAGTGTTTCTCATTAGCTCATTTATAAATACCAAATGATACCATGCAGTGGTAAGATACTGCACTTGTATTTGGGGGGTGGTGTGTGTGTGTGTGTGTGTGTGTGTGTGTGTGTGTGTGTGTGTGTGTGTGTGTGTGTGTGTGTATGTGTGGGCAGGGGGGGGGGAAGGGGGGGGGGGGAAGCATCAGTTTAATTCAAAATCTCACCATTCAGATGTGGGTCTCCCTTGGTTCCCCAAACTGCTTATGGCAAATGACGAGCTGATGCCTTTGAAAAAGACACGTCTGTATTCATGGAATACATGAAATGTATCGACACTTCATAACTTGGAATAACACAGGCACTTCAATACAATACATATGTATTCTTCCCCAATGATTTCCCAGTTTGAACTAGTACTTCATCTCTAACAGAACTGTCAGCAACAGAAAATTCAAATTTAATCTTACTTCCTCTAATTTATATATCACTTTCACCATCATCTTGGCTATATCTGGACTATATGACTTATGGCTCTTCATCTAAAACCTCATATTAGGAGCAAACAATACAGTTTACATTAAGTCTTTTAATGTCATTGATGAGTCATTTGTGTATTCCAACATCATTAGTGACCTAAGTACCAAACCCTGAGGGAAGCATCACAATATGCTCCTTGATACAGTATCTTCTTCCTTCTGAGCAACATTTATTATTACGAAAATTTAAATGTCTAAATTAGTATTTGCTGTAAGGTTTATACAACCACAAAATGAGTATAAATATGTACAGTACCCTTGAGCCAATAAAAACTGCCTGATTATTAACAAATCATTTACTGGAAAGACTTACAGTTAAAAGTAACTTTTTTATTATGCTGTTATAAAAACTGTACATGACATACTTACCTTCTCAACACATAGAAATGGCACGGATAAATTGTTTGTTTCATTTTCATAAGCAAACCAAACAGCTCGAATATTTGTCAGCATAAATGTACCAAGTGGTCTCTGAAAAAGGGATTATAGCTGATTAAATTATTGTTATAATGTTCCTGAAATGGATAGTAGTCATCAGATTCTATACAAGAAGTACCTCAACATAATTCAAGTTCCACACCCCATCCACATAAGACAAAATTTCCTCAGATGGCAAAACTTTTAATTGTCTGTCTTCAATGAGGTCACAGTTATTCAGAACTTCATGGTAGGATCTTGTAGAAGTGTATGACCTGCAATTTTGAGTTATTCTGGAGCATGGGTACAAAAATTTACCATACATTTACTAGTATAACTGGAGAATATTATGTTAATAATTACAATAACTAGACCTTTACAGTACTACATAATCATAAATGCACACACTTGATAAAGATAGGCTACTTTCCCCACAGCGTCCGCATAAATAATAGGAAACACAGGTACATACAGTGTCTGTATAAATATGTCTGTATAAATATGAGGAAATATGTCTGTATAAATATGTCTGTATAAAAATGAGGAAATCAAGTGAATATTTTTCTACCACTATAGATACACACTTAGCAAACATAATTTATTTCGACTAAGAAATATCTACTAATATAGCATACCAATATAGCACAGAAAGATGGTTGTTTGCTGAACTAAACACATGATGACCCAGTGACTCTGCAAACACACTAAAAACCTAATCATAAAAGCTTAGACAGGAATCCACACAAAACACAAGGTCACACAATGCTTTTCCCATTATCAGCTAAAATAAATTGTTTCAGGGGAGTTCTGCTCTCATATCAAGACAAAGAAAAATGTTAAAAATTGGGGTACAGTAATTCATAAAGAATGTACACTTTATGATGGGGCTCCTCTTGGCAGTGTATGAAACCAGGCATTGACACATAGTCTTATATACTGAGATGCATCAGGGTTACATGACCTAGTTATGTGAGGTGTACTAGATACTGAGAGCCATTCTTGATCTAAGAGGTAACAACTCAGTGACCATAACTGGTACCTTCATTCATGAGACGAGTGCATGCAGAATTTTAGTGTACTGTTTGTGAGCTTGGTGATGATGAGAGAAAAGTAAGAGAGGATAACAGCTATCAATGATCCTATCCAGTAGCACCAGATAAGTTCCCCACGCAACAGAATCTTCACCATAAACAATGTCATATACCCTCACCCATCAGACACAATTGACTCTTTCCCTAAACACCATGGTGAGAGGCTCAAAGGAAACTAAAAGTTGCATTACTTTCTGATTCCTTTTCTGCTTTGTTTATTTCCCCAAATTTCTATGAACATATTTCTTAACAAGCATATTTCTACTTCCATTATTGACAGATGATGAATTTCACTTACATCTTATTTGCTATGGAGCCATCAAGCTCAGCAGTCAAAGCAGTAAATGTGTTGAAAAGTGAAAACCTGAAGATGGAGTCAGAGGAATAATGTGGAACAGACACTGGTATTCCAGACATGTTCATCTATATAAAACTATAGCATTGATTGCTTGATAATGCTTACAGTTTGAAAAACAAGTTAAAATGTCTCGAAACTGCTGCAACAGTAATATCACAAGCATTAGTCTTTCTTTTTGTTAGTAACATCTTGCTCAATCCTGTATTTACATTGTGTACATTTATAAAGCACAATATGGAATATTACACCTAATATGTGTTGTGGATCTCAATGTTCCACCATTCTTAATTGGGGAAGGGGGGCAGTGGTGAGGTGGGGAAAGCAGGACGGGCATAATGAAAGGCCGCAGTATCTTAGTGGTCTTGATATAAACAGAAATGAAATCTTATATGTGCATTGATTGTTACTGATATATGACTGTATAATGTAACATTACTTTTTGTATAAGCAGTTAAATTTGCTGGAAACATTAAAACAGCACTCTACAGCAAATCCTTGTCAACATATGCCTCTAATTATTCCTGAAGTCTTTTAAAGCAGCAACAGGAACAGTCTTTGCTTTTGTCCTGGGTCTAAAATTTTCCCCACTTGCCTGTAAAGTGCTCACTCCTGATCTTACTTGAAATTATTCTGTGATGATACATTTTTAGCCTCATCTTTTACAAATGAAGCCCAAAAAGTTGTTATGTAGTACAAAATTCTTACCTTTTCCAAGAATAGGTGCTAGCCCTTATATAGCCATTGTAACCCCACTACTAAATTATCTGGCTCAGTTGTTGCATGTCACATGTGGTCAGCACAGCTGTGCATATTGTTAAAGCAGAGAATAGTAGTGGATAAGAAAACATACATTTTTATTAAAATTAATTCACATTACCACAGGAAGTATCCAGTTAAGCCAGAGACAGAGACTGAAGCAGTAGCGTGTTGGTATGTCACAAGTGGATCAGGCCTTTGATACATTACAACACCATCTGCCAAGTAAGAATACACATTCAGCAGAAAGAAGACTGTGACAGAAAACCAAGGGAAGTGAGACAAGCATATCTCTTAGCTCATTAGACATGGTGCAAGGACATGTAGTGAGGACCTGATACAGCAGTTAACAATCTGTTATGTGAATGTGGCAGAATAAGAATTGCATATGTACTCATGTCAAAGCCTCAAGTTAGCTCCCTTTAAATACTCCAGTTTTCCAGTTCTCATCAGCTGATCATTTGGATTAATGGTATCCACAGTAATAGTAGTTAAATCTATGATTACAATGCCATATTGAATGTATATCCTAGATGCCCAGGCAGTCTATGATCTAGCCCACAATGTACTCAAAGTGATGGTTTTCACCTGATGAATTTCACACTGCTCTCTGTGTACCATCTACTGACGGACAAAATTGATTGTCTTTCAACAACACCTCAAGACAGAGTGCTGCAGCACTGAACTTTAGTGTAGATGCCAACAGCATGGACCCCTGCGGTCCACACTCCAGCTCAACACTCAACCATCTTCAGGTGCTGAAATCTACCAGGCTAATAGGAAGACGTTTGACTGACTACAGGACTACCAACACCAGGATCCTCTCTAATGAGTCATGAAGGGTCATCATGGAATTTGAGTGTCACCAAGGATGCTCCTGCAGCCAGTGCAAGACCACTTTGTGCAGGGTAATGTTTATGCCTGCTCACCGACCACCCACTGCAGTGCCAAGTACACTGACATCTTCTTCTCAACATACAGAGAAGAACTGAATGTACAGATGTCAACTAGAATCTACCACACAGCTGAATGAGCAACAGCTGAGGCTAGTGTGGGAGAGCAACACAGTGAAAAAATGAGTGAACTCTAATAACGTTTTATTGGCATTGAAGATGCTTCACAGGTTCCCAGTCGCTATCATGACTTCATGCAGATGTGTCTCCACTCTGCCCCTCTGTAAACTGCTGCAGGAGTGTGCCCAGCATCAAGCTGTCATCAGAAGTTTGGCGGTGGAAGTGTTCGATTCCAATACCTGGCATTTTGAGGCAGAGGTCTGCACCTCACAACAGTAACAGCAATACAGTGAGCACAAACGACATTTTTTCTTGCTTTGGTTGTGATATGGCTGAGTTTAGTCATGGTGACTAGCATGCTTGTCCGAAGTATCTTTTATGAAACCTATGGAACCTGCTGATTTATCAGAATTAAGAGGAAAACATAAACAAACATATTTGGAACCAGTGGGACGTACTATTTATAATTTTAAAGGCCATGGTGAACCATGCACTAAGTTTATACCTATACCTTGTTTTGCTTGTGGACAGTATGGTCACACAGCACACAAGTGTACTGAGAGTTGCTGGGTGATGATCAGGCAAAAGCAGTAGCTATATCTAATTTCGTATACTGTGAGCAATTTTTTCTTGTTTGGAATATGTTGCTATGTTTTATTTTAATATTTTCAGTATAAACATAAGATAGTGGTAAAGTGCACAAAAATGACAGGCACAAGGTCACCTACTGTTAGTGATAGTATAACCACTCTCATGGAGCAAGTGCCACAGTTATCTAATATACTGTTGTTCCTGAACTAATGTGTTAAATAAGACAGAGTAGACAGGAGAGGGTGATTATGAGAAGTCATCTTAGATACATGTGCTATTGTGTTTAGAATAGTTTTCTTCAGGACAGCATGATGAAAACTATTTACAGGCAAAACCCAAATCAATCTGTACCTTCAGACAAACAGTTCTGATCATCCTGTTTGCAAGAGAACTATCTGAAACAACTGTCTCACAGAGATGTTGAAAGCTTGGGAAATGATAATGTAACAGAAATGGCTAGAAAACCTGAAGGATTTCCATAGACCTTTAATCAGTTATAGGCCTTTGCATATGGATTAATTTACAATTATTCATGAATTATCTAAGCATTAACCTGACTCACACAACATCAGAGTAGAAATGATGTGATTTTAAGGAACCTATGTCTCCTATATTCTTTATTAAAAGATATTTTAAATTATCTACCATCACAAGAAAATGGAAGACTACAAAACTTTGCTCATAAGTCAAGTGATTTAAACTGTAGTTCAAGTTTATTATAGTTCACTAGTGTTATATCATCTTAATGGTATTCAACCCACAATACTACTCTCTGCCATGATGGTATGCAGCAGTGGCTAGGAGTCAGAAAAAAATTTGTTGTACGTAGTATTGCTCATACCATACCATGGTAAGTGTAGATGCAAAAAATATATTTTCAATTTCCAACAACAACTAAAACTATAGTTGCAGATGTGAATGTGTGAAATCTATAAGAAACTTATGCATAACTGAGTAGAAATGAATACCTCAGGGTGTGTCATGACACATTATAAATTTTTATATGTATGATGGTTGGCCTGCAGTGAATACATCTTGTGTTTTCCATCACTTGTTGTAATGCTTACATCTGGAATAGTTACATTATTTTTAACTTTATGTTCTACTGTAAACAGTAAGCATGTTGTTCATTCTACAGGGCACTTGCTCCAACTCAGATTTTCCCATTTGTGGGTTAAATACATTCTTTTCCTTACTGTATAACTAAATATGCTCTGATTTTGTTATAATTAAAAAGGAATTGTTAAAATAAGTGCTCCCTCTAAAATCCGTAGCTTAGTCTGAGAAACTACTGTAACAGACTATCTAATTTATCTTGCAATTCTTGGGTAAGCAGGATTAATAAAACGGACATATAAATAAGGTGTCTATATTTCATGTATGAAAGTATTATATTTATGATCTCTGGTTTACCATTAAATAACAAAAATAATTTCTGAAACCGATAGCAAAATGCAAACTAACATTTACAGATATATCACAATCTTATTTGGAAAACCCATCCTCAAAATAATGAGACATATTAGTCAAGAAAAACCTGTAGCAGGTATTTAAAAAGGGCAAACTAGATTGTTTCACATATTTCCATTATCTTGAAAAATAATGCATGCTTTTACAGAGCCCTTGCAAAACTGTCACAGTTCTCTACTCAATCAAATTTGTAGGGGCTTTATGTTCAGTCTTTAAATTACATGAAGAGATATGTAGTAATTAGAAGATGTATGTTCTAAAAATATGAAGTTATTGTAATGGAATATATCTGAGTGTACATTAAAAACAGTAGACTGTTTTATAACCATTAACCACTCTGCATCAACCCCCCCCCCCCCCCCCCCTCCAACACTACAGTAGCTTCGATTAACTGAAATAATACACTCAATGTGTGATTGTGACCCCCCCCCCCTCCCCTTCCCCCCTCACACACACACCAAAACAAGATTTTACTAAAAGCATTTATATTCCTACCTACATATATCTATTTCTAACTTTTGAAGAATAAAGTAGCAACAAAATTTCAAATCTCTAAAATGACAAAGATTCTAGAAAATTACAAAAAAGCACTCTTGAACACTGGATACTTCTCAGTTGTTACTTCATGTGGATGATCTCATGGCTTGTTAAGTTACAGAAAACATTTTAGAACATAAGGGTGCACATTCTGAAGTTGATCACATCTGCTGTCAACAAGAAGCCCTACACAGCTACATCTATCGTTGATACACACAGTAGATCCAGCAAGCCGTAGTAAGCTGACTGAGACAAGAAAAAAAGGAAAAAGAATTAAAGAAAAGAGAAAGAAAAACAGGACAAAACTCCTGGTTTTGTTGAATGTTGGTGGAAATGATGAGCAGAGATGGTATTCCTCCCATTTACATGATCAGAAAGCTATAGTTGGGAAACTGTGTTCACAACCATTGTAGAAAGTGAACAGTGATTAGTGATAAATGAGCACTCTGATTTTTGTTTTGTGTTAGTTATGACACTGCAAAAGTTGTGAGCAATTTTATCTATTGTAATTTTTGAATGAACTACATGATGCTCATATATCTCAAATTTTCAGATGAATGCAGTTCATATTATGTATTTTCTGAATTTTAATTTCTAGGAGATTATGTTACATTAATGTGCTGAGAGGTGACATAAGCTAATTATTTGATTGTTATTGTTACTAAAACTCTAGGTGTCTGTGGTGTGTTAGAAGTAATGATGGGAACAAGTTGTACTTATGGGAGAAAGTGGGATGGGAGTCAGTAAAAAAACAATGACACCTCCATCCTCACCACAACCAAACTGTAAATCTGTGTGAGGCTACCTACCAGTTCTGTAGTTGTGATACATACTGTGTGAATACAATAGAAGGGCCAAAGAAAACAGCTACAAAAACTTAAAGAGATTAACACAGGAACAGATACTGTAACATTAACAAGAAATAAATATCAATAAATTATCTTTGACGTTTATTCTCATATAAATTTATAATGTTTAGTTTATTTTATCGTGAGTTAATAATGGAAATAAAGTTTTCTGATGAAATGTTGTTACAACTATGTTTGTGACATGCAAATATCTGATGATAACATTTTGAGAAGCAATTTAACAGTGTATAACACCTGGTTTACTTTTATAATGACTGAATCTTGTGTCAGAAACTGAAAAGCTATCAAAATTATTACAAAACACAAAATGAAACATAATTTGACAAAATATCTAACATCAAAAGTCTCATAATTGTAAAAAGTCATTACCTTTTGAAAAGCTACTAGCTAATGAGTCTTGCCTGTCCACATGTGCCAACTAACACCCCTAGGAAAAAGAATATCACAAAGAAGATCTTAGAAGGGGACATCATGGCAATTGGATTTTTGTAATTTGGTGTATTTATCGTACATAAAGTTCAGAACTCAAAAATACCTTTTTCAAAGTGGTCCAACACAATACTCAAAACTGCTTAAGAAAATGACTTTATAGTTCTCTGACCTTTTTTAATATGCTAAACTAAAGTGCTGTTCTTTTGACAAACGGTGTGGCTATATGGTAGAGTGCTGATGTGGTACAGGAGGCTGTATTCGAATCCCCCCAGAATCACAGTTTTAAACAAAGGTGTCTGTTGTATGCAAATTTGCATGAAACATAAAATACAAAAAGCTAAAAAGCAATCTTTTATTATTTCATAAATTATAAGATATTGATTAATATTCTTTTATAAGAGATTGGTAATTAAAAAATTTTGTTTGCAATGAAAACTGGATTTTTGGGTGCACTATATAATTAAAAATAAGAAGATGTCTAATTGTCATAAAATGACAATTAGGTGTGGATTGAGCATGCATTTGATACACTTCATATTTAAATGACATAGTTATTCAAACTGATTGGAATAAAATGAAAAAAAGGGCAAAATGAGAGTCAATCTAATGGTAGCCAGTTGTTTCACGTTTTGTATTGTATTTTTAAAGGAACTCTCACAGAACTTGTACATTTGTTTAAAAATTTGATTCCATCTGGAATCAAACCCATGCTCCCCACATAGTTAGCAAGCACTCGACCACAGAGCTACACAGCTCATCAAGAACATATGACTAATTTTAGCATATTAAACATGGTTGGAAAACTTCAAAGTCAGTTTTCTTAAGACTTTTTGAGAGTTGCAACTAACTGCTTTGGGAGAGCTATATTAGAGTTCTGAACTTCATGTACCACATATGTAAAAAATTACAAAAATTCAATCACCATGTGGTCCCCTTGTTAGACAAAATGAATGGGCAGTTTACAGAATAAATCATTCATTCTATAATAGAATGCTATTATTTTCCCATTAAATACTTAAATACGCACATGTCACTCATCTGTAAAACTGCAGGCCACCAAATAATATCTAATTGTAGATCTATGTAACTTCTTTCAGTAGTCAGTGGGAGCTGTGAAGACTGGCCCAATTTCTCAATGATTGTCTGTCAGTATGGTTCCTGTTTTGCATTTATTGTAGAAGAAGATGAACATGGTCTCACAAATTAAGCCTTGCCAATTTTAAATGAGGGTAATTATTCTGATGTCATTTTCTGTAATCTTGCCAGTGAAATAGGAATTCTTCACATAAGTCTGATTAATAAACTGAAACTTTATGCTATTAATGGAATAACATCTCCTTAATTTCAGTAAGGATGTAGTTTCACCTCAATAAGAGAGATAGAGCAGAAAGTAACATTACAATACTGTACCACAATAATAGAAGAAAACTCACAATATAGCAATATACAATTTATGTATCAGATGATATTCTACTGTATGAAACTGTTATTGAAGCAAAATTTCACACACTCTAAGTGAAATCCTAAGAATAAAATTTCTTATTCTGTAGGTGCGTTATAAGCTAAAATGGCATCAGTAGATTAATTATCTAAGAACATAACTGTTTACTATTCGAAAGTAGATGGCAAAGTGAAAATACATTTTTTGGGAACATAGCTATGTAGCCTAGTATTCATTGTGGTGTTCTGTGTATTGATTAGAAACATACCTGGACAAATCTGCTGTATTATGATTGGTATGCCTACTGACATGAATAGGCTGTTAACCTGTTGGTTGAGTACAGTAGTGACAGGGTTTTCCATTAACACATTTGAGTGCAGCCTAACTGAAGGTTGCTGAGAAGTGGGAGATTCCACTTCTATGGTCATGCAGGTTCTGTCCTTTTCATACAAGACTGTGCCAAAGGTGTTTGCTGTGTTCATAAATGTAAATGTCGTGTGACTAGGATCTCCCTTTGGGTAGACCATTCTCCGGGTGCAAGTCTTTTGACTTGATGCCAGTTCGGCGACTTGCGCGTCGATGGGGATGAAATGATGATGATTAGGACAACACAACACCCAGTCCCTGAGCAGAGAAAAATCTCCATTTCAGACGCAAATTGAACCCGGGCCCTTAGGATTGACATTCTGTCGCACTGACCACTCAGCTACTTGGATGCTGTGTTCATCAATTTAGAGAGTACAGCAACTGACAAAGTCAAGTTTGATGATCAATATTTTTGCTGCAGAGGTGTCCATCAGCAAATGATGAATATAATGAAGTATTATCAAATCACTGTGCAAAAGAAAAGAATTCTCACTGGGCTGGTACATGCAGGTGGCAGTATATGATTACACTGAAAACCACATTAGGTGATATATATTTTCAGCAATTGGTTCACCACTGATGAAGGTGGTTGGGATAATCTGATTTGGAAGCTATTTTTCATCAAATGGTTCCCTTCATATGTCTACCATTATCACCTACTGGTGAACATTATAACAAAATCATATTACGTGCAAACCTGTGTTTACCTGCAAAACTCAGAATGTGACCTCTACATTTCAGAAGATAATGCAGCACCTGACTGCTCCCAAATAATGTCAGAATGGATTGACAAATACTTCATAACTGTGAAAGAAGTAGTGAGGCCACAACACTCAACTCATACCAGTTGCATTGAACCAAATGGTTCAAATGGCTCTGAGCACTATGGGACTTAACTGTGCATTGAACCGTCTGAGTTTATGCCAGGTTAACCGTGTGTGTGTGTGTGTGTGTGTGTGTGTGTGTGTGTGTGTGTGTGTGTGTGTGTGTGTTTGTGTTTTTGTGTTTATTTGGCTCCTTAATCACATGGTGAAGGAGTACTACTCTCCCTTCCATTGTTGACACTCGAAATAATGTATATAAAATAACATATAAAAATAAATCAAGAATTTTAGGTCAGTCTATTTTGTATTTGGAAGTATCACTCATGAAGGTAACTTGAAGTGAAACATTGCAGTTTTATTACATGCTTTAGCTCCCTATTGTACTATAGGGTTTGCTTCTGCAGCAGTGTAGTTAAATTAAATAAACTGTGGATCTCTAGATTTGGCTCACCTGTTTACCTCACCACTGACCAGGGGCGACAATTCGAGTCTTCAGTTTTCTCTGACTTATGTAAAATGTGTGTTATTGTCAAAATTCATACTTCTGCATACCACCCCCAAAGCAATGGGTTTGTCAAGCGATGGCATCGCACCTTAAAGTCTGCCCTGCGTTGCCATGACTCACTATGGACAGAGGCACTGCCCTTCGTGCTTCTTGGCCTTCGTGCGACTTTCAAGGAAGACCTCAAGGGTTTCGTAGCCGAGTTTGTGTATGGCCCACCTCTCGTTTTGCCTGGAGAATTAGTCACTCCGACCCCACTTCCACGGCCCTCTGAACTCCCTTCACTTCTCGAGTGGGTGCACTTGCACTGCAGCAACATTCAGCCGCCACTTCCGGCTGCTCATACA
Organism: Schistocerca americana; assembly: GCF_021461395.2. NCBI lineage: Eukaryota > Metazoa > Arthropoda > Insecta > Orthoptera > Acrididae > Schistocerca > Schistocerca americana. Next base: position 483,033,318 of record NC_060130.1, read on the forward strand.
CCCCCGCACGTGCACGTACCGCACACGCTAGACTCTTGTGAGTACGTGTTTCTCAGAGATGACTCAGTCAAAGCCCCGCTTCAGTCACCCTACACAGGTCCTTACACGGTCGTCAAACACTCTGAGAATAACATGGATCTCCTCATAAAAGAGTCTGTAACCACGGTCTCACTCAACCGAGTGAAACCAGCTTTCATTGAGCCTCAGGTGAACCTCCCTGATTCTGCCCCTATTTCTCCCACTCCTGCTTCGAGCGGCCATCCATCTTCCACAACATGCATTCGGGTATTGGTTCTCCACAGCGTGCTTCTCTGCTGAGCACTGCTCCTTCTCTGCGTTCATCTAATTCGAGTGGCCAATGTTTTCGGGGCTTCATTTCTCACAGCCCTCGCAGTTGAACTGCCAACCACTCGGATTCTACCATTGTGTTACCATCTTCATGTGACAGCGCTTTGTCACACCGTTCAATCCACGCTGGCTCCTCGTTGCCTTCGGTCACGCTCCCTCATCTGTCAGCTGATCGCCTGAGGTTGTCTCCTGCGCAGTTCAGTGCACCTGCCACCCCCCTCTTAGCAGATGCTTCCCCCTGCCATGGCTTTCCCACACCTCCCTGCCTCCCTACCATTGCTCGTACAGGTGCCATCCTTGAATTCACAACACATGTGCACCCTGATGACATACATAAATTATCTGTTGTTGTAGATGGCGATACGGTGTGTGTGGTACTCGCGTGTGACAATATTGAGGGAGCAAGTGCAGAATCTCGTGTGGTGCGCCGCTTTAAATTGAGCAGAAGTGCTGCGTGTGGCAATTTGCGTGCCTTTGTTAGGCCTTCTGGCAAGGTGATTCTCCGCCTGCCGGCTGACGAAGTGCTACACCTCCACTCCAGGACGGGACGTCATCTTCAGCCGCCGGTGTCGCTTGCTGACTTCACCGTCGACGTACCGGGTTTCACCCCCCAGTCTCCTACCAGTTGACCACTTCCGCCTGACACAGAAGAACTGTGCGTTACCTTCCTAACTTCTCACCCCCCCCCCCCCCCATTCACAGGGATGTACTCCATACTGTGCAGGGGGGGGGGGGTCTATGTGGTGTAGAGTGCCATAAATATCGATATTTGTTCTGTGCGTAAGTGTGCTATCTTTGAGGAGAGGGCTTTGGGCAGGATGTTGGACGCTAATGGCAGTTAGCCTCCGGACTTGATCCGTGTAGAAGGTAAGTGTGAATAAATCTGTATCTGAAAGAATTCTAGTTGTTTACCTACAACTATTCTATATTCCCTCAAAAGTATTACTGCCACTGTTATTTTCAACAGAAGAGCACCCAGTGTTATATGCCATCCCCCAAAAGAGAAAACAGAAATTCACTTTTCCTTCTCATGCAGACAGTATGGAAAATTCCTGAGGAACTAAAGTGTGCAGCTTTTTTATATTTTTTAATTTTGATATTATTTGGCAAATTTTGTAACATGTATATCCACATCATCATTCAGTCCCACACATTTCCACAAGCTTCAATTTTTGAAAACCAAGAGTGTAGACAACATGGTGCACTTACAGCAGTCATTGTTGTATACATGAAACATGATGTCTTGATTCATGATATTTTAAAGACAAAATACAGATTATCTTTTAGATATTCTGTGTTCCTCTACAGACAAGTAAATGGTTAATAAATAAATTTGTACATTTACCCTAATTAAATGTTTCTGTAGGAACATAGGCAATAGTGTGGGGTAACAAAATAATAAAAAAATGTTTTACATATTCAAAGATTCCTTAATTTGAATGTTTTCCAAATAGACTAAATGCTAAATATCAGGAAATAGGTTATATATGGTTGTTGGTATACCATCAATACATGACGGAACTCCTATATACAATACATGATACTACTTACCTAAAAATATCCAATAGTACTTTAATATGATCTAGATCATACAAATTATTACAGTTTTTGAACACGTATTCTCTGTGGAATGGACTATCATAAGTGAGTAAACACAGCACTTGTGTTTCATCTGGTTCCCCCTGTTGAATGAAATTTACAGTTACAAGACATGCTTAAAAGCCACAAAAATAAGAAAGTAATCACGTGCAATGTTACTTATTATTGTTCATTATTGAATAATATTAACTTTAAAACTGGAGAGATCAAAAGTGCTGTATATTAGATGATGGATATGACACTATTTTGCTAGCACACAACAAATGATGTGGGGAAAATAAAATTGAGAAAATGGGGGTACAATATTAGCTATGAGACTGAAATGAAGTATGAGACAAGAGGACAACTGGAAAAATATTCAACATCAAAATGATAGACAAAAATTTATACATTTTATTCTATACATACACAAAATCTGATATAATGGTAATGTCAACAGTGATGATGTGGGGTACTGTAAAGTGAAGAGTAGAAATTACATAATTTGTGACTATATATGCTCATAACAAATTCACCATATCCGTGCGTAAGACGCAAAGGAATTTCTACTAGTTTATGAGTTTCTTTACTTGGTTGAACCACAACAAATGAAACTAAACACTACATTCCTTCCTATCATTACTTGGGCAAATTTAACTCACCTGCATACTGGTTTTAACACTTGATCTTTCCTGAATATAATACCTAAACAATAATTTAACATAACTGACACAAAAGCTACAAACATAACAGTGTTCAATAAATTTCTTTAATTTTACTTACATATTAGTAATGTTCATCTTACACTTTTCAGAAACTGATGAAATTCTGTATCAAACTGCAGACTCTCTATCTTACATTTTAACTAAGTCATCCAGCTAGTATTGTACACACAAAGTTTAAAATGTACTTTGAACAATCTGCTGTCAGTTCATGTTGCTTATACAAAGAGTTGGAACAATTGTTGGAATAAAAGTCAGGAGAACTTCTATTACTGCAAAAGAACTGAGTGCTGAACTATCAGATCTGTATTGTGTTACTCACTCACTGAGGTATTAAGACTCTTATCACAGAACTGTGGTTTTTTTAGGATTTTAACACTTTGGCAACCAAGCTAAAGCACAGCTCAGGCAACAACATTATGTTCAGGAGACTGCACCTCAGTACAGCATTGGCCATAATTTTCTTGATTCACAGGCTACCTATCTCTCAATAACTGGATTCATTTTGTATGATAACAATTTACAGACTTCTTACTTGACAGGTGCTGCCTTACATTGTCAACTTCTAGAATAAACTCAATAGTGGGGGCTGATGACCTTCGCTGTTTAGTCCCCCTTAAACATCCCAATAACCACCACCAATAACCACCAAACTCAATAGAAACATTAGCGAACATAAGGGGTGTTATTATGGCCGACTGAGTCAATGTTGGCTTCTGTTGTCGTGTGTTTTATGTGTCTACTCATTGAGTTTTGCTGTATGCTGTAATTTTGCAATGAATATGTCATATTTGTTTAGTTATCAAGATAATTTGGAAGTTAAGTGGGAAGAATTAAATGATCCTGGACTGAAGAGAGAGATATCTGAGTGGGAGCAGTACAAAGAAGATTCATATTAAGGCAAGCTGCAGTCTGCTACAATTTCTTATTATTAATATTGTTGCTACATACACTACCGTTGTAATTACAATTCAATTCTATTTTACAGGTAACTCTCATGATCAATCAGTATACAACACAGACAGGATTTCCAGATTTGTTTGGAGGAGAGTGCACAATTTATTGGCACAACAAGAATTAAAGAAACTAGCTAGTATTATCGTGATACAAACACACCTCTCTGCATCACAGAATACTTCAGATTTTTCCATACAAAGGCCAGTTAGGTGTGAAATTGCTCAAGAACACATTTTGTTCTTTATTTTGTAAGGACACTATACTGTCTGCCATCTTTAGTGTAAAATATTTACTATATCAAAGAACTAAAATAAATATGAGAAATAAAATAAACCTTCGAGCTTCATATGTTTTTAATGTGTATTACATTTTAAGATACATCTAACACAAATGTGCCAGTAACATTTCCAATAATGACATAAACAGTTAGTTTTCTCAGCAGAAATTATTTCTAAGTGGTTGTACATCAAAGTGTTAAGAGAACAGAAAAAACATGAATAGCTCATATTGTCGGCAAGATGCAGATGCATCCACAGACCTGCAATTAGTCAGTTTGTATGTAACTTCTGTTGTGAGGTCATAAAAATACATTAGCTTGTGTATAATTACAACTGCTTACACACAGTTAGTTACTACAATATTTCAGTTTTAGAAATAGGTTCTTGTAATTTAAGAACAGTTTGAATGTTTCATTGACTCAAAATTGGTTGTTGCTATGAACCGTATAGTTTTAACTGTAGGAGGTGAGGGCTGAGTGGTTGGCATTCCTTGTGCCAATAAACAGATGGCATATTTTAGTTAGCTATGACTGTGAGTACAGTTGATAGGTGAGTGATTTGCTTTACTATTTCAATATTCAGATATATTTTTTACAATTTCCATTTGTGCCACATGCATAAACATTAGGTACATTGATGGTGGATGGGGAAGAAATGAAAGGAAAGTGAAGGAACTAATGATATCAGCTGCATCAGAACTTTATGCAGAATAACCACAACAAGTGAGAATGTTTGCTGGACCGGGAGTTGAACCTGGGATCTCTTAATTGCGAAGCAGGACATTGACGGGGACTGAAGGTAGATGACCCTGGATGGGGTTGTGAGTTGATCAGGAAAAATGCTGAGATAGTACACACATTTGTGGTATTTACTGTGCCCAGATGGCTCAGAGGTTAACACATGTGGCTAGTGGGCTGGAGATCCTGTACTCAAGTCCCGGTGCGAAACACATTTTCATACATCCTCACTAATTCTGCATTAAGTTACAGTGCAACTGATATCATTTGATCCTTCATTTTCCTTTCCTTTCTTCCACCTTCAATTTAGACAATAAGTAACACAGCCATGGACTCTGTGTGGTGCCTATCCATTCAGACATGATCTATAGAAGAGACACCATGCATTCATACAAAATATGAATAAATCCTGCCTGAGTGTGGACTGTAGAAAAATAAGTTTATTACAACATTTATGGTTATAAAGGTCCTGCTTATCAGAGTATAATGTGACACAGTCGGAGTGGAGTAGCAACTCACATCATTAGCTAGGTGCAGAATGGGATTCCTTTGACATGTGGAAGCATTACAGAAATATAGTATGAAGTGTCAGCTATGGAGATGTGTTCACCAATAGAACCATGTAGATTCTGAAACACGGAAGTGGGTTGTTTCCAAAGCAATTGGAGATGGTACTGAGAAAGGCTCTGAAGAAATTCTCATAACTTAATAGTCATAAAGAACATTAATATTAATACACTGAAAGAGTGTTCCAGTGACAGACACTTAAATGATCCAATTAGTAACAAGTATTTAAAGCTGCAAGTTAAAAAACCTGTATGATTCAGTAATACTGCAGTGGTATTGATATGAAGTATGTGCAAAAAGTAAGGTTCATTCAGAACTGACAGAAACCAAGCCACTAAAGAGAATTACTAAAACATTAATAAACTGTACAACAAATCAATGAGAGTGGCTGAATTATACTACTTCAGTAATGGTATTGAAACAGGTGATAATGTGGCAAGTACTTGACTTACAAAAATGTAAAATTAAAGGGAAGATCTGGCAGACTCAGGGAAATAAAACACTGAGAAAGGAAAGCTAAGAAATGTTGGACCCAAATGGAGACATTACAGTTTTCAGTGAACACTACATAAAACCTTTAGCCAATCTCACAACACAGACTTTCTCAAATGAAATAAACTAAAGGAAAATTGTCAATGTAACACGTTGGAAATTTATGATCCGCAGGTAATTGTTTGTGGGTTGATTATAAACAATGTAGAAATTGAGAAAAGTATTATTCTGAGCAGTGGTGCTGTTAACAAACATTTCAATGACAATCATCTCTCACTGACTGAAAGCAAAATGTAAGTTATGCATATACAGTGAAGTGCCAAAATAACTGATATAGGCATGCGTATTCAAACACAGAGATATGTAAGCTGGCAGAATACAGCGCTGCTGTCAGCAACACCTATATAAGACAACAAGTGCGTGGCGCAGTTGTTAAATTAGTTACTGCTGCTACAATGGCAGATTAACAAGATTTAAGTGAGTGTGAACGTGGTGTTACAGTCGGTGCACTAGTGGTGGGACACTGAATCTCCGAAATAATGATGAATTGGGAATTTTCCTAAATGACCATTTCATGAGCGTACCGAGTATATGAGGAATCTGGTAAAACATCAAATCTCCGGCATCACTGTGGTAGGAAAAAGATCCTAGATCAATGGGACCAATGATGACTGAAGAGATTCGTTTAACATGACAGAAGTGCAACCCTTCCACAAATTGCTGTTGATTTCAATGCTGGGCCATCAACAAGTGTCAGCGTGTGAACCATTCAATGGAACATCACTGATATGGGCTTTCGGAGCCGAAGGCCCATTCATGTGCCCTTGACGACTGCACAACACAAAGCTTTACACCTTGCCTGGACCTGTCAACACTAACATTGGACTGTTGATGACTGGAAATATGGTGCCTGGTCAGACAAGTCTTGTTTCAAATTGTAACAGGCTGATGGACGTGTACCGGTATTGAGACAACCTCATGAATCTACGAACTGCATGTCAACAGGGGACTGTTCAAGCTGGTGGAGGCTCTGTTACAGCGTGGCGGGTGAGAAGTTGGAGTTATGTGGGACCATCTGATAGGACTAGATACCACTCTGGCAGGTGACATGTACGTAAGCATCCCATCTGATCACCTGCATCCATTAACATCCATTGGGCATTCCAACAGACTTGGACAGTTCCAGCAGGACAATGCGACAGCCTACACACCCAGAATTGCTACAGAGTGGCTCCAGAAGCACTCTCCTGAGTTTAAACATTTCTGCTGACCACCAAACTCCCCAGACATGAACATTATTGAGCATATCTGGGATGACATTTTTGGAATACAGTGATCAGTATATTATTATATTTTGACTAAAGTTCAGTCTTGATCACACCATTTATGTTTCTATGACGTAGGTAACCGGTTTCGGTTATTTTTACACAACCATCATCAGACCCATGGCTCCCTTAGGATGGTATGCGGAGCTCTCCTCAGCTGCAACGAAGTCAACTGATCAGTTGAGTTCGTAGCAGCTGAGGAGACCAGGTCCACTCGAGGAGTAGTCTCAGGTCGCACCTGATGAAGGCCACGAGCTACGTGACAGAAATATCGTGCAAGTATGACGCTGATATCCAGCAGAACACCCGACAACCCAAGATTTCATTAGATCGCCGGGAAAGCCTGAAGCATTCACATCATATTTACAGCACTGCTGAATTTCCTCCACAGAGGAATATTTAAATTAATGAAGTGTATTATATAAATACTTAATGTATGAAGTATGTAATTTGTAATTTTAAATAAGTATGCATTGCAATCACTGCATTGTCCAATGTCTTATGCATAAGCTGCTTTTGTACACTAAAGGATCAATAAGATACAATGCAGTAAAATATAGTCATAATGTACTGTTTATCATTATAGGCTTTAAAACCATTTATGTTTTATATACAGTGTTTTCTATTACAAGATAAGTGAATTCGCAACCTACTCACAATCCAACATAATAAATGCGAGTTTGGATATCAGGAACCAATCTCCACAGAACTCATTTGCATTAAGCTAAGCAAACAAGAAGACAGTTTAGACAAATTTTTTGTTGCTGTAGCTTGGCTAAACCATTCAATATGACAACTGAAATTGTAGAGAACTTACGACACCCACTACTGACATATTAGGAGAGCAAATGGTAAATGAAATTATTAAACGAAATTATAGAGCGAATGAGAAGGCATGTAAACCTCTATCTGCATGTCAATATGGGTTATAATAGGTCCACTACAGCTCTAATTTACAAATATTACTGTTGACTTCAAGCATATGCATACATGTGCTTCTTCAGGCCATATAAAACCTTTCAGAATGACTGTTAAGGAGTTACATACAAATCTTTAAGTGACACAGATTTTCCATATGGTACTCTGAATTACTGTCAATAAATCATAAGTCTTAAGGACATCATTCCTTAAATTTTAATTAATCTGTCATTTATATACTACCATAATGTTGGATGTGTGTGTGTATTATTTAAAACATTTTATTATATTAGGTAAGGTGGAATGGATTTACTTCCACTTACATTGCATTACAAATCATTAGACTCAGGAGATGTCATAATCGAACATAAACTACTGTATTGTTATAAAATAAAGCAGAAATGTATACTACTTAAAGACTTTGCTTACAAAGCTTCTGTACACTATTACAGTCAAATTACTAATATGAATGTGTAATGCGCAAAAAAAAGAACACAACTTACACTATATATTTTCCGTCTTCCAACTGCAATCACTTTCTCAAACCCAATAGCTGAAAGGCAAAAGGATTTCACAAATTTATATCAGAACTGTATTAAGTATCCTAAAGGTAACAGGGCAATAAATGTCAGTCTTGGAAAAGGTGAAATACTCTAGATATAAAGACAAGAGTGTGTAATTGCATTTGTTTATTTACTACTGCATATAATAACAACTCAGCTGTATATATTTCCAATAATGGATGGTACACATTGGTAAGAACTCAGTTAAATGCCATCTTGACTGTTCATGTAGGCTTGAACTCTGATAGTGCTGGAAATAATTCACATACCGGGTGATCAAAAAGTCAGTATAAATTTGAAAACTGAATAAATCATGGAATAATGTAGATAGAGAGGTACAAATTGACATACATGCTTGGAATGATATGGGGTTTTATTAGAATCAAAACATTACAAACGTTCAAAAAATGTCCGACAGATGGCGCTTCATCTGATCAGAATAGCAATAATTGGCATAACAAAGTAAGACAAAGCAAAGATGAAGGAAATGCTCAATATGTCCACCATCATTCCTCAACAATAGCTGTAGTCGAGGAATAATGTTGTGAACAGCACTGTAAAGCATGTCCGGAGCTATGGTGAGGCATTGGTGTCGGATGCTGACTTTCAGCATCCCTAGAGATGTCGGTCGATCACGATACACTTGCGACTTCAGGTAACCCCAAAGCCAATAATCGCACGGACTCAGGTCTGGGGACCTGTTAGGCCAAGCATGACGAAAGTGGCAGCTGAGCACGTGATCATCACCAAACAACGCGTGCAATACATCTTTCACCCATCTAGCAATATGGGGTGTTTCTTTGGTTCTAATAAAACCCTATGTCATTTCAACCATTTGTGTCAATTTTTACCTCTCTGTCTACATTATTCTGTGGTTTATTAAGTTTTCAAATTTATACTGACTTTTTGATCACCCGGTATATAGAAGTAGGTGAAAAAGTAATGTAATAACATAGTTTGTGTAGGGAAAGCTAAAGTCTCTTTTCAGTTATTTAGTTACATGCTCCACAGATTACTTTAATGTTCAATAAAGTAGACCTTGTTCTGTACAGCAACTGTTCAGTATAGTGCCCTTCTTGGTTACAAGAAGGTGTACAGTGATACATCATATATAGTCTTGCACATTCAAGTACATCTGTAAACTAACACAACTTCAGCACCTGTGACAATACAAGAAACTATCTTCAAGTAAGATTTGACTGTAGTATAGTAAATTAATCTGTTTACACAATCCTAAAAGAAACTGTCCCTCAATGTTTGCTGGCTGATCTACCAATACAATAGGAGCACTAAAACTGACTCTTCATTACCCATACTACATGTTAATATTGTTTCCAGAATGAAATGCAAGGTTGATGGCACCTAAACACTCTGAAATGGCAAAATTAGCGACAACATATCTTTTGGCCTTCCTGCTAAGATATGAATGTTGAGTATTTTGTATGAGGCTCCACTTACTTGTTTGGACAAGTACAGTTTCTGATCATATTTATGAGAAAATAAGCCACAACCTATCTTTTAGCTTTCCTGCTAAGATATGAATGTTGGGTACTTTATATGAGGCTCCACTTACTTGTTTGGACAAGTATAGTTTCTGATCATATTTACAATAATACTTGTCAATATGTTCAGAGTAAACTGGTGCTGATAAGCTATCAGTGTTTGTGTTTTCATAATCCCAAATGTATCTACTGTTACTGTTAGAGATGCTGTACCATAAAACCATATAAAACAAGAGGAATGACCTTTACTGGGTAAAATACCCACATAGAAAAATGCACACTATTAAAAAAATTTACTGCTCCATTTTGTTTGTGAAGCCCACTGTGTGTCATACCAAATCTTTTATGGATAATGGGATGCTATTTCTCTTTATGTAAGATCCATCAAAATAGTTGTTTGCCTTATGTTATAATTCTGTGCTCTCCAGAAGGGCAGGAATGTTACAAACCACGCTAAAACGTCCTCATCCCATTCTAGTGTTTTGATAGGCCTTAAATAATCAGCATTGTTTATCTAAACATTAAAGGAAACAATATCTCATAGGTATGTATGAAACACATACAAGTGTAGTCTGCTGAATGGGCAATGGTGCATGAACAACTATGGAGGTACACTAGTGAATTAAAAATATTAATTGTTAAGGAAGGTTATAGGCTATGGGGACATTTGAGAAACAATGTGAACATGTAGTTAATGGTGTTTGTGTTAGCACACTCTTCACATGGAGCACAAACTATAATATAACTTACCAGCGAGCAGGTATACATATATTGTGCCGGCTGCTGTGGCTGAGCTGTTACAGGCGCTTCAGTCCGTAACCATGCTGCTGGTACAGTCACAGGTTCAAATCCTGCCTCGGGCATGGATGTGTGTGATGTTCTTAGGTTAGTTAGGTTTAAGTAGTTCTAAGTCTAGGGGCTGATGACCTCAGATGTTAAGTCACATAGTGCTTAGAGCCATTTGATTTGAACCATATATTGTATGAAAAATTATATATGGAGTTGCTATAATCTTACACAGTTGAGCAGAGTTTTCCACTGATCCCACTGATTCTACATTGTAAGTGGCTCACAGCATCTGTAGATCACTTTTTTGCCAAATTCCTTTAAGAAAATTACACTGAACTGTCTTCTTTTTGCCTGAGTCAAAAATCACATTACTTTTAAAATAAAAATTCTGATGAAACAAGCTGATTTCTCCTTTCCCTCAGCTGGAGAGTGATGAAATAAAAGTCCCAGTAAACTTAAATTCCTTCAATAATAACTTCCTGAATTCAGGATTTGTTAGCAAAACATACCACACCTGAACCCCCAATCTTTTTGTAAGCTTTCCCGATACTTATTTAGTCTTTGTGGGTAGATCTAACAGTTTGTCTTAAATCATAATACTCAGTTTTCACTTATGATCAGTGCATTAGTATCTGCATATGATTTCTTAGGGATAATTATGATGGCACAGTACCCCTCTCTACCCCTGCTGCCCCCCTCCCCACCCTCCACCCCCTCCCCCAAACCCACAAATCAGCCATTTTTGGTATAAATGATACAGTGCTAAAGTAAAAATGTATTGTGCAGAAAAAATGATCTTTAAATTAAAAAATCCATGAGGACTATGAACTTCAGTCTTAACATACATGAAAACTGGCAGGCTGTTTCTTTTACGTTTTCAATCTTGAGTGGATCTGCTCTCCTGGGACTGGAATACATTGTCTCATATGCAGATGTGCAGAGTTAGATTTCAGGTTGTGCATATTAGTACATCTGTTGTCAAGTGTGAGGCATGTGTATATATCAAGAACTTGAAACCTTTTGGCATGGGTAAGAATTCATAAACCATTTTCAGCATCTCAATAATTGAAACTTCCTGGCAGATTAAAACTGTGTGCCCGACCGAGACTCGAACTCGGGACCTTTGCCTTTCGCGGGCAAGTGCTCTACCATCTGAGCTACCGAAGCACGACTCGGTAGCTCAGATGGTAGAGCACTTGCCCGCGAAAGGCAAAGGTCCCGAGTTCGAGTCTCGGTCGGGCACACAGTTTTAATCTGCTAGGAAGTTTCATATCAGCGCACACTCCGCTGCAGAGTGAAAATCTCATTCTGGATCTCAATAATTATTAGTATCCTGCCTGTCCTGAGTAGTGGTGCTATTTTCACTATATTTGTACTGGTTCCCTTCAAGACAAAAACTCAGGTAGACATGAAGCACATACACTTCAGAATTGTTTTAAAGACTGTCACCTTCAATAATGATGACCATACTCATCACATATCAATCCATTCTAACAGATATCTGAATCCAGGCACAAACTCATCAACAGACATTACATAGAATGTCATAGCACACAAAGTACATTTTTTTATATTAAGATGACATAGCTATCATATAATTACTGTGCTAACACGTCAGATCCCTGCTGCATGCAAAATAAGAAGTGCAATACCTGATATGTGCTCAAGTTGCTGTGATCATATAGTGTAATGTTCCTACATTGGCAAACCCTCAAGCACCACTTAGTTATCATCATTCGACATGATTCCATATACATACATATAAATGAAGTACAATCTAACAGATGGAGAGCAGCTACACTCAGCAGAAATTTTTCACTTTCCTCAAACATAATGGTAACTTTCATATTGATATGAAATAATATTTGGTGTTATACTAGACTCTACTCAACATAGCATATGAATGAACAGGGAAATGTGATCCTTGGACATCCTCTTTAGAAAGCAAGATACTCACATATGTTACGACCAGCGTGGGTGTCAGAATACCAGAACACTCGGAAGTTTGTTGTAAGTAAAGTTCCAAGATCTCCAGGAAATTTATCCATAACTTCAATTCCCTTATGAGTACGCCGGATTGATTCACCAAAACTCAGTGCAAAGCCACTAAAAATAACAAAAACGTACATAGAAATTTGAATAGCATCAGCACAGAATATTAGCTTTTAGTTCATAAGAGCAGTGTATGACAACATTTCGAAAAGTTATTTTAATGTGGGATACTTCACATGTCAATTTTATTAAATGGCACTGCAATGACTAATTGTTCTATGTTCAACATATAAACAAATTGCAAGTATTTATCATTTTTGTCTGATTACTTAAGTTATCCCCTAATCACAGGAACAAAAGGAAGTGATGAAAGTGGTCAGAAATTATGAATTAACTTATTTATTCTAAGACTTGCTATACATTCAGTTACATACAAAATTTTCAGTCTCAGGAACAAAGGGAAATAATAAAAGTCATTTTATATAGTAACTTCGGTTATGTACTGCAATAAGTGCTACATTTCCAGTTACATATAAATACATAGTAAGATATGTGGGAGCAGGCTTTTTTTTATTATACTATATATTAAGGTGGCATCTTATTTCCTTTTAAGTGCTTTTTTTTTCATTCACATATTTAGTCATAGGGCTAATACAGCTCATGTATAAAGACTATTGATTTCATGTTCAGCAAATGTACCCACAGTATGACAGAAATATTTTCTGTTTTACATGTTGTTTGTGCTACCAGACACAGGAGTGGACAAGGGTGGCACAACAGTGCACAGAAATGGAAAAAGAAAAAAAAGGAAGCCTTTTGTAATGTGTAATCATGGGCAATGTAAGTATATTCCACAGAAGTTCTTTTTTAAATAGTATAGTTAGCAGTGAATACTCTATGTGTCTCAGTATAGGCCAGAAGATGCTGCATTTCATCACATTTCTAACAGTTACTGTACTGTATTACATCTGTATATCTGAGCACCAATTATGTAGTTCTACATATGAGACGTACAGAAATTAAAAATGCGAAACTTTTTCATTAAAGGAGAAAAAAGATTTTCAGTTTCCAATTACTACCGTACATAGTCCTTCCAATTACAAGTAATAGCAGCACCAGTATTATCTCCTGCTTCATATTTTTAATACAGTTGAGCTATAAAAGAAGCTGATGGAACACACATCGTTTTCTTTATGAGTGAGATTCTGGAGATCAAAATGTGTAGCAGAAGCAAGGTTTGTAAGTGGTCAAGGTCGTACTTAAATGTTTTGAAAATATGTATGACATTTGTAGTCATTCATAGAGAGTAATATGCTGCAACTATTTTCCTACCCACAAAGCTCTTTCACTACTGTGTAGTGGTTTTGGAAGTCTAGCACTGGTAAAGTTGAGCAAAAGTAACCCAGAGTGATTCGTAAGTAAACAACGTACATCCGTTTATAAGTAAATTGGTTGCTTTTGCACGAAGTGCCACTACACCTGTAACGGGAGGAATCAGCAGTTCTCATTGAGACTCTTTCCGTCCAGACACTAGAAATCACAGAGTGAAGAAACGCAGCGTACTAAAATTAACTTTTAAAGAAAACTTAATATTGTAAGCAACTTTTCTCAGACGGAGCTTCCTTGAAGTTCAGAAGGTGGGATGCAGGAAACCACTCAATGTATGAAGTATGGCAATACTCTATGGTATATTTGCAGAATCATTACTGTTTGAAAGACATCAAACGATTCGGATATCTTTATTATGTTACAGTAGGAAAATTTTGCTAAAAGTTTGATGAATAAATAAAAGAAAAAAAAAGAAATGAAAATGCCTGTGTGGTTTGCAGCAATAGTTATTGTCCCCTTTAGTGAAATTAAGATTGAACACTATTTATTAGCTACTATTTTCGTTTACGATTACATTTGTGAAGTAAATAGTTAAATACAATCAAAATTTCAGAAAACTAACATACCTTGTCAAGTTACTACGTACGTATTTGTCAGGGCGAATCTCCACCTGCATTATTCTTACAGATTAGCGGCACTACAAATTAGTCTACGGTTTGTTTTACCGCTGTTGGTCTGCTATGAAAGCATCAGCACACGAAATTTCCCGCTATGTATGAAAATGTTTCCTCTGTTACGCGAATGTCGTTTATTTCTGAATTGTTAAGACGTTAGGCTGAAGACATAAAACAAAATTTGGCGCTCTTAGCAGTGAACACTACGTGGGTCAAGTAACAACCAAAGGAAAGCGGAAATTAACGGAAACAAGTAAGTTTAAAAAAATAATATTGAAAAACATTTGCCAAGCATTATTTTCGTTGTCAGTTACATCTAGAAGGATATTACGCTGTTGCATGTCTCGTTACCTCTGGTTTTCGTCAGAGATGTTAGTCTTGCTGAGTAGCGAATTTAACTTTTTTCGAGCAGTGAACGCAAAACAAGGCAAAGCAGTCACATTAATAATCATAAACACCGGTTTGAAATAAAATGAGACCATAAACGCCATACCTCACACCGTGAACCAATCTCTAGCCACCACTTTCATAGCACAGTGAACTGTGGCACTTCTTACGAAAGCCACCATAGTCACTACAGCATAGGAGTCGACGAGATCGTGAGTGCCAAACAACGTCGCAGTGCCCAAAAGTATTAAAAAGTTCCTGAAATTAACCATTCAGCCACCTCCAAGCCCTGAAATCCAGTCAGTTGCACAAATAATCTTCAATAGCGCCCTCTTTAGACATGTATCAAATTTTTTAACCAGTAAAAGGTTCCAGAGCATAAACTACTGTGTCAGCACGTCAACGACATTTCTTTCGTGCTTCAGCGCACTGCTTTACAATATTGGATTTATACCTACTGCTTCCTGTCAGAGCCCCAAGTAAATATCGTCAACACGCCTTTAGAGGTGTTCGTTTTCTGTTATACTTTAATGTTCATTTTAATAGTACTACAATCATGTTTACACAGCCCAACCAGTCACCACAGCAAACAGATATGAAGTGATCTTTTAATAACTGTGAAATTCTTTCTATAACACACTAAATAGCCTGATTGGTGTCGGACAACAAAAAGGATTTTGGCTTGGCACTACCAGGCATCCCTTCTTACACCTCTGTCGCCGACTTCCACAGACCTGCATCAGGAAGCAGAAATGCCTACCTTCCCTTACGTGATTCATCTGATTTGTACTGTTAGGAAACTTTTTGTCTCTGTTCTAAGACTGCAAGAGAAGAAACAAGGACTAGGACAGACAAGAATGAAGGAAAGTATCTTATCCTTGTAAAGTATAATAAAGTAAACGAAGACAATGAACAGGCTATGGCAAAATATAGGCCTATGCATAACACTGGATTAGACTCAAAGGAGGAGACGAAGTGTAGGATTTAACATCCCATCAACGACCAGATCTCTGAAGGCATACAGGCTTGAATAATACAAGGATGAGGTAGGAACTGGAACTGTCCGTTTCAAAATAACTATCCTGGTACTTACACTGTGGTGACAAAAGCCATGAGATACCTCCTAATATCGTGTTCAACCTCCTTTTGCCTGACGTAGTGCCGCAGCTAGATGTGGCATGGACTCAACAAGTCGTTGGAAGTCGCCTGCAAAAATACTGAGCCATGCTGCCTCTATAGCTGTCCATAATCGCGAAAATGTTGCCGGTGCAAGATTTTGTGCATGAACTGACCTCTCTATTACGTCCCATAAATGTGTAATGGGACTCATGTTGGCCATTTGCGTGGCCAAATCATTCGCTCGAATTGTTAGGAATGTTGTGGCCCAGTGACACGGTGCACTGTCGTCCATGAAAGTTCGGTCATTGTTTGGGAGCATGAAGTCCATGAACGGTTGCAAATAACGTCCAAGTAGTGGAATACAGCCATTTCCAATCAATGGCCGGTTCAGCTGGAACAAAGAACCCAGACCATTATGGGGCCACTGCTAGATTGCACAGTGTCTTGTTGACAACTTGGGTCCGTGCCTTTGTGAGGTCTGCGCCACCATCAACGCTTACCAGCTGAAATCTGAGCTCATCTAACCAGGCCATTGTTTTACAGTCGTCTAGGGCCCAACCGATAGAGGAACGAGCCCTGTAGAGGTACTGCACGTTATGTTGTGCTGTTGGCAGAGGCACACATGTCCGTCATCTGTTGCCATGCTCCATTAAATTAAATTCCGTCGCACTGTCCTAACGGATACGTTAGTCATACGTTACGTCCTCATTGGTTTCTGTGGTTATCTCGCGTAGTGTTGCTTGTATGGGCAACTCTACATGAACGCCACTGCTCTCGGTCGTCAAGTGAAGATCGTCAACCACTGCCTTGTCTATGGTGAGAGGTAATGCCTGAACTTTGGTATTCTCAGCACCCCCTTGACACCGCGGATCTCGGAATATTGAAATCCTTAATGATTTCCGAAATGGAATGTCCCATGTTCTAGCTCCAACTACCATTCTGTGATCAAAGTCTGTTAATTCTCGCCGTGTGGCCATAATGGCGTCGGATACCTTTTCACATGTATTACCTGAGTATAAGTGCCAGCTCCGCCAATGGACAGCTCGTTTATGCCTTGTGTAGGTGATACTCATGCCATCTGTATAAGTGTACATCGTTATCCCACCTCAGTATATCATAAACAGATTTAGGAAAATCACCGTAACCTGAATCTGGGTGGTCATCTAGGGAGTAGAAGCCCTGTTCTCCCAAATCAACATTGAATTCTGTAACCGCGGGACAACCTTGGCCTTTTATTTGTACTCGAAATTTGGATGAAACGAAGTGGGCAAGAAATTGAGAACATGTTCACTTTTGACAGGAGATCCTTCAATAGGTCAGCAAACATATTTGGCTCAAAAGATCTACTCTTCTCTTAGGGGACACAATTCTTCTTCTTCTACTCCTGACATGCTTCGCTATATAACATTTCAGATCTTAGTGGGTACATAGTATGAAGTTAACAATACTGTTGTTAACGTACTGTAAGTTGCAGTGCACTGCTGTGCCACTAGAAGTGCGTTGGGCATATAATAGAAGGTCGTAGAGAGACCTGTGAGACTGTTTATATACATGACAAAGATTTTTCAGAAGGCGTGGAAATTGGAATCAGGGCTCAGTAGCAAGTGGGATAAAGCACAGGCATTAATTAAGTTGTTTACAGGTGCAAAAAATGCTATACCGGTAATTAACAGTTACTTAATCTACCTGTACAACACTGTAGTTTCCATATCATGGTAACAGACATGTGGCAAACAGGTCCATGAATTGAAAATAATGTGCTAATCTGTGAATAATGGTTCTCTTTATCATTATGTTCACTGATTCTACTGATTCTTCACGGACATAAAGATCAAGGCTGGGTCTTTTTCCAGTCCTTCCTCTGTCAGAATATGAAACAAAAGAATGGAGAAGAGAATAAATAAAATCTTTATTGACAGGTATAAGCCTTTCGTGACTTTTGCCCCACCCTGTATATGCATATCTGTACAAGCTGCAGATCACTACTGTGAGCTTGAGCTCGGCAGTGGAAAGTGCTATTGGCCTGCCACATTTACTTTCTTACACAAAAGATACACAGTCTGGTGTAAGTCTTATGTTGCCTTAACCCAGCAAATTTCTAATCACATTACTTGAAAATGTTCTGTGATCTCAAGACTGTACTGAATGGAAATGAGAGTAGTTCTTATTAATCATTTGTCATACAATTTAATTACATTTCGTACTACATGTATACTGTTCCGTGTATGAGCCTCTGCTTTACAATGGAAGACCATCATAGTAAGAGCCATGCTGAAGAAACCGGTAGTATTTGGTACTCGGCCGCAACCTGACGCCTCTCTGTCTCTCTCGATGTGCCCTCTCAGCCAGGCGGCACTGCACCGACTCCGACTCTCTTACGTTCCTCTCTTTTCCCAGAAAAGAGGTAGAAGACGAGGAGTGAGGACCAAGAATTCCTCTAAACACTCTGAAACTCAGGGTAAATCTGCCAAAACTTCTCCACTATCGCTTACACTAAGCCCACTAACTGGCCAGGGGTTGGTAAACTCTCTACGCTGTGTCGCCAGCCGTTGGTTCAGATATTCACCCGTTAGTGCCTATGCTGATGACCCTTCTGATTTGCTTACACCTCTTGTGCAGTTAGATTCTGGAACTTTCCCACACGGAACATGGCATAATGTTGTTCACAAATTTGTATTAGCAGGCAGGAAATGCAGATTCCTCACACTAGAAATGCTCAGGGGACCTGTGGTCGCCCTGCTATAACTTCCAAGACCATGCCACCTCGTGATCGTTGGAAACTAGTGAGCATGTAGCCATAACATTTCTGTAAACCAGCAGCCAAGAATGGTGAGACGGGGAGTTTCTTGAGCCATCACGTAAGCAGTGGAACAAAGGTCATATGAGGTCATGCTGCATTGTTGCCAAATTTATTCAAGATAGCGACTGCTGCACAGTGTGGCAACACCACTTGTGATCTCATAAGATGACCTCATCCGTCTGGGAAAACCCCATTCCCCCCTCCCCACTCCCACCTAGGAATTGGCAGAAAAATCACAGTCTGTGCTGAGCTATTGTTGTGGAAGGATCTCTTTACTTCATCATTTTTGATATGTGTAGGTATTATCCTGTTGGAAGGATTTTCTTGTGTGGTCTAGTTCACAAATACCGTCACCAGAGGGTGCTGGAAAAAGCAACCTCTCTTCTTCCACCTGGAAATTGGCGGGAAAAGCTAAGCTGTTGATGCGGAAGATATCCAACAATTAAATGCCCCAGTTGTGTAATTAAGATGCTGCGGATCATCAATCTAGATCAGTTACAAAAATCATAAATGTATCTATGCACAGTTACCGATCCAAATATAGTGTGAAGATCATGAAATACAGTGTGCCAACACATCTAAACGTCTTGGCTAAACTTCACCTACAGATCATATAAAGATCCAAAAATATATTGCAAGAACAGTACCCCAACATAGCTGTCAAAAACCTTCTCCAAACATGTGTTGCAATTAGAGTCTAAAGATCATGCATAAAAGTAGTTGCACCTTATGTGGGTGTCGAACGCGTGTCAAGCATGCAATGAGTGCTGGGGATGCATAGCCCCCTACAACCACTGGCCACCACATCTCACAGCCAAGAGGGCCTGTGCACCTAGCACAGAAGCTGCCATGTGACAGTGCCTGACTACAAGCACAGATCATCTAGCAGCCTCCACATTAATTACTAAGGCCTCCTGCAGGCACGCAGTCGATTGTGGCAGGTCATCTTTGGTCTTGTGACCTGAGTGGATGTATGCAGCTCTCTCTTCTCACGTAGGCCATACCGAGCGCCCACCGCTGGGAAAGGGGGGTCGGCGCTTTTGATACCATCAGCGTCTCTGTCGGCAGCTTGCAGCAGGTCATAATGCCCTGGTGGTGGCTTACTTTGTCATTGACTGTCAGCTCCAGGACATTCGTTGATAGTCTCAGCTTGTCTAATCCTGCATGTTTAAGTGCTGCTGACTGCTTGAAACATATACAAAGGATGAGGTGTTTTCTGTGAATCCATCTGCAAATATTTAAAAGTGTTGAAACATTCAGTCTGTTGGCAGCCTCTGTCCTCTAGAAACCTGTCATCACACAAAGACTAGCGGAAGGGTTTGAATTCAGAAGAGTGTTCCTGGAGCCACTCTGTTGCAATTCTGGTCATGTCGGCTGTTGCATTGTCCTGCTGGAATTGCCCAAGTTCGTAGTAATGCACAATGGACATGAACGGATGCAGATGATCAGACAGGATGGCTACATACATATAACCTGTCAGAACCATATTTAGATATATCAGGGGTACCATGTCTCTCCAACTGCACATGTTCCACACCATCACAGAGCCTCCACCAGCATGAACGGTCTCCTGCTGACATGCAAGCGTCTCCATACCCATACAAGTGCATCTGCTCGAAACAATCTGAAATGAGACTCGTCTGACCTGGCAACATATTTCGTCATCAACAGTCCAATGTAGGTGTTGACGGGTCCAGGTAAGGCATAAAGCTTTGTGTCGTGCAGTCATCAATGTTATGCGAGTGGGTCTTTGGTTCTGAAAGTCCATACCGATTATGTTTTGTTGAATGATTTGCGCACTGACAAATGTTGATTGCCCAGTACTGAAACCTGCAGCAATTTGTGGAGGGGTTGTACTTCTGTCAAGCTGAATGATTCTCTTCAGTCGTCATTGGTCCCGTTCTTGCAGGATCTTTTTCTGGCCCCACTGACGTCCGAGATTTGGTGTTTTACCAGGTTCCTGATATTCTCGGTACACTCATGAAATTTTCGTAGGGGAAATCCGCACTTCATCGCTACATCAGGAATACTGCGATGCATCACTCATGCGCTGACTGTAACACCACGTTCAAACTCACTTAAATCTTGATGACCGTCAGTTGGTGCAGCAGCAACCCATTAAAACTGCGTCAGACACCTATTGTCTTATATAGGCGTTGCTGACCGCAGAGCCGTATTCTGCCTGTTTACTTATCTCTGTATTTGAATACGTACGCGTCTACTAGTTTCTTTGGCACTTCAATGTATAATTTAACTATTAGTGGGTCAAAGCATCTGAATACAGGCGCTGAAGCAGACGGTGGGTCTCATGTGGTGATGGAGACTGAAAATGTGAAGTAGCCCGTTAAAGTGTGGTTTACTCAGTCACATTCTGACGAGGTATTACGTCAATGCTGTACACCAACGCTCAGATGACTACAGATTATCACCCATCTCTTTCTCCCCCAGATAGCTACTATGCTGGTCTGATGCTACGTGCCACATCAGTGTATGATGAGACAACATTCACGGTGAACTCAGGAGTTCTATCTATTTATTTACTGCACTCTACTGTTACAAATTTATTAGGACTAAGAATGGAGTTACCTCTTGTGGCAGAGAAACGGAACTG
Source organism: Schistocerca americana (assembly GCF_021461395.2). Taxonomy (NCBI): domain Eukaryota; kingdom Metazoa; phylum Arthropoda; class Insecta; order Orthoptera; family Acrididae; genus Schistocerca; species Schistocerca americana. The sequence continues at coordinate 483,055,006 of NC_060130.1, forward strand.
CTGGCTACCATGTATTCAAGCCGTGTACAATTACATTGTGATCTACCTTTGTGTATGTGGAATACATGTGAATGATTCACAACAGTGTTTCATTTAATGTATCCACACAATGCCAAAGTCAGTTATTATCCGCGCTAAATTTATGGAAGGAGTACCTGAATTTTGTGATGCTCCTATCAGTTCGAGAGAAATTTGAGCATCATTTATTGAATACAAGAAACAGTTATTTGGGAAATATTTGAAAGAACCAAATTGTATCACAAAGAACTGAAATGTATCTATATTTATATACCTCTGTGTCTAAGAGAACTGAACAAATAAATGCGTTACCTGTGTCTTTGTTGTTGTTATTTGCAGAAAACCCATAAACCTATCCCCATTGTGTATGTCTACACACACACACACACACACACACACACACACACACACACACATACCCAAACACAGGGTTGCAAGACACAGATGACATCAGCTTTGAACATGAGAGCTACTAAGGGGGTGAAGTATAAGACAGAGAACAACAAGATACATGGAATGGTTGTATGAGATTTTGCCTACCGTGCTGCACTTATTGATTTATGACTGATTTATGGAAGCAGTGGCACATGGCAGTGCTTGCTTCCAAAGACATACAGAAAATATGTCTAGAATTATATCAACCGTGCTTGAAGAAACCAGAGATGTAATATCCAGACAAAGCGGCCTGCTATTTAGCTATACAGCTATACATGTAACAGAGTGGCAGCAGGGTAAAATCACGATCAGTACACACACTATGAGAAAAATTTATTTGTTTTTCATCCAACTTAAAAGTAATTTTACACTTGAAGAACCATACACTATACTACTTAGTTTATATGCATACATCCTTCTCAGCCAATGGAGGGCAGGGCGTCTGTAGAATTCCAGATATTGAATAGCTGCATACTTGTACATGCCACGCATCTCCTCCTTGCCTTTGACGTAGATAATAGTATCTATGGGGTCAAATAATCGAAGCGACGTCAATATATCTTTATAGGGACTACCAGGATCATCCCAGTGAATTCCATAGAAGAAACGTGTTAACCATATTGAACTCATCTGTGTTTTACCAAACAACCCATCTTTGAAAGGCTTTGGCGATGCACAGATGCACTGCTTGCTGTGAACTACACTGGCATATTCAGTGAATATTATGAACGCAATATCTTTAAACACGAACTGTCTGCAATCATCATCTAGAGCATACGCTGGTGTGCATTCTGGGAAATTTGCTGAAGACTCAAATTAAATTCATACATCAGTCCTGATATACTTATCTCGATCTGTTCTGAGCAATCTATCATGATGATTGCTTCCACCTCCTTGAACTCCTGTTGCCCGAGCAGACATCCTTCCTCTTCAGCACCTTTACAGTGAGAGGTGAGGAAAATTGCGTTCATGTCAAATGCTTGGCTGTATACGTTTTCTTCCCACTGTAGCAGTAAATTGTGAATTAGATAGAAGACCGAATTCAAGTAGACTTGAGCATTAGTTGACTTGCAGTTATCAAATGTGGTGGAATCATTTTATATAATTCCCCTTCTGTATGTCTGTCTGAAATGCAACAGTGACGAATCTGTGTGTCTCCAATTGAACAAAGGTTTTAATAGCCAATGTTTGTCTCGTTGCCACTAGTCCCACTCGATAGTCAAAAAGGTCCAAGGAACGGAAAGTTAATGCACCAGCATTCAGAACGTTGAAAAGCTTCAAATGCTCTTCATCTCCTACAGTGATGTGAAGCATTTTCCATATTATTTTGGTGATGAGAATCTCGTTCTCCTCTTCGGATCCTTGAATGTATGTATTGTTATCCATTGTACTTTGTACCAGAATAATTTCCTCTTTAGCACTCATAATAATCTGCTGCATGTCTTCAAAGTACCTCATAAGCATTTTTAGAAGTGTACATGCAGTAAATCACGTGTAATCTTCCACTTTTCTACCCACTGACTCATCTATGAACGATCTTGCATTTTCTAAACCTTTAAAATCAGAGGGCGATCCTGAGACAAATGTTTTAAGGATTTATGCTATATTTGCATTACGTGCATGGTCAATCTCAATCTGTCAACCCCATTATGTTCATATCATATCTCCTGAAACATGAATACTAAAGCATGAGATGTAAGCTCCGAGCTCACCATAGCCATACCATTCATTTTCCTAAATGCTTTATCCAGAAATATGAAACCCTTGTGTGGGAGGGTTGAAGTATGTTGGGGCTGGATAACTATCCTAATTTCATTGTTCTTGTTAAATGTGGCTTAGGCATAAGGTTTATGTGAAAAGTATTCCTGATGTACAATTCGCTCATCATATTCTACTGGGACCGTTATGTTGAGCGATTTCATTGCAGGGTTAAAATCTATTCATTTAAGGAACCCATCGTTTGTGCACGTTATCACCTTGTGATTCTGCTGTGAAGTGCAGTGCTGTGGGTTGTGTGCATTGGTTTTATACCATACACTCACCCGTTTTTCGATGTAGTGGTACAATGATTTTCTCACCACAAAAGTCAACAAGTTGATTTGGTGGTCCACAATACGCAGATCCAGATAGTCCAGTGTCTCAACTGTCACTAGAAAGTATGTAGTGTTGGTGGGAGTCTCAAAATCTTACCTTGATCCAACCGAGGGGAAGAATCTGTGATTTGTATCAGAGAATCTGTCGTCGAGATAGAAGTTTGTTGCAATGTTACACTCAACACAGATTGTACTGAAAGGGAGTATATCCACTGTCTGAACATCTTGCAAAATTTATTAGACTCCTTCTTCAAATCTTGTCCTTTTGAGAAACCTAGCAGTCGTCCTTTTGTACCTTTCTGATTAAAGTCAATCGTTGCATTCGTTGTACATATTGTCACGTAGAAGAAGATGTAATTAGATGAATGACGAACACTAACTTCACTTAACGAAGGGTCATTCAGCACTTGCACATACAAGAGCGCAGAGTGAACTGCCTCTAGCCAGAACACATACAGTATATATACAGTTACAGGACATTCCAGTACAATGATTGTTGACATTCGTGGATACTGCTAGAATTTACTCGAACCGAATACAGAAATTAAAATTGACGACCTTGGGGAACCGTGTTTTAATACAATGTCTTCCACAATGGACATGGCTACCTCGAATGCCTCGGCTATTTTCACGGCTTTTGTAATGGCATAGCGTGTCAGATAATCAGTCCAAACAATAATCCATCTATTGCCACTAACAGACGTTGGAGATCGTCCGAGGAGGTCAATCCCGACACGTTGGAAAAGGTGGTTTCTGAGGAACTGCCTTTCTCCTCTGACATTCTCGACAGTGCGACACATAGTGACAGACACTCCTAAATAAACCTGGCCAGAAAAATCTCTTGCGGATCCTATCATATATCTTAATAAATCCTAAATGCCCGGCCTCAGATGTGTAATGGAATTTCTGTAGAACATCTAGGCGCATGTGTTTAGGAATCACTACTAGCTATCTCTTTCCAAACGGATCAAAGTTTTTATTGCAAAATAATCCATTAGCTACCTTAAATTGTTCTTTCACATTCTCTTACCGATTTAAGGAAAGCATAACTTGAGATATCTTGGCGTCCTTCTTCTGCTCAGCAGAGAGATTCTGGAGTGCAGCGAGACAATCACCATCTCCACCAAAGTCTTGATGATCTTGCACAGAGGTTCTTTAGAGACAGTCGGCATCTTGGTGTTTTCTTCCACTTTTGTGCACTATGGTAATGTCATGCTCTTGAAGACTTAGTGCCCACCTGGCGAGTCGTCCAGCTGGATCCTTAAGATATGTCAACCAAGAAAGTGAATGATGGTCTGTAACAACTGCGAATGGCCTTTCATAGAGATACTGTCGAAATTTGCACATGGCACAGATCACAGCAAGACATTCTCTTTCTGTAGTTGAGTAGTTTCTCTCGGCTTTTTTAAGTGTCCTAGAAGCATAGGCTATAGCCTTCTCTTTCCCATCCTGAATTTACACCAGAACAGCACCGATTCCATACCCACTGGCACCTGTGCGTAGTTCTGTAGGTGCTCTCTCATCATACAGATCAAGTACAGTGTCAGTCGTCAGAGCTTTTCACAGTACATTGAACGATTCTTGTTGAGCACCACCCGAGATAAATTTAGCATCGGCTTTTAGCAACTCTTGGAGTGGCCTGGCTTTGATACAAAAGTCTTTGATAAAACGACGATAATAAGAACATAATTCAAGGAAGCTTCTGACATCTCTAATACTTTTAGGAATAGGAAATGCCGTTATAGATCTCACCTTTTCTGGGTCTGACCGCACACCTTCGTTTGACACAAGGTGTCCAAGTATTTGGATTTCTTTTGCTCCAAAGAGACACTTTCTTGGATTAAGTTTCAGTCCGCCTTGTTGGAGACACTTAAGAACGGCCCTCAGTCATTTTACGTTTTCTTCAGATGCCTCGTAGAACACTATAACGTCATCTAAATAAGAAAGACACATCGTCCACTTCAGGTGATTTAGAAGACTATCGAGCACCCATTCAAAAGTTGCAGGTGCATTACACAAACCAAACGGCATTACCTTAAACTCATACAGGCCCTCTAGGGTGATGAATACAGTTTTCTCACGATCAGCCTCATCTACTTCGATTTGCCAGTATCCCGAGTACTTGTACATGCTTGAGAAAGACTTAGCTCCCTTCAGAGAATCTAGTGTCAAGTGAATTCGTGGAAGAGGGTAAACGTATTTTTTAGTTATCTTATGAAGCTTCCTGTAATCAACACAAAAGCGCCAACTGCCATCCTTCTTCCTGACGAGAACCACTGGTGACGACCATGGGCGCTGCGAAGTATCTTCTCTGGCTTATTGGTTGATGGTCTCCAGTGCTATTCCGGTGCTTCACCGTCAATTTGTCTAATTTGCTCTTCACCTGTGGATTGAAGCACTCAGAGAACTCTAGAGAAATGGCAAGTAGCTTCTTCTGTTGTCCCTTAGTGAGATCTGGTGATAGTCGAGCTAGAAGATCTTGTCTCTTAGTGGTAGCGCCAATTTCGCCCACAGACTCAGCATGGGAGGTTTCTATGACGCTCAACTGTTTGGCAACTAACGGCTCAGTGTTTGCTACGCACATGTGACCTGGAAGAATCTGCGGTTCTCGACGACAGTTAACTATCCACAATTCACCGAACCCGTTCTTAAACGAGACGACAGAGGCTGGGATGACCACGCTATTCTTCAGTGGTATGCTTCTCTTACATTCTGCTACAAGATCCATGAGTTGATTCATGGCATGACACATGACAGTTACCTTTCTAGTGCTGACTGCAGGAATGGTCACTTCATCCAGCACACATAGTCTCCACACACTCGGATGTACGTCTTCCTGTCCACAGTATCTCATCTCGTTAGCATAATCTTCGAGCGACCATTATCTATAATTGCCTAAGAAGCTTTCAAAGAGCGCCATCCAAGAATGACGTCATAACTACACTCTTGTAAGACGATGAATTCTAAGGGCTGTGTATGGCCACTTATACCCACACGAATGACACATTTTCCTGTAGGTTTTACATATTTCCCATTAGCCACCTTTAGCAGAGATGTTTTGCTGTCGACGAATACGGTTTTCTGCAACTATCGACGGTACTTCTCCGAAATGACTGAATATGATGCTCCAGAGTCTACAAGAGCTTGGGCTGGTTGGCCATCCATGAGGATATCGACGTAGTTTCCTATCATTTTTGTAGTTATCGACGGCGGAGGATTTTTCTCTTCGGCGGCCTCACCTCTAAGGAAGGTTGCGGCGTCTAGGTAATCGGCTGGAGCTTGTAAATGGCGATGGAGACCTTGACCGGCGCGTTGCGGAGCGTCCTCTCCAGCGCCTAGCTTACGGCGATAGTGACCTACGTCGTCCTGCACCCACTTCTTCTTGTTAATCTTCGTCGTACCGGAGTTGGCGTCGGCTAAGATCGGTCTTCTGTCTTCTGGCGCGAGTGTCATCAAATATCCGCCGCCTTTCTCGACAATATAGCACCATATGTCCCGGTCGTCCGCAGTGGAAACATACTGGTTGGTTATCCTGGGTCCTCCAGACGTCAGTATTCCTTGGTGCCCAAACAGGTTCCTCATGCGGCATTGTAGGAATGTAACTCCGCCTGGGTCTCGACTTTTTCACCGTTTTAAAGGGAAATGAAGGACAAGAGATTGGGTTCAATGTCTGTTCCACTTCCTCCCTTATGACCTGTTGAAACGTCTCGGCTTTTTGCTCGCTGTGAAATCCAAGTGCCTCCTGAACTTCCTCTCTCCCTATCTGACGAAGAACACTTGTGAAATCAGTTCCTTCCTCCATCACACACATCGATACTACGTTTGGAAGCCGTTCAAACTTCTTGCGTGTAAATCTTTTTTCATGCATTGTCTCGATATACTGGCACCATTTTATGAAGTCGTCTGCTGTCGAAACCTCCTTCAGGAGTAGGGCTTGATACGTGTCCTCAGCAACACCCTTCATGAGATGTGCAACCTTATCTTCCTCCTTCATTCTAGGATTCACTATTTTACACATCTCCAAGACGTCTTGAATGTAGGATGCTGTAGTTTCTCCCGGACGCTGTGCCCTGCACTTTAATTTATCTCCAGCCTTGCACTTCCGTCGTTGTGTGTCGCCGAAATACTTGCGCAGTTCCGCCTGGAATACTTCTCAGCTTGTGAACTTCTCCTCGTTGTTCTCATACCATTGCTTGGCAGTGCCCTCTAAGTAGAAAAATACGTTAGCCAAACACACGGTGTCAACTCATTTGTTAAATTTGGCTTTACGCTCATATACCTTCAGCCACTTGTTTGGATCTTGGCCATCGTCACCAGAGAACCCGGAAGGATGCCTCATGTGGTGGCACACAGTTACTGTCATCGTAACGTCCTCTTCTTTTTCTGTCTCCGATAGACTGCGATTTGTTGAATATGGCTCAAATTCGGGTTTCTCGCCATGTAAACGGCGGCTCTGTCGTAGCCTGATGGGAGCCACTGTGTCTTCGATAATGTGCGTTATCACAAGTTCCAATATCCAACGTCTCCACCAGAATAATGTCACGTAGAAGAATCTGTAATTAGATGCATGACGAACGGTAACTTCACTCAACGAAGGTTTGTTCAGCACTTGCACATACAAGAGCGAGGGGCGAACTGCCTCTGGCCAGAACAAAATGGTTCAAATGGCTCTGAGCACTATGGGACTTATCTTCTGAGGACATCAGTCCCCCAGAACTTAGAACTACTTAAACCTAACTAACCTAAGAACATCATACACATCCATGCTCGAGGCAGGATTCGAACCTGCGACCGTAACGGTCCCGCAGTTCCAGACTGTAGCGCCTAGAACCGCTCGGCCAACCCAGCCGGCCGGCCAGAACACATACGGTATATATACAGTTACAGAACCTTCCAGTACAATGATTCTTGACATTTGTGAATACCTCTAGAATGTACTCGAGCTGAATACAGAAATTAAAGTTTTACAGTTCAGGTGAGTTTTTAACTCACGACCCTCCATACAACAGTTTACTATCATAACCACTACACCACAGTGACGGTGCTACTCAGCTTCTACGGCAACAATATTTCAGATTTAAGTTTAGTGATACTTACATGTTGCTAATCCAATTTCAAGACTGTTTTAAAACTTTGTTTAAATAGTTAACATCATATGCATCAGATTCCATTTCCAAAATTTCTTTTTTGCCATTGATTTCCAAATGCAGTTTATTGTTAGTCTCTGTGATATATGGGACGCTGTTGTAAGTCTCCAGCCCAGTCAGATCAATACTCCAATCTCCAGTGCTTAAACCAAGTGGTGGGATGTAACTTGCATGTAATTCTGACGATCGCTTGTATATCCTTCGAATAGGCCCGCCGATATTTTTTGAAATGAGTAGGCATGTGGCGCATTCAGTATCACACCGTCTATGATAAGTCATAATTTCCTTATGAATCAGTTAAATATTTATATTTTGCAGTAATAGTATTATATATTTGAATCAAAAGGTTTAATCAACACCTGAATGAAGGAATTCATGATACAAACACGTAAGAAAGGGAAGTAATACAGTATTTGTTGTGTATATCACAGACAATTAACTTGTACATAATATGAAAATGACTGTTTTCATTATTTTATGGTTGGTGGAATCGGGGGAGGGGACCAAACATCCAGGTCATCAGTCTCACAGGATTACGGAAGGCTGAGGAATTTGCCTGAAACGATTTAGGGAAATCACGGAAAACCTAAATCAGGATGGCCGGACGCGGGTTCTAACCATCACCCTTCCAAATGCTAAACTGCGTCACCTCGCTCGGCGTTTTCTTTTTTTATGAGTTTGAGACAATAGGTGCTTTACTTTTAAAAATGAATTTCGAAATTCCAATTCCGACAGGCTGGGTTTCTAGAGGCAAAAATTCCAGCATAATCTCCCTATTGTTTTTGCAAAGAGTGCCTAGAACGGCCAGTTTTTTCCCCTAGCATGTCTTCCGCTAATTTGAACCACATTTACGAATTATCAGAGGGTACATTTTTCTGTGAACCTTCGATATTGCTGACAAGCTTTTTTACAATTTCTGCTGGGTTGTTTGATTCTTGAAATGGTCTACGTGGTTGCTATATTTCAATATTACTGATGTAAAAACCTTTTGCATCGCACATGACAAATATTTTTATCCCCTATTTAGTGGTTTTAGGATGGTATGTACTGGGTCCAGGAGCAGCGGCCCCTAGATACAATCAACATTTCGTCTATTGTCACATATTCAGTATCGCTATAAGATAGTTTCAGGTTGATTGTATACAAATGTAAAAGCTTTCTGACACCAGCTAACTTGTCAATTTTTTTCCTCACAAACAGAAATCTTTTATAGCTCATTGTGGCTCTCAGGATATCCATACCTCTACCGTTGCCTCCCACAGTTCTTTTACAATTACGTGTTTCCCTTTCTTTATACATATAAAAAACAAAAGGCCAAATAGTACCATAATTACGCGTCTATCAGTAACTTTACAATCTCTTTTATGTTTGTAATTTGTTCTAAGGTTGTTAATATATTTGTTAGTAAGGGATATTATTATATTTACCATACCAATTTCAAAAAACTTGAAAAACGCATCAATTTCATGAGAAATATTGTTTGAACAGCTTGTGAGACCTGGTGAAGTATTAATAAAATTTTTTACTTAGTTTTCTGTTTTAGAGGCCGGTTTTTAACTCCAGTTTGATAGCTCGTCTCTTACTATGAAACACTCAATTTCTGAACTCCTTTCTTCTTTACCCCCGCTTTTATCTTCCTGTTTGGAGTTAGTTTCATGGCCTTGACCGCTAAAATGAATTTATTCATCACTCAGATCAACTTCGCTTTCAGCTAACCCCACAAGATTTATTCCAAATCTCTCAATTCATCGAGTTCTTGAAGATATGCAGGTATGTCCCCAAGCTTTACTAAATCTTTGGACCTAGAAACAAATAAAAAAAACTAAAATGTTGGTGATTGACTCTTACAGCGTGGAAAATACACAAAAAACTAATTACGTATTTTCTGATCCTTGTAATAAATACTGTTGTGAAAAGGCAATTGTACAGTTCAGTCCTTTGCTTAGATAAAGTGAAAATGGCACACAGCCTCAAAATTGTCAGGAAGAAAGTAGCATAATCTCAGCGGGTGCACAGGATATGGAGTGACCCACTACCGTTTTCCTTGCGAAGCAACACAATACTGAGGGCTCTGAGTTGAGGGTAGGGAGGGTAGGGTGTGTGAGGGGGGTGGGGTGGGGGGGGGGGGAGGAATCACTTAGAGCTCCCATATCGCAGGCGTGTGAGGTATGCTACAGTGCTATGAAATTCTGCAATGGGTTACTCAGTACTCCAGCACGCCTGCTCGAAGATTAAAGTCAGAGTATACAACATTGCACCTGAACCTCAACTGGTGAATGGATGCTTAATGCATTCTTCACAGATGTCAGGAGGAATTTGATGTACAGATAACCACATAGGTAAATGTTGAAGTCTTGATAGCGTTGAAAATTGTAGAACACATGTCCACTGCTGGTGAAGTATCATTGCTGAAAAGTTCAGCAGATCTGTATTTCTAAGCCCTCTACCTGATAGAATGGCTAAGGGTTTCTTTTCATTTATGAAGAGACCCAGTCGTTTCTTGTACGGTTTCCAGTATAGTGCTTTTCTGATGGGTGCTACGTCCGTCATACAGTTACGTTTTCCAGAGGTTGCAGGTCACCAAGTAAGTCGAAACAGTAGACGTTATTTGTATCTTTTTTAACATATGCCACCCAGGGTTTCGAGATCCTCCCGCAACATCTAAATTGACAATTCCGCGTTCTCAAGATTTCCACATAATCTTTGATAATGTATCCCACATAAACGCCGCAGAATCTTAGAATGTTGAATTTTTTTTGTCACAAACTTCAGCAGATCTGTATTTCTAAGCCCTCTACCTGATAGAATGGCTAAGGGTTTCTTTTTATTTATGAAGATACCTAGTCCTTTCTTGTATGGTTTCCAGTATAGGGCGTTTCTGATGGGTGCTGCCCCCATCATACAGTTACGTCTTCTTGTTTTCTCCTGTTGCTCCTGAGAGTTCTGTGCATCCTTCACTGTCTTTCCAATAACTAAAGCATCATCAGCCAGCGAACCCACTGCTGGGAGACTGACGAGTGCTGGAAATAGGAAGGGAGTAATTGCACCTGACGTCTTGGGTACTGGCAGAACCCTGGGTGCTTTAATCAATCATTACCCTCATTTTTGCCTCAGAGCACTTTCAGCTGCATACAACGCTGCCAGGATACAATTTTTTGAACACTCTCCCCCCATATTTGCATTCTTCGTCATTGTCTTCTTCTTCTTCAACTTTTGTGCACAACTTCTGGCGTTCGTGACTTGACTTAAATTCATCCCCAACCTCAGCTCAATTTTATCACGTACAGTTTAATTAATTGCAAATGTTGCAGTGTACTGTCCGATACCAGTATCCCCTTGCACATATTGCCTGGGCTTTATTAACAAAACTTTGATCTGCAGCGTTGGGAGATTTTTATTTGCTGTGTATGCAATATCATGTTCCATATACACCTCGTCATGCAGATTAATCCCATTATTAACATGCGCCAACCATTTCTGAAGCTTTGTTCCAGGCCACGGAAGCTATATCCGGAAATATGATGTTCGACTGGTAGTTTGTTAAGAATATCACAACCTCCTATAATGTGTCTCCTACCACAAAATTTATACTACTGTGGGAATGTGGTCTGCACACTCCATTATATAGCAAATTATTGGCGTCAATCCAACTGTTTTCTGTTGCAGGAAAACCAAGCTGCTCCTCTCCATTTCCTCTGTGTAAAAGCATTCAGCACTTTCAGTACTGTCACTTTCCTTCAAGGTGGAGGTGCTGGGATTTGTTCTCCGTACTTTGGAAGCTGTAAATACTTCGCTCTACCAGCTTGGTAGGTATGACATCTCAAATGCCACCTCGTGTTTTGAAATCCCATTATTAACATGCGCCAACCATTTCTGAAGCTTTGTTCCAGGCCACGGAAGCTATATCCGGAAATATGATGTTCGACTGGTAGTTTGTTAATCACTTACATTAAATTTCTGTTTGCACAGATCCACCATTTTAATACGATAGTGTACCATAACTAGGAGTCCATTATCATGAACATCCATTGGTTTGTGTTGTTCTCATCATCTCGTCATCATCATTCGTGACTGTGTAAAAATTGGTACTTTGTACAGGTGCTGATGACAGTGCAGTTGAGCACCCCGCAAACCAGACATCCTCATCATCATCATAACCATCATCAATCGCTCTCATTTTTACTATGTGATGTTTGGTTTGATTGTACTGTGCAATTATTACTGGGAGGATCTCTGTCCATTTGTGTGGCCCATGAATATTAAAAAGCATCCACATTGACCTTTTATTGTTCTGTTCAGATGTTCCACAATAATCGTCTTCAGGTGGATGAATGTTGAGTTGTGGTGTTTTCCGTACCACTCCATCACAGCCTTGGCTTTCCATTGTGAAACTCTCTACCGTGATTGATTTGAGGATTGTATAGACATCAGTTTGCTACTGTCTGCAACAACTGTTCAGACACCTGTGCAACATCTCTGCCCATCTTTGTTTTTAACAGTAATGTCCAAGTGAATTTAAAGCATGTATCAATGACCATTGAAATACATTTGAAACCATTATTCGCAGATTAGTAGTCTCTCGTACCTATAATATCAGCCTGCTATAGATCATCCAAAACTTTTAGTATAACTTTTCTATGTGGGTACGTTTTCTTTGCTGGTTTGTATTGTTCTCTCTATAATTATCTGATGATACGTCTCTCTCTAAGCTCGGAAATTATTGAAACAACCCCTTTAAAATCAGCTGCGTTACCAGTGGTTGCTGGTGCCATGAGCAGTCATAGCTGACGTATTAGCTTATTGGAATTCCAATATACACACATAAAAAAAAGTTTAGCATCACCCCAGTTCCAAGAACTCCCGAAGATAGACGTTGACTTTGGATGTTGTGTCACAGACACAGTCCCTTTGACTGTTCAGAGATGTCGCTAAACCTGCCCAAAGACATCAACAACCATGGATGAGCAGCGCCTATTAGACGGAGGGGGTCCGACAGCCGATCAGTTCCAGTCATTCCACGAGGAAGGAGGTACACGGCTCGTGTTGTCTGTAGTTCAACCATGCTTAGACGGTCAATTCCGCGGTTCGATCGCGGCCGCCTTGTTACTTTGTGCCAGGAAGGGCTCTCAACCAGGGAAGTGTCCAGGCATCTCGGAGTGAACAAAAGCGATGTTGTTCGGACATGGAGGAGATACAGAGAGTCAGGAACTGTCGATGATATACCTCGCTCAGGCCGCCCAAGAGCAACTACTGCAGTGGATGACCTCTACCTACGAATTATGACTTGGAGGAACCCCGACAGAAATGCCACGATGATGAATAATGCTCTTCGTGCAGCTCCAGGACGTCGTGTTACGACTCAAACTGTGCGCGATAGGCTTCGTGATTCACAGCTTCATTCCCGACGTCCATGTCTAGGTCCATCTTTTCAACCACGACACCATGCAGTGCGGTACAGATGGGCCCAACAAGATGCCAAATGGACCGCTCGGGATTGACATCACGTTTTCTTCACCGATGAGTGTCACATATGCCTTCAACCAGAAAATCGTCAGAGAAATGTTTGGAGGCAACCCAGTCAGGTTGAATGCCTTAAGACACACTGTCCAGCGAGTGCAGCAAGGTGGAGATTCCCTGCTGTTTTGGGGTGGCATAATGTTGTGCCGACGTACACTGTTGGTGGTCATAGAAGGCGCGAAAACGGCTGTACCATACGTAAATGGTGTACTCCGACCGATAGTGCATCAATATCAGCAGCATATTGGCGAGGTATTCGTTTTCAAGGACTACAATTCGCGCCCCCATCGTGCACATCTTGTGAATGACTTCTTTCAGGATAACGACATCGCTCGACTAGAATGGCCAGCACGTTTCCCAGACGTGAACCCTATCCAACACGCCTGGGATAAATTGAAAAGGGCTGTTTATGGACGACGTGGCCCACCAACCACTCTGAGGGATCTACACCGAATCGCCGTTGGGGAGTGGGACAATCTGGACCAACAGTGCCTTGATGAACTTGTGGATAGTATTCCACGACTAGTAGAGAAACGCATTAATGGAAGAAGACGTGCTACTGGGTATTTGAGGTACCGGTGTGTGCAGCAACCTCTGAAGGTCTCGCTGTATGGTAGTACAACATGCAATGCGTGGTTTTCAGGAGCAATAAAAAGGGCGGAAATGATGTTTATATTGATCTCTATTCCAATTTTCGGTACAGGTTCCGGAACTCTCGGAACCGAGTGATGCAAAACTTTTTTCGATATGTGTATAGCTAGTTGTTTTCCCTGAAAACTATGTATTTTGAGGCTTGAACAGTTAGCATTGCTCCTTCCAGACATTCTTCTAGATGAGAGAATTTCGTGATTTTGATATTACCTCTTATTTCTTCCATCACACTATTGTTAACACTCCACAGTTTCCTGGTTGTTCGCTCCCAGCTCTTCTGCTGCACATTCTTGTGGAATTTCCGTATAGAAATTTATACTTACAGCTTTTGCAAATGAGTGGTAATTAAATATTGTTATTAAGTGGGTTTTTAAGCTCTGCAAACGTTGGTTCTGTTGTAAGTTGCATAACATGTAGTCCAGCACACTTATATTCAATGTAACCATCTGTTTTAAGCAGTTCCAGATGTGAATGGAGCTTAATAAACAGGTTTTGTGTGTCCTTTAATAAAGTAAATATACTCCAATCTGTCATGTTCTGCCAGGACTCCAACAATGACCACTTACCATGCTATTAACAGTAAATGCAAACGTTTTATATTCCGGCCGCGCGGAGTGGTCGCACGCTTTGAGGCGGCATGTCACGGATTGCGCCGCTCCGCCCGCCGGAGCTTCGAGTCCTACCTCGGGCATGGCTGTGTGTGTTGCTCTTAGCATAAGTTAGTTTAAATAGTGTGTAAGTCTAGGGACCGATGATCTCAGCAGTTTGTCCGTCAGGAATTTACACACATTGATCGACATATTCCCCAGTGGTAACCACATTTCGCCACACACCGTGTTTAAAGGAATATGTAAACGTTACCTACACGTTTACAATAGCTTCTTCTTTTCAATTGCAGCTTATATTCTTGCTTTATGGCAGTCGTATTCTCCATTTGCTCCAGTTTTCGTTTTTTGGCTTTGATCTCTTTCATTTCCAGTTATATTGTTAGTACACACACCGCATTAACTGTACGTAAAGGTGTAATTTCGTTAATGGGGAATGCCTGAAGCCTGTGTGATGCATTTACTCTTTTTGTTAGCACTTTTGGAATAACAGTGTTTGTTGGCACCAGTCCTAATTCGGCGATATCTGTATGTGACAGTCTTCTCAGATCACTGTACTAGATTGGGACAAATATGTTTCTCTTGCTTTAATATAGCATTTCTGTCCAATACTTATGTTGTCTTTGTTGGAGTCAGTGTTAAGAATTACCACATAGTTTACAGGTAGATAAATAAAACTGAATGCAGACAGAACATAATTTATAAGCTTTTCATGGTCTAGAGTGTCTGGGAGATTTATTTGTCCACCAGTCAATTTTCGGGTGTTCTTATTACCCCAGAGGACAAACTGCAGAACGTTGATAAACACTTTACAGCAACTGTTCTGAAAGTTATCAGTTTGCTGGGACCACATGGATGTGACTGACACACAGTTCAGTCGAGCACATTGTAAATACCGTTTGTCAGAGTTCAAAACACGTAAACAGTCTTGCATTGGGTCAACACACAATCCGTTCTGTAGTTGTATCTAATAGCCTCCAGTCTGATAATACCATGTTCTTTAGTCAAAGAGGACAGATGCAAGTTTCTCGTAGTCTCATGTGTGGACACGATATAAAATCTATTAGGAATTAGGTTGTTACCGATAACTCTGTTCACTTCTGAGATTGTCATTACACATATAAATTTGTTATATATCTTTATACTTAGAGGTCAGCCATATTAAGCAGTCTATTCCAACTGTCTTATCGTTGGCCACAATCACATTACTGCTTCCGTGGTGGTCTCCTTCGATGCAGATGTTGTGGGTTGATATTCAGTAGTCACACATCTAAATTTTGTTAGAAATTCAGGTAAAGTCTTACGTTATGTCGAAATCCAAAGGATAACAGTCGTCTACACGTAGCTGCTGCAATGTTCTAGGCAAATTTTCCATTAGAACATCCAGTTTAACTTCGGCTAATTTAACTTTATATGGTATAGCCACAGGACGATTATATTTCGTGGAAATGGTTCCCAGTGCTTCCTTCCCGATTTTTTTCTAGTATTTCTTTTGCTGTCATATTGTCGTTCCAGTGTAGGAGAAAATGGAGCTTCCCTTTGACACCATGTCTTGGAGTGTCGAATTTGGAGAATTTACAAAGTAGATAATAGTTAAATTATCCATACATCTTCTTACTTAACATTACAGACCATCATTCTCTAACTGCTCCAGACAGTCCATTTTATCATAGATTTTAACACTCATAATGTTATCCCAAAACGGTTCTGTAATGGGGGTAATCACACTTCAATTCATCGTGCTAAGTGGGGCGCCATTTTCGGTGATTCTCATGAGTAGCAGTGTCCCTCCCGCCTCTGAACACCTTGCACACAAAATACCGCAACTGGGCAAGGAATTTACAATTGTCATTCAAATACGGCCAAATTTAGAATGTATGACGGGACGGGAAGAGCACATGACCAGAAGTGTAGTCACCATAAATCTTTATAGTATAAAGCGAAGCCTGAGAGCCACTACTAATCAGTCTTCTGTGGTAGCTGAAAGTGTCAAAATGGATTCCTCCAAAGCGCTAAATGTCTCTCAGCTATTGGGACGGAAGACAATACAAACGGAAGAATGCTTTGGTTTGTGGTCATTACTGGAGAACTTGGACAATCTTGTTACTGATACTAGTAGTATAAATGACACAGAAAACGGCACACTATTAGTGTTGGGACAAGAGTGGTACAGGAACACTCTGCATTGTTGCCAGATGTATCCAAGATGGCGCCGATGACGTCAACCAAGATGGCGTCTTGTAGATTTGGCAGCAGTGCATTATGTCATTCAAGATAGTGGCTGTGACACCAATCAAGACGGCGGATTTTGGCGGGATGTTTGAATTTTGGCGGGAAAGTGCCACCCCCCCCCCCCCCCCCAGAAAAAGGGCACGAAGTTCAAATTCCAACATATTAATACATCACACCCTGGTTATCTCTACTAAGCAAAGAAAATGGCGAGAAATAAGGACTTGTCTTTACTATTTAACCAATTTCAAGCACGTGTGTACGCCACTGGGTCTGGACTCCAACTGGCTTCGTGCATATCGGTGCCACCAGAGAGCACTCTGCTGACTTCATATCATGGCACAAGCACCATTATTGAAGGTAGTTGCACGCAGTCTGTTCACCATGAGCTCCAGAGCCAAACCGACTTAGTTCACATTGTGGCCACCACAGAGTGCTACTGTGACGTCGGGTGATGACACAAGATCATCTGCTCTCTCTCTCTCTCTCTCTCACGCATCATAACCAGGCACGTGCCGCGTCAGCGGCCCACGAGCAAGTGGCCGCTGATGCCACAGCCTCCAGCCTAGACATTTATACTCGCACTGGACATAGTCTTCTATAAATATTCTAACTAAAGTAACACACACATCGAGCATCTAACATATTAATTAGCTAAGTAATTAATCCAGTTCAATTTTGATCATATTCAATAAGTCAATTTACAATTTCATTATTAAATTATCATGACAAGTTCCACATTTTCCCACTATGAGCGCAGTGTCAATTCATGATCTAGCACCCCCCATCCCTAGAATGCTAGACTCCTATTGGCTACTGCATTAGTCACGTGATTTGACTTGATAGAACCTAGGACTTGGAATCAATTTTCACGAATAACACACCCACCTGGACTTGGAATCAAATAGTTAAAGTCTCCACCACGATCCTCAACCGACCTCCACATCCCCCTACCAGCCTGTGCTGTCAGGCTAACATGCACTAACGTGTACTAACATGCATAGCGCATTACATAATCCAAGATGGTGGGGCGAAATGGCGGGAAAACGGCTCTCTCTACTATGGACATAAGTTTTTATTTTGCAATCCATGTCTCCAAAACGAGATCTAGACTCCAACTGACCTAGTACACATTACTGCCACCACAGGGTCTGTCAGCCCTCCTTGGCCTAATCCCATATGGTGGTATGTAGGAGGAAAATGGTGCCAAAATGACTCAGGCTGCTCTCAGCTGCTGGGGAGAGTAAGAAAGGGGTGCACTCCATTTATTTTGAAACAAATTATTTAGTGATGGAGTATATCTATCACACTGATACAAAACACCCACCCTGATGTGCTTGGGGTCATGTTGCACAGCCCACAGACATGCAACCAACTCATAATTTCAGTACACAATAGTAAACTGCTCCTAAATAATGCTTCACACTGGTGTGTAGACACGCTCAGTACTCGTAAACTGTCCAAGTAGCGCATAACTTGGCCTACAGACCTGCGGTATCCCCATTCATAGTTCACACCTGAAGAATTCCTATCACGTAGACACAGATGATGATGCTATTGCTGAGGGCCGAAGACATATCTACAGAGCGCACATATGATCGAAGCTGGTCCGTGTGCATCAAAAACCCCATGAATTAGGGCAGCTGTCAGCTGTCAAAGCCCACACAGGCCCCAGCTCGGCTCCTGCGTGCTCCGTCACAGCCGCAGCAAGCCACAGTCATCGAACACAGGTGAAAGATGCATGCCTCTATATAGCCATCGTTATACTGACATAGCATTCCAAGGCACGCTCACGCCAGTCTCATATGTGAGACATCTCCAGGCCCCACTTGTCTTTATCATTGAAGGCAGAATAGCACATGGCGCATTGACACACGTGTTCAGATGTGCGTACTCATCCCAGCGTGTCTCTCGCCCACCACGTGGCGACTCAGTATCTAAAACGTTCTCAATGTTATTCTTACATCACATGGCTTTGTGAAAAAAGAACGATCAAGTCGACCTCTCGGTAGTCGTATAGCGCCCCAGAAATAGTTAACGCTCGCTTTCTTGATGTCTCAGCTTGTATGCACGAAAATTCTTACCCTAACAGAACCCATTTACGAAAATAACATCGATTGCACTCTTCCTACTCTCAACATACGCAATCGTTCCCTCCACTATGTATAGGGTCCTATATCCCAGCACAAACGATGGAGCATTTTGATTGGCTCTTATAGAGTTTACCCGACGAATTACTAATGCCATCGGTATGGAAGCACCATCAACCTTTTCTTTCAGGGGCTCCCAGAGGTAAAATTATTTTGCTCAGATCGCTAATCTGTATTGGCAGTTAAACCCACAAAGTTGTCTACACATTATCAAATACATACCAGACTCACAAGAATATTGGAAGCCAGGAAGATATTTACCAGTGTAACTACAATTAGGTATTACGATTGCTGTTACAGTCCAACACCAATCAATGTGCAGGTAATGTCTCCTCTTGACGATTGTGCTTCAGTATCTATAGTGCATATAACTTTCCACATAAAAAATCTCCCATGGGTATCCATGTGCTGAATCTTTACGTCCCTCACGATAGGATACACAGTCATTCTCTAGTCATCTCATAACATACACCGTACTAACTGTACAATGCAATATATAAACAGTTTCCACAGTCTAAGCCACATTAACTTTACAATACAATATATAAACATTTTACACAAACAGTGCAGTTATCTTTTATATCTATACAGCACCCCAAAAAATTATCGTACACCTATACGTCACGATGCCCCCTAGTACTAGGGAAATGCCCTTTGCATTGACAACTAAATCTCGCAAAGCATCATGCCTATCATCATATACGGAAAGACTCTCACTCATTTACACTGTTCTCCCGCCAAGACCAAGAGCTAGAAATTAGTCCACGACAACCGATCTCCATTCTGGCAATATATCACCATGTACCGTATCGCTCTAGTAAACATACAATTCATACCATCCGCCATATAGAATCATCCCTCTTACATCAGCGAACCGAAGTCGCTCTCAGAACTCTTCTACAAATTCGAGATCGTCTCCCCCTCGACACAAACGCTTTAATGTCTCTGTTTCCTTGCTCGCTCGCTTTTCTATGCACATATCCAGACTCTGTGATTACAAGAACACCCGTATTTTCGCCATAATATTATACTATTTTTGCAGTACTTCTCGATATGAAGCCCTAGACAGCACCATACTAGTGCGATGTAATTACCAAGATACAGACTGGAAATTATTTCTCTACAAACCCCCAACTTTAGCGACGTGGAGCATACTGTAAAACACTAAATCTCCCAAATAATTTACAAGCCAACTAAGGTCTTTCCCATGCCTAGAGAACAGGCAAACGCGTGTTCCATACACCACAATCGATTTTCCCTCAACTAAATAAAGGCGCCAAATGTGCAGAAATAGTCAACCCAACAATTTACACGGGAGAGAATAAGGCTCCACCGCAAATGCACCATCGTCTCAAATTTCCATTTGATCACGAAAGTCGCAGAACACATCCTAAGTATTAGTTCACTATTCACTCGTGTAGAGGACTACGAAGTTAACTCTTATACATCACAGGGGAGAGAATAACACTCCAACGGGCCTCTGCACTTGGAAGAATGATGCTGATAACGGCGAACATGAATCAATATCACCACAGACTTTGCATACACCCAAACATTCTAGAAAACCGGCCACATGTATCTTCTATCGTTTCACTTACAATTAAATGTTACAATCACGGTCTCAACTGAGTGATGTATAGGAAATACGTCCCTGCTTAACGCTGTTTCTCTGGAAATGGAAATATCTATAACTTCCTTACTACTGGACATACTCTTCCCTTTGCCATCACAGTAATCCAAGTCAACTCCATAACCACCTTACGACTGGACATAGTCATTTCCTTTACACAAAAACAAACTTTATAAACCTCATGCTCAAATGCGAACAAATCACGCACCCAGCACTAATACTACGATACGAAAAACACTACTGGCCATTAAAATTGCTACACCAAGAAGAAATGCAGATGATAAACGGGTATTCATTGGACAAATATATTATACTAGAACTGACATGTGATTACATTTTCACACAATTTGGGTGCATAGATCCTGAGAAATCGGTACCCAGAACAACCACCTCTGGCCGTAAGATCGGCCTTGATACGCCTAGGCACTCAGTCAAACAGAGCTTGGATGGAGGGTACAGGTACAGCTGCCCATGCAGCTTCAACACGATACCACAGTTCATCAAGAGTAGTGACTGGCGTATTGTAACGAGCCAGTTGCTCAGCCGCCATTGACCAGACGTTTTCAATTAATCAGAGATCTGGAGAATGTGCTGACCAGGGCAGCAGTCGAACATTTTCTGTATCCAGAAAGCCCCGTACAGGACTTTCAACATGCGGTCGTGCATTATCGTGCTGAAATGTAGGGTTTCGCAGGGATGGAATGAAGGGTAGAGCCACGGGTCGTAACACATCTGAAATGTAACGTCCACTATTCAAAGTGCCGTCATTGTGAACAATAGGTGACCGAGACATGTAACCAATGGCACCCTATACCATCACGCCAGGTGATACGCCAGTATGGCGATCACGAATACACGCTTTCAATGTGCGTTCACCGCGATGTCGCCAAACACGGATACGACTATCATGATGCTGTAAACAGAACCTGTATTCAACCGAAAAAATGACATTTTGCCATTCGTGCACCCAGGTTGGTCGTTGAGTACACCATCACAGGCAGTCCTGTCTGTGATGCAGCATCAAGGGTAACCCCAGCCATGGTCTCCGAGCTGATAGTCCATGCTGCTGCAAACGTCGTCGAACTGTTCGTGCAGATGATTGTTGTCTTGCAAACGTCCCAATCTGTTGACTCAGGGATCAATACGTGGCCGCACGATCCGTTACAGCCATGCAGATAAGGTGTCTGTATCTCGGCTGCTAGTTATACGAGGCTGTTGGGATCCAGCACGGCGTTCCGTATTACCCTCCTGAACCCACCGATTCCATATTCTGCTAACAGTCATTGGATTTCGACCAACGCGAGCAGCAATGTCGCGATACTATAGACGGCAATCGCGATAGGCTACAAACCGACCTTTATTAAAGTCGGAAACGTGATGGTACGCATTTCTCCTCCTTACACGAGGCATCACCACCACATTTCACCAGGCAACGCCGGTCAACTGCTGTTTTTGTATGAGAAATCGGTTGGAAACTTTCCTCATGTCAGCACGTTCCAGGTGTCGCCACCGGCGCCAACCTTATGTGAATGCTCTGAAAAGCTAATCGTTTCCATATCACAGCATCTTCTTCCTGTCGGTAAAATTTCGAGTCTGTAGTACGTCATCTTCGTGGTGTAGCAATGTTAATGGCCAGTAGTGTAATAGTGACCGAAAATCGACGATCAGTGTGCATGTCCTTTACGTTCTTCCTGCCAGTCCTACCACCCTGACACAAACGTAATCGACCAGATGTTAAAGAAAACAACTACTGCATGTTACTGTCACAAGCGGTCTTTGTTCTACAGGTGCACACAAGTATCCATGTTAAATGCTATACCCTCTCTACAAATCGAGGTACGACATCACCTCTGAATGAGATACAGTTTTCCGGACAAATACCGTGATGGTGATTTTACGAATACGTATTATCAGCCAACGATGCAACCCCGTTATAAAATCAATGAACTTTGAAAGTGATTCTGCTAAGGAACATGGTATGTAAGAGGTATTTGCGACTCCCTCACACGGCCCAAACTTGAAAATTCTTTAGTATTTGTAACGCATTCTGTCTTGAGACTATGTCAGACGTTCCGCGGTATATCCGCCGAGTTATAGGCGATGACTGATTGAGAAGGAGCACAAACAGTAGTAGTAGATGATGTGCCAGTTGAGGTACTAACGAGAAAAAATATACACTAGCTTCCAAGATCTCTAGTGTTACGATATACGTTAGAAATTATGTACATCATTTGGAATCAGGTCTTTCCATTCAAGCACATACTTGCATAGACTCACACCCACAAATGCATCATATCTCTGGCACTCTCATATCTCTAAACGAGGTACCTTCCTCGAACTTGTCTGCTACAGTAAAATTACAACCAGGTCCTAGTCCCACCCTACACATCGTGCAGTCGCACCCATTTCTACAGCTTTCCACAAGTGTTCGTTCCAATTTAAGTCGGAACTGAGCAGGAGTCGGAGAAAGAGATATCCACCACCTTCTGCAAGCCGTGTACATACAGGACGACCTGAGTTACTGCAACAGGACCGTGTTTTGAGGATTCGGTGGAAATGCGCTCAATGTGGTACGTACCCAAACTAGATACAAGTACTACAGATCCCTGTCCATTCAAATCCATCAGCTCAAAATGCTATTATCCTTATTCTCTACCCTCCCAACATAGAAAAATTACGCACTATAAAAGCTCATACCACTTACAAGCCACCAAGGCATCAATGCGGGTGCAATGACACGTAACTGTGGCCGACCTCCAGCGTGGAGAAACAGTTTTCACAATACATCCCCAGAATAGCGCAGAGTGCAGCCATCCAAGAATTTCTAACGGTGTTCCCAATCCTTCACCTCAAACTTTACTTGTGGAAACAATCCTATTAAATATATACAGGCACAGCAGAGGCCACATTAAAGTCTGATCACCTATACTCTAGGCGAATGATCGTATGAGACACTCCCTCTTGTCCTGTTTAGTTGTTTCAAACACTGTTTTTTTTTTTTTTTTCTGCCACGACTTCCATGCCTGTGTCACGTTCTAAACTGGCATTAAGATGCTCTGATCCGTGGCCTCTCACAGAAACCTAGACGTCGCACGGAGTAAATTATATTCTTACGTCAGATCGCACAATACTGGGTGATTTTAAATAAAAGACAGTTACATAATAAGGAATTTAGAAGAGTTTGGCTGCGTTGTGGAGAGCTTCCAAATTGCCATCCAAAAGTGATTCACGACCTCTACAAAAAATGGTTCAAATGGCTCTGAGCACTATGGGACTCAACATCTTAGGTCATAAGTCCCCTAGAACTTAGAACTACTTAAACCTAACTAACCTAAGGACATCACACACACCCATGCCCGAGGCAGGATTCGAACCTGCGACCGTAGCAGTCCCGCGGTTCCGGACTGCAGCGCCAGAACCGCACGGCCACCGCGGCCGGCACGACCTCTACATTTAAACTCATATGTCACAGTGGTGGAATAGATGATGGCTTCGCATTTCATTGCGAGTGATTCCTGATTTTGCACTCATGTACTCGATCACTGTTACATTGCTAGCAACCCCCAGAAGTTGTCACCCAACCACAAATCTTTTTCCCCAGCTCAAACAAGCGTTGTCAGTCAATCATTATGTGGTAACCAACAGCGCACCAATGCACAGATGGGATGGAAAAGACACTGCTGATGCACTGTAATATTAAGCAACACACTTGATAAAGCGAAGAATTTTACAGTAGCTCCAACACCGGCCAATCATGTGACAGCATGTTTCCCCAATTTCAGTATCATAGCTGAACCATCCCTTCTCTACATTACGAGTATCATTTCGAAAATGGATAGATGACTATCCAGCACGCCCATTCACAGTTAATTCTCAAACACGTAAATCATCAGAGTATACCAGACAGCGCTCTACATATTTCTAAGATCTCGAGCTTAGTACTTAATTTACGATCCATCTCTCAGTGTGTGGGAGTCACAGAGCATTCTCCCCATCTTAGGGTAAAAGATCATCCTCACACAGTCATTGACCAACTCACCCTGCAGCACCGTTAGAGAATTAATCTCTAACCGATCACAAGAAGACGGCTACACTCCACGTCTTGTGAATTAACAGAGCTTTTAACTTCCTAACCCATCCAAGCGCGCGAGATTTCTCGAGATGTGACCACGTTGAGGAGCTTAGCACTCCTTATCGATGTATAGTAACAGATTTCCAAGTGCCATAATGTAATAGCATACAATTAAGAAGAACAAGAGAAGATTGATTTTTATACGCAATGGAGTTCCAGACGAATTGATTTCGACACATTTTTTTTAAAAATCATCCAAGGTATCAACTATAAAGTATTGAGAATGAGATTTTCACTCTGCAGCGGAGTGTGCGCTGATATGAAACTTCCTGGCAGATTAAAACTGTGTGCCCGACCGAGACTCGAAATCGGGACCTTCGCCTTCCGCGGGCAAGTGCTCTACCATCTGAGCTACCGAAGAACGACTCACGCCCAGTACTCACAGCTGTACTTCTGCCAGTACCTCGTCTCCTACCTTCCAAACTTTACAGAAGCTCTCCTGCTAACCTTGCAGAACTAGCACTCCTGAAAGAAAGGATATTGCGGAGACATGGCTTAGCCACAGCCTGGGGGATGTTTCCAGAATGAGAGTTTGGAAGGTAGGAGACGAGGTACTGGCAGAAGTAAAGCTGTGAGTACCGGGCGTGAGTCGTGCTTCGGTAGCTCAGATGGTAGAGCACTTGCCCGCGAAAGGCAAAGGTCCCGAGTCGAGTCTCGGTCGGGCACGCAGTTTTAATCTGCCAGGAAGTTTTTTATAAAGTATTGTTTTAGAGTCTAGGATCGGTATCTGGAAGGTATTGGTAAGAGAGAGAACTCAACACACACACTCCTAAGACTACAACGTTCTGCACTTAAAAACGGGGTATAATGTTAGATCGCATTCGTTTCCAGCCTATCAGACATATACTCTTCTTCACGGTTTCTCTACGCTGACATATCTTATCGAATCGTAAAACGAAAAAACTACTTTCGTAAAACATTTACTTTGCATCATACAAGCACAATATAGCTTTGCGGAGCTGTATAGTGCCTTTGGTCGCATCCGATCACGGTTCAGAAATTATATGATGCCAGCATCAGGCCTATATAAAATGATAGTTAGCAATGGGGAATACATTCTACAAGGAAACAGATAAACGCAGAGCAGCATTGTCCCACATGTGAAAATTACAAGTCATTCCGCCACTAATTCTGTAAACACCACATCTGTCGGTCAAATATGTACACGGGGGTTGTAACGCATCACAAGCTCATACCGTATACTTAGTTATGACGCTGAAGTCTCGATTTTACACCCACGATGCGACAGGGACGATCGCCACACGGCGAGGCGAGAGCCATGGTGGGGCGCGTACGCACATCTGAACTTATGTGTCAACACGCCCTGTGTTATTCTGTCTTCAGTTCAAAAATGGTTCAAATGGCTCTGAGCACTATGGGACTCAACTGCTGAGGTCATTAGTCCCCGAGAACTTAGAACTAGTTAAACCTAACTAACATAAGGACATCACAAACATCCATGCCCGAGGCAGGATTCGAACCTGCGACCGTAGCGGTCTTGCGGTTCCAGACTGCAGCGCCTTTAACCGTACGGCCACTTCGGCCGGCTTTCTGTCTTCAGTGGTAAAGACAAGTGGGGCCTGGAGATGTCTCGCATATGAGCCTTGGAATGTTATGACTCAGTATAACTGTGACTGTATAGAGGTATGCATCTTTCACCTGCATTCGATGACTGCAGCTACCTGCGGCAGTGACAGAGCACGCGGGAGCTGAGGCGGGAGCCTTGTGTGCTTTTACAGCCAACAGCCGCATCACTTCACGGGATTTGTGGTGCACGCGGACCAGCTTCGATCATATGTGCGCTCTGTAAATATGTCTTCGGCACTGTGCAATAGCATCAACATCTGCATCTATTTGATAGGATTTTCTCAGGTATGAGGTATGAATGGGGATGCTGTGACCTCATGCTTGCGGGCAGCTGTGTGTGGTTTGACATCTGACGGATGCGTCACTTATCTCTACCTCCTGTGTAATCTACTGGACTGCATGCAAGCACACTCAGCCACCCCGGCATTATTTCGCGAGCAGGTCTGTGGGCCGTGTTATGCGCTATTTGGACAGTTTACGAGTACTGCGTGTGGTTCAAAATGGCTCTGAGCACTATGGGACTCAACTGCTGAGGTCAGTAGTCCCCTAGAACTTAGAACTAGTTAAACCTAACTAACCTAAGGACATCACTAACATCCATGCCCGAGGCAGGATTCGAACCTGCGACCGTAGCGGTCTTGCGGTTCCAGACTACAGCGCCTTCAACCGCACGGCCACTTCGGCCGGCATACTGAGTGTGTCTACACACCAGTGTGAAGCATTATTTAGGAGCAGTTTGCTATTGTGTACTGAAATTACGAATTGGTTGCGTGTCTGTGGACTGTGCAACATGACCCCAGGCACATCAGGGTAGGAGTTTTGTATTAGTGTGATAGTTATACTCTATCCCTAAATAAGTTGTTTCAAAATAAATAGAGTGCACTCCTTTCTTACTCTCCCCAACAGCCCAGTGCAGCCTGAGTCATTTTGGCACCATTTTCCTTCTACAGATCACCACCTGGGATTAAGTCACAGGAGTGTTGACAGTACCCTGTGGTGACAGTAATGTGTACTAGGTCAGTTGGAGTCTAGATCTTGTGGAGAAGACATTGATTGCAAAATAAAAAATTATGTCCATAATAGATAGAGCCGTTTTCCCGCCATTTTACCAACCATCTTGGATTATGCAATGCACTATGCATGTTAGTACACGTTAGTGCATGTTAGCCTGACAACATGGGCTGGTAGGGGGATGTGGGGGTCGGTTGAAGATCGTGGTGGAGACTTTAACTATTTGATTCCAAGTCCAGGTGGGTGTGGCATTCGTGAAAATTGATTTGAAGTTCTAGCTTCTATCAAGTCAAATCACGTGACTAACGCAGTAGCCAATAGGAGTCCAGCATTATAGGATTGGGGGGTGCTAGGTCATGAATTGACACGGCGCTCATAGTTGGTAAATGTGGAACTTGTCATTTGATCATTTAATATTGAAATTGTTAATTGACTTATTGAGTATGATAAAAATTTAGATGGAATTAAGTACTTAGCTAATTAATACGTTAGATGTGCTATGTGGGCGTTACTTTGGTTAGAATATTTACAGAAGACTATGTCCAGTGCGAGTATAAATGTCTAGGCTGAAGGCTGTGGCGTCAGCGGCCGCTTGCTTGAGGGCTGCTGACGCGGCGAGTGTCCGTTTATGATGCCTGAGAGAAAGAGAGAGAGCAGACGATCTTGTGTCATCACCTGACGTCACGGTAGCGCCCTCTGGTAGCGACGATATGAACGAAGCCAGTTGGGCTTGGATCTCGTGGTGGATACACTGGGTGATGCCATCTTGAATAATGGTACTTGCGTCATGTTCTGACTTCATGGTAGCGCTATCTGGGGTTGTCCACATGAACTAAGTCAGTTGGGCTCTCGACGCAGTGGTGAACACACTGGGTGCATGACGTGAGCGGCCGCTCCCACACAGGCTGCTGATGCGGCGCGTGTCCGTTTATAATGAGCATGAGAGATCGAGCAGATGATCTTGTGTCATCATCCGACGTCTTGGTAGCGCCCTTTGGAGGCCACAATATGAACTAAGTCAGTTGGGCTCTGCAGCTCGTGGTGAACACACTGGGAGCAGCCATCTTGAATAACAGTGCTTGCGTTGTGATCTGACATCAGGAGAGTGCCCTCTAGTGGCAACGACATTAACTAAGGCAGTTGGAGTCCAGACCAGTGGCCAACACTCATGCTTGAAATTGCTTAAATAATAATACATTTCCTTATTTGCCACCGTTTTCCTTGTTTAGTAGAGATAACTGGGGTGTAATGCATTATAATGTTGGAATTTGAACTTAGAGCCATTTTTCTGGGGGAAGGGCGCGTGGCACTTTAGCGGCAAAAATAAAACTTCCCGCCAAAATGCGTCATCTTGATTGATGTCACAGCCACCATATTGGATGACGTTATGTGCTGATGCCAAGTCTACACTATGCCATCTTGGATGACGTCATCGCCGCCATTGTGGATGCATCTGGCAATATTGCAGAGTGTTCCCATACCGCCCTTGTCCCAATACTACTATTTAACTAGAATAAATTATGCGTACTTACTCCTATTACAGAACCAGTTTGCTGTAACATTATGGTTGTTAAAATCTGTTGTCAAGTGGACTCTCAAGTAATGTTAAGGAAGGCGGCAAGTGCATCATTTATGTATTAGCCACATACAAAATTCTCCAGGTTCGTCAATGCATGACATGTCAAAGCGAAGGTATATTTTTTTCTACGTGGGAAAGGCAGCGTCACAGCAAATGGAATACTTTTAAAAAATCGGGACTGAAGCACTGGAGACCGTTTCGAAGAAATATAAAAATCCTATGGGTACACCATAAAAAGTGGAATTAGTTGACATTAAAATGGATGTTCTAACGGAAGAGCTGCCTGGAATATAGGAACAGCTACGTGTAGACGACTATTATCTTTTGGGTTTGGACATAACGGAAGATTTCGCCGGTATTATTATTAAAATCGAGATTTGTGACTACCTACACTACTGGCCATTAAAATTGCTACACCACGAAGATGACTTGCTACAGACGCGAAATTTAACCGACAAGTAGAAGATGCTGTGATATGCAGATGATTAGCTTTTCAGAGTATTCGCACAAGGTTGGCACCAGTGGCGACACCTAGAACGTGCTGACACGAGGAAAGTTTCCAACCGATTTCTCATACATAAACAGCAGTTGACCGGCGTTGCCTGGTAAAACGTTGTTCAAATGGTTCAAATGGCTCTGAGCACTATGGGACTTAACATCTGAGGTTATCAGTCCCCTAGAGCTTAGAACTAATTAAACCTAACTAACCTAAGGACATCACACACATCCATGCCCGAGGCAGGATTCGAACCTGCGACCGTAGCAGTCGCGCGGTTCCGGACTGAAGCGCCTAGAACCACTTGGCCCCCGCGGCCGGCAAAACGTCGTTCTGATGCCTCGTGTAAGGAGGAGAAATGCGTACCATCACGTTTCCGACTTTAATAAAGGTCGGTTTGTAGCCTATCGCGATTGCCGTCTATAGTATCGCGACATTGCTGCTCGCGTTGGTCGAAATCCAATGACTGTTAGCAGAATATGGAATCGGTGGGTTCAGGAGGGTAATACGGAACGCCGTGCTGGATCCCAACAGCCTCGTATAACTAGCAGCCGAGATACAGACACCTTATCTGCATGGCTGTAACGGATCGTGCGGCCACGTATTGATCCCTGAGTCAACAGATTGGGACGTTTGCAAGACAACAATCATCTGCACGAACAGTTCGACGACGTTTGCAGCAGCATGGACTATCAGCTCGGAGACCATGGCTGGGGTTACCCTTGATGCTGCATCACAGACAGGACTGCCTGTGATGGTGTACTCAACGACCAACCTGGGTGCACGAATGGCAAAATGTCATTTTTTCGGTTGAATACAGGTTCTGTTTACAGCATCATGATAGTCGTATCCGTGTTTGGCGACATCGCGGTGAACGCACATTGAAAGCGTGTATTCGTGATCGCCATACTGGCGTATCACCTGGCGTGATGGTATAGGGTGCCATTGGTTACATGTCTCGGTCACCTATTGTTCACAATGACGGCACTTTGAATAGTGGACGTTACATTTCAGATGTGTTACGACCCGTGGCTCTACCCTTCATTCCATCCCTGCGAAACCCTACATTTCACCCGGATAGTGCACGACCGCATGTTGCAGGTCCTGTACGGGCCTTTCTAGATATAGAAAATGTTCGATAGCTGCCCTGGTCAGCACATTCTCTAGATCTCTCACTAACTGAAAACGTCTGGTCATTGGTGGTCGAGCAGCTGGCTCGTCACAATACGCCAGTCACTACTCTTGATGATCTGTGGTATTGTGTTGAAGCTGCATGGGAAGTTGTATCTGTACACGCCATCCAAGCTCTGTTTGACTCAATGCCCAGGCGTATCAAGGCCGTTCTTACGGCCAGAGGTGGTTGTTCTGGGTACTGATTTCTCACGATCTACGCACCCAAATTGAGTGAAAATGTAATCACATGTCAGTTCTAGTATAATATATTTGTCCAATGAATACCCGTTTATCATTTGCATTTCTTTTTGGTGTAGCAATTTAAACGGCTAGTTGTGTAATATCAAACTGAATGTTTAGTGTGGATGACCTCCAACTGTAGAGTAAAGATATATAACAAATTTATATGTCAAGTCAGAAGCCCATATGTGAACAAAGTTATCAGTAGCCACCATATAGATTTTATAAAGTGTCCAAACATGTAACAACGAGAAACTTCTATAGGTATTCTTTGATAAAGTACTAAGGTATTACCGGACTGATGGCTACAATCGGCAGCCCCGGGATAACAAGGCCGCCCAGCAGTGTTAGTGACGTCACACTTTCGGCCCATAGCCGACGCAGCAGTCCACGGACACCTCCGTATAGACGCGCCTAATGCTAACGATCTTCTGTCCGTCATACAGAAAGGAGCGGACTAATCGATAATTCGAACCAAAGAACAAATTATATATATTCTTGTAAACAGCATAAAGGTTCATAACGAAATACCGGGCAGGAATCAGTTTAATCGATTGAGGAACTTTGTCACTATTTTATAATTTTCAGAACACTATTTAGCTTTAAATTTCGCTTACAGGTGGTGACAAATGCTAACTGACAGCAGGGCTTAAACATTTTCAAGCCATTGCACTGCAACTAAATTATCTTAAACACTGTCATACGTAGCAAAATCCTCACAACTTTCGTATACAATAAGGTAACAAGAGTTTGCTTTATCTCATAAAACACCTGACTGTTGTGAATTTACTCATATGTTCATGGTGACAGCTCTTTTCAAGAATTTTTACAAGTGTATCCCCAGTAATAAAGAATGGAAACAAAGGATAAACATCAAATATTTTCCCTTTAACATAGACATCACTGAACACAAGATTCTGTCTTGCACTGTGATACTAAGGGACTGCTCTTTCCTTTAAGAAAAGCCTGATAATTTGAAGTTCACTCTGCTATTGAAGATACACTTCTAGAAACAATATTAAAAATGTTATGAAAGGTAAGATTAGTAGGAAATGAAATACAACCAAGTGCATTACATGTAAGAATGTGAGCAAAAGGCTGAGGCTCTCTTTACTTACCATTCTCAATCTCTCTACAGCTTACTTCCTTTTCCACATAGAAATTACCAACTACAAGTGTCATTATTGCAGTCAAGTACTAACAAAGCGCTTTTCTATTTAGAAAATCTGACAATTTTTATGTACATTCTGGCACTGAAGATAAACACTTTTCAAAGGAGTTCTAGAAGTTGGCATATATCACATATAGTAAGAAACGTTGAACAACCAAGGCCACCTGATGTGTTACTAAACTATTAAGCCTTTCTGTGCCCGACATAGCAATGTACTGAAGTAGAAAACATTGGATGTCAGAATATGCACTCTAAACGATGGAGTTTTCTTAGCAATCAGTGACAACAGAAACCAGCAATGTATGTTAAAACTGATACATCTCTTTCAATATTTTTTAAATCATCATCACTGACACATATCACAAAATGAAGCACCATCAACATACACATTGCTAGATTCTCATCATCACCATTCATCTGTACAATTTTCAGTTTCCTATGTGGGTGCACATTTAGTTCTAAGATACTCATAAGTCTTAAATTCTTTTCTGATTCTAACAACTACCTACATGATATATGATACTGACATCCACATAATCGCCAGTAAAGTTCAAATCAAGCTACCAGCATCTAGTGAGTCAGTCTGAAATTTACCTTGCAGGATATGTGACATATTTAGTTCTCCACAGCAGTAATTTTTTATCTTGACTAAGCCATATGTGGTAACCCTAAGTGCTGTATATTTCTCTAGGGGCAATTTACCATTCTGCAATTTTAAACTTCTACATTTATCCAACCAAGTAATGAACTTATCCAGGAAATTGTACCACATATCCCTTACTTTGTTAGTCAGAAGTTTCTGATTTTTTTACTATGGGTTCAGATGCAGGCTAATGACAGGTAGCAATCAAATCATGCTAAGCAATAAAATAAGATGTTAAGGCTGTGCCAAAAAGACTCAGTTTTGTTTCTTACAATTTTCAGGAAACTGTAGAGCACTTACATTTGGTTTAACACTTGACAGAGCATAGCATCATTCATTTAAAGCGTAAAAGCAGTTTACTTATCTGGAGGTTAGGGACAGGGAGCGAGCAATGTATTTTAAGCAATATTACAAAAATATTGTGAAATTGTGGCCATTAAGAAGTAGATTTTTGATTCTTAGTACTTTGAAGATACTGTACAGCACTTGCATTTGATTTCACACAAAACACATTTCATCTATGAGTAAAACATTTTGTGTTGGGGACTTCAGGAGTTCATTAGGAGGTGGCAATTAAATAGAGATTAAAGATATTAAATTTTAAAAAAAGTTTATTTCAAATTGTGGCATAGTGTTAGAAGTTTCCTCTTCTTAGAACTTTGGAGAGACTGCACAGAAGTTTCATCATTTTTCTTTTTACAAAAATTGTTTAGTACTATATTTACAGTGGTCCATATAATTTTCTTACACATTTCTGATACAGTGTGCTGAGGACAAGAACTTTCACACAACAGATAAGCAGCCATAATTATTTTCCAAATTAGTTCAGCTGCTACTACTCTTTGATTCAGCAGCTTGAGGAATGATGATGTTGCTAACAACTTTTGTAGAGTCAGGTAACTGTACACGACTACTGTCATAGGAAATTCATGTAGGAATTTCAAACTTTCTCTGTCCAATTGTCTAATTAAATTAAACTGTTTCTCAGTTGTCATTGACCTATCCAGTATCAAAAAATCTGTGCAGTCACTGCACTGAAGTTTCCTAATCAATGAGTGGCAACAGAAACCACCAAAGTAAGTTAAAACTCGGAGTTCAGATTCAACACTTTTTAATCATCTTCACTGATATTGACATTAACCCTAGCATTACCAACGTATTTTTTGTTACATGTAATACCAACGGGGGGGCCTCAAAGGCCCATAAAGAATACCACAATTTCTTTTATCATAAATCAAGTTTATTTACTTCTGATACCTCTAATAACAATTCAAAATGCTTAGACATTGTTTTTGTATACTGGATAATAAAAGATGTTATTATAATAAGAATAAAATGAACAAATCACGAGATTCAGTTTATATATTTTTTGGAATAATGTTTCAAAATAGTGTTTTCTTATAAAAACGACTTTTTTAATTCGATACACTACATGAAGCAAACAAAATTTACTGTCTCATTCTGCAACGCATTTTTCACACAACACTGTCTTCCTGCAGTGTTTTCCACAGACGTGTTTGTGGCACTGAGAGCAGGTAACAGTTGACTTTCCCAGCTTGTTGTACTTGATCTTTTTAGATGCAGCTTCTTGGCAGCATAGGTGGCGCCGTCCACGTGTTCCTGGTTCTGCTGTTGAGGATGATGGTTCTACAGAGCAGCTGAGCTTCCGTTGTGTGATGCTTTCCATTGCCATTATTACTGGCTTCTGAAGTCCATACAAATTTTGTGCCCGTTTATCTACTTGAGATCTTATTAGTTCGAGACCTAAGTTAGTGATAAAAACTCTTCTGCGGTTTAGCAAATTCTTTTTCCAATTCGGAAAGTTGAGGAGGAAGAGTGAACATGCATTTATTGCTGCTATGTCAATGAGTGTGTAGAAGAGGGACAAAGGCCATCTTCTTGTTCCTCTCTTTGTGCTGTAGTGTCTTGCCATCTGGTCTATGGTGTCCACGCCTCCCTTTGTAGAATTATAAAAAAGATTTATGTTAGTCTTTTTTGAGTCTTCATTCAACACCCCTTCTGAGTGATAAGTTGAAAGCATCAACAGCAGTCGTTTTGGCTTCTCGCGGACTAGCGTTGATGCAAGAGTAACTGGTGGCCTCTGTGTCTGAGGGTCAGTATAAGCAAAGATGGAAGAGTGTAAACTGCGGCCAGTTGTAGTCTTCAGCTCTTCAGGTATGTGTCGTCTGTTAGACTGTAGGGTGCCAACAAGTGTGAGGTGAAAATCATTCCATGGAGTCTCAGCAAGCTCCACTGAAGTATAGTACCGATCTGTGGTAACATTACGGCCTGATTTATCAATAGGTTTTATTAGTCTCTTTACAATTTCCATCGGTCCATTTGAATGCTGTGTATTTCCTGACTTGCCTGTATAGATGTCCATGCTGATCACATATCTAGTCTCAGAATCAGACAGCACTCGAATTAGAATGCCGTATTTTCCAGGTTTTTCTTTTAGAAACACCTTGAATGGACAGCGACCACGGAACAAAGACAACATCTCATCCACTGTTGTATGTAGACCAGGAATGAAATACAATGGAAGTGAAGAATTGAAGCTTTCAAAAATTTCCCTCATTGGAGCAAACTTGTCAGTCTGGCGACGAATTTCTCTTGTGTTCTTATCATCAAACCTCAATATTTTAGTCAATTCGAAAAATCGGGTCCGACTCATTGATCCATAGTACACTTGTCGGCCCTGAAGCAAAGACCATAAATCTTGGACAGGTATCTTATTGTCATGATTTGAACCCATGATTAGCAAGAGTCCTATATAACAGAATAACTCATCTTCATCTGTGTGCTGAATACCTAGTCGAGAAGCCTCTTCATTTGAGTGTAGTTTTATTAGATTCATAATTTGAGGTGTAAAAAAGAGCTCTATAGCCTCTTTCGGAGACGCAATTCTTCCTTGTTGTCCTAGCCCCATTCTTTCTCGCACTATATTTTGTACAGAACGTCGATATTGTCGAGATGGCTTCGTAATATTCTCTCGTCCACTTTTTGCAATGAATTTATCACATTCCGTATCATTATCATCTGGTGGATTGGCTTCAACCTCATCTTCATTCT
This sequence comes from Schistocerca americana, assembly GCF_021461395.2. Taxonomy (NCBI): domain Eukaryota; kingdom Metazoa; phylum Arthropoda; class Insecta; order Orthoptera; family Acrididae; genus Schistocerca; species Schistocerca americana. Next base: position 483,090,585 of record NC_060130.1, read on the forward strand.
CAGACGATGAATCAGTTCTAATTTCTTCCACATCATCATCCACTTCACTTTCCTCTAAATCTGATTCGTTCAAAACTTCTTCTAGCACTCTTCCAATGGAACTATCACGTAAACGATGTCTACTCATGTTGCTGGTTCAACAGCAGCAGAAACACTGAAAATAACAATGGTCCGCTTCATAATAATATGTCTGAAGGCAACAATGCCAAAATTCGTTTCATGGTAAGAATTTGAAACGAGAGACTCAACCTCGTAAATCTTTCCTTGCTATTACCAACGGGTGGGCTTCTAAGGCCCACAGAGAATTAAATCAAGTAAATGAATTTTAATTACACTTTTATTCCGAAATTCTGTAATGACTCAATAGTACATTCAATAACGAACAATTACCTTTGCTTTCAAGTTCATATATAAAAGGGTGTGGATACAACATAGAAAAACTGAGTCAGTGGGCCTACGAGGCCCCCCCGTTGGTAATGCTCGGGTTAAAGGTATATTCACAATCATTCACACTGCTCTCAGTACTTTCATCAGAACTATGCATCTCTACAATTCTCAGCTTCTCTTGTGGGTGAACATTGAGTTCTAAAACAGTCATGAGTCTTAACTTCTTTTCAGTTTCTAACAACTGACTGAGTGAGATGTGATACTGACATCCTGCTAACTGTCTATATAGACCAAACCTTGCTTCCAGAGAATCAGTCTGGAACTTACCTGGCAGAATATATGACATGTTTAGATCCTTGCAACAGCATTCAGTTACTTGCATTAAGCCATATATTGTGAGTCAAAGTGCTGTGTGTGTTTCCACAGACAATTTACCATTCCCTGACTCTAAACTTCTCCATTTATTTAACCAAGTAAGAAATTTGTCAAGAAAACTGTAACGTATGTCTCCTGCTTTATTGGTCAGAGGTTTCTGCATTTCTTCCTTATGGTGAAGTCCCTTCAGAGGTGCTTTAACATTGACAATCCCCCACCAAGTCCCAATAAGATTTATAAATTTAGCAGTACCTTCTCAGTTTTCGACATTATGAACTGGCCCCAACTCAACCATGCTACTTTCTACATAATCACAGAATATTTGAGTCACGAGATTAACATTTTGCCTTTCTCAAGATGAAGGCCACAGGTCTTTCACATACAACCCATAACCATATTTAAAGTTTTAAGTTTTTGGCTTTCTAAGTCATGCACTTCTCTAACTGCAGCAAAAGATGCATACCTAACATTATCAGAATTATCAAAATCTTGATAACAAAATGTTTGCCTGTGGTTTTTCAGATTTATTCAGTTGTTCCTTATGCACTTAAAAGTATGGACAGTGTCATGCAGAAAAAACATAGGTCTTTTACCATCTGTAGGAGACAGGTATACAAAACTGGATTGTGGTGGATTTGCAAAGTATGTAACTCATTTTCTGTTAGTGGCATTATTATCTGTAGCAAGTGAAACAACCTGAAAGCCAGCTCTACCTAATACTAAAGTTCTTACTACATTAAACACGCTCTCTGCATTCAGTTTTTTCACAGGCAATACATGTACAACAGTTTTGAAAGGAGAAAGAATACTCTGAATCATGAATACATGTGCACTGGTTGCTATTTCAGCAGTATCCAAAGTCATTCCAGTAATATTCCCCCCCCCCCCCCCCCCTTATAATGTGGATCTCATCAGCATAAAGGTAACAAACAGTTCATGTGGTTCCAAACATAAAATTTCATCTTTCAAATGACTTAAATTATTTGGATTACTTGGGCTCACGTTTATATTGCAACTAAGCTTCCTTAGTGTGTTTGGATGTGGTAGAATGACAAAACCAGATGATCGCAAAAACTTGTAAGCATGTGGAGAAATTTTAAACAACACTGAAAAAAGAATCAAAACCTCTGCATCAAATTTATGGTGTGCCTTGGATTGAAGACATAATGCACATTATGACCTCAAGAATGAAACAACCTTCCTCTTACGTTCTTCCACTGGTAATGGTTCAAGAAGGGAGTGAATAACTGACATGTGTAAATCACTTTCCCTGCCACTAATATAGTCTGTACACAGCTTAATCACATTTTCTACTTCAGTTACACTGCAAACTTTCTGTGGAAGTGTGCTGGCAACAATCTCAACACCATTTACATACAATTTAACACTGAGATTTCTACAAACTGTTAAATACACAATATCATGTGGAGTTTTCTCAAAGTTAAGGTGGAGGAACAATATAGTCTTCTTTCACAACTTTACTCTGCTGTTGATTTAACGTAACATTCTCACTTTTTTTCAAAAATTCACTACTATCTTAAAACTGTCATTTTCCCTTTGTGCAGAAACTGTTTCTATACTTTCAGACACAGCTTTACTTAAGGCATCTGCTTCTAGCCATTGCCTTCTTTGACTTGGGGGCTCTTGTTGAACTTCTTGTCTTGAGCTTAAATAACTGGGACAGTTTGGCAGGAAACATGGCACAGCATTTTCTTTCAGTCTTGGTTTTTCTAGAGGCAATGTCGAAGTTCGCCCTGTTTTCCAGTCAACTGCTGTGCTTTGAAGAATCAGGTCACTCTGACTGAAGTGTTCTTGACAAACCTGGAAAGGAAATGAAAAGAAAATTGTTCCATAATAATTTCAAAATTAATTAATTGTACTTAAGATATAAAGATTTCACATTAGTAAAAGTATGCTGCACATCTTTGACACAATGTCAGATAAGTACTTAACACTACCTTAAAATGTTTTGTCGTTAGTAATGCAAAAATGCTACTCATCAAACGAAAGAACTTTAGGGTCAGGGCATTTGGTAGCCTGACTTGCATTTGTAACTGCTAGCCATAATCAAATGTACTGCTTACATTGTTATCTGTAGTTTTACGTTAAATTACGCACTTTACAGTTAATACATACTGAAACATTCTAAATCGGAACAATAAAAATCGTTGAAACAATACTTTGAATGAAAGTAAACAGTGGAGTTTTTGCAGTTAAAATTTATTTTTACGAAATTAGCTTCGGTTTTTTTGTTGATAATGCAACTTGTTACTACTTACCACTGAATGTTCAGAGGGAGTGAAGTTCTGCAGTCGAATATCATGTGTCCACTTCTTCCTCAGTTCAGCATCCTTTGGAAATCTGAACACAGATATCTTTTTCCCAGTCCGGTAGTTGCCAGTGCAGCCCGGTACACAAAACTTATTCACCATAGTGTAACAGACAAGTACTTTGCGGTGGTGAAAGAGATGTATCAAAATAACAACAGTTTCAGCAACTCACAGCTCGACACTCGAAAGCAAAGCACTCACAGCAATATACTATCGCCATATTGGGCCGCTTGTCGTGACGTCACGGTGACGTAGGAACCCCTGTTTGTTGGCCTTGTTTTCTCGAAGATGTCGCTACAATACACAGCTACAGAACGGATCGTGTGTTTGACCTAGTGCAAGATTCTTTAAGTGTTTTAAACTCTGACAAACAGTGTATCCAATACGCTCGACTGTACTCCGTGTCAGTCACATCGATTTGGTACCACCAGACTGATAACTTACGGAACAGCTGCTGTGTAGTGTTTATCAACGTTCTGCAGTTTGTCCTCTGGCGTAATAAGAATACCCAAAAATTGACTGGTAGACAAATAAATCTCGCAGACGCTCTCGACAAAAAAAAAAAAAAAAAAAAAAAAAAGCTTATAAAATATGTTCTCTCTGCATTCAGTTTTAATTGTCTGCCTGTCTACGGATAGTTATATTGCATCTAAGTGTGCTGGACTAGATGTTGTGCACATGTCAACAGAACGACGTTTCCAGAGCTTAAAACCAACGAAATAATAACATTTAATGACCAATCATTTTCAAGAGTTGTAAACATAAATTTCTATACTGAAATTCCACAAGAATGTGCAGCTGAAGAGCTGGGAGCGAGCAACCAGGAGGATGCGGGTGTTATAACAACAGTTTTATGGAAGAAATAAGAGGTTAGATTAAAGGTACGAAATGCTCTCATCTAGAAGAAGTGCTGGAAGGAATAGAGCTAGCTGTTAAAGCCTTAAAAGACATAGTTCAAAGAAACAAAATTAGATATATATTCGAATTCGAGAACATATCTTCTTTGTACCTGTCAAATTACTGGATTGAGGAAAGAATTAGAAGATTCCAACGTAGATTTAAACAATAAGTTAAAAATCAAGCTGGATGTTATTAAAACTACATGAAACAGACAGAAAGAGAGGACTGTATTCTGTGTGTAGATGTACAAGTAGATATTAATAAAGTGTTTGTAGGAGAATATTTACTTGTCTAATTCGCTAACCTATGAAAAATACTAAGAATTTCTCTGTTTACAATGATCTACGTGCATGTGTACCAGATGCGTGTAGTGGGTTAGTTCCATGTCCTTAGAAAGTAGCCAAAAGTAGGTAGCCGAAGGCAAGGCAATTCCCTAAGGCCTGCCTCAACGTAAGGAAATTCACAAATCTTACACCAGATGCGACTAATTAGTGTTTCCCTCCAGCACGGTTAAGAAAATTAAGCTGCCAGTTTTACTTACTATCGGAAAAGCTATATATGTGATGATACTGTCACAAAGTTCCATTCTTCATCTGCAGAGCTTGTGCTCCATCCGTAATGAACTCGTCATCAACGAGGTGTTAAACCCTTATTTTCCTTCCTTAATACCACCAACAGCGTGCTTATTTTTAACTGACAAAGGTTAGTGCTTTCTTGAAATTGATGACATCGTGATGTAGAATGGCCTCGAAAGACTTATATGCAGCGACTACATCTTGATTTTCGGGTTTTGGCTGCCCCAAACGGAGGAGGTGCTCAACTATTTGCGTTATTTGAGGATAAGCTGATGCTACAGTGTTCGTGTAAGACAGGCTAACAGCCCTGTAGAAGTTATCATTATATCATCCAAGTGCAAACTTCGTGTATTTCTCATTCATTTTCCTATATATACAGAAGGAGAGGTAAAATATGGCAGCTTGAAGTACTAGTCAGATTTTTATCAAACTTTCTCGAGATGTTCATCACACTTTTATTGTATTCCCTTAGGAATTCACATACACATAGCTGCATTTGGCGCTTTGCTGTACACCATAGAGTTTGAGTTTGACACAATACCTGGAGAGGACATCATTTTGATCTTGAAAGTTCACACATTTTTCCTCTATTCTGTCACAAAATATAGAGTTGTAATTTTTATGCTGATTTACGTAACTCCCAGGGTTAAGGATATAAATATACACACCAGCAGCACAGCAGTGTAGTGTTCTTGAGAGAGCACCACAGCAACTGTGTCGTGTAAAGCTGAAAATTTATTCAGCAAGCCATCATGGGACTTCTTCGTCCACAGAAGACTGTGAGCTACTGTAGTGATTCCGTTGTGAAACGAAGGCGAGGGTCATCCTTATGGGTGTTTGGGGACGGATGACGGGCGCGTGCACTCCTCCCATATATGTTTTGTTCTGGGAATTGGCGTCGGAATGCACCCACAATTCGGTAAGAGCTGTATATGGAAGTGACAGAGCAAGGATTAAGGAAATTATTTGTTTACAGCTCTGTACAGTCTCGCTTCCATTTTGACTATAGAACAGTGCCGAAATCGCCGCTGCATCTAGGAATCGGCATAATTTCACGAGAACAGTACGACAATCCGAAAAAGTCTTTTATATATATATATATATATATATATATATATATATATATATATATATATATATATATATATGTATGTATAAAATCACAGTATTTACCGTTGAGCTTAGTCGTGTTAAGACTGTAGTTAAGTCAGTCGCTGATTATGACTTACAGAAATGTGTTTCAATAGTGTTATGAATGAGAAGCCTACACCCATATTCCCTTTGCCTCCCCTTGCGGACGCCTATCGTCCCAGATGACGCTGACTGTGCAAACGTGCAAGCCTCAGATTAACACCAGGATTTTGTACCATTAATGTAACTAGTGCTGTATTGTTACTGTCTGTTCATAAATGTATATATTTTTCAATATTTGTTGTAACGAAGAATATGTTTAATGTGTGAATTGCGCATGAACAAATGTTGGTCCAATTACTGATTTATGCATTGGGATCGATAGCTAGAAACATTTTGTTAGTGAAGGAAAAGCTGGAGGACAGTCCCTCTATGTACAGGAGGTGGTTAACGCGCCAAAATAAAAGGCATGGGGCACGCCAACAGAAAAAGCACCCATAAATCAGCGCTAGTCTTTAGAGCTTAGATTGTCAACACCTTGGAGTGAAAGCGAGACCAGATTATCAGCAGTTTTGCTGGAAATAAGCCTCGAACGGAAATATAAACATCTTACTGCTGCATGACATATTTTGACGATGGTTTTTGGAATCTGAATGTGGAAGGAAGGTTTATTTTAGAGAAATTTGTTTGCTGAACCACGCTTGCGCAATACTGGTCAGTGCCCTCACCGTCACAGCCGAAACGCCTCGTCGCCACAAGACAATGTTCTGTTTCATTGGATTTGTAAAAGAGCATGAATTAGTATCTCCTTTTCTGTGATCTAATACATTTGTGGAACTTAATCTTGGCTCGTTCCAAGACAGTTATTAACCTTAGCCAAGTAACCTGTGGTAGGATCCTGTTCCTAATCCCAAAAATGATCTGAGTGACAATTTTATTGAATATATTTATAAAATAAAATTTTAAACAGAATGTTTCAGTGACGTCTTTCGAAAATTATCTGAGCGTGCGTTCTCCCTGTGGCGTGCATGTCTGAGAATGTGGCATCAGCATCAGGCCACCTCTTCCGGTGTTCTTCGGAAAAAAAAAACAGCTACAGACGTCTGTAGGCAGCCCATATGAGGGGTGAGAAAGGAGTCATGTGGTTGTTACTGACCACGTCTTGGGTAGCAGAGCGCAGCTGAGTTGGTCTCTTAGTTTCCAGCCTCCAGAAAGAGCAGACGGCTTCTTGCCGTCTACATCTGCCTTTGCAGTTCAAGAACGGCCACCAGCAGAACTCGACGTGAATCACCTTCTGTCTCTCCTCCCATCCCTTGTTTCCCGCCGCGCCAAGAGTGCTAATCGTCCCTGTTGCAGCGTCAGGCGAGCCCATTCGTAACTCAAATAAGTGCATTCGTATAACAAGATTCACCTTATTTCTTTCCTTCATTTCGAAACAGCTCCCTTTTGACTAAAGAAAGGCTGTTAATATTAAAGAAAGGCTGTACTTCTTGGACCTCACAATCTAAACATAAAATTTGCTTTTCGAAGAAAATAAGTTGCATCCTATTTCATTTTTACCTTACTTACACTACAAATAAGGCGAAATAATGCTGCATATGTTGTATGTATATTACTTACGATAAAAATAAATCGAGCTAATGCTCAGTAAATTATTTGTATTAATATTTTCATAAAAGACATGAAAAGGAAAGACAAAGGATAATTTGGGATTGCAAAGATGTCTCCAGAAACGGACTGTAAGGCGTACATGAGAACTTCGTATATGAAATTAGATACTTTTGTTAAGAAACTTCCTGGCAGGGCTACCTTCCAAACTTTACAGAAGCTCTCCTGCGAAACAAGCAGGACTAGCACTCCTGAAAGAAAGCATATTGCGGAGACATGGCTTAGCCACAGCCTGGGGGACGTTTCCAGAATGAGATACTTTTGTTATTTTACAACTGATGGCTTACACAAGTTGGGATGATATTCATCGTTAAAACAGAAGAAGCGGTAATTTTTTAAGCGTCTTGCACACGTTGCAAGGGGCGTATTTTTACAATTACTTGGTTGTTTTGAAGTTTCTATAGAAATACAGACTTGCTTTAAATTCATGAAAGGTTCTCTCTCATCGCACAGTTCGGCAGCAAACCACACCTGAAGCATCATTTCGCTAGATATTGACAAAAACAGCTGGCAACGTACATGGAGTGTATTTTGGTGCGGTCTACTCAGGATGTGATTTCTTTTTCTCTCTAGATGAGGCAAGAGCAGTTTTGAAGTTTTTTGATGTAATTCTTTACTTGACGATAAAAATAGGCATCGCTAGGTTGCACTAGCGGACCGCATAGGAGGGGAAATACTTTAGTATTGCACGATGGCAGTCCGTCTTCATACTGAAAAATATCGTCGTGTAATCGTAGATTCTTTTGTTCCCCTCACGAGTGAATTAACAGAAGGAATTAGTTTTCCTGCACGCAGGGCTCTATCCTGTTAGTCAAAAAATTCCTTCGCATGCCTCTTATCGAAATTTTAATAAATGCTGTATATTGAACACTATTTCGGTTTGTTTGCAATGTTAGTAACGTAAAGCTGAAAACTAAAAAAATGAAAAATTGTTTCCGCTTAGAAAATCGACCCCACGATCCTCGGATTTCTATTCTGTACTTTACTGCTGACCACCTGTTATCGGGAAACGATGTTAGCGTACCTACAAATCGCACGTGGCTCTCCCGACCCGCGCCAAATATGCTGTCACTTCTAAACTCTTGGATATCTGGAGCTCCCACTTCTGTCTCTTTCATTTCTGTCTAAGCTCTGCCGATTCCAGAAATGTGGACGAAATCGGTGATGACGAGTGCGCGCGACTCTCTTGTGAGAGAGAAAAGTCTGGAGTGTTATGTACCTATACAGATGATACATACACAGGGAATTATCCACAACGTCGATATGGATATTAATGTTGGGTATACAGGGTGATTCACGAAGATATGCAAATATTTTAAATGTTATTCTAGAAGTAAAACTAAAGAAAACAGTTCATATAAATATAGGTCTGCAAATTTTTAGTTACGGCTAGTAAAACATTTTGCCTGAAACTTAGCAACTTCGCTAATATGAAGCCATCGCAAAACTGTATGAGATTAAAGCGAAACACAATTTCCATTTATTTTGTGGTTATTTATCTGGTGAATTTAATAAAACATGTCCCAGACATGTATCTGCAGTAGTTTTCCAGGACATCCAGAGAAGCAAAGACGTAACTTCGTAAAATTTTTAATTTATTAACTACTTGGACTAATCTGTCTTTTAAATTCCAGACAATTGCACAAAGTTTTCAACGGAAGTTGTAGAGAATTTAATTTTGGAAAAATTATGGTGATAACGTTAACTGAAACTGTATGAATGTGTCAGATAATCTGCTTTGATTAATACCATAGCACACGTGAATTCATGTCGAACCGGAAAAAAAAAGCTCAGTGTTAAGTAAGTTGTATAGTGTACATATAATTTCGCAATACAATCACAATAAATGTTCAAAGATGTCTTCACCGAGTTCAATGCATTTAGCTGCAGGTGTATAACATTCATCCCCATACACAAAAATCCAATGGTATTCCATCGGGCGATCTGGGTGGCCACAGAGGTGTAACACCCCGACCAATCCATTTCTGGGTAAAACTGTTCGTTTAAAGGTGTAGTGTGGTGAAATGTGGAGGCGCGCCGTCACGTTGAAAATACATTTGCAGTCGCGTGGCAAGTGGAACATCTTCGAGCAAGCGGGGCAGTTCTTCTTGAAGAAACTGTAAGTACGTCTCGCCAGTTATACGTCCTGGGAAAATGATTATACCACACCGCCGGCCGGTGTGGCCGTGCGGTTCTGGCGCTTCAGTTTGGAACCGCGTGACCGCTACGGTCGCAGGTTCGAATCCTGCCTCGGGCATGGATGTGTGTGATGTCCTTAGGTTAGTTAGGTTTAAGTAGTTCTAAGTTCTAGGGGACTGATGACCACAGATGTTAAGTCCCATAGTGCTCAGAGCCATTTGAACCATTATACCACACCACACATCGCTGCTAGAAACTGCGTTGTACTGTTGCTTGTGGGTTTACTTCAGACCATACGTGCTCGTTATGTAAACTGTTTATACAATCTCGAATAAACTGTGCCTCATAAGTAAGTAAAATGTATTTGTGTAACTGCCGATTAGTATTTAACCAGTTACACAACTCCAAGCGGAGGGCAGGATCTCCCGGATGTAAGTGATACACTTTCTGTTTATGGTAAGGATACAGATTTTTGTACTTCAGTGTAGGCCATACCTTACATTGTGAAATGCCTAATTGTTGATAGATACGTCGTGTACTGAAACCCGAGCTACGATTTACGGTGAACAGCATCCATACTATTCTCATCATCGTATTCACGTATCGAGCGCTCGTACTCATTATGAAAGCTAGGTACAGACCCTGTCTCCCGTAACATTCGAAATACTCCGCTAATGGTTCGTGCATTCGGAATCCTCCGAGTTGGATAACGTACGCGATATTCGTTAACTGCAGCAGTAGCATTACCATCAAATTTGCCGTAAATAAACACCGTATCGGCATATTCCTCTGTCATAAATTTGAATGACATCCCTATTTCATAAATAATCTACAAACTACAACAGTTACTGTGTGGTTTCACTTAAATACACTGATGTTATTACGTTCGTTCACTGAACAATACAGAAAACTAACTCGTCTCAAGGTTAGGAAACGACCGAAAGAACTCACTAACGGTTGCCAACAATGAGATAAAGGTTTCTACAGTCTTAATGGAAAGTAAACAAATTTACTTGTGCAATAATCTTTGCTTCTCAGGATGTTCTGTAAAACTACTGCAGATACACGTCTGGGACATGTTTTATTAGATTCATCAGACCAATAACAACAAAATAAATGGAAATCGTGCTTTACTTTAACATCGTACAGTTTTGCGATGGCTTCATATTAGCGAAGTTGCTAAATTTCAAGTAAAATCTTTTATTAACCGTAACTCTGTAACTAAATGTTTGCGGACCTACGTTTATATGAACTTTTTTCTTTAGTTTTACTTGTAGAATAACATATTGAAACATTTGAATATCTTCGTTAATCACTCTGAAAAAAGATACTCCAAAAAAAGCGTGTAGTCAATGGTGAAGCCATCTACCAATCCACCTAGCTGAGGTGACATTTAGGTTTCAGTGACTTCCAGAACGTGTCTCCTCACACAGCATGAGACATGGGGTTCAACCTTAGAGACCGCCAGTAGGACAGTGTTGTAACTGCCTTCGGTTCTATCACATACAGCTTCTGCAGCAGAGGTTTATTCAAACCACTTTCACACTATTTCTCTACCTCTCACTCTCTACGAGGAAGTGGGAAAAATGAACACTTAATTCTCTCTGTACGAGTTGTAATTGTTCTTATTTTATTTCGATGATCATTTTTCTACGTAAGCTGGCGACAGTAAAATATTTTCACATCCAGAGGAGAACGCTGGTGATTGAAATTTCGTGAAAAGATCCCACCGCAATGAAAAATGCCTTTATTTTAATGATTTCCACGCCAACCCGTTTATCATATCCGTGACTTACTAACCCCTATTTCACGATAATGCAAAAAGTGCTGCTCTTCTTTGCACTTTTTCCATGTCAGTAGTTTAGCAAATGACGAAAAAGCGTACTGTAGACAGTCCATGTAGTAGACCTGTTGCATTTTCCAAGTGTTCTTCCAATAAAGTGCTGTATTTGGTTTGCCATATCCACAACATTATCGGTTTAACTGAAATGGTTCGAAATTGTGATTCATAGATATTTAGGTGAATTGACTGTCTGTAAATTTGTGTGATTTATCGTGTACAGAAATTAAATAGATTTCTTCTCGTACTCATGTGAATGATCTCTCGTATGTCCTTATTCAGAGGCAACTGCCACTTTTCGCACCAGAGAGGTAGCGTCTCTAAGTCATTTAGCAATAGGTTTTGACCTCCTGATGATTTTACTGGGCGATAAATGACAAAATCAAATACAAATATTGAAAGACGGCAGTTCATATTGTATAGGTTTACAATTGCTTGGAATTTCCCATGACCAATCTAACACCGCACAGCAACTTCAGCACGAACTTAGTAACTGGCTTGTTGTGTCTGCAAGTTTGACGCTTAGGCGAATATGATCAACATACAGCGTCCTGTAATTTGAGTTTTCATAAATTATTATTGATTACCACTATATAATCGGGAAAACGGCCAGTGCGAGTATAATCACCATGCTAGTAAAATTTACTTGAAACGGGGGCTATTAACCTGAAAACAATTCAAATATAGCGTTCGCTATAGTGGAATTTTGCATCATATCACATTTCGTATTATACATTGTGTCCACAATTAAAGTTCCAGTTTCAAAACGCTGTACAAAGAGAACCACTGCCCAGAATGACCTCAAATTTGGACAGATGTTATTGAAGTAGGGGAAAACATCATGGAAAAAAATTACCCACATTTTACCAATAGATGGCGCTGTAAGCGTCTTAACGTAAGCGCCATCGACTACAAATGACAGATGAATCGCAATATGTCTATGGTCTGCGTTACACAATTCGTACCGTTCAACATGCATGACTGCACAAGTTCGGCAATCAGCAGTTCATCCAGCACTGCGAGGTCGTGCCACGTCGGATGGTAAAAGTCGGTTTTTGAGTGTCTTGAGGCCAAAAACGGCATAAAAAGCAAAATGACATCAGTTTTTGTTTGTTCTGGGGTTAGAAACAGTATAAAAAGCAAAATGACGTCGATTTCTAACTGTCGTGAGACTAAGACAAGACATGTTCAATATGCTGTCCACCGTTTCATGCCATCAGTTGAAATCGAGGAACAGCATGTTCTACAACAGATCGGAGAGCCTCGGGGGCTACGATCGGAATGCAATGCGCAATGCTTACCTTCATTTTAGCTAGTTCGTAACTGGAGCACTAAGCACATCTCTCAGGTAACCCCCAAGCCAGAAATACCACGGATTAAGATCAGATGACCTGGACGGCAAGGCTGTAGGGAAATGACGTCTCATAATTCCAGAAATTCCGAAATGCCTCTGTAGCAGCCGCTTCAGTGGTTGTTCAATCTACTGAAGAGCGACATCTTGTATAAAAACGATTCTAATCATATATCCACGCTGGTAAAATGTTGGAATGACGTTGGTGCCAAAAGACTCTTTTAGCGTTTATCAGTGACGGTGCAGGTAACAGGACCTGTAGAATTTATGTCTTCGAAAAAAATACAGGCCTACGATAAACAATGCCGTCCACTCGTACCGCACAGCCACCTTTACGGAATGAAGTGATACTGGTAGATGCGCGTGCTGATTTTCCACTGCCCGTATTCTGCAGTTCTGCGTATTGACATGTCCTTGGAGATGGAACTGGGTTTCGTCTGCCTACAGAATGTTCCATGACCATTAATTGTCCACTTCCATGCGAGCAAGAAATACCAGAGCGAACGTTTGTCTTGCTAGCAGGTTAGCAGGAAGCAACTCCTGAACATAGGTGATTTTGTGTGGATAGCAATGCAGAGTGTTTTGTAAGATTTTGTGCACCGTGCTCGCAGGCATGTTCAACGTTCGGGCAATTCCCTGTGCACTGTATGTTTGCGCACTACCTTTCGACCCCTCTAGCAATGCTGTGGCTACTTCTTGGACAGACATTAGATAAACTGCTCTCCCTTCTCTGCAACACTGCACTTTAGAAGAACCTGTCTTTTCGAATTTTGTTATCATTTTCTCGAGACCCTTAGCAGACCTCGGACCAAAGCATTTTTTCTTAACCTCGAGTGCCGGCCATGGTGGCCGAGCGGTTCTAGGCTCTACAGTCTGGAACCGCGCGACCGCTACGGTCGCAGGTTCGCATCCTGCCTCGGGCATGGATGTGTGTGATGTCCTTAGGTTAGTTAGGTTTAAGTAGTGCTAAGTTCTATGAGACTGATGACCTCAGATGTTAAGTCCCATAGTGCTCAGAGCCATAACCTTGAGTGTCCGGAGCTTCTGCAAGGTTACTGGGGCACAGTCACCACTCTTGTAAAACAGCTTTACCAGCAGTGGGACATCTTTCATCGAGATAGTCATGTTGAGCGTCTCGGATGCAAACTACTGAACAGAGGCGTGCCGCACATCTGTTGATGTGCATAATCTGCCTCTTACAGTGCCATCTGTTGCTCAAACTTTCGATAAGCTTTTCTTGTTTCGTGAGGTTTCCGCCTGTGTCAATCCTACGCTGTTCAACATTAACGTCATTATGAGTAATGGTTCTCTGTCTACAGCGTTTTGAAGCTGGAACTTCAATTATGGCACCCTGTGCGATAAAAATTTTGAGGATGGATGAAAGCGTGTCATAAACTTTGAGGATATTAGACTGATGATTTTGCAAACTAATCAGTTTTCTTCAAAACATTTCAAAAGCTGTTTCGATGTTTTAATCTCGACTTGATGCGAATTCATGCTCTCTTTATGAAGCAGGACACCTTTATCCGTAAGTACGTAATTGATCCAAATAGGCATTTTATTAAAATAATCAGTGGTAAACATCTGATAACATATTGTGACCTAATACAGTACTAATACATCCGATTATTTTGAAAGGACAATTGTTAGAACCGTGTTTTGCTAGAAAGGTACGTTTAATTATTCACTCTCACAAGTTGATGCAACATCGGTCAACAAGCACAAATCTTGATGATTCGTGTTCTGTCTGTATCACGTTTTTGTTGCGTTTCCATCTACTGCTCACAATTATTTGACCATCAAAAAGAAAAATGCATATTAATTGTAATAGTAATAACGGATCACGAGACAAAGGGGAAATTCCTATGGTAATAATAATTCGTGTGGCTCAATGGCCTGATGTAAGCTTTTCAAATGGACGCCACATATGCGACTTGCTTGTCCCCAATCAACGCCAATTACCCATCCGAGGAAGAGGGACCTACAGTCTAAGTGAAATCTGAAAAACGCGTTATTTCTGGCATCTCCCCACATCGTAGAGAGGTGAAGGATAGGGTGACACAAAAACTTAAGAAATCATGAGTCGACTGAGTTCGATCTCGTGATCTCTTAATTTTCAGGCTAGGCCCGACAAATTGTCGTGGTCATTAAAGTTATTTTTCTGGATTCTAAGGAAAGAAACATAGAACTGTGTGGCATATAATGAATTTCGCGAAGCCATCTGTTCACAAACGGATGATGATCTTTAAAATCTCTTATGTTTCAATAATGTCACTCAAACTAAACTGCATGTGTAGGAGTTTTCATACGCTTTGACACCGGGCTCTCTGATGGTCTAATGTAAACCAACATCAGCCCAATTAGTAGTGTAAGACATCGTTATTTTAGTGGGTTTCGGAACAACAGTCAAGCCCAATGTACTTCACTTAGCTTTGCTAGAAGTATTAAACGTTTTTTAGTGGGTGTTAAAATAGGTGGCTCTGATGAGACTCAATCAGTTGACTTTCAGGTCACGTGCAAGAACAAGTCTAGCAAACGTCTCGAACCCACAAATATTATATTCATGATCACATATTTGCCCACGATCGACTTACATTGAAGTTAGTCGAGAGTTCTTACCCCCTGCTTCTTCTATTGTTTAAACCACATTTCGACTGCTAAAGCTGTCACTCCAAAACCCGTTCCAAGTAAGAGCTCGCTGCTGGCAGTCCTGATCAGAACCATAGCTAGTCCAGAATTTCCTTTCGATGCAGTAACGACAGCCATCAGCCACCAGCGTCTGACGCCAGCCAGCATTCGCCGGATCATCGCAACGCGTTGCGCCTAGCGCGTGTGATGAGCAACCCTCGTTGCAGCATTCGGATTAACACTCATAAAATCATTTACTGTTGTGGTATTACTTAAAGCGCTAAATATCTTCAACAAACCGAGTGAACCCAGTGTAGTAACAACAGAGGCGCGTGTAATCTATCACTGCCGAAATATTTTTTCCAAAAAAAAAAAAAAAAAAAAAAAAAAAAAAAAAAAAAAAAAAAAAAAAAAAAAAAAAAAAAAAAAAAAGGAGGATGATGTACACGTTGTTGGTGCGTGTTGTCGCTCAGATTCCTGTAAGTTTAGTTACTAACTGTCATTTTTCTGTGAGGTTCTAGTATTATTCTTATGGTGACATACTGTAAGGTGCACAGTTGATGGTTATGAAGAGTGTTGTTTAGACGCTAGTAATTCGTGAGCCAGTTGTCCATCTGTGACACTCTGTTGATAAGGGATAGGGTTAGCCAGTGAGAGCAGATCATTAAATTTGTGCTGTTTGAAGGAGGTTCGTTTTTATCTGAATTTTTCGTCACATCCAATGGACAAGTCTCAGAAGTCAAGGTAAAATGGAAGGTGTAAAGATTAGGATTTAATGTCGCAGCGACTAGGAGGTCATTAGAAATGGGGGAGGCAAAGATGGGGAAGTAAACTAGCCATGTCTTTTCGTTGAAAGAATCCCACATTTGCCTTAAACAGTGAAGGGAAATCATGGTAAATCTAAATCAGGAGGACCAGATGGTGATTTGAATCTCCAGAGTTCCACAAGTAAGGTTCTCAGCGTACAGCATGCTCTCTTTCAAATCAATGGGAAGACATAAAACTGGAGGTAAAAAAAAGCAACACCATAAAATAATTAATGTAGAGTAATGATACTTGTGGAATACATTTGTCTAGGTAACATGTTCAAGTAGGGGCAATGGCCTTGCCGCAGTGGATACACCGGTTCCCGTGAGATAACCGAAGTTACGCGCTGTCGGGCGTGGTCGGCACTTGGATGGGTGACCATTCAGGCCGCCATGCGCTATTGCCTTTTTTCGGGGTGCACTCAGCCCCGTGATGCCAATTGAGGATCTATTCGACCGAACAGTAGCGGCTTAGGTCAAGAATACCATCATAACGACCGGGAGAGCGGTGTGCTGACCCCACGCCCCTCCTATCCGCATCCTCCCCTGAGGATGACACGACGGTCAGATAGTCCGTGGCCTGAAGACGGAGTGCTTTCTTCTTAAACATGTTTAAGTGATTAACATTGCAAGATTGCAGATTAGTGTAAACTCGAGGTAAGTCATTGCAAAAGTGAAATACAGGTACAATAATGACCGGTGTAACTGCCAAAATGTTGAATGCAAGTATACAAATGTGCATGCATTGTGTTGTACAAGTGCCGGATGTCAGTTTGTGGGATGGAATTTCATGCCTGTTGCACTTGGTAGGTCAATACAGGGACGATTAATGCTGTTTGTGGGTGACGCTGGAGTTGTTGTCAAATGATGTCCAGTATGCGATTAATTGGAGACAGATCTGGTGATGGAGCAGGCCAAGGAAAAATGTCGAAACTCTGTAGAGCATGTTGGGTTACAACAGCGGTATGTGGACAGGCGGTACCCTATTGGAAAACATCCCTTGGGATGTTGTTCAAAATGTTCAAATGTGTGTGAAATCTTATGGGACTTAACTGCTAAGGTCATCAGTCCCTAAGCTTACACACTACTTTACCTAAATTATCCTAAGGACAAACACCCACACCCATGCCCGAGGGAGGACTCGAACCTCCGCCGGGACCAGCCGCACAGAACATGACTGCATCGTCTTAGACTGCTCGGCTAATCCCGCGCGACGATGCTGTTCTTGAATGGAAGCACAACCGGTCGAATCGCCAGACTGACGTAGCAATGTGCAGTCAGGGTGCGTCATACGAAATCGCACGCCAGACTATAGCTCCAGCTGTAGACCCAGTGTCTCTGTCACGCAGAGGCTGGTTGTAGACGCACAGCCGGCCTTCTAGTAACCAATATACGACCATCATTGCCATCGAGGCAAAACCAGATTTAATCAGGAAAGGCAACAGGCCTTCGTCGGCCCTCCAATGAGCTCTCGCTTTACACCACTGAAGTAGCAAATGGTGGTGGCTTGGAATCCATGGAATACATGCTTCACGACATCTGGCACGGAGCAGTTCTTGAAGTAACCGATTCGAGTAGCTCGATGAGTCTCTTGGCACCAACTTTGCTCAAAGTGCTGCTGCGTTTGCAGTACGATGCCCCAGAGCCACACCCCTAACATGATGGTCTTCCCTCTCGGTAGTGCCATGTGGCAGTCCGGAGCCCTTGCGGCCGCATATTCTCGTGAGCATCGCTGCCAGCTGTCATGCACAGTGACTACATTCCTGCCAAACCTTTCTGCAGTATCTCAGAAGGAACATCCAGCTTCTAGTAGCCCTCTTACACGACTTCGTTAAAAGTCAATGAAATGCTTGTAATGGCGTCTTTGTCGTCCCAAAGGCATTTTTGACTAACATGAGCTCACCAAATCCAGTCTCAAAGGTAACTAACCCTCACAACTGTTGCGGCGTGTTTTATAAGACAAACCTGACTTGCATCCTCACAGTGGCACTACTAGTGCCACTCTTATGGGAATGGCGTGAAATGTGAATAGACTCCACAAATCAGACGTAGAAACACGCTTACCAGCATTCGTTTATGTCTCACAACTCCTTCCTTTCCCGTTAGTGTATGCATTTCTATTCAGTTTTATCAGATGTCTCATCGGGCCACCGAGCGAGATGGCGCAGTGGTTCAATGGTTCAAATGGTTCTGAGCACCATGTGACTTAACAGCTGAGGTCATCAGTCCCCTAGAACTTAGAACTACTTAAACCTAAATAACCTAAGGACAGCACACACGTCCATGCCCGAGGCAGGATTCGAACCTGCGACCGTAGCGGTCGCGCGGTTCCAGACTGAAGCGCCTAGAACCGCTCGGGCGCAAAGGTTAGCACATTGTACTCGCATTCGGGAGGACGGCGGTTCAATCCCGCGTCCGGCCATCCTGATTTCGGTTTTCCGCGATTTCCCTAAAGCTCCAGGCAAATGCCGGGATGTTTCCTTTGAAAGGGCACGGCCGACTTCCTTCCCCATCCTTTCCTAATCCGATGAGACCGATGACCTCGCTGTCTGGTCTCTTCCCCCAATCCACCCAATCCAACTCTCACCGAGCTTACTTATGGAACGTCTTTACTGATGATAAGACATGGTTCATTTATATTAACCGCATTTAAAGAAACTCTTGGTTTAGTCCCAACAAAAACATCAAACCAAACTGCTTGTCCACAACAGTTATGACATGCATCGCGTGGCGCAAAGAAAGTGTTGTGTACTACGAACTGTACCAGAGATATGTCCAGTGCAATTCGTATTAGTTGACAACAACTGAGATGTTTTGCTGTTGCAGTACACCTATTCACTCTTCACAGCGCTCTGTACCACCGCATTTCAAAAGCTCCCATTTTGTTCTTACCTGAACTGAGTGTTCCAATTCTGTACGATGCAACACTCCTGACAAATTCCAACAGAAAAGAGCACCTAACACTTAAGTTTATATTAAATATTAACAAAGCACTTTTTTCACAACTGATTTCCGTGTTATAGTCAGTCTACATTTTATATAATCTTTATTCTTCTACCATTAATTACTCGTATTTTGGTGCCCATTAGCGAAACGTATTCTTCCTAATCTAATTTCCAAGGCATCGTTTGGTTTACTTAGGCTAAATTCTCCATTACCCTTGTTCTACCTTTGCTGATATTCATTTTATAACCTCTATTCATGACACTATCCATTCCGTTCAACTGCTTTTGCAAATCTTTTGCTGTTACAGAGAGAATTACAATATCACCAGCAAACGTCTCTTTTCTGGATTTTAATTTTCATTCAAACTACTCCTTCGTATACTTTACTGCTTACTCGATGTACAGATTGAATAACATAGGGGGTAAGGCTACAAAATTCTCTCACTTCTTTCTCGACAACTTCTAGCCTTCATGTATTTCGACTACACATTGGTTTCTACACCTATCAAAAAGGTTTTACATCACTCGGTTCCAAGAGGTCCGGAACCTGTACAGAAAATTGGAATAGAGATCAACGTAAACATGATTTTCGCCCTTTTAGTGCTTATGAAAACCATACACTGCATGTTGTGCTACCACAGTGCAAGATCTTCAGAGGTGGTGGTCCAGATTGCTGTACACAGCGGTACCTCTAATACCTAGTAGCACGTCCTCTTGCATTGATGCATGCCTGAATTAGTCGTGGCATACTATCCATAAGTTCATCAAGGCACTGTTGGTCCAGATTGTTTCACTCCTCAACGGCGTTTCTGCGTAGATACCTCAGAGTGGATGGAGGGTCGCGTCGTCCATAAACAGCCTTTTCAATCTAACCCAGGCATGTTCGAAAGGGTTCATGTCTAGAGAACATGCTGGCCACTCCATTCGAGCGATGTCGTCATCCTGAAGGAAGTCATTCACAAGGTGTGCACGACGGGAGGGGGGGGGGGGGGGAGCGACGAATTATGCGTTTATGAAGACGAAATCCTTGCCAATATGCTTTCTATCTAGTTCCACTATCGGTAGGGGGATGGCACTTAAATATCGTACAGCCGTTACGGCGCCTTCCATGACCACCAGCGGTGTACGTCGTCCCCACGTAATCCCATCCCTAAATAGCAGGTAACCTCGACCATGCTGCACTCGCTGGACAGTGTGTCTACGGCGTTCAGCCTGACCGGGTTGCCTCCAAACACGTATGCGACGATTGTCTGATTGAAGGCATATGCGACACTCGTCGGTGAAGAAAACGTGATGCCAAGCCTGAGCGGTCCATTCGACATGTTGTTGGGCTCATCTGTACCGCTCTGCATGGTGTCGTGGTTGCAAAGATGGACCTAGCCATGAACGTCGGGAGTGAAGTTGCGCATCATGCAGCCTATTGTTCACTGTTTGAGACGTAACACGACGGCCTTTGGCTGCACGAAAAGCATTATTCAACATCGTGGCACTGTTGTCAGGGTTCCTCTGAGCCATAATCCGCATGTAGCGGTCATCCACTGCAGTAGTAGCCCTTGGGCTACCTGAGCGAGGCACGTCGTGCATGTCCTCCATGTCGGAACAACATCGTTTTGGTTAACTCCGAACTGCCTGGACACTTCCTGTGTTGAGAGCCCTTCTTGGCAAAAAGTAACAAAGCGGGCGCGATCGCACCGCGGTATTGACCATCTAGGCATGGTTGAACTGCAGGCAACACGAGCCGTGTACGTCCTTCCTAGTGGAATGACTGGAACTGATCGGCTATCGGACCCCCTCCGTCTAACAGGCGCTGCTCATGCATGATTGTTTACATCTTTGGGCGGGTTTAGTGTCATCTCTGAACAGTCAAAGGGACTGTGTCTGTGATACAATATCCACAGTCAACGTCTATCTTCAGGAGTTCTGGGAACTGGGGTGACGCAAAACTTTTTTTGTGTGTGTATATAGGGGACTGATGACCTCAGATGTTAAGTCCCATAGTGGTCAGAGCCATTTGCGTGTATATAAGGTGTTAATAAACTGTGGTTCACTGTATTTTATCCCTGTTATCAGTGTGTCTCTTAGTTAACGGTGTTGACTGTTTTCTCAATGCACGCAGGCCAGGGTGACCGAGCGGTTCTAGGCGCTACAGGCTGGAACCGCTCGACCGCTACGGTCGCAGGTTCGAATCCTGCCTCGGGCATGGATATGTGTGATGTCCTTAGGTTAGTTAGGTTTAAGTACTTCTAGGGGACTGATGACCTCAGAAGATAAGTCCCATATTACTCAGAGCCATTTCTCAATACAGACAAACAGTACAGGGCTATTACAAATGATTGAAACGATTTCATAAATTCACTGTAGCTCCATTCATTGACATATGGTCACGACACACTACAGATATGTAGAAAAACTCATAAAGTTTTGTTCGGCTGAAGCCGCACTTCAGGTTTCTGCCGCCAGAGCGCTCGAGAGCGCAGTGAGACAAAATGGCGACAGGAGCCGAAAAAGCGTATGTCGTGCTTGAAATGCACTCACATCAGTCAGTCATAACAGTGCAACGACACTTCAGGACGAAGTTCAACAAAGATCCACCAACTGCTAACTCCATTCGGCGATGGTATGCGAAGTTTAAAGCTTCTGGATGCTTCTGTAAGGGGAAATCAACGGGTCGGCCTGCAGTGAGCGAAGAAACGGTTGAACGCGTGCGTGCAAGTTTCACGCGTAGCCCGTGGAAGTCGACGAATAAAGCAAGCAGGGACGTACCACAGCCGACGGTTTGGAAAATCTTACGGAAAAGGCTAAAGCAGAAGCCTTACCGTTTACAATTGCTACAAGCCCTGACACCTGATGACAAAGTCAAACGCTTTGAATTTTCGGCGCGGTTGCAACAGCTCATGGAAGAGGATGCGTTCAGTGCGAAACTTGTTTTCAGTGATGAAGCAACATTTTTTCTTAGTGGTGAAGTGAACAGACACAATGTGCGAATCTGGGCGGTAGAGAATCCTCACACGTTCGCGCAGCAAATTCGCAATTCACCAAAAGTTAACGTGTTTTGTGCAATCTCACGGTTTAAAGTTTACGGCCCTTTTTTCTTCTGCGAAAAAAAAAAGTTACAGGACACGTGTATCTGGACATGCTGGAAAATTGGCTCATGCCACAACTGGAGACCGACAGCGCCGACTTCATCTTTCAACAGGATGGTGCTCCACCGCACTTCCATCATGATGTTCGGCATTTCTTAAACAGGAGATTGGAAAACCGATGGATCGGTCGTGGTGGAGATCATGATCAGTAATTCATGTCATGGCCTCCACGCTCTCCCGACTTACCCCCATGCGATTTCTCTCTGAGGGGTTATGTGAAAGATGCATTGTTTAAACCTCCTCTACCAAGAAACGTGCCAGAACTGCGAGCTCGCATCAACGATGCTTTCGAACTCATTGATGGGGACATGCTGCGCCGAGTGTGGGAGGAACTTGATTATCGGCTTGATGTCTGCCGAATCACTAAAGAGGCACATATCGAACATTTGTGAATGCCTAAAAAAACTTTTTGAGTTTTTGTATATGTGTGCAAAGCATTGTGTAAATATCTCAAATAATAAAGTTATTGTAGAGCTGTGAAATCGCTTCAATCATTTGTAATAACCCTGTATATACGTAAGTTAGCCTTTCTTCAGTCCATCTTATAGTACAGGTACAATACTACCGCCTGTGTCCCTAAAATTTTCTGGAATTCAAAGTGA
Organism: Schistocerca americana; assembly: GCF_021461395.2. Lineage (NCBI taxonomy): Eukaryota > Metazoa > Arthropoda > Insecta > Orthoptera > Acrididae > Schistocerca > Schistocerca americana. Next base: position 483,113,405 of record NC_060130.1, read on the forward strand.
TCTTACCTGAGCTGGGCTTCTACCCGTTTTTACATTCTTCTGTAAGTGATTCGTGTCAGTACTTTTCATCCATCTCTTACCAGATCCATAGTTCGGTAATATTATTATCTGTCAGTAAGCGTCAGCCTTTCTTCAGTCCATCTTATAGTACAGGTACAATACTACCGCCTGTGTCCCTAAAATTTTCTGGAATTCAAAGTGATCTTACCTGAGCTGGGCTTCTACCCGTTTTTACATTCTTCTGTAAGTGATTCGTGTCAGTACTTTTCATCCATCTCTTACCAGATCCATAGTTCGGTAATATTATTATCTGTCAGTAAGCGTCAGCTTATAAATCGGAAGTATTCCGTTCTTCTTGACATATGGTTGTATATCGCCTGTATGATATATCTAGCATGCCAGGTGGAATAGTTTTGTGGTGTATTTTCTCTCAAGAATACGAATAACTTGCAGAAAATGTCGTGTACTCCAAATGCCTTGTTTCGACTTATTTGGTTCAGTGCTATATCAGATTCTTCTCACAACATAATTTCTTCCATCTCATCATAATTTACTTCCTCTTCCCTTAGTATAATATTATTATCTTCAGGTTCATTTCCCTAGTATATCACATCTGCGTATTCCTTACACCCTTCAGTTTTCCCTACTTTGCCTAGTACACATTAGTTTGCTGTCTGAGCTCTTGATATTTATACAACTGCTTCCATTTTCTTCAAAAGGTCGCCCTAATTTTACTATAGCTGGCTTATTCCCCACAGTCTAATATGCTTCTTCATCTACGTAGTTTTCCTTGATCCACTCTGTTCAGCCTATTTATATTTTCTGTCAGTCCCATTATTGTCGAATATATTATTATTTTAAGCTGTATTTGATGTATTTTTGTATTTTCTCCTTTCACAAATGAAATTCTATGTCTAATGTGCTATCAAAGAAATTTGTTTATCTACCACGAAAGGTGCTATCACTGTTAGGCCACTCTACAACAGTTCCAATACAAAAAGATTTACTTCCTACTGGAATTTACATTCATATAAGATAACACTAGATACATAAACAATATATCTACGATCTAAGATGGGACACCTGCGTAGTGCGTGGGATTCAGAGCTGTCGAAGCATATATTAGAGAAACCCCATCCCAGTCAAAGGTTAAGTGTGGGCTATAATGAAACATTGAATGGCTGCTGATGAACTATGTCTGGTGAATGAGGTTTTCAGTTAGTAGCACGCCTAACACAGAGATCAAAAAATAATTACAAATGCTACTCAACAGTACTGCTGTGCAATTAATTCCATTTGATCTTCATTTGTAGTGTTCAGTTTGTATTTGGCGAGACTGAAAATTATTTATAACTATGCTTTATATCAAAATCCTCGTTGCAGAAATGCGAGTAATACTCATTAGCCTATTTGTTTGGCCAACTCGGCGGCCTTCGGCACCACATCTCTGAAACGCCAAGTAAGGGACACTCCAGAAAGAGTTCAGCTGTGGAAATACTATTTATCCCGTCGCCAGCTTGATACGTGGCAACATTCCAGAATATCTTTGGCCAAGGAGTAAGGAAGTCTTCAGAAAACGTCTTGCCCGATACGTTTTCTCACTACCTTGACTCAATACCATGTAGATCTAAAGGTGATATTCTTGCAGATTTGCACACTTGTTAATGCCTCCTTTTTCTGCTTCTGCTGAGATGATTTTTAGTTTCTTGTGAATACACTTTTGTAGTGCCTTAATAGTGCCTCTGAATAATTTGTTAACTGCATTTTGTTATGTGCCTACTCCTGTTGCTCAGTTTTCGTTGTTTCATGATAGTTCTGTAACACTGTCTCACTATGATTGCGGCCTGCAGGTAGACATAGGCCGTTTAGGGAAAAAAAGTGCGTATTATCTTGCTATTTCGTCACAAAATGGGCACGCTTTTGTTACGGTTACTTTGTTTTATTCAAAAAGACTTTCTTCGTAAGGATGTCATGATAGGTTGTAATTCATTTGAATTAATACAGTGCCTACTTTACAACGTTTCCCCGTTTATTTGTTGAAACAAAATGAAAATGAGATCTAAAATTATCCTTAGCAATACATTCTCCCGTACTGTTTAAATCCGTCTGACAGTACTTCGATAGTACTTCGACAGTACTTCGATAGTACTCTAGTGAGTAATTAATTTGGCGGTCAGGATTTCATAGAGCCAAATTTAAAATCATTCTGACTTAGATTTACCATGATTTCCTTAAAATGCTTAAGGAAAATGCTGGCGTGATTCGTATGAAATGACGTGGCCAATTCATTTCTCCACCCTTCCCGCCTCACCTCCAATGACGTCATTGTCGATCAGACATTAAATAATCATACCATCCGTTTCTCTTTGACTTTTGAAACGTGTCCATTGAAAATGACGAATAAAAATTCAAACCAAAAGAATTCTTCTTGAACCAGCAGAACTGTCACGAGCTGCATCCACTACTAATCCCCTCTACCCCATGCTTAGTCAGTATCCTAAGCGAACAAATTGTTACAAATGTTAAAAGACTTTTTCTATTTGCTGGCCGGTTTTCTAACACTTGAAAAATATTCTTCTTAAACACCAATTTTGCAAGATTCAGCATGTCACCGCAAGTAAATTGCCAGAACTGCGAGAAAGAAGACAGGTAATAAATACACTCATACCTACGTGACAACGCGGCGAACGAAAAGGTCACGAACGTATCCACCAACCTATTTATTTTCTTTTTTTGCAGGCGGTCGCAGCTTGGGCTTCTCTCTGTTTTTGAAAGATATTTAATGTGGAAAGTCAAACCAAAATAATAAATAGTCAATTCGAATGCTGTAACGTGCCCTGTAGATCATAGGCGTTACGTGCGAAGCGTTGCGATGATTCGGACGCATGCTGGCTGGTGTTAGGAGGCTTGTGGCTGCTGACTGTCGTCTGTTGCATCTAGAGGAAACTCTTGACCAGCAATGGTTTTGATCAGCACAGGCAGCCGCGAGTTCTTACGAGGAAAGGGTTTTGGAATATTGTTTTCTAGTAAGGGTTTCAACCTAATAGTTTTAGCTGTCGTAATGCGGTTTCAACACTAGAGGAAGTAGTGGGCAAGAACTCTCGACTAATTTCGGTATATGAAGTTACAATGAAATCCAGAGCACTAGCTGCTTACAGGTGTCGATAAATATCAACGGGGACAGATGAAAACGTGTGCCCCGACTTGGAATCGAGCCCAGGATCTCCTGCTTATATGGCAGACGCTCTATCCGTCAGCCTTCGAGGACACAGAGGAGAGTGAGACTGCAGGAACTTATCTCTGGCACGCTCCCCGTGAGACCCACATTTCCAACTTACTGTCCACACATTTTTAGTGCCCCTGCCCACTTAACTCATTACTCGCGGCAGTCAACCTACCGATTGTAATTGTAATTTCATTCTTCGAGAGCTGCAAGATCACCAATGGTATCTGTTCTTTCGGACATGTCCGGAAGAACAGATACCATCATATAGATAAGGCTTACTGGCCAATGATCTTCTTCAGTGCGGATGCACTCACATTGCTCAAACTCTACGGGAATCGGTAGATTGACTGTCGCGAGTAATGATTAATGTGGGCAGGGGCATTACGAATGTAGTGTGTGGACAATAAGTTGGAAATGTGGGTCTCACGGAGAGCGTGCACGAAATAAGTTCCTGTAGTCGCACTGTCCTCTGTGTCCTCGATGGCTCAGTCGGGTAGAACGTCTGCCATGTAAGCAGAAGATCCCGGGTTCGAGTCCTGGTTGGGGCACACGTTTTCAATTGGCCCCCTTGATACTTATCAACGCCTGTAAGCAGCTAATCGTCTGAATTTCATTCTTCGAGAGCTACGAGATCACCAATTTCAATGTAAGTCGGTCGTGGACAAGTCTGTGCTCGTGAACATACTTTTTGTGGGTTCGGACGGTCTGGTGGACTGGTTCTTGCTCAGTACCTGAAGCTCTGTTGATCGATTCTCACCAGAGCTACAAAGTTTAACACCCACCAAAAGAGGTTCATCAGTTCTGGTAAAGCCAAGTTAAGTACACAATGACTGACTGTTCTTTCGAAACCCATTGAAATAACGATGTATCCCGCTAGTAACTGTGTTGATGCCGGTTTACATTAGACCATGACACATGTGGATGCCACAGAAAATGAAACCTCCTGTACCCGAAATTAATTTTTTGTGAGATTATTGAAATGTAAGATATTTTAAAAGTCATTTTCCGTTTCCGAACAGATGGCTTCGCGAAATACATTTGGTGCTACACGGTTTGTATTTTTCTTTCGCTAGTTTCCTTTCAAGGTCACAGAACGATACCGTGAATGACTAGAACAATACACTGGGTTTGGTGGTCTAGGCATAGAGCGTGTGCCTGGAAACTGAGAGATGTCAGGGTCGAATCGCTGTTGGATCTCTGATTTTTTTTAGTAATCGCTTTAACCTATCCTTCACCTCTCAACGATGTGAGAATGTCGCCAGAAACGACATGTGGTTCGGATTCCATGTTAAACTGTCAGTCCCATTTCCCTGGTTGGATAGTTGGAGTGGGTTCGGATACGCAATTAGCTGATGTGGTGTCCAGTCGTAAGAGGTGATCCATACGAAATTAATACTATTATAGCATAGGAATTTCCTCGTAGGCATTGTGATTCATCAGTAAAATTACATATGCGTTTTTTTTGTGAAGGCCAAATCATATTGAACGGCGTATGGAAATGCAACGAAAACGTTATAAAATGGATGGGGACCATTTGAATTTGTGTTTGTTGACTACTGTTACGTCAGCAGGTCAGAGTTAATAAGTAAGCATATGTTTCTAGCAGAACTCAGTGTTTTCAGTTGTCGTTTCAAATAATCGTGTGTCAGTACTGTGTTAGGTCCAAATATGATATTGATTATCGTTAAATACTATAATGGAATGCCAAATTTGTATCGACAGGTGCTGCTACGATGGTTCAAAATCGATTATCAACATTTTTAGTTTGGGGGAATTAATCACAGTTAGCTGGCTGTAGTTTGCCACTCTGACTTCAGAAATTAGAAAATTCGTCTCTCAATTATTTGCGATTTCTAGACGCATTGCTGATAAAACTAATAACGACTGTTAACTGCGACTCATAGGTTCAGTTTTCTTTGGGTTACCTTAAACTGTTATTTCCAGATTAATCCACGATGTCCGATAGGTCACTGCGGTAGTAATGTATCTGTAAAAAATGCTAATTAGTCTCATCACAGCTAGGTTGTATCTTTTTGACATTTAAATTAAAAATTTAGATTAAAATTTTACTTACTACGACTGCTGTAAGTGTTGAAACCTGATTCAGAGTAAGAACGAAATAGTTGTCGCAGTCCTGCCGCCTGATGGTGGAAACTGTTATGTTGCCGGGCCGAAATTTGGTCGGAATTTGTGGCCTATATTGATTTGTAACACAGGGTGTAAAGCAGGATCACTCTTGTCCGTCACACCACCGAATAGTGGCCGTTATGTTGGTAAAGCAGTTCAAAGGCTTTGGTTTAGTTATACGTTTGCTTATTAAGAACAACAGCAAAAATTTGCCTGGATCGTACTATGACTGTGAGGACTACCTTTAGACATAACTTTATTCGCATATAGACATAAAATCATGTTAATAGCGATAAAGAAACATGCTTACGGTTTTTGTCTGATCCTTCTCCAAAGTAATCATTATTGGCACCTTTGGGATGCACCGAACGTCCATATGCTCATTCAGGTGCGATGAAGGTGACAGAAACTACAAGCAATAGTTACTATCAATTGTTCGCTACCCGTCGCCTAATTCACGGAATTACATCTGGTGTTTACAACGGTTTATTCCAGTTTGTGGAAGATGTCAAGTAATGTGTCTGAAATGCAGAATCTGAAGTCGTATTGTTGTTTCCATTCAATGACACTGTGATCACAGCGATGTACAAAAGCACGTGTCGGTCGTGGAGAGTTTATAACACTGTGGAGAGAATATAATAGTAGCTCAGTTAGTAAGTCCGTTTACGTGGTTTACATTATGTCATATAGAAAGCTCTCTTCAAGTAAAACGTCGGTATTACTGCCTGTGATACTGGTAAATGACATGTCTTCCCACCACATTTTATAGTTGAATAAAACGACCTTTCTGTAAAATTGATTTTGTTTCAGATTCTTTTTTTTTTGTTAACTTCCAAGTTAGATCCAGTTGGCATATTATTTTAGTTTACTGTAAGATACAATAGGGACATATATGAGTCAACAGGATGCTTGTAGCAATGCGTCTCGTTGTATGTTACGCAATATAACAGGCAGTTGAGGTTCGCGGTTCAGCATAACGAAAAGGCGAGGACTTGTTAAATCTGTCACCCAGTAAACGTTGGCGAAAGTGGAATGGTTCTGCTGTCGGCGGCAAATGGCGTTTCTCTACATTTCCCCAATACTGTTCTGCGGAACCAACGTTGTCATCTCTCCAGGGATTCCCATTTGAGTTCACAGAGCATCTCCGTAATACTCATATGCTGATCGGACCTACCGGTAAGGAATCCAGCAGCACCCTTCTCAATTTTTCGATGTCTTACATCAATCCGATCTAGTGGGAATCCGAGACACTCTAGGAGCGCTCACGAATTGCTCGTGCCAGTGTTATACACGCTATCTCCTTTATAGAAGAGCTACATGTTTCACGAATTCTCCCAATAAACGGGAGTAGACCAATCGCCTTCCGTACTACCGTAATTACGACCTTGTTCAGTTTCATATCACTTCGCAGTGTTGCTGGTAGATATCTAATCGACATGACTATGGCAACTAGCGCATTATTTATTCCACATTCGAACGTTATGGGATTATTTTTCCGACTCATCTGCACGAACTTAAATTTTTTAAAGATATAGAACAAGCTGTCATTCATCACACCAAATAAATATTATATCTAAGTCATCCTGCATCGTCTTGTAGTCAACGACAACAGTTTCAGTCACAGATTGATGTTCACCTTGTCTGTCAGATCGTTTATATGTATAGGCTAGAGAGTAAGGGCGGTCCTATTACAGCTCCCTGGGGCACCCTTAACAATACCCTTGTGTCTGATGAACACTCACCATCCAGCACTCCGAACTGGTTCTATTACTTAAGGAGTTTTCGAGCCACTCATATATCTGAGAATCTATTCAGTTTACTCCGAACTTCGTTAACAGTCGGCAGTGCAGCACCATGTGAAACGCTTTCCGGAAATCTAGGAACATGGAATCTGCCTGTAGCCCGTTCATCCATACCAGCTATGCGGCGAGCTATTGTCTGTCTGGAAAGACTAATTTCACTAAACGTCTTTACTTCCAGTGGCGTCAAGAGTTCCGCCGCCTCAACAATACACTCCTTGATGAAATCACCATCACTGAAAGGCTTATTCGCTCTTGCAATTATGAGCGCTACTTCGTAGCTTGATCTTAAAGACAGGTTGCAGGCTAAAAAAAGGAAACAAAAATTGAGTGAACTCTAAATTCGAATTCTAACGACAAATATATAAAAATACAAACATCAGAAACACAAAGATTTGTAAGTGGTACTCGCGTTCGGTCCGTCTCGCTGCATAACACTACGTCTTCTTAATTCCGCCAACTTGTTTGATCTATCAACCCAACTAAATCATTAAGTCCTTTGTGTGTGGTGTTATAATGCCGTTCTATTGCAAATTTGCGGTGCCCGGCGAGTATGCGACTGCATAATAGACACTAAGAATTTTCGTCCTTCTCTTCGAAAAAATATTGCAATTCTCATTCAGCTCTGAAGGCTCATGACGTTGTGTCACTACCCCGCCTCTTTGTGAGCGTGTGTTCCATTGCAACAACCACTGTACAGTACTTATAAACTTCCTACGAATCACTAACAAATAGCGAGGAATAAACATGACTGCCACTACGAATCAACTAATGCACCCTATGCCAGATGAAAAGACGTCGCATCGCACAGCTAGTCTAATGTCGCGCCGTGCCGAGGAAAGCCGAGTATTAGCGAGGTGGACTGAGCCCTGGACGGCACGCATGCAGCACATCTGTACACGTATGCAATTTGGCATGCTGTGGCCGTCCCTGGTATACAACAACAAAAGCAATGGAAAGATTAGAGAAACCATCTGCTGAAAATGATGTTTGTATGAGTGTATTTCTGTGATGAAGTTGATGTGGTGCACATAGTAGTAAGGGGCAAGGCAGATTCTGAACCATCTCATGGGTTACCTACATCAGCAGCAAGTATGCACTCAGGGGCAAACCTATTGTCCTCCTTTGATTGACAGGTACTTAACCTATTGTTCTCCTTTGATTGACAGGTCCTTAGCCTATTGTTCTGTATAATGGTTTTCCATCTCGCTGCACTTAACCTATTATCCCCACCCCCACCCCCTCCCACTCCCCACCCCATTCAGGAATGGGGTGCTGGGACATTTTGTTAGTGTGGGTTGCCTACATCAGGGGCAGGTATGTGCTCAGGGGCGAACCTATTGTTCTCCTTTGATTGACAGGTACTTAACCTATTGTTCCCCTTTGATTGACAGGTCCTTAGCCTATTGTTCTGTATAATGGTTTTCCATCTCGCTGCACTTAACCTATTATCCCCACCCCCACCCCCTCCCACTCCCCATCCCATTCAGGAATGGGTTGCTGGGGCATTTTGTTAGTGTGGGTTGAATACATCAGGGGCAGGTATGCACCCAAGGACGAACCTATTGTTCTCCTTTGATTGACAGGTACTTAACCTGTTGTTCTGCTAAGTGCTTTTCTGTGTCACTGTACTTAAGCTATTGTCCTCCAACCCCTCCCACTCCCATCCCACCTGAGGAAACTCCCCACCCATCGCTGCTACAGGTACACTTTCAAGTCTGAGTTAACATATTGTTCTGTTAAGTGCTTTTCCATGTCACAACCATTTCCTTTTGATTGACAGGCACTTAACCTATTGTCCCCCGTCCTCTTCTCCCCCCCCCCCCCAACCGCCTCAGCCCTCGCTGCTAAAGGTACACTTTCAGGTCTGAGTTATTGGAACAGGTACCCCTCTCACTCTTATCAGCTTGATTGACTACTTAATTCAATTGATCAATTAGTTAACCTATCTGGTGTCAAAGCGCAACACCCCCCTGCCTCACCCCCCTGGCGAGAAGTTCAAATTCCATGAGGACAATGCAACCTCTACTAACCTAAGAAAATGGTGAGAAGATAATTTCGATCACATTGACTACTTAATTAAATTGATCAATTAATTAACCTCTCTGGTGGGAAAGTGCCAAGCCCCCTGGTGGGAAGTTAAAATCCCATCAGGACAATGCAACCTCTACTAACCTAAGAAAATGGTGGGAAAAAAGGGCACCTCCACTAACCTAAGTCATCCAACTGCCACCTCTTCCTAGGAATTGGCAGGAAAAAGACTCAGTTGATCAATCATTTGGAGGGTATTCGATTGTAGTGTATGGAATATTGTTTAAACAATTTAGACATTGTGTAGAATATGGTTTATTTTAACAATTTAGGGGATTGAAGGCATTATATGGATATAAGGAAATTGGTGGACAGAAAGGATCTCATATCAGGAAATTCAAGGGTATATTATTTATTTATTAAAAAAATCAGTTTCTCAGGGCTGGATTTCTCTTGCTCATCATTCCCTGCTGTCTGGAAACACATAGGTCTTGTAAGAAGTAATTACATGGAGCAAACATTATGCATAACCTAATGTTCGGCACGGTACTCTGTGTGTCTTCACCTAATGTTTGGGACTTTGTCGCCACTTAACCTATTGTTCTGTTAAGCGGTTTTCCATGTCACCCCCATTTCCTTAAAATATTCTACCGCCACTGATAGCAAATTAAGTAATTAGCTATGTCCTCCCACCATTTTCTGGTACACTTTTCGAATTTCACATGCTTTTGAACGCCATTTCTGGCGCATTCTTCTTTGCCACACATTCCCTTAAACTTCTGTACTGTATTTTACATAAAAATTATGCAAATTAACCTAGTGTTCTGCACTTAAGGTGCTATCCTGCTCCATGTCACCCAGTCACGCAGTCCCTCCCATTAACTACTGTACCGCTAACACCACATTGATATAAAAAGTATATAAAATTAATTAAATCTGTATTCTTCACATGTACGGGGTATTTTTTCTTAATTCGCAGCATCCTATTGGTCGGCGAAATCGATGGAATATAGTTTAAACAAAAGATTGCTGATAAAAAACACATCCCTCCTCTCGATGTCCGACGCCTCTGCCGCTCCCGCAACAGCCGCCGACGCCGCCGCCCTGAGCCACTGCCGGATGGAAGCCAGCACGAGCCATTGCTCTCACACCGCTGCAGGTGAAAGTTGGGTGTATTTTTATGTATACAGTTAGTGTTATAGCGACGTCACAGAACTCCAATCCGCGCCCACACTTATCCCATATGCGACTACGCATAGCTGTTGTATGGCCTAGCATCGAGAGAGATATTCCAATGCTTCCCAGAATAACACAGGATTCATTGTTCCTCGCGCAACATGAGAGATGCGTCTAACCGTGCTACCCAACGTGACTGACGGAACACCACAAACTGCTTGCATGTAGCTACAAACCCTCGCAAGCTCATCTGACAACGTTTTCAATCGTATACTGATGTCACATGACAATGTAGAAATAAGAATCGAGTCGACCTCACGGAAATTGTATAGTGTCCCAGAAATAGTTAATGCTCGCTTTCTTGATGTCTCAGCTTGTATGCACGAAAATTCTTGCCCTAACAGAACCTTTTTTATGAAAATAACGCAGAATAACGCCGAATGCAGTCTTCTTCGCGTACCTACTGTGGTACTCAGTACATCACGTGTTACCTTTAATGCTTTCAACACACATAAACGCTCCCACCACTGTGTAGAGGGTCCTATATCCCAGCACAAAAGATGTGAATGAATCGAGCACTATGACTGCCTCTTATCGAATTTACCTGCCGAATTACTATTGCCACTGGTGTCAAAGTGCTGTCTGCCTTTTCTCCTTCTGCAGGCGAGGCTTTCAGCGAATATTTTACACAGCTCGCCATATTGCACTGGCAATTAAATCTTGAAAGCTACCATACATATCGGCAAATACGGAAAGACTCATACTCATTTACGCTGCTCTCCCACCGAGGGCAGGGGCTTGAATATTAGAATGTGAAACCGACATGTGATCCATCAGTACATCCTCTCAGCACTAGATATCTTCACGCAGCCAACTATCACAAGTCATCCAACCCCAATGAGCGACGAGAGCACCCTCAGCGGACCGAAGTCGCTCTCAGAACTGTTCTACAAATTCAGGATCGTTTCCCCTCGGCACAAACGCGTTACTGTTTCTGCTCCAAACCTGCTTCCTTGCTTGCTCGCTTTTCTACTCATATCTCCAGACTTGGGGATTACAGGAACACATGTATTTTCGCATGGTTCACCCTAATATTATACAATTTTCGCTGTACTTCTCGATATCAAGCAATAGGCAGCATCCTACCGATCGCTAGCGCAACATAATTCCCAAGATATAGACTGGAAATTATTTCTCTACAAACCCCAAACTTTATTGAGGTGCAGCATGCTGTAAACCACTGAGTAACTAGAAACAAATAGAGGAAAATGATATTACCACTCTCGAATACCGATGTCAGTGATGTAACAGATTCCAAATCATCCTTATAATTTACAAGCCAAGTAAGGTCTTTCCCATGTCTAGAGAACAGGCTAACGTGTCTTCCGCATGTTAGATGCCCACACCACAATCTATGTTCTCTCAACTAAATGAAGGCGCGAAATGTGCAGAAGCAGTCAACAAAACTACACTCCTGGAAATTGAAATAAGAACACCGTGAATTCATTGTCCCAGGAAGGGGAAACTTTATTGGCACAATCCTGGGGTCAGATACATCACATGATCACACTGACAGAACCACAGGCACATAGACACAGGCAACAGAGCATGCACAATGTCGGCACTAGTACAGTGTATATCCACCTTTCGCAGCAATGCAGGCTGCTATTCTCCCATGGAGACGATCGTAGAGATGCTGGATGTAGTCCTGTGGAACGGCTTGCCATGCCATTTCCACCTGGCGCTTCAGTTGGACCAGCGTTCGTGCTGGACGTGCAGACCGCGTGAGACGACGCTTCATCCAGTCCCAAACATGCTCAATGGGGGACAGATCCGGAGATCTTGCTGGCCAGGGTAGTTGACTTACACCTTCTAGAGCACGTTGGGTGGCACGGGATACATGCGGACGTGCATTGTCCTGTTGGAACAGCAAGTTCCCTTGCCGGTCTAGGAATGGTAGAACGATGGGTTCGATGACGGTTTGGATGTACCGTGCACTATTCAGTGTCCCCTCGACGATCACCAGTGGTGTACGGCCAGTGTAGGAGATCGCTCCCTACACCATGATGCCGGGTGTTGGCCCTGTGTGCCTCGGTCGTATGCAGTCCTGATTGTGGCGCTCACCTGCACGGCGCCAAACACGCATACGACCATCATTGGCACCAAGGCAGAAGCGACTCTCATCGTTGAAGACGACACGTCTCCATTCGTCCCTCCATTCACGCCTGTCGCGACACCACTGGAGGCGGACTGCACGATGTTGGGGCGTGAGCGGAAGACGGCCTAACGGTGTGCGGGACCGTAGCCCAGCTTCATGGAGACGGTTGCGAATGGTCCTCGCCTATACCCCAGGAGCAACAGTGCCCCTAATTTGCTGGGAAGTGGCGGTGCGGTCCCCTACGGCACTGCGTAGGATCCTACGGTCTTGGCGTGCATCCGTGCGTCGCTGCGGTCCGGTCCCAGGTCGACGGGCACGTGCACCTTCCGCCGACCACTGGCGACAACATCGATGTGCTGTGGAGACCTCACGCCCCACGTGTTGAGCAATTCGGCGGTACGTCCACCCGGCCTCCGGCATGCCCACTATACGCCCTCGCTCAAAGTCCGTCAACTGCACATACGGTTCACGTCCACGCTGTCGCGGCATGCTACCAGTGTTAAAGACTGCGATGGAGCTCCGTATGCCACGGCAAACTGGCTGACACTGACGGCGGCGGTGCACAAATGCTGCGCAGCTAGCGCCATTCGACGGCCAACACCGCGGTTCCTGGTGTGTCCGCTGTGCCGTGCGTGTGATCATTGCTTGTACAGCCCTCTCGCAGTGTCCGGAGCAAGTATGGTGGGTCTGACACACCGGTGTCAATGTGTTCTCTTTTTTCCATTTCCAGGAGTGTATTTACATGGGAGGGAATAACGGTCCAGCGCAAACGCACCTCCATACACAATCTTCTCAAATTGTTCGCTATTTGTACGTCTCGACGACGGCAAAGCTAACTCAGATATATTCCTACACTCCAACAGGCCTCTGCATTCGGACGGTTGCTGCCGTTAACGGGAAACGTGAATAATTCCCACCAGAGGCCATGCATACACGGAATCATTCCAGAAAACCAGTCACATATATATTTTATCCCTGTACTTACAACCAAATGTGACGATTGCTATCTCAGTTGAACAACAGTCGATAATGAGCGAAGTATCAGAAATACATTCTGTTCACGGCTGTGGCTCTGGAAATAGAAATATCAGTACCATTCTTATGACTTGACATACTCTTCCCTGTGCTATCACAGTACTCCACGTCAAATCCATACCTGTCTTACGACTGGAGATAGTCATTTCCTTTACACAAACACATACATTATAAGCCTGATGCTCAAATGCGAACATATCACACACACCCTACTACCGCTAAGTACAATACTTGGCCAATAAATGATTCCACACGATCTAAAAAGATACTGACTGAAAATCAATTACTTGTGGGCATGTCTCTTAGGTTTATCTTGCGAGTGCTACCACTGCGTCTTTGAAAGAGATACGTAGTCGGCCAAATGTTTAAAAAAACCCGATCGCAATAACTGCTGTATGTTACTGTCACAAGCGGTCTTGGTTCTACAGCTGTACACAAGAATCCATGTTAAAAGCTATACCTGCCTTACAAATCGAGGTACGACTATACTTCTGAATGAGGTGGTTTTTTTCCGGACGAATACTGTGATGGTGATCGTAGGAATGTGTATTATCAGACCAACACGTAGCCCACAATGCAACTTCGTGATAAAATCACTGCATTTTGAAAGTGATTTGGCTAAGGTACATGGTATGTAAGCGCTATTTGCAACTCACTCACACAGCCCCAGCTAGATAATACTATAGTATTTGTAGCGCATTTTGTCTCTGTACCATATCAGAGGTTCCACGATATATCCACCGAGTTATAGGTATAGTTGATGACTGATTGAGAAGGAACAGAAACAGTAGTAGTAGATGATGTGCTGATTGAGGCCATAAAAAATTGTAAACTATCTTCTCAGATCTTTAGTGTTACGCTATCCGCTAGAAATGATGTCCATGATTTGGAATCAGGTCTTTCCACTCAAGCCTATACCTGCACTGGATCCTACTGACCACTCCTATAATGATTACAACCACTACTCAGTCATATTTCTGGCACTCTCATATCTCGCAGTGAGTCACCTTCCTCGAACCTGTATGCTACAGTGAAATTACAACCTGGGTTTAGTCAGTCCCTATGCATCTTGCAACTGATCTCATTTCTACAGCTTTGCACATGTGATCGTTCCATTTTAAGTCGGAAATGAGCAGAAGTCGGAGAAAACCATATCCACCACCTTCTGCAGCCTGTGTAGAAACACAGCGACCTCGGTTAGCGCGACAGGAGCATGTTTTGAGCATTCGGTGGAAATGCGTGCATTGTGCTGTGCTGTGCTGTACATACAAGTACTACAGATCCGAATCCATTCAAACCATTAGCCGAACATGCTATCATCGTTATTCTGTACCACCAAAAGAGAAAATTTACGAACTACAAAACCCCACTAACTTCATCTGATATAGAAGTCAAATAGTCACCGATGTTGGCGCAATGACGCATAGCTGCGGTCTGGTCCAGCACGGGGAAAGAGATTTCGCAATGCTCCCCAGAATAGCGCAGCATGCAGCCCTCCAGGCATTCCTAATGGTATACCCTGACCCTCACCGAAGTTACACCTCAAACTGCTGCTACTACTGCCACCTGTGTGGCACAATCCTATTACATGTACAGACACTGCAGAGGCCACTTTAAAGTTCGATTACCTATAATGTAGGCGAATGATCGTACCCCATAGACTATACTAAATCGAATGAGACGCTCCCTCTGGCCCCATTTGGTTGTTTGAAACACTGTTTTCTAACACATTTTTGTACAATGCTAAACATTTCGTTTTTCTGCCACAACTTTGAGGCCTGTGCCAGGTTCTAAACTGATATTAAGAAGTTATGATCCACGGCCTTTTGCTGGATGGGTCGCATGCCAATTTTACACTCTAAAATTCAAGCTCTTGTCTTCGGTGGGAGAGCAGTGTAAATGAATATGAGTATTTCCATATTTGACGGTAAGTATGGTAGTTTGTAAGATTCAATTGCCAGAGCAATAGGGCGATCTGTGAAAAATAACCACTGAAAGTCTCGTCTGCAGAAGGAGAGAAGGTTGACGGTGCTTCGATACCAGCGGCAATAGTAATTCGGTGGAAAAATGCGATAAGAGGCAATTATAATGCTGGATTCATTCACATCCTTTGTGCTGGGATATAGGAGCCTCTACATAGCGGAGGGTGTGTTAAAGTCAGGAAGGGTAACACGTGATATACTGGGAACCACGGCAGGTCCGTGAAGAAGACTACATTCGACGTTATTTTGCGTTATTTTCGTAAGCAGGCTCCGTTAGGGCAAGAATATTCGTGCGTACAAGCTGAGACATCAAGATAGAGAGCATAACTATTTCTGCGACAGGATACAATTTCCGTGAAGTCGTCTCAATTCTTATTTCATGTGACATCAGGATAAGATTGAGAACCTTGTTAGATGCAGTTGCGAGGGTTTGTAGCTATGCACGCGCACTTGGTCGTGTTGCGTCATCTACGTTGGGCAATTAAGACACATCTCTCATGTTGCGCGAGGAACAATGCACAGTGTGTGTCGGTGCTAGGCCGTACCACAACTATGTGTCATCATGTATGGGACCAATGTGAGTGCGCCTTGGAGTTCTCTGACGTTAGTATAACACTCAAAGAATTCTAACTGTATATGCGAAAATAGACCAAACTTTCACCTGCAGCGATGTGAGAGCAAAGGCTCGCGCTTGCTTGCATCTGGCGGTGGCTTGCAGCGGTGGTGGCTGTGGTGGGGGTGGTGAAGACGTCGAGCATTGAGTGGCAGGGTATGTCATTTATTAACGATCTTCTGTTTAAAATATATTCCATCGATTTCACCGATCAATAGGATGCTGCGAATTAAGAAAAACTACCCCATACATGTGAAGAATACCTATTTAATTAATTCTTATAAAGTTTTTATATCAATGTGGTGTTAGTGGTACAGTAGTTAATGGGAGGGACTGCGTGACTGGGTGACATGGAGCAGGACATCACCTTGATTGCAGCACACTAGGCTAATTTGCATAATTTTTATGTAAAATGCAGTACAGAAGTTTAAGGGACGGTGTGGCAAAGAAGAATGCGGAAGAAATGACGTTCAAAATCATGTGAAATTGGAAAAGTGTACCAGAAAATGGTAGGAGGACATAGCTAATTACTTAATTTGCTATCAGTGGCGGTAGAATATTTTAAGGAAATGGGGGTGACATGGAAAACTGCTTAATAGAACAATAGGTTAAGTGGCGACATAGGCCCAAACATTAGGTGAAGACACACAGAGTACCGTGCCGAACATTAGGTTATGCATAATGTTTGCTCCATGTAATTATTTCTTAGAAGACCTATGTGTTTCCAGACAGCAGGGAATGATGAGCAAAAGAAATCCAGCCCTGAGGAACTGACTTTTTTAATAAATAAATAATATACCCTTGAATTTCCTGATATGAGATCCTTTCTGTCCACCAATTTCCTTATATCCATACAATGCCTTCAATCCCCTAAATTGTTTAAATAAACCATATTCCACACAATGTCTAAATTGTTTAAACAATATTCCATACACTACAATCGAATACCCTCCAAACGATTGATCAACTGATTCTTTTTCCCGCCAATTCCTAGGAAGAGGTGGCAGTCAGATGACTTAGGTTAGTGGAGGAGCCCTTTTTTCCCACCAATTTCTTAGGTTAGTAGAGGTTGCATTGTCCTGACGGAATTTGATCTTCCTGCCAGGGGGGTGTGTCAGAGGGGTATGGCATTTTGTCACCAAACAGGTTAACTAATTGATCAATTTAATGTAGTAGTCAATCAAGTAGATAAGAGTGAGAGGGGTGTCTATTCAAATAACTCAGACCTGAAAGTGTACCGTAAGCAGCGAGGGCTGAGGCGGTTGCGGTGGGGGGAGAAGGGGGGGGGGACAGTAGGTTAAGTGCCTGTCAAACAAAAGGAAATGGGGTTGACATGGAAAAGCACTTAATACAACAATAGGCTAAGGACCTGTCAGTCAAAAGAGAACAATAGGTTTTCCCACGAGTGCATACCTGCACCTGATGTAGGCAACCCACAAGATGGCTCAGAATCTTTCTTGCCCCCCTACTCATAGTCCTGTCTGCTACAGTCGCAGGTTCGAATCCTGTCTTGGGCAGGTGTGTGATGTCTGTAGGTTAGTTAGGTTTAAGTAGTTCTAAGTTCTAGGGGACTGATGACCTCAACAGTTAAGTCCCATAGTGCTCAGAGCCATTTCAACCATAGTTCTGTAATGCAGGGAGTTTTTGGAGATCTTATCTTAAAACAGATGTTCATGGCCTGATTTAGTGCTAAGAAATCGAAAAGATGTAAATCGATTTCAGATGTGCTGCGGTGTGATAGCTGGCTTTCGTGTTAACTAATAGGTTTGTGTCTGTGTCTGCTGACACTGGTCATTTAAACGAAACCATGTTATTTGTTAGAGTCCCTTAATCTACAGTACACTGAAGACAGAAGAATAAGCAATGAATGTTAAATAACTTCTCTCGCGAAATGTGGCCACGGAAACAAACACATTAAATGAGACTTTGAGAAGAAAATGTTTGTGCGGGATTCCACGTCTGTATTACATTGCGTGCATCTATCAGTTAACCGTCACAAGATTTTAGGCGTTTGACGCAAACGTAATAAAATGATACATCATTAAAGTACGAAGAGGTCGGAACCTTAGTTCACAGCCTTTCCTCGACTTCTCGGCATTGGTTGTGCGGATCTTCTGCCACCTGGAGACGCGGGCCGGGTGCGGCAAGGTCGCGTATCGGCGACAGCCCACAGCCTGATATAGCACGTTCCCGCTTCACTGGTAGCTCAGGTCGCCAACAATAGCAGTTGCAGTGTGTTGAGGTAGATAGCTTCTTCTTTCCCATTACGTGAGAAACACTGACGAATATGTCTTGAACGTCTACGGTCCAGTCTTTACTTCACGACGGAAACTGTCGACTCCATGTAATAACAAATAAAATTCGGTGAAATGTAAGAAGCGATCGAAAAGTTTCCGTTTGAGGGCGCTTCTGCAGCGTATATACAACTTAGGGTGATTGTGATGTGGGTATGTAAGGACCGACAAATAGGCAAGGGATTAGAGGGCCGTTCGTGTCTTTCCGGGGTGCGGGCGGTAAATGCGGAAACGTGGACTACGGCTACCTTACTAGCATATACGTCGGAACAGAACCAACGTGCCACTATAATATTCTTGGCTGCCGACGGTAGAACACCGGTAGCCATCCATCGAGGAATGAAGAACGTGTATGAGGCAGCATGTCTGTCGAAACCAGCGTTGTGGAATCGCGCGACAAAGGGTGCTGCTGCTTCATGACAACGCACTTTCCATATCGCAAATGTCGCAAGGCTGAAGTTACTCCAACTCAAGTGGGTGACATTCGAGCATTGGCCCTATGGTCCTGATCTCTCCCCAAGCGATTATCACGCTTTCAGTCACATCAGAGTCCACGATTTCTGTCGAACAAGGATGTGCAGCAACCAATGACGGACTTCTTTACACAGCAGAACACAATGTTTTACCAAGCTCGTATCTGCAACCTGGTTTGCCAGTGAGGTGATTGCCTCAATGCTCACGGCGATTTTTCCTGATTGGCATACCGATCCTAGATTTTACGGCCTTCGACGGAAACTTTTTGATTGTCGCTTATACTAAGACAGAACGATGTTCAAACCTCTCACCTCCCTTCATTTTTATTCCCACTACCGCTCATCCCATTTTCTCAGCTCCCTAATATTTAGTGGGCTTAGTTTGTTGACCGTTCCAAGCACAACCGAAGATGTGCAATTCTGTCTTCAGCTGCTCTTCTCCCTTATGTTTCCATTGCCAGCTTATGAGAGAAACAACTATCACAATGAGTTCTCAAATGAAATGGTTTCTGAAACACGAGCTCAGTGTCCTACCAGTGGATCCAGTATTACGTGCTTGAGTCTACTTCAGGCTGGTAGTGGCCGGGATATGAAGTAGTGTCCAAGGGGGGAGAGGGAGCTTGGAGAGGGTTGAGGGCGTCGGTGAAGACGTATTTTGGTTTACGGTCTTCGTAAAATTTCGCACTGGACCCCCGTTTTTAGAGCTTTTTTAAAACTAGTTTGTAAAGTCTTTATTTTTATTTTGTAGCTATCTCTTAAGAATTTACCAATTAAAAAATTGCACAGTATTGTGCGAGGAGTGATTGGAATGCGTTTTTCTGGAGTGAGCAAGTGCGTATCGAAAGACGGGAGTGTGTAGGAGGCGGAACGCATCTCTGAGAGCAAAGGAAAGTTTTATTTTTTATGGAAGTTAGATTTCACAAAAACCCAAAATTATTTTGATTTCTATGTGCTCACGTTTCATAAAAATCAACGTAAAAAATGGTATTTGGTGTTCTGAGATATACTGGTTACTGCAACATGAACCTTCTGCCAGGCACTTTATTGTGAATAGCAGAGTAATCCCGCGCGGGATTAGCCGAGCGGTCTTAGCGCTGCAGTCATGGACTGTGCGGCTGATCCCGGTGGAAGTTCGAGTCCTCCCTTGGGCATGGGTGTGTGTGTTTGTCCTTAGGATAATTTAGGTTAAGTAGTGTGTAAGCTTAGGGACTGATCACCTTAGCAGTCAAGTCCCATAAGATTTCACACGCATTTGAACATTTGAACAAGCAGAGTAATCATGTAGATGTAGATATACACACTATACGAAAGAACTTGAAAAGACGTAAGTTGCTCCACGAAGAAATTTGAATTAAGATTAACGTTGTGGGTCACTCCCAAGAATGCCAATACCTGTGGCCACCCCTATCCCCCCACCCCCTTCCCCTCCACTCTCAAGGAGAGGAAAAAGTATAGTATAGTCAGGTGTTTTTCTTTCATGAAAACGATTTAAAGACAGTATTACAAAGGTTTATAAAAGGGTCGGGTTTGAAAATTTTTCAGGCTATTTAAAAATTGCTATTCGTCTCCTAAATATTAAAGATACACCATAGCCCCCAGGTCTACTCCTCCTCTCCCCCCTCTCCTTCATCCTCATACAAACGATCGTATGTGCACCATTGGTCACAGCGCATTACAAGCTCATTTGTGAACGTGCACAAATAGGTATGAAACAAGAACTGGGAAGAGAATCGACAGTATTCGTTTCAAAGAGAGATTGAGTGCCAATGCAGTGGAAGAGTTCATTTCAGTTGATGAAAATATTGTCTCTATTGACATCTAAATTGAGTGTGACAGTTATCTTGTCGCTTGTAACAGGTCTAGGTGAAACCAATTTAATTGTTGTATGTTTTTAACGGTCGCCCAATAGCGCTATGACTGTTCTAGAGTAATTCAAACAAACTCAATAATCAGTAGTGCGTAAATACACAGATCTTGCAACACTAGTTCAAGACGACTTTAACCTACTGAGAAGAGAGTGGAACGTCTATAGGTTCATTGCAGGGGTACAGACAGACAGGCTTGTGAAGTATTTTTGAACACTTTTTCCGAAAATTGTCTTCAGAAGCTAGTTCGGCAGCTCACATGAGCACTAGAACAAAGTATGTTTCAGTGCACTTTGTTAGTGCTGATTGCCTACATCTGGGGCAGCCATGCATTCAAAGGTAAACCTATTGTTCTTCTTTGACTGACAGGTCATTAACCTATTGTTCTCCATTTATTGACAGGCCCTTAACCTACTGTTCTGCTAAAAGGATATTTTCTTTTGATTGACAGGTCCTAAACCTATCGTTTGCCAGCCCCCTCTGCCTCCCCCCTTCAGGAAATCTCCTCCCCCGTCACTGCTACAGGTACACTTTCAGGTCTGATTTATTGGAATAGCCCCTCTCACTCTTATCAAATCACCTACCTGGAAATTGGCGGATCTGTGGTAGACAGGAAGGAGCTGATGAAGGGAAATTCAAGGGTATATTACTTTTTTATTTTAAAACATCAGTTTGCAGGGCTTGGATTTCACTTGCTCATCTTTCTCTGCTGTTTGGAAAGATGTAGGTCTTGTGAGAAGTAATGCCCTAATGCCACAGTGGCGGATGAGTGACGGCATCCCCTCCAGAGATGGATGATCTGCTTCAATTTGTCTTTGAACATTTGCTTTCTCAGAACTTTCCGCAGATATCTTGCCTCCATCTTTTCGAATCAGTTCGGTGTAAGTACAATTAAATATTGTCTACAGTTCATGGTCTCATGGCAGCGTTCTCAGAGATTTTCACCTGCCCCTAGAAGACTGGGTGTTGCTGTGTCATCTTCATCATCATCATTCGTCGCCATTACGGTCGGACGAAGGCAACAGCAAACCACCTCAATTAGGACCTTGCCTAGTACGGCAGTGCGGGTATATCACATCATTCCCCTGTACTCTGTCAAGAAGCATGGGAATTGGACTTCATTTCCAATCAAACATAAGGATTGCTGCCGCAGTCTGACACCGAACAGTGTACCGGATGTGTATCATCTTCACAACCGTGATTCTGGAACGAAACTCAGCATCTACAGCAGACATAATTTTCCACCTAAAAAGAAATCTTTCATTCCACTTATGACTAACGACGTGCGCATCTATACCTCCATAACGATAGGACGCACAGTCATTTTCTACAGGAAATTATTTGAGATTGAAGTTTTCCAATCAGCGCTTCCGAAAGTTGCTGCATCCTGTCAAGACTCTCTCAAACAAGTGTTATAATGCACAGGCATCCTGCGCTATGTGATAATCAACAACGCCCCCGCAGTTGAAAGGGGGCAAGACCTTCAGGTTGTGGCTTGCACCGAAATAGCGATCGCGTACATGACTGCAATATGGAGAATCAGTCGAAATGGAATGCAGAGCCATCAGCTATTCCGTCATTGTGACAGATGAGTTTAAATTTAGTGGTCGTCAATCACCATCGAACAATAGTTTGGAAACTCTCCCCAACGCCGCCAACCTCTCCCAGTTTCCTTATGTTGTAACCATCTTTTATTTAAAATCATCCAGTTTGTGTGGTGTGTTATGGTAGCTGTGGTAATAACATGACTTATACTGTGCGTCGTCTAGTTTTCTGTTAGAGGCAATGGCTCAGAAGGAGTTAATGTCAGTCTAGAACCTGACACAGACCTCGAAGTAGTGGCAGAAAAACAAAATGTATGGCAGTGTACAAAGGGTGTTACAGCAGAAATAAAAACAATGTTTTAAACAACGACACAGGGTCACAGGGTGGGTCTCTTCGACTTATAGTAAAGCTTGTGGGATGCGGTAATCCTCCTACAGTACAGGAGACGCAACATTACACTGCTCCGTGCAACGGATCAATAGCTTTGTATTTAATAGGATCGTCTCATGTGCTCGATGCGGAAACACATACATTGCTCCATTGTGGCATCAGTATGATTAAATGAAGCATGAATGTCTGCCTGTTGTGCTCCTCATTTGTATTTCAATGGGAGGAACGGAAGAAAATACTTTGGTTTATAAATTGTGAGAGAAAATTAATTTCTCACAAGTTGAGGACGTAACAACAAAAACTAAGTTCGAAGGAGCATAATGAGAGGTATCTATAGTAGTGGAACCATCCTGCGTGCATTATGGTGCGTCATAGTCTCACTAGTGAGGTGATGCAATACCTTGGTTCAATAGCAAAATGAACAAAAACAAAAGGTGCTCCTCATCAGGTGGCAGAAAAGGCCGCTGTCATTTCCATAAACATACAGCTGTTTGTCAAATGGATACTAATGACAACAGCTACTCACTGGTTGGGTAAATGCAGGCTGTAATTTAACAAATAATACGTAGTAGATAACGCGGTGTAGATCTGTTAAGTCGGAATAAAACTATGCTGATTAGTTTATTTAGGACATCGTACCAAGGATATCGACAAATTGTCAGGCAGCTACATTTCTTCAATTTAAGAGTGATGACACAATGAGAAATGAAATTATTGTCTTTCGTACTGAGCCATTTTCTGTGCGTTTCTCCAAGGTGAGGTCAGACACCATAACATTTTCAATTAGGCTGATATTTGCAGATCTGGTTTGCTTCTTGTAAATATTGTTAGTCGAAATAAATTCCGCTCAAAACTTTTTAGCTGCATGTCAAACTGTCATTTGCGTATTTCGGCTACTTTTTTGTTAGATGCAACATTTAACTGCAGAGACTCGTTATGTTCCCGAATGAGATTTTCACTTTGCAGCGGAGAGTGCGCTGATATGAAACTTCCTGGAAGATTAAAACTGTGTGCCCGCCCGAGACTCGAACTCGGGACCTTGCCTTTCGCGGGCAGGTGCTCTACCAACTGAGCTACCGAAGCACGACTCACGCTGAGTTCGAGTCTCGGTCGGGCACACAGTTTTAATCTGCCAGAAAGTTTCACTCGTTATGTTATCTTCTGATTGAAACCAGCTCCACCTTCTCCTCAAGTTAAATCACAAGAAGATTTTACCAAAAACAGGAAAATGCTCTTTTTTTGGTACGGGAAACGTAATTCTGTATCAGCTTTAGTATTAAGAAGCTACACAATTTTGATATTTTACTTCTTGGCTCTAATGGAGCTGATAAACCTGTGTATGGAGAAATACAAGTTATATGTGAAGTGGTATATAGCGGTAGATGTAGGTGTCTCTGTGAACGTGGAAGTAATTTACTTCTACACCCCCCTGCATCAAGTCGCTGACCATTACGCTGTCAGGCGAGATCCATCGCCACATGCGCCGTCCGAACCAACAGCGTTTCATATTTGAACAAAATACATCAGAAGCAGTTAATACTAAACAGTTGTTGGAATTGTGACGTTAATTTAAAATATGTTAATAATTTTAGTCTATGTAATTACGAAATAGCGCGCTATCCTTACAGATTTGCAGCCATGTATAGGACGTAGTAATCTCTGCTGTTATTAATACTCTCTGTGATTTTCGTCATCTTACAAAACTATTTCTTCGAAGCCAGCTGAAGAAAGTTCTATCCAATGAGAGGCTGGTTCCAATCTATATATGAGAGTGTCGTCATTGCTTTGTGTATCCTTCTACACTCCTGGAAATGGAAAAAAGAACACATTGACACCGGTGTGTCAGACCCACCATACTTGCTCCGGACACTGCGAGAGGGCTGTACAAGCAATGATCACACGCACGGCACAGCGGACACACCAGGAACCGCGGTGTTGGCCGTCGAATGGCGCTAGCTGCGCAGCATTTGTGCACCGCCGCCGTCAGTGTCAGCCAGTTTGCCGTGGCATACGGAGCTCCATCGCAGTCTTTAACACTGGTAGCATGCCGCGACAGCGTGGACGTGAACCGTATGTGCAGTTGACGGACTTTGAGCGAGGGCGTATAGTGGGCATGCGGGATGCCGGGTGGACGTACCGCCGAATTGCTCAACACGTGGGGCGTGAGGTCTCCACAGTACATCGATGTTGTCGCAAGTGGTCGGCGGAAGGTGCACGTTCCCGTCGACCTGGGACCGGACCGCAGCGACGCACGGATGCACGCCAAGACCGTAGGATCCTACGCAGTGCCGTAGGGGACCGCACCGCCACTTCCCAGCAAATTAGGGACGCTGTTGCTCCTGGGGTATCGGCGAGGACCATTCGCAACCGTCTCCATGAAGCTGGGCTACGGTCCCGCACACCGTTAGGCCGTCTTCCGCTCACGCCCCAACATCGTGCAGCCCGCCTCCAGTGGTGTCGCGACAGGCGTGAATGGAGGGACGAATGGAGACGTGTCGTCTTCAGCGATGAGAGTCGCTTCTGCCTTGGTGCCAATGACGGTCGTATGCGTGTTTCGCGCCGTGCAGGTGAACGCCACAATCAGGACTGCATACGACCGAGGCACACAGGGCCAACACCCGGCATCATGGTGTGGGGAGCGATCTCCTACACTGGCCGTACACCACTGGTGATCGTCGAGGGGACACTGAATAGTGCACGGTACATCCAAACCGTCATCGAACCCATCGTTCTACCATTCCTAGACCGGCAAGGGAACTTGCTGTTCCAACAGGACAATGCACGTCCGCATGTGTCCCGTGCCACCCAACGCGCTCTAGAAGGTGTAAGTCAACTACCCTGGCCAGCAAGATCTCCGGATCTGTCCCCCATTGAGCATGTTTGGGACTGGATGAAGCGTCGTCTCACGCGGTCTGCACGTCCAGCACGAACGCTGGTCCAACTGAGGCGCCAGGTGGAAATGGCATGGCAAGCCGTTCCACAGGACTACATCCAGCATCTCTACGATCGTCTCCATGGGAGAATAGCAGCCTGCATTGCTGCGAAAGGTGGATATACACTGTACTAGTGCCGACATTGTGCATGCTCTGTTGCCTGTGTCTATGTGCCTGTGGTCCTGTCAGTGTGATCATGTGATGTATCTGACCCCAGGAATGTGTCAATAAAGTTTCCCCTTCCTGGGACAATGAATTCAGGGTGTTCTTATTTCAATTTCCAGGAGTGTATTTTCACCCTCAGCAGTGTTACTACTATCAATAATAACTCACGCTCAAGTTGTTGTGGTGTGCAGTTAGCCGAATGGTTTTAGTCAAGTTTCACCATAAATCGTCCTCCCTCCCAGATGCAATTCCGTATTATCTCCTATCTACCAGTCTGCCTTCTACGATCTACTGTAGCACTTCACTTAAAACCAAACATTCCTTCCCGTTTGAACAGTTAGTCGTTCAAGTTTCTCTTCCGAACAAGGTTACACTCCAGAGTAGAGGTCAAATACGTCTCAAAAGAATTATGGAATTTGTAGCACTACAATGTTTTCCAGGCAGATTGATAATTGACGGTCAAGGAATAAAGGTTGTGGTATAGTGTTTGATCAAGGACAGTTGCTTTAGAGATTGCTGTATGTGATTTGCTATGCAATTGTTAATTGCATTGTTTACTTTGTAGCCTACTCCACTACTTAAAGTTTCATATTTGTTGTATATAATGATAATACACAACATCGTGCCTTATTTTTTTAGATTCATAATGGCTTTGGTATGGCTAGCTAGTGATGATATTATCATTGTAATGGAAACAGCTACTCTGTTGTTTGTTTAACACGATTAAAGGAACTATCTGGATCTATAAGTAATTATTAACTTAATCCATTCGAGGATCCCCTCACAGTGATATAGTAGTGGCCACAGTAAGATAAAAAAATCAATAGAACACAATATACACATACAAAAAATTCGGGAATATGGTTTATAAGGGTATGAGATATGGCGGGCGTGGTACTGATCAAGGAACCATCCGAGCATTCACCTGAACTGATTTAGGAAAACTGATGAATCACAAATCAGGACTGTCGGACAATGGCAAGACCATGCACTGCGTCACTCACTCAGTGCCTATTATACAGTGTTCTTTGATTCACATTCATACATCTTCTGATAATTAATAACATCAAAACATAGTTTTGCTCTTCCTCTCATACACTGAAAGACCCACCAATGCCTTCTGGTTCATGAAGATGCTATTATGCTCCTTGCATTAACCCCAGACTGTACAGAATACCAATTCTTGGGCCAGCAACATTCAAGTTTCCTACTTCTTGCACTCACCTCTGTTCGCCTAGAAAAATAAGACATTACTGCTTTGCATTTTAGATCCTGACACATGAATGACCTGCAAATGCACTATATAGAATTCACGCATTGTCTTTCTTCAGGGATCCATTATATGATACTCGTATTTACGTGTGGGGAGATTGGGCTTGTATGGAGAATGTGGAAGGACTTCCCAGCGAAACCTCTGCAGCATAGTCGAAACGACCTTGGCAACATAAGGGTTCACCCACGTTCGTAGCCATCGTTTAGTTCGACGAAGAAAGGTATGCATGTTTACAATTGTTGCACCACAGTCCCTTTTATCATCCACATTAGATCCTGACCGTACCTGTGTTACAAAAGCAAAAAATCGTTCTCGTGTAATGTATTGAGAAATGGTGTTGTGGTTATTATCTTTTTTTGTTAGTTACTACTCTGAATCCTCAAAGTATATATTTTAATAACGTCTTTGCTTCGTTTGGACAATTTATTACACAGATTTTCAGTATATAAAAATATTGTTTTGAGTATATCTTTCATACGTCTTATACAGTCTGGAATGTCGTTGGTATATATTAAGAACATTAAGAACCTACTTTGACAAAATCCACTATCCTAGGGAGCACCTATGTCTGTATGTCACTTGTCTTCTAACTATATTACTAAAACATATCATCAACAGCTGTCTGGACAAGATTGCCTTCTGCACATTGTTTTCGAGGTAAGGCTGGAACCTCTTGATCACTAACTACTCATGTTTCACGTTTAGCCCTATTTTATAGTGAACAGTGTCATAAGATCTGGAATAGTCAAACAGAATATCTGGATGGCAGTCACATTTTTCAACAGCTGTAAGTGGCAATTTCGTAAACTCCGAAATGGACGATATTGCACTTTTCCCCCTACAGAAACCAAACTGTGCTTCGATGAATGGGTTGTATTTAATGAAGTAACAAAACGAAAAAGAAAAATCAGTGTGCACTTAATTAAGTTGTGCGAAAGTCGCCAACAAAGAGTGAGTCATCACTATTTGTTTTATTTCAGTGAGAAGACACCTGCGAAGCGAAATTGGTGTCACTTGTACTGAAAAGACGATGTTAGTGATCAGCATCCGTCGGTTCGTCCAATAAGAAGTCAAACGCCGTCTCAACGGTTTTAGGCTTATATTTGCAACTCTGTTTTGAAATGTCTAAAGAGTGTCAGCAGCAAAAAATATCACTTACAACTTGTTGCGCGAGAGTCCAAATGTCATTTACATATATCGGCCAGTTTCATGTTACATACATTTCTTTTCACAGTAACATTAGGTGAAAATCGGATTAAACCGTCAGATACTTTTCACAAAGATAATGCAATTCTATTGTCGTCTGTAGCAAATAGTTATGTCCTTTAACCCAAACAGGAAATGAAGTTTTATTTGTTAAGGTACTGTAATGTATGAGTACCAGTGTTACACCTGTATTGAAAACGATATTGTCTGTCTCACTCTAGTTAAACTAGTGACTCTGCATTCGGAGATATGACACTTGTATGTGAAGTGGTGGATAGCGATAGATCGAACTGTGTCAGTCAACGTGGAAATAAGTTCCTTGACGACACCTCTCCACGTAGCCGGTGTCCACTCTGCTGCCGGTCGTGTTCTAAAGCCACATCAGTCGTCGGAACCAACCTAGTATTGTAATAAAAAAAATCATAATCGGTATTACTAAAGAGGTATTGCAAATGTTAGTGGTATTTTGAAAATGCGATGTTACTTTAAAATGTATTCTTACATGCAGAGATGCGGGTATGTTAGAAATTCGTTGGGGCTGCGGAACAAGTTATCCAGTACTAGTACTAATATTACAGCGCGCTGTCTATACCTGTACGCAGCTATATATAACGTTACAAGGATTTGCTACTGTTATGTGTATTTTCCATGCATTATGTCATCTTACCACAGTTGTGTCCTATTTCTTCGAGGTTGTTAGTAATAATACAGTTAATTAGAAAACTGAGAATAGTAATACTTTATTAATTTGCAACAGAATTTATCTTGTATCGAGAGGTTCTGCTGTAGCCTTCAAGCAGCAGACGAGGAGTTGCGTTCCTGAACGCTCTAAATGAGCTACGATTACTGAGTGGCGAACTGATGCAAGTTTAGATTGGTACTGTGGCTTCACTAGAGCCACTTTAGAACACAAGATCGTAGACTTTTGTTCATACACATCTCCTACAACTCATTCCATGTCAAATAGCCTAATTTTGAAACATTTTCGTGCTCGATCATGACGGATTTCGAAGAAACATTTTGTGAACATTCACGCATGCCCCAGATGAACGTTGATAAAATTTGACGTTAGTTACAGCAGTATAGTCCGAGATATTGTCATTTCGTTGGCTCCATGCACGAATTTGCGCAGAGCATGAGTGAATTTCTAGCCACTTTGAGCTGTTATACCTCGGCCAATAATTTGTGGAAAGAAATGAAGTTTGACCATCTGGTACAACTTTACTCGTTGTTTTAAGAATAATAATGAAAAGAACTTTACGAGCCAAGTTCAGAAAGAAAATGTTAGACAAAATCACATGAAAAAATCGTCGACCGAAAAATTGCACTGAACATGTGACTTTCTACACAATAGCTCTGTAGCACAAGAATGTGGACTACGAAACTTCATTTACGTAATATTTTCCAGTAACCTCTTTTTACTAACTGAGGTTTTGCCACACAAAAATCATTCACGTACTGCCTTTAAATTGCTACAAAATCTGTTCAAATTTTGTCTTCTTAATTTAAGTTCATTGTAGAGCATTGGTGTATAGTGACATTGTCACCACCGAAACAAGATTATGAACCGGCAACCCCATCTCCATAGCTGTGCAATATCAGGCATGAGTGGGTTTGTTTATTAAGGTCCCCTAGAATGTACTTTGGTTCCTTAATTTAACTTCCAAAGCCTAGTCGTGATGCTCCTCTCCTTACAGAGTTATTTGCTAAGTAGCTTACCTCCGATTCTTAAATCTATAATAATGTCTCACACAGTTTGCAAGCAAAAATTAATACCAATTTTGATTTTAAATTTCTCAACATTGCTGTTCACGTTTTTCGAAATATTTTAGCCACATTCTTCCGTTCATTTTCTGTAAACTGATACTGTAAGCTAGATGATGACACTGAAGAAACAGAGGGCATAGAAATGAGGTGTTGTTCTGGTTCTCAGAATCCTGTCTTTCGAGTCAACAAAATGAATCAACATGGCCTTAAGGATGCTTGATTGCCTATCTGTCTAGTTTTACTACGACTGTTAAGACCCCTTTTTGTTAGAACCGGCTAGAGGTATCACGTTCAAATTTATGGCACATACTGAGGCCTACGGCCCCGTGGCGGCGTGAAAAACTTAAACTTCTAAGATAACGAAATCGAAAGATACGGCTGTCTGTAAAGATCTCGTTTTCTGAGGAAGGAGTACAGACATCTAACAGCAATATGTGTTAAATACTAAAGTCTACAGCCCATTGGGATGTAAATAGTTGTAGCTTCAGTGCCTTCAAAAGTTCTCGGACATGAATGTCACATATACTGATGCTCTGAAATTCAACCATCAAAAGCTATAAATGAAATGTAAACATAAATCGATGCGGGGAGGCAGAAACAACACGTAGTTTGGGTTCCACAATAAACTGTATGTCTCATTTCCGCAGATGGGTAACTGGTGCATGGCATGGACATGCAAGTCACCGCAAAGGGATCGAAGAGGGTGATTTGCACTAGTCCACGGAGACATACGAAATTCGCGTTATCTATACACACAATTAAGTTGGCATAAAACCCTCACTGCAAGTTGCACGTAACCAGTTTAATTCTTATTTAGACGGTAGAAAACAGGCCAATAATTGACATTAGTTGATATGTGAGGAGACTAAGGAGTTACAGACGCATCAAGGGAAAGTGTACTAATCAGCATCATGCTGTGGAAAAGTATTTAAAAGAGTGGGATATCGTTCGATGTTGTGTGAGATGGAGGAGCCAGGAGGAGCTATATAAAAGAAATTAGTCAAAGCTGAAGTAATGCTGTGAAACACACATAATTTTGCCTCAAGGAGTATAGGGCCAAGTGTTTACTTTGAAAGCAAGCAGTGGGATATAGTGTTGTCTTTGCAACACTTTTCAGATTTTCTCTTCTAGGGAGTCATGTAACAGATGTTTATGTATTTTCCCATTCTATTTTTCAAATGATAGCATTCATAATATGTGCTGCACTTCTGTTTTTAGAGTTTCAGTTATTACTCCAGAAAGGTAAAGTTTTTCAAAAAGTGAAGAGCTGTTCCCAGGTACAATGTGATCCTTCACCTAAAAGCAAAATCCTGTTCAAACTTAATAAGTGATGTAAACTGGAAAATTTGGTAAATGTTGTATTTAATAGCATATGTGTTACATTATAAGTCAACTGCGCATGTTGAAGGAAGTCAGTTCATTTGCATACATCACTTTATCAATGATAGTAGACATTCAGTTTCAAGGTACAAGATGGTGTATTCTGATGAAATATTGCTTTACCTTGGACACGTTATGTGACTAGTTTTAAAAATATACACAGTTTTACTCACGATTAATTCTGTAACCGATGAATTACCAATATCCTCCGAACAGCTTTAATATACATTGTAAGAAAGAAAAAAAAAAAAAAAAAAGAAAAAAGGAACGACTCATCACGAAGAAGTTATGCAGATTTGTCACATATTGATATTGATACTCTTCGCGAATTTTATTCCGTGTTCGTGTACGTTATGTACAGTAACTATACTTCGGAGAGAGGTGCGTCAATAATACAAGCACATGTCATTATTTTAGAGACTACGTGTAGTTGCGCTCAAAGAAGTCGGTTGGAATAATCGGTGAATCCCTCGACGTCAAATAGGTACGATGCCACTGTTCGATGATGTTGGTAAAATGGATGAACCATGGTCGAACACATGGTCTAGAAGAAAGCAGTTGACCTAGAGATACGACAGGACCTGAGGGCGAAACAATAGTCACAGAGCACTCAGAGCCCCGTATTCATCGCTATCTTCATTCCGACGTGCAACTGGTGTTTCTGTGATCGCAAGGACCATTAACGTGTGACTCATGGAATGAGCACATGGTGCCGTTTATGCAGATTATGATTCATCACTGTTCACTAAGAAGCCTATTTGAAGTGGCGTCGGGTGCATTCGACCTGGAATCTCATTAACTGGAACATATTTGCATTCGGTGATGCATCTCATGCAGAGACCTGATAACCAGCAAATGCGTGTCTCGAGATGCCCCGACAGTGGTGGGATACCTACCAGAATGTCGCCCACCATACAACGCGGCAATCAAGAGTGGTGGTCTGGGGTGCCATTCCGTTGGATAGCAGGATCCCTGTGACTGTCATCAGCGGTACAACTCAACGGTACGTAGACGATTTTCTTTGCCCTGATTCGTTGCCTTTAGTGGCAGCCGTCCTGGCTTACATTTCAACAAGATAATGTTCTCTCACACGTGATGGGAGTTTCTACTACTTATCTTCCTTATCTTCGTACTTGCAAAACCAAACATTGGTCAGCAAGTTCCCCGGGTCTCTCCCAACTAAGAAACTTTGCTGCAGTTAGCCCGACCCCTCC
Source organism: Schistocerca americana (assembly GCF_021461395.2). Taxonomy (NCBI): domain Eukaryota; kingdom Metazoa; phylum Arthropoda; class Insecta; order Orthoptera; family Acrididae; genus Schistocerca; species Schistocerca americana. Next base: position 483,146,057 of record NC_060130.1, read on the forward strand.
AACCAGATCGAGATTTTGTCTATCTAAAGCGCCAGTTGGACATAATTTAGCAAGATAAAACTAAGAATGGCATGCAATAACTCTGTCAATCAGTCAGTGAAGAATGACTGATTGTATAAGGGCCAGAGGTGGACCGAAGCGTTATTGACTTACTCAATTCGTGAATCTCTTTGTCTTTGATAAATCATCCAGTTCCTCTTAAGCTGAAATAATTTGCATATCTGTATATGTACATCACATATACCGTTTTTCGTCCCATTCAGATAATTCCTTCGTGGGGCGACGATAGTTTTTATCTTAGAGTGTATTGTGGAGGACTATTAGATGATGAATTCGTAATAATACTGACCAGGTAACAACTTGTGTTCCTGGGTACACAATACTTCGGGTGCAATACTCTCTCCTAATGCCCAAAATTAATAATTGATTTCTATAGTAATGTTAGCCCTAAAATAAATGATTTGCACTGTACCCAAGATTTCCTATAATAGAAAACAATATCCTATCATGCTGCGTTTGCAATACGAAGGCACCATGAGCAGCGTAACTAGTGTCTTTCGGACTGCAAGTATATATGACACCGCTCTTATTTGTCGATATACACGGTATTATTATTTATTATGTGCGATTGGACCCATACGGATCACGCAAAGCTTTTCCGATTCAATTTTTTAATCCTCCAAACTTCTCTCATTCTTTCCCCATGAATTCTCTTTCTTTCCTCTGTCCATTTTGTCCCCTGTCTCTTGCAAACTTCATTCTCGGGTTGTACTTTCCAACTATTGATTTTTTGCCTGTATACATTTCTGTTTATAACTTCTGAAGAATTTATTTGTGCATTTGCTAGATCATCTTCCGTTCTTTTTGGGCCAAGAATCTTTCTGATAATTTTGCGTTCCTCTTTCAGGATGCCTTCCAGGTCGCCTTTTCTATGGAGTGTGAGTGTTTCGCTGGCATATAGTGCTTCGGGCTTGATTACTGTATTGTAGTGTCGTATTTTTGAGTGAATGGAGAGAGACTTTTTATTGTAGATGTTGTGGGTTTTCCAGTATGCTCTTTTCAGTTTTTGCAGTCGAACTTTTGTGCAGTTTTCTCTCCCCCTGTGGGTTCTAGGACCTCGCCTAAGTATTTAAAGAATGGAACTCTCTCAATTTGTCCATATTTTGTAGTCAGTTTTTGAGTTTCAAATTTTGAGCAGATGAATTTGGTTTTTTGGAAGGAAATTTGTAGCCCAACTTTTTCGGCGCATTCTTTGAGAATGTCTATCTGTTTAATTGCTGTGGTCTCGTTTTCTGCTAGAATGGCCACGTCATCTGCAAATGCCAAGCATGAAATTTTAATACCATCTTTAGATCTTCCTAGTTGTATAGGCTTCCAGTAATTTTGATTCTTCAGTTCTTTTTCCCATTCTCGGATGACTTTGTCTAAGACAAGGTTGAAGAGGAGTGGAGACAAGCCGTCACCTTGTCTGACGCCGGTTTTGATCAGGAAGGGCTCTGATATTTCACCCAGGAATTTTATCTTAGAAGTTGTGTTTGTGAGCGTTTCTTTGATAAGGTTTAGGGTTTTCGGATCGAGTCCTAGCTCCTCAAGGATAATAAAGAGAGATTGCCTATCGATTGAATCATAAGCCTTTGCGAAATCAACAAAGGAACAAATGATAGGACTGTTTCTGACTGCTTTGTATTTTAGTGTTGTCTTCAAATTGAAAATTTGTTCTGCACAGGATCGGTGAGGGCGAAAGCCAGCTTGGTATTCACCAATACTGTGTTCGAGTTGTTCTTGTGTTCGTTGAAGAAGACAAACTGAGAGGATTTTATAAGTGACTTGGAGAAGGGAGATTCCTCGATAGTTGTTTATATCTGCCATGTCTCCCTTTTTATGCAGTGGATGAATTAGGGCGCATTTCCAATCTTCTGGTAGTTTTTCTGTCTGCCAAATGTCTGTGATGATTTGAGTGAGTTCTTTGAGGGAATTTGGTCTAAGATTTTAAAGTAGTTCTGCAGTGATATTATCTTCTCCGGATGCCTTGTTGTTTTTCAGTCTATGAATATGTCTTTGGATCTCCTCTAGTGTAGGTGGTGGGGATTCTGGATTTGTGTAGATAGCAGTTTCTTGAGGGAATCTTGAAGAAGGTTCAGGGCAATTGAGGAGTCCGGAAAAGTATCTTGCCAGCTCCTCACAATTTTCCCGATTGGTGAGCGCTAGTTTTCCATCTGGTTTTCTGAAACATAGATTTCGTGAGCCGTATCCATTGATTCTCCCAGCAAAGGTCTTATAGAAGTCTCGTACATTATAGTTACGGAAATTTTCTTCAATAGACTCACACTGTTCCTTGAGGTACTTCCTCTTGACTTGTCTGATTGTTTTTGCCACTTGTCTTCTGGTGTTGTGGAAGTGATCTAGATTTTCTGGGGATTTTTTACTGTTATACTTCAGAAAGGCTTTCTTTCTTTTTTCCAGCGCTTTTTCACATCCAGAGTCCCACCAGGGGTGTTTTGTGTCCTTTTTCAATGGGATCAGTTCTTTTGCCTTCTTTGTAATTTTTGTTCGAAATTTTTCCCAAGAGTCAGCTGGTTCCTTTTCCCACTCCTCCTTCAGATTGGTTTCTTTGATTGTTCGTGTGTCAAATTTCATCATGTGTGTTTTCTTCGGATAGAATTTTTTTGGGGTGAATTTCACTTTAATGCGTGTTAAGTAGTGGCCTGAGTCAATGTTCGGCCCTCTGCGGACTTGGACATCATGGATCTCTTTCTGTACGAAATAGGAGATGGCAATGTGGTCAATCTGACATTCGCCGATCTCTTGTATGGGGGACCTCCAGGTCTTTTGTTTTCTAGGTTTTTTTTCTCAAAGATGTAGACAATATTTTTAGATTATTTTGTTGGCATAGTTCAATAAATCTCAGTCCGTTTCTGTTGGCGAATCTGTGTGCTGGATATTTTCCTACAGTTTTTTGGTGTTCTTTCTCTCTGCCAATTTGTGCATTGAAATCTCCCATTAAGATTTTGATATCATCCCGGGGAATTTTGGCCATGACATCTTCAAGTTTAGTCCAGAATTTTTCAGTTTGTAGTTGGCGTTTTTTGTTGTCTATGTTTGTGGGTGCATGAACATTTATCAATGTGTATTTCTTGTTGGCGCACTGGATACGCATGGTCATGAGGCGATTATTTATGGAAGAGACCTCTCTAATTGAGCCTAATATATTTCTGTGCACCGCAAATGCCATGCCCAGGAGTGGCGTACCATTGGCAATTCGTTTGTCAGTCTTGCTCTTGAAGATGCGGTAGTTTCCATAGTCTATTGTATTTTCATCCGTGAATCTAGTTTCTTGTAAGGCTAAGATCTTAATTTTTTGTTGGTCTAGCTCTGTTACTAAGTTGTGTAATTTTCCAGGTTGAATTAGGGTCTGAATGTTAAAGGTACCAATGTACATGGGAACCTTGGGACGAAGTATGCTTGAGAACTCTGATCGTGATGTCCCGGGTTCCCCAGAATCCGAAAACCCAGTTGTCGTCTGTCGACGAGTGGATTGGTTACCACCTGGGGTAATTCTGTCATTACTCTCACGAATCATGATAGCTTGTAAGTTTTGGTCCAGTGTTTCCACTGGGTGTTTAGAACCAGGGATTGTCAGTTCCTGGAGCATATAATACAGCCGCACCTACTAGATGGACAGACGCTGACCACGCTGCCGCTCGACTCGAGTACAGACGCATTGAGGATTTGGAATGTGAGATTCTTTTTCAAGGTTTTCTCCTATAGATCCGCCGTGTTCTGCGTTAACAGGGTCACCTCGTGTAGGATGTGGCTCTTCACCACGCACGGACGGTCTTGGACGTAGCTTCCTCAGAGGCAAAGGTCTTGCATACCTCCTCAGCTCATCCCTGGGGCTATACACGGTATTATATACTTAAAGTCAAACTTTCAAACGGCTGTAGAAATAACACCACTGGTCAGAATGACGTCAAATTGCAACGGAATAGTACCGGAGAACGGGGTAAACGTATGTTGTTGTTGCTGTGGTCTTCAGTCCTGAGACTGGTTTGATGCAGCTCTCCATGCTACGCTATCCTGTGCAAGCTTCTTCATCTCCCAGTACTTACTGCAACCTACATCCTTCTGAATCTGTTTAGTGTATTCATCTCTTGGTCACCCTCTACGATTTTTACGCTCCACGCTGCCCTCCAATTCTAAATTGGTGATCCCTTGATGCCTCAGAACATGTCCTACCAACCGATCCCTTCTTCTAGTCAAGTTGTGCCACAAACTTCTCTTCTCCCCAACCCTATTCATTACCTCCTCATTAGTTATATGATCTACCCATCTAATCTTCAGCATTATTCTGTAGCACCACATTTCGAAAACTTCTATTCACTTCTTGTCCAAACTAGCTATCGTCCATGTTTCACTTCCATACATGGCTACACTCCATACAAATAGTTTCAGAAACGACTTGCTGACACTTAAATCTATACTCCATGTTAACAAATTTTTCTTCTTGAGAAATGCTTTCCTTGCCATTGCCAGTCTACATTTTATATCCTCTCTACTTCGACCATCATGAGTTAGTTTGCTCCCCAAATAGCAAAACTCCTTTACTACTTTAAGTGTCTCATTTCCTAATCTAATTCCCGGACTTAATTCGACTACATTCCATTATCCTCGTTTTGCTTTTATTGATGTTCATCTTATATCCTCCTTTCAAGACACTATCCATTCCGTTCAACTGCTCTTCCAAGTCCTTTGCTGTCTCTGACAGAATTGCAATGTCATCGGCGAACTTTAAATAGTTTATTTCTTCTCCATGGGTTTTAATACCTCCTCCGAATTTTTCTTTTGTTTTCTTCACTGCTTGCTCAATATACGGATTGAATAACATCGGGGATAGGCTACAACCCTGTCTCACTCCCTTCCCAACCACTGCTTCCCTTTCATGCCCCTCGACTCTTATAACTGCCATCCGGTTTCTGTAGAAATTGTAAATAGCCTTTCGCTCCCTGTATTTTACCCCTGCCACCTTTAGAATTTGAAAGAGAGTATTCCAGTCAACACTGTCAAAAGCTTTCTCTAAGTCTACAAATGCTAGAAACGTAGGTTTGCTTTCCTTAATCTTGCTTCAAATGTAAGTCGTAGGGTCAGTATTGCCCCACGTGTTCCGATATTTCTAAGGAATCCAAACTGATCTTCCCCGAGGTCGGCTTCTACCAGTTTTTCCATTCGTCTGTAAAGAATTCACGTTAGTGTTTTGCATCCGTGACTTATTAAACTGATAGTTCGGTAATTTTCACATCTGTCAGCGCCTGCTTTCTTTGGAATAACGTAAACGTATAGCAGAAGAAAAATAGTTACAAAATGAAGCAATAGACGGCACTGTAAGCACCATAATCTAATAGTGGTCGACTACAAATTACAAATGAATCATACAACAATGCCTAAGGTGTACGTTTTAAGTGAAACAAACTGTACTACTCAGTGTGCATGGGTGTAGAGATGTGATACTGTTAGTTTCCGAAGCCCATCCACCACGGCCAGCTCATACCACATCGCATGGGAAAAATCGGTTTTTAATGGTCCTGAGGACAAAAAGCGCATAAAAAGCATCATTCACAAAGGTTTTTAAATGTCCTGAGGCCAAAAACCGCATAAAAAGCATCAACCACATCGGTTTTTAATTGTCCTGTGGGCAAAAACCGCATAAAAAGAATCAATCACATCGGTTTTTAATCGTCCTAAGTCCAAACACTGCATAAAAAGCACCAATCAAAATCTAATCGGGCCATTAATTTCCGTGTGACTGGGGAAAAACATGTTCAGTATACTGTCCACCTTTTTCTGCAACAAGTTGAAATCGAGAAACAGCATGTTCAACAACTGATCGAAGTGTTTCCGGGCTCACGTTCAGAATGTGTTGCGCAATGCTTGCCTTCAATGCAGCTAAGTTTGCAGTCGGGACACTGAACATAACATCTTTCAGATAGCCCCACAGCCAGAAGATACACGGATTAAGATCAAGTGATCGGGACGGCCAGCCTGTGGGGAAACGGCGGCTGATAATCTTAGCGTTTTCGAAATGGCGCTTCAGCAGCTGCTTAACTGGATTTGCAATGTACAGAGGTGCGCCATATTGCATAAAAATCCCATCTACATATCCACGCTGTTTGAGAGCTGGAGTGGCGTGGTTGCTCGAAAGATACTCATAGCGCTTACCACTGACGGTACAGTTAACATGAACCGCAAGCAACGGTCTCTTCGAAAAAATACGACCCTATGATAAATGATGCTGTAAACCAACACCATACAGTGACCTTTTCAGAATAAAGTGGTACTGATTGATTTGCGTGTGGATTTTCCGCTGCCCGTATTCGACAATTCTGTGTATTGACATATCCTCTCAGATGGAAGTGAAGGTCGTCTATCCACAAAATCTTCCACTGCCAATCATTGTCCACTTCCATGCGAGCAAGAAATTCTAAAGCACAAGTCTCTCTTGCTGGCAGATCTACAGGAATTTTGAATGCATAGCAAAGAAGGATGCTTCGTCGGATTTTATGTACCGTGTTAACGGTTATGTCCATGTTCGGCCAATTCTCCGTGCACTACACGATTGCACATCACCCCTCATCTCCTCCTGCATTGCTGTGGCCACTGCTTCTACTGACGTCGAATCAATTCGTTTCCTCCCTCTGCCAGGTTGCACACGAAAAGAAGCTGTCTTTTCTAATTTCCGAATCATTTTCTCCAGACCCACGGCAGTCGTCGGACCAACGCCTTGTTTCAAGCCCTTAAGTGTCGGGAACCTCTGCAGAGCCACGTGTGCACAGACATCATTGTTGTAAACCAGCTTTACATGTAGAGCGCGATCCTGCATTGAGACAGTCACGGTGAATGTCACGGAAGCGAAAGGAGGAAAAGCCGTGTACATGGCGTGTTTATACCAACTTCAATGAGTCCTGTGCGTGACAGGGGTTTCATGTACGTACTCTGACACATACATCGCCAGCTATTAATCAATTTTCACACTATTTTTTTTTCTTCTGACACACGTTTGCCCCTTCTCCGATAATATTCCGTCGCTATTTGACGTAATTCTTACCAATGATGTTATTTCTTCAGCGTTTAACTTTAATTATAGTCACCCTGTATTCCGTGTCTCTCTCTTAATAGTCGTCAGATGCTGTTTCCGAAGAATTTTAGCTACTTCCCTTTTATAATGTGTACATAGAGTAATTGTAAGTCATTTTTTCTCATCACATGTAAAAGGGCCAAGAATGAAGTGCAGACTTTGTTTATTTATTTTTACATACAACATACACTCCTGGAAATGGAAAAAAGAACACATTGACACCGGTGTGTCAGACCCACCATACTTGCTCCGGACACTGCGAGAGGGCTGTACAAGCAATGATCACACGCACGGCACAGCGGACACACCAGGAACCGCGGTGTTGGCCGTCGAATGGCGCTAGCTGCGCAGCATTTGTGCACCGCCGCCGCCAGTGTCAGCCAGTTTGCCGTGGCATACGGAGCTCCATCGCAGTCTTTAACACTGGTAGCATGCCGCGACAGCGTGGACGTGAACCGTATGTGCAGTTGACGGACTTTGAGCGAGGGCGTATAGTGGGCATGCGGGAGGCCGGGTGGACGTACCGCCGAATTGCTCAACACGTGAGGCGTGAGGTCTCCACAGTACATCGATGTTGTCGCCAGTGGTCGGCGGAAGGTGCACGTGCCCGTCGACCTGGGACCGGACCGCAGCGACGCACGGATGCACGCCAAGACCGTAGGATCCTACGCAGTGCCGTAGGGGACCGCACCGCCACTTCCCAGCAAATTAGGGACACTGTTGCTCCTGGGGTATCGGCGAGGACCATTCGCAACCGTCTCCATGAAGCTGGGCTACGGTCCCGCACACCGTTAGGCCGTCTTCCGCTCACGCCCCAACATCGTGCAGCCCGCTTCCAGTGGTGTCGCGGCAGGCGTGAATGGTGGGACGAATGGAGACGTGTCGTCTTCAGCGATGAGAGTCGCTTCTGCCTTGGTGCCAATGATGGTCGTATGCGTGTTTGGCGCCGTGCAGGTGAGCGCCACAATCAGGACTGCATACGACCGAGGCACACAGGGCCAACACCCGGCATCATGGTGTGGGGAGCGATCTCCTACACTGGCCGTACACCACTGGTGATCGTCGAGGGGACACTGAATAGTGCACGGTACATCCAAACCGTCATCGAACCCATCGTTCTGCCATTCCTAGACCGGCAAGGGAACTTGCTGTTCCAACAGGACAATGCACGTCCGCATGTATCCCGTGCCACCCAACGTTCTCTAGAAGGTGTAAGTCAACTACCCTGGCCAGCAAGATCTCCGGATCTGTCCCCCATTGAGCATGTTTGGGACTGGATGAAGCGTCGTCTCACGCGGTCTGCACGTCCAGCACGAACGCTGGTCCAACTGAGGCGCCAGGTGGAAATGGCATGGCAAGCCGTTCCACAGGACTACATCCAGCATCTCTACGATCGTCTCCATGGGAGAATAGCAGCTTGCATTGCTGCGAAAGGTGGATTTACACTGTACTAGTGCCGACATTGTGCATGCTCTGTTGCCTGTGTCTATGTGCCTGTGGTTCTGTCAGTGTGATCATGTGATGTATCTGACCCCAGGAATGTGTCAATAAAGTTTCCCCTTCCTGGGACAATGAATTCACGGTGTTCTTATTTCAATTTCCAGGAGTGTATATCCACACATCAAAAGAAGTTTTGCATCACCCAGGTTCCCAAAACTCCTGAAGACAGACATAGTCTGTGTATATTGTATCGTAGACAGAGTCCCTTTGACTGTTCAGAGATGTCACTAACCCGCCCAAAGTTGTAATAACCATGCATGAGCAGCGTCTGTTAGACGGAGGGTGTCTGACAGCTGATCAGTTCCAGTCATCTCACAGAAAGGAGGTACACAGCTCGTGTTGTTTGTAGTTCAATCATGCCTAGACGGTCAGTATTGCCTGTAAGCGTATTGTCATATCGCTGGCTTAGTTGTGGAGTATCTTTGCGGGCAGCCGCGTCTGTCGTGTCGAGGTATGTTGTGTTGTTGGTAGCTCTGCATGTAAGGAGCATTGTTGTTATGGAAGTTAAAGTGTTGCTGCAAGTGCTATTACAGTAAAGTGATGGAATATGGAAGTGATTCAGAGGAAAGTGCGTCAAAATGTAATAAAAAATGAGCTGTGCCGCTGATAACGTACTTGTGCATCCTCTCGTTGCGTGTCGTACAGCATCAATCATCCGCGGCGTGTTCGGTCTCCCAGAATGTGACTCAGTAGAAATTAGTTACCATAAAAGAGTGCAGTCAAGTGCCAGTGTCTTGTAGCGAGCGTGAGAACGTGCGTTCGATCATCGCGTTACAACATTATCAAAATGGTTCAAATGGCTCTGGGCACTATGGGACTTAAAATCTATGGTCATCAGTCCCCTAGAACTTAGAACTACTTAAACCTAACAAACCTAAGGACTTCACACAACACCCAGTCATCACGAGGCAGAGAAAATCCCTGGCCCCGCCGGGAATCGAACCCGGGAACCCGGGCACGGGAAGCGAGAACGCTACCGCACGACCACGAGCTGCGGACTACCACATATCAACAATCAGCCGCGCCGCGACGGTTACGCTCACGCTCGTGGAAGTGAGAACTGAAAAATTAACTTTACAGACAGTGTTATATCATTACTAGTGCCAGCGACGACTGGTACCAAAAGAAATCTGTGTATGCGTGGCGAGCATAAGATCTTTCGTTCGATTATTCGGCTTTCTCACCATCAACAATCACCCGCGTCGTGTCGGTTACGCGTACGCTCGTCTGAGTGATATTGTGGACTGGTAATCATCCATTAATTGGGATAAACACTTAGGAATTAGAATGTAAACAGTGCAACCTGCGATTTTCTTTTATGGTCTCAGAATATAGTTGTTCATACCAGACGTCGAACAGTGTTGTGTTTTAACGTTGAATGGCTCCCCTAATGCCGATTGCATATTTCGATAGATAATTTCAGGCAAGCCAGTGGCAGTGTGAAGCAGAATAGTACGACCGCCGCGGTATTACCAGCTACATGGTGTGGACAGCGCGTACGGTCAACCAATGGTCCAGAACCGATAACCAGTTTAAGGGTCCCCCACCCCCTTTTGTTTTCCCGGGCGTGTTATATGGCGACCGTGACAGACGTTATTCAATTTCGGATAAGAAGTGCCGTATAATTTATTAGAACAGTGAAACATTTATGTATAAACAGTGATAGTTAGTTTATATTATTGAGTGGCGTCACGTGAGCTGTGGGATAAGTATGTCAAAGAACTTGTGACACAGTGTATATACTCGTCCTATCCGTGACAGTGCAAAGAACTAGTGCTACGAAGTAAGCCTACTCCACGGTGGTGCGCTTTCGACGACGCTAGCGGCATCTATGTGCGAAAGGGAACAGTTATCTGGCAACCATTACAGAAGACGACGCTAGTGGCACCTATGGGCAAAAGTGGAAACTTTTTGGCAGCCATCACCGTGTACGACGTGAGCGGTGCCTAGGAGCGACGCAGCAAATATTACCATGCTTTGCAGAGAGGGTGCAGTGTTGACAGCCGGACAGCCTCAACTCAGTCGGCGCTACGCAACAGGCGCGACTACGGAGCCAGCAGACAACGCAAAGTAAGTCGCGCATTACAACGTTACTTCACGCAACTGAAGCAACGAGAGTAATTAACTGGCAGTGCAGATTGCGTTCTGTAATTATGTACTTACAAACAGTAACAGTTGAAATACTTTCGTTCATAAAATTACGAGCCATAATTACTTTGCCGATCGTACAGTAAAGTAAATGCCACTGTCAAATTCTGCTAACTTAGAAGTCTAATTTTTTAACATTTATTGCAATTGCAAAACTATATTTACATTAACTTATACTTCATTCTTTTTTTTTTCTTTTATGTGATCTTGTATGTCATGTGCGCTTCTGAGCCCGAATTACAGCGTTGAATGCATACGGCGTTGTAGTTTGGTTGTAGTTATTGCCATTCATTCTGTGCTACGAGTGTTGTTGTGATTTGTTTATTGCTAGCTTGAGTGACTTATCTGTAGTTCGATATGGCAAATAATGAAGTTGGTGCAACTGCAGTAGACAGGGAGGTGAAAGCAGACTCTTTAAGCGAAAGTAATCAGGTGGTCACGAAAACAGAAGCAAGGAGTAGCGGAGTGTCGGATTCTGGTATAGGTGACAGTACTATATCAACAGAGATGGGAAGTCCTAATGCGTAGTCGTCACCAATCATGGAGACGCCTAGACGGGATGAGTGTAGATTTAGGTCGGACATGTCTATCATTGACATGTTTAAACATTATTAAATGATAATAAACAATTAAAGGAGGATATTACGCGATCGGTAGAGCATATAAACGAACGACTCAGTAAAAACATCGACGAGACTAATGAGACTCTTAGGAAACTGGCTGTGTCATGTCATCAGAGGATAGATGAACTCACCGTTTGGCTTGAGGAGAATGTTGCAGGCAGTACTAAACGTTTTGAAAAGGTAGAGTCAGATGTCAAATAAGTGAAGGAAGAACTTACTAAAAAGGTTGAGGTTTATGACGAGCATTTCGAACAACTGGATGAGGAAGCGAAACACTGTAAACACAGGATATCAGCTGTTGCGCTAAAACAGGATGCGTACGCACGGCGAGTAGTAGAGGTGTACAGTGAGGTAGGCAAGACTAAAGAACAGGTCGGTCAGCAGGTGAAGAGTGAAGTGAAATCACTATTACGTGATGGAAGCATTGCTGGAGGTAGGTTAATTGGTGTACAAAATGATGAGGTCTTCCTTGGCATAGGCATTTTAAGAACTTCGAACAAAATGGGAGATGGCATCCCAAAGATTTCTTAGATCAGTTTAAGGGAGTGTTATCTGAATTATGGGACGAGCAAAGAAAGGTTCGCTTCGTTGCAGCAAGATTGGAAGGTGAAGCTGGTACCTGGGGTATGAGAATAGGACATAAGTGTACAACCTTAGCTGAATTTGAAAAAAAAAAAAAAAAATTCTGCAACAATATTAGTCACTACAGAAGCAAAATGAAGTACGTAACAGTCTATAACAGGGTAGAAGGTTTGAGAGAGGGCGTGACCAGTCAAGTGCCAGTGTCTTGTAGCGAGTGTGAGAACGTGCGTTCGATCATCGCGTTTCCGCATTATCAACAATCAGCCGCGCCGCGACGGTTACTCGCACACTCGTACAAGTGAGAACTGAAAAATTAACTTTACGGACAGTATTATATCATTACTAGTGCCAGCGACGACTGGTACCAAAAGAAATCTGTGTATGCGTGGCGAGCATAAGATCTTTCGTTCGATTATTCGGCTTTCTCACCATCAACAATCACCCGCGTCGTGTCGGTTACGCGTACGCTCGTCTGAGTGATATTGTGGACTGGTAATCATCCATTAATTGGGATAAACACTTAGGAATTAGAATGTAAACAGTGCAACCCGCGATTTTCTTTTATGATCTCAGAATATAGTTGTTCACACCAGACGTCGAAAAGTGTTGTGTTTTAACGTTGAGTGGCTCCCCTAAACCCGCTTGCATCTTTCGATAAATAATTTCAGGCAAGCCAGTAGCAGTGTGGAGCAGACTAGTACGACCGCCGCGGTATTACCAGGTACGTGGTGTGGACAGGGCGCACGGTCCAGAAAAGCAGAAGAGGCAACCAGTTTAAGGGTCCCCCACCCCCATTTGTACTCCCGGGCGTGTTACATGCCGTTCGATCGCGTCCCCATTGTTACTATGTGTCAGGAAGGGCTCTCAACAAGGGAAGTGTCCAGGCATCTCGGAGTGAAACAAAGTGATGTTGTTCGGACATGGAGGAGATACAGAGAGACAGGAACTGTCGATGACATGCATCGCTCAGGCTGCCCAAGGACTACTACGGCAGTGGATGACAGCTACCTACGGATTATGGCTCGGAGGAACTCTGACAGCAACGCCACCATGTTGATTAAAGCTTTTCGTGCAGTCACAGGATGTCGTGTTACGACTCGAACTGTACGCAGTAGGCTCCGTGATGTGCAACCTCACTCCCGACGTCCATGGCAAGGTCTATCTTTTCAACCACGACACCATGGGGCGCAGTACAGATGGTCCCAATAACATGCCAAATGGACCCCTCAGTATTGGCATCAAGTTCTCTACACCAATGAGTGTTGCATATTCCTTTAACCAGACAATCGTCGGAGACGTGTTTGGAGGCACCCCAGTCAGGCTGAATGTCTTAACACACTATCCAGCGAGTGCTGCATGTGGATGTTGCCTGCTGTTTTGGGGTGCCGACGTACGCTGCTGGTGGTCATGGAAGGCGCCATAACGAATGTACGATACGTGAATGCCATCCTCCTACCAATAGTGCAGCCATATCGGCAGCATATTGGTGAGGCATTCGTCTTCATGGACGACAATACGCGTCGCCATCATGCACATCGTGTGAATGACTTCTTTCAGGATAACGACATCGGTCGACTAGAGTGGCCAGCATGTTCTCCTTACATGAACCCTTTCGAATATGCCTGGGATAGATTGAAAAGGACTGTTTATGGTCGACGTGACCCACCAACCACTCTGAGAGATCTACGCCAAATCGCTGTTGAGGAATGATACAATCTGGACCCACACTGCCTTGATGAACTTGTTGAAAGTGTGACACGACGAATACTGGCATGCACCAACGCAAGAAGAGGTGCTACTGGTTATTAGATGTACCGGTGTGTACAGCAATCTTCACCACCACCTCTAAAGGTCTCTCTGTAAGGTGGTACAACATGCAATGTGTGCATTTCATGAACATTAAAAGTGGCGGAGATAATGTTTATGTTGATGTCTACTGCTATTTTCCGTACATTTTCTGGAACTCTCGGAACCGAGTGATGCAAATCTTTTTTTGATGTATGTAAATATTATTAGGAGAGAAATTGTATGTGAACGTCAGACAGACTCCAGTAGCAATCATTTTTCAAGTTCTGCCATTTTACGTGTCAGGCATGGCAGGACTGTAACTTTATAAATATACGGGTACTGACATGTTTATACAATTTTGGTAAACATTTTTGGAATACAGTGATCAATTAATTGTTATATTTAGATTAAAGTTCAGTCTTGATCACGTTATGTCTGTTTTAATGAGTAACCGGTTTCGGTTTTTTCTATAAAACCATCATCAGACCCATTGGCTCCCTTGGGTTGGTAGGTGGAGCTCTCCTTGCTGCTGTGCAGTCAACTGATCTGCACAGCAGCAAGGAGAGCTCCACCTACCAACCCAAGGGAGCCAATGGGTCTGATGATGGTTTTATACAAAAAACCGAAACCGGTTACTCATTAAAACAGACATAACGTGATCAAGACTGAACTTTAATCTAAATATGACATGTTTATGTTACAGGGAATTTATAATAGTAGACAATAAGGTCGAAACCGTGCAATTTTCGCTATGAATGTCTCCTTCGGCATCCGATAAGGGACTAAAGCTGGTCATCTCATGTGCCTAACTGCTGACGTGTAGCCAGAGATAAAATCCTGCTGCTGGGCTGCTGCACTGGATACTGCGTGACCTGGTTGTTTAAAGCATTTGAAGTGGAAGTCATTTTAGATTGCTGTTCTACGGATCATTGGCTGACTGACTTGACTGTAGACTATCAGAATTATTCTCCTTACAGTCTTAAAATTTACGATGATCTCTCCCACGGAATGAAATTGTGAATTACCTATATCTATACGTAACAAGCTACTTTATGGGTTGTGGCGAATTGTGCTTTGTGTACCAGTGTCGCTCCATTTTTCCTACTCCACTCTCAAATGGCTGGCAGGAAGGACGACTGCTGGTATGCCTCCATGTGAACTTGCATCTATGTATTTTTACCATCATGGACTTTTCGCGAGATATATGTAGAAGGAAGCAATATATTGATTGATTATTTCCTGATGTACACCGTCAGATTTTAAACACTAAACCACACCAGGCTGCTTAACGCCTTTGTCTGCCACTGTGATTGGTTGAACATCTTCGTGACACTCTCTCTAATACTAAATGAACCCACAGCGAAAGACGTTGTTCTGCCATGGTTCACCTCTATATTTCCTCGATCAACACTATCTGGTACGGATCACAGACGATAATCAGTATCCAGTATTGGTGTAACGAGGCTTTATATGCTACCTAACTGATGGGTGGGTTGAGTATTCTTCCTAAGAATCTCACTCTACATTAAAAGCGATAAGTTTTATGCAGTTATTCCGCTTTAAAACACTATATACGTAAGTGCTTTCATATTTTATCGATATAACTGCTTTCCGTGATTATTATACAATTGTGCAATTATAGAATAACGCGTCTTTATGCCTGTTTATGCCCAATATGTTATATGAATTTGTGTTGAGGGTCAATTGTCTCTCTCTGCATCGAGCGTCGACCCTCTGCAGATCTTCCTGAGTTCGGTTAAAAGTTTCTGCCTTCCTGTAGACGACAACACGATCCGTCAACTGGGTCATTTATATTTATTGTGGAAATTAACGGCTCTATAACATCCCCTTGGGACTACAGTACAGTAGCACTTCATTTAAACGAAATAGCTCTTCTCCTCTGAACTATTAGCCGCTCATGTTTCACATCCATTTTGCTTGCCAACTCCAAACTGTACAGGATACGAAATCCTGGTCCACGAACATTTCAGTTTAAGCCAAGTTTCCTTCCTGTCATCCACGCAGTTCAGCTGAAAAGTAAAAACAGTTTCAGCAAGACATAACTAGTATGCAGTTTACATCCTGAGACATGGGTTTCTGGCACATGCTGTAAACCTACTTCACGTTTTGTCTTTCTTCAGCGATGCATGGTACGGCAAACACATGTCGAGAGATCGGGCCTGTGTGGATGATGTATAAGGGCTTCTCACTGAAAGCTCTGTAGAAATGACCCATCGATGGACGAAGAATGATGCACATGGGTACAATGATCATACCAGAGTGCTTTTTATCAGGTGCTTCAGATTCTAAGCATGACTTGCTTGCAAAAACAAATAAACAGTGATCGTGTACTGAAATATGAGAAGGTGTTGTAGCTAATACCTTTTATTATGAGCCGCTACCCCGAGTCCTCCAAGTTAGTCCGCAGCTCGTGGTCGTGCGGTAGCGTTCTCGCTTCCCACGCACGGGTTCCCGGGTTCGATTCCCGGCGGGGTCAGGGATTTTCCCTGCCTCGTGATGACTGGGTGTTGTGTGATGTCCTTAGGTTAGTTAGGTTTAAGTAGTTCTAAGTTCTAGGGGACTGATGACCATAGATGTCTAGTCCCGTAGTGCTCAGAGCCATTGAACCATTTCCTCCAAGTTACTTTTCATTGTGCAGCATATATTAACCACAAATAACATTTTAGGTGGATTTTGAATGAATATACAGGGTATAACAAAAAGAATCACCCGATTTAAAAAAATCATAGTAAAACTTGCTCAAATGTGCACGTGTATAATTCGGCAATCTGCCCAAACCGTACAAGTATTTCAGTCTCATCGCATCCAGTGCACTTTTATATACCGATTTTGTGTATAAAGCGGAAAGTGTCTAAAGCGGAAACGGAAAGCAGATCATAGAAGCAAATTAATAATTCATTGTATAATGCTGAAAAGAGTCTATTCACTAGTAAGGTATTACAGTTCATTAGTTATTCACGACTCTTCAAGGACATTACTTTTAACACCTCTATTCGCAAAACCAAGAAAAGAGGTCCAAAGCAGCGCGTCGCTGTTGGTGTGGAACTAAAACCATGCCGCTCTGTACAACAACAAATAAGTTACGCTCATTGTCGGTACAGTACATCAAAGGAAATGATTTGTTCGTCAGCACTCTGTTTGTCGGCTTTCTCGTTTTCCTCATTATTGACACACGCCAGCGCCTAGAGGAACATTGTTTCTCATCTGCCAACACACTGCTGCGACACTGCATAGTGAAATAGCTGGATATTGTTCCGTTAAACAATAGTTTTACCTGGCAATGTCATTATTTTCTGCTAGTTTCACCTGACTAGTAGCACATTAAGAAATACAGTGACATGATGTAGAACAAACGGCATGTGTGGTTAACACTTAACGAAAAGATTACCGTAATCGTGGAAGGTGAGAAAGACAAACTCTCTGTGCGAGAAATTATGTTGCCTTGCAAATTTATTGGACTTTAAGAAACAAGGATAAGATTCGGGATGAATGGCTGAAAGGAACAAGCAGATAAAAAGAAAGGCGAAGAAGATCGGAAATGAAGAAATTAATGAAATAGCGTGGGAATGGTTCGTAAGTGTGTGGGCAAAAGACTTACCTTTATCTGGGCTCATGTTACAGTGTGAGGCTCTGAAAGTCGCTAAAGAACTTGGAATTACGGATGGCTGGACAGTTTCAAAGTTAGGCACAACATCGTGTGGACTGAAGTGTGTGGGTAAGTTAAGGATGTGCAGGAAGTGTAGCAACAGAATGGAAGACAATACTGTTCAGCTTAATTGTGAATCAAGACCCGAAAGACGTGTTCAATGCCGATGAAACGAGACTGTTTTATCACGAGCTACCTTCAAAATCGCTAGCAATTCGAGGAGAAAACTGCGCCAGTGAAAAAATGTCCAAGGAAAGACTCACTTTACTGGTGTGTGGAAACATGTTAGGTGAAATGGAGAAACCACTGGCGACTGGATAGGCGGCAAAACCGCGTTGTTTCAAGAAGATAGACTTCTGTATGCTTCCAGTCACATGGAGAAGCAATAAAAAGGCGTGGATGGTGAGTGGCCTTATGGAAGAATGGCTGGGCTCTTTCAATGCCAGAATGTAAAAGGAAATCACCAAGTTCTCCTTTTTCTAGAGAATGCAATCTGCCACGGAAAGAACTGTTATCAAACGTGAAATACGCTTCGTTCCCTCCAGGTTCCATCATTCTCACACAACCCATGGACCAGGGGTTTATTTACACGTTCAAGGGTCATTATAGGTGATTGCTGACGCAGTCTGTTACTCTTAGTGTTGAAGAAGCCGACAGTGCGTTTGCTCTTGCTCGGTCAGTTTCTGTCCTGGATGCAGTAAATTTAACTAGCATGGCAGTAAAGGAAATAAAACCCGAAACTGTCATCAAGTGCTTCAACAAAGTAGACTTTGAGGATCAAGAAGAATATGCTTCTGTGGCCATTGAAGCTCACGAAAATGCAGCAGCTAATGCTGAATTAACGAAAATGCAAAACATTTCATGTAGTGTCGATGATTACATTCGAAGTGATGACTTTCTGTTAACTCACTGCACTTCCTCTTCAGTAACAGATTTAATAGAAATCTGCAACACAGAGGAAGATGAAGAAGAAACAAAGGATGAAGAAGAGGAGCAAAATGATGTCCCTAGAAAAATTAATATGCCACAAGAAGCAACTGCATGTAGAAACGATGTTATGCAATATGCAGCATACACAATTTCTCCCAACTTGCTGGAGCTATTGTATGGTGCAAAAAATTGCCTAGAAAAGACAATTTAGAACAGGAAATTAAATCAAGTTTCCCTCCTTGATATGTGGCGAAAAATATGAAATTTAAAGCAAATAAACATGGAAGTAATATGTATGTACATACGATAATGATTCAAATGGCTCTGAGCACAATGGGACTTAACATCTGAGGTCATCAGTCCCTTAGAACTTATAACTACTTAAACCTAACTAACCTAAGGACATCACACAGATCCATGCCCGAGGCAGGATTCGAACCTGTGACCGTAGCAGTCGTGCGGTTCTGAACTGAAGCGCCTGGAACCGCTCGGTCACCATGGCCGGCTTCATACAATAATAAACGAATTTAAAAATCAAGTAAAAATATGGAATTTCCGTGTTATTTATCAGTTAGTGTAATAGTCCAGTGTTCTATTGTTCAATATACAGTAAGTAAACATCTAATGTGCTGGAGTGAAGGTATTTGAATACAGTATATGAATAATTAAAGATTTTTACTGTACTTTAATGGATGCTGTCTAACAAATTTGACGTAGCCCAGTGAGTTTTGTGTAATACCGATACTTGTCGAATTTTGAAGATTATTTTAGTCCCTGGCGATTCTATTTTGAGAAAGTTGTACATATTATGCTATTTGAGGTATGTGCGTGAATAACTTGCTGTTGGGAAGAGCCAATTCTCGAGTTTTTCATACTTCCCGCCAGGTAGCAGCAGTGTGCATCCATTTCACTTCTTGTAAAAATGGTGTTGGGACAACTAAAAGCCTTTTGTGTTCTACATTTAGCATAGTGCGGGTCGGTAATAACTGTTCAGCGTGACTTTCCTACTAGGTGTGGTGTGTATCCTCCTACAGCACAGAGCATTAGGCAATGGCATGAACAATTCCGAGAAACAGGATATTTATGTAAAGGCAAATCGACGGGCTGTCCACAGACGGGCTGAAACAGAAGTCGAACTCATCCGCCATAGTTCCACGAGGAATCCGTTTGAGAACTTCCCTTTCCTACAGTTCAGGACTGATTCGAACGGCTTCATTTACCAACTGTACGTTTCCAGTATGGGTTGCTATTCAAAATATTATGTACTCACTCTGTCCTAGAAGTTAGAAATGGGAATTTACGAATACCCGTTGTATGAGTCCAGACATGTGGCGAACCTCGATAGGGTCATTGGGTTACTGGTTACCTCAGCCGCACGTTTTTATAGTAATATTTGTTAGCATTCAGCCGAGTTTTCGTCCTAAATTCAGCTCAACAACGCGCTTCAAGAGACACTAGTCTCATCACCAGGTTTTAGAATATAGTTCATGGGGTTAAAACGCTGAAAAGCTAACCAAGACAACAGGGATGTTCATAAAACAAAACCGAATAAAGACACATTGGACCATGGGTCGTAGTCTTACATTAAAGTCCATGACTTCTGTCAGTGGTCGTCCCATTTCACACCACACACTACTCTAGGCTCCTGATCCTGCTGATCTTCTGTGGCCTCCCAGGGTGTCACCACGTATAAAAGGCTATAAGGCAATACCATATCAGGGGTGTGATAAGATTGAAGATTTCGTAACAGATTTCGTAACTTCTTTCATGTTAATCGTTGTTTTTTGAAAGTGAATAATTGAGTCATTGACGATTTACGCAATAAAAAAACTGCACTCATTACGTTTTTAATGCATAACAAGACATGTTTCGAGAAATCGTTCTCATTATCAAATGCAAATACTTACACTGACATTTTGTGTGATGACTGAGTTTGTGTCGTTCTGCCCTATTGGCCAACAGTCATCTTTTTGTTGTTTTACTGCAATCAGAAAATCAAGAAATGTAAATATTGTGCTTTTTTTACGTGCAGTAGAAGTTCTTGTCTGTGTACTGATAGAACAGTGTCTCATTAATCCTGCTCAAATACACACACACCAAACCGTTAGTGACACCATTTTGTTATGTGAAATCAAAATGTTGCGTTAAGGTATTACAACAGTAAGGCTTCTGAAAGGTTTCGGATACAACGAGAAGTGTTTCATTTTTCTTGTAGTAAATTATTTACAACAAGTTTTCAATTTTAACTTCATACTAACACTAATGACTATTTAAAATATCGATTCTGCTTGATACGCTGAGTGGTATGTATGAAGAAATGCACGTATTTATGCATTTGCTATAGTTATTATATAAATGAGAAACATTTGAAGAACTTAATTTTTTCACTATCTATGTTACAAATGAGAAATTTCTCTCCTTGCTTTCTGTGATGTGCAAAAATTCTCACCTCCTCAGTAAATCTATTGTATGTGATATGTGGAGGTTACTAGAACTAATCGTCAAACATAAGTGCTTTGCCTTCAGTGGTAATATTTGTCAATAATCAGATGGGCAAGCAATGGGTTCATGCATATGTGTACACTAGCAGACATATCCATTAACCATGTAGACCAGAAAACATTCAGCAACCAGGAACCTTGTTTAAAAACAGTCTACTACAAAAGATATGTAGATGATTTTTTAATATTAGTCAAAAGTGACACCAATGACACAACTAAAATCATAAATTTGTTCAGTAATGCATACAAGAAAATAAATTTCACAGTTGAGCACCACAAAAATGATAGCATTAGTCTTCTAGATCTGTCTATAGGAAACCACCACAAAAGGCGGTCAAGATATATAGAAAAAGACAACTATGTATCTTGACTGCTTACTGGTTGTAGATTGCCTGGCTTTTGCAGACGACATGGTGTTGATTGCTGATTTTCTTGAAACGGAAACAATGCAGGTAAACTTCTCAGAAAACAGGCAGCGAAAGTGGGTCTTCAAGTGTCGCTGTAGAAAACTGAGTTCTTCACCAACATTGAAGAAGCTGACAAATAGATGTTACCAGACCAGAAAAATATCAAAAGGACTGAGATATTTAAGTATCTAGGTGAATGGATTGAACCCAACTTATCAGAAAAAGTCGTTCAGGAGAGTCAACAAGTTGGAACTAGCCTATCGATTGACTATGAACACGTACATCATGAAATGCCTGTCACGCAACCTGAAACTGAAGCACGACACATCAGTCATACGACCAGAATCCCTGTATGCCATGGAATGTGTTTTTTAATGAAGCGGAGAAGTCTGATGGAGAAATTGGAAGTCAGAGAGAGGAGAATCCTCAGGAAGATACTAGGCCCGGTGGAAGAAGCTGGGGAATTCATATCGAGAGGCTCTCAAACTGTGCAAGAAAAAGAAGGGTAGCTTTCTACAGCCATGTTCCAAGATTTCCTCTAAATAGATTGACGAACCGTCTGTTCACCTTATGGGAAAACAAGAAGTTTCGCACCCCTTGGCTGACAGAACCCGAGAAGGACATTAAAGAACTGGGAATAACTGATCTCCAGAACATACAGTCTGTGAGACACACCCTGATGGAAGTCCGAGGATATTAGGAAAAGCCCCAAAGGAAGGAGTTACACCGACAGAGGATTCGACAGTACTGGGCAAAGATAAAAGCGCAACAGTTGAACAAGCGTGGTCCAAAGTAGGCCCATTCGAAACAAGAGGAAAAAGACAACTTCCAGCATCACAATCCCTACCACTTCATGTCACCCAAATATACCCAAGAAGGCTGCACACAAAAGAACGGTACATAGAGTAAAGAAAATTTATTTGAACTAGGAGAACAAGATGAAGGAACCGTATATCATTAAGCAAATTGCACCATCTAATAACATCCACAGCTCAATGACAGAAAAAATGGAGAAACAAATAAAATAGAAAGAATTTCATAGCTCTGTTAAAGTAAATTATCGTACATTCAAAAGTGTGGCCAGCAAAAAAGTAGGATACCAATTTAAGTCACTTTCTCAGTAAAACAACTAAAACCAGCAGAAATTAGTTCCATCCTTACAACAATAAAAAAGATGTATCTCTGGCTCAGGAATACATGAAATACATTTAAAAATTGTTCAGTTTACTGTCGAGGGCAGGCTGGGAAGAACTTCGAGACGAAACACACTGAATATATCAGCTGCAACACAGATAACCAATTCACAAAATAAGCCTTGGCAACATGCATAAAAACACTGGACACTCATTCAGAAACATAGAAAGAGATCTTAAGATACTCCATCACTTCTAGGAATCACATAAGGTGGAGCTAATGAAAGTACTGATAATTTTGTGCACCAAAAAATTCAAGGAAAAAAAATTGTAAATGGTAAACTAGATGGTGAATCGATTAATGTACTTATAACTTTCATCCGTTTATAATAACTACTGCAAGTCCACAAATATGTTAATTCCTTCATACATACCACTCAGTATTTGCAACATAATGATATAAAATAATGTATAGAGCATAAACAGTCAGTAGTCTTATAGTAGAGGCTGTAGGTGACAACGTGATGTATATAATGTAATTCACGAAAAATGTTACATCTCTGAATTTATCCAAACTCTTTCGGAAGCGTTAGTGTACCTATACACCACATTTAGTTCCTCATAAACGGCGTCCGTGATGATAGTTTGCGTGTGTGCGTATTTATACACATCGCAAGAGGGGTAGTATCTGAAAGTAGGCAGACAGAAAATGCTATTTTCTAACAGTAGCATTTTAATAGTCACAAAAATGTGAATTTTATGACAATAGTAAAACCACAAAAAGGTAACAACAGGGTAAGAGGGGCAGTACAACACACACGCAAACATTACAAAAATTAACAACATAAGAAATTTTTACTTAATAATGAGAATAAATACTCGAAATGTTTCGCATTATGGAGCTAGAAATGTATCTGTTGCTGTGATTTGTTCTTTAAATGCAAAACAGAACATGATATTAAACTGTGCTTATTGTCTCCAAAATTGGGGATGAAGCAACAAAAGTTCACTTGGTGCCTTGTGTACGGTAAGAAAATGTGACAGGATTGTTGCGATTCACTTTGTATATGAATAACCTTGTGAAAATCTTCTGTAATGCTTTTGTGTTACTCGAGGGAAATGAAATTGTGTCAAGATATGTAATGTGCAAATTAATAACACTTGGTGGCAAGAGAGGTCCCTTAACTGTTAACAGAAGCAAATACATATTAAAGCACGTCAGTTGATCAAATGTCTCGGCATTATTTGTTAATCCTACCGACAAGTGCTGAGACATTAATAGGACATATTTAAGATGGAGCGACCACAAAAACCAATCGTTTTGGGGGAGTCAGGAGTGGCACTGCTATTCGTTTGAAGTGCACTCAGAAATTGTAATACATCCATGAAAAAGTCTGCCTAAAATGTACACTTCGAATACATTCTTGTGAACAGTTGATCAAACCGGGGATCTTACAAGACTCGGTTAGCGTAAGAGATAGCAAAGATTTGAAGGAAAGGTGCACAGTAGGGTGCGGAGATGTGTGGTCAGCTCGGAGGTCTCACAGTGATGCTCGAAGGTCTCCAGGAAGACACTACAGGAAAGAAATCATGTTTACTTTTAATATTTGGAGAACATTCGTCGCGAGAAAGGTGTAACCCCATTAGGGCTATCCAAATAAATCTCACGTAGCGATCTTGAGTATAATATTACAATTTCGTTTTTTAAGAAAGTGAGTCGTATTGACCTCATAACTAGAACGCCATCTACTAATTAAATGGAAACAACACCAACGGATTCTTTTGCTCTCTGTACACACGAGGAACCGGGTATGGGTGTATACAGTGTGAACCATTTCTTAAGGTATTCTGAATTCAGAAGTTTATGCCCTGCTTCACTGCTTAATTTTTATTTTTATTTATTTATTTTTTTAGCCTGTACAAGCACCTCTCTAAGTCTTTAGATCCCTCTTGACAGCGAGAAGGCAGACTAATGATGACATGTTCGCTATTCAGAAGGACGATATTCTGTTGAATCATCCTCATGACGTAAAGGACATCTGATAGTCTGCCACATTTGATTTTCTAATATATTTAATCCACTAGAAATATTCGAAACAGTTGGCTGATTACCACAGATAAGCTTCATTGTGAATACTATCCATACTATCTGATTTTCATATTATTCTGTACTAGGGTCCTACTGGTAGTATACGTTTATTTGGTACCAAGTAAAGTAAATGTACGCAATTCAACAATAGACTTGTACTAATTACTGTATTATATTTGTAAGTCTGTTTTCATTGCCTAAATATAAGAGTAAGAGGAACTGGAGTAACTCTCTCCGTTTACCCAGCACGGTATCTCATACCTCCGGATCTCACTCCTGAGAGAATAAGGTTCTTGTAAATATTACACACTTATTCTAATCTCATCCGAAATTCGATGATCTTCTTAGGGTGATATGAGGTCGTTCATTTTGTTTTAAATGACCTCATAAAATTTATTTGTTCTTCATGGAAAATTGTATTCCATTCAATTTCACATTATGATGTCTACACATAGAATATGCATTTCTGTAATATTTGCAATCACAAATTGTAAGATTTGTGCTGAAAGCTTCAGAAATGGAAATATAGTTCGAGTATTAGATCACATTTGATGTTGGTATTCCAACATACGTAATGACTTGTATTCGCTCAGCGTTATCGGTTCTCCATATTGTCATGTTAAGAGCCGCTTTGACACATGAGTTGTCGAAATAAAGAAATATTAAAACTGAACCGAAATAACAGTTGTTATGCGTACTGCTAGAGATATTTTCACAAATTACCAGAGGAGGCCGGAAACAATGTAACGGAACAATTATGTATTGAGAGCGTGAATCCCTTACAATCATGTTAATTTTGGAGACAGGTAGCGGAACAGTGATTTATAAAGTAAGGGTAGTGATGAGTGAAAGAATGTGATTCTGTCAAGTACCATTACGTATCACAAGGAAAACTTCGCGTCACCAGTTATCTATTGTAAACTGCTGATAGAAGAGTAGCAAGTGCTTTCGCATACTGAATGTAGAATTGTATTGGTATTCCGTCTGGTCCAGTGACCTTTCGTGTTAAACATCTTCAGTTACTTTTATATTCCATCATACCTTATTCGATATCTTCCGTTTTTATGCTCGTGTGACGGTTTAATGGAGGAATTACGGTCCACTCTTCCTCACAGAAACTGTTTTGCTAAAAATGTTTACCTCTTGCTACTCTAATTTCAGGTTTATTCAGTTTTTGTTTGTCTTTGAGGCTTTGGCTCCTTTTACACTTACAGTGAAGCTCTCTTCGTTTTCGTGACCGATTTCTAAGACTGATGTCAAACAACTACGGGTCTTTTATGTCCCTCACAACTTTGCTCGGCACATACCTGTGACAAGTTTATTGTATAACAGTCAAGAACTTCGTACAGTGTTGAAGATGAAATTTTCATGGGGGACTTTCAGGTGATGTGAATTGTGTTTCTTTCGCTCTTGCTAGCAGAAGTACCTTTCTGTCTTTTCTTATATTGCTGTTTATAGCAGTAATAAGTGATACTGTAATGGCATTATGGCCATTCATTCGTCATCCTACGCTGAGTAGAAAATTTCTCTTCCCTTTGTCACCAGGAGAACTAAGACGTTACCTATGCGAATATTTTCACTGATTACCTATTCAATGTAAGTTTCGGATAAGGCATTTAAAATAATTTCACACTCTTCCTTGTCTCTACTACCACCGTAATCACTTGAGTCTCCCAGTACATAGTTAGTTAGTTGAAATCCCCACATAATACTATGACACGATCGTGTCATTTACGCCACGTAATATAGTCTGTGTTCTCCAATCCATCTAGTAACTCTGTGTTCGGCGATACAACAGTGATATGGGAAGTGGTGAATAGCGGTAGATGCAGGTGTGTAACTCAACGTGGAAATAAATTCGCTGTTGATATCCCTGCATCTAGCCGCTGTCTTCTCTGTCTACCAGTCGTGTACCTGTGATACATGTGCCGTTGTATGCAATAACAAGTTATGAAGTTATGTTTGAACAAAAAAGTATCAAAATAGTCGGTACTTAATGTCGTTACATTGAAAATTGTGTTGTGGCTGAGGGACAACTTATCGAGTCGTAGTAACAAGTCTATCTATACTGGTACGCAACTGTCTGTAATACGACAAGGGTATGCTGCTGTTATGTATATCTTATTTGAGTTACATCATCTTACAACTAAATTATTATGAAAGTAGTTGGAGAAATGTCTAACCTACAAGAGTTGTGCGAAGAGTTTGGCAACGTATTAAAAGTTAACGCCGCTTGATTCTGAGAAAAATATCTTATGTGGCCATGTCACATCCCACCAGTTTATTGTTAAACTTCACTTTTAGCACAAAGGTTTTATAAAGGAAAATTACAACTATTTTGGAATCCACCACATTTGCATATTTCGTAGCTAGTCCAAAATGATGATCGTATTAAATTACTATCTTCCAACATGTTACAAGTGTTGGCAACCACAGAAAGATTATCACGAATCTAATCCTCCTCTATACAGAGTATTTCAAAGCCAAATAGATAAACGATGATACCTCAGGTGGTGGGTCTTGACAGATGAAGGTTAGATTTTATGAGATATTTTGGAGTTAATAGTGGTATTCTGTGACCATTAAAAGTGACAACGGGACATAAAATACAAAAGGGATGCAGATGTTTGACATAGCAGTTATTACAAAGGCAGCTGAAATAACCAGAAATGTTAATGATCCAGAAGAAAATTTTATTGATTTACCACCGTCTGACACATTTCTAGTGATGTCAAAAACATAAACATTATTCCGAATCTGATTCTCCTCTAGATCTGTTATCTATAAGCTAGGCACTGATATGCTGAAGGAGGTGTTCTGGTTCATGGTTGATGAATGCCGGTCTGTCAAAGTGAAAGTTAAGAAGGCTTAGACACCACTTCATCTAACCGCCGTCCACAACGTCGTTAACCGCTAAAAAAAAAAAAAAAAAAAAAAAAAAAAAAAAAAAAAAAAAAAAAAAAAAAAAAAAAAAAAAAAAACGGTGATACAGAAGAGTTTGGGAAACCAGTCTCCTTCCATATTCAGTTGCAGGACTGTGGAACAGTTTAGATGCAATTATTAATAAGACTATTTTCTGTATTAGAAGTTTCACAGCATTATTATAATAAAATAATACACAACTCTATCTCTAAGTCTTCAAAATCCTACTGCTGTTGAGAGTGCAGGCTGACGATAATGTTGTCATTAATATTGTCATTACAAGGCACGTGAATGCTCTATTCTGGCACCAGTATGACTATATGAAGCGTAAATGTTTGCCTGTTGTGCTCCTCATTTGTATTTCAATCGCAGGAACAGAAGAAAATACTTCGGATTATATATTGTGAGAGAAAATTGATTTCTCATGAGCTGAGAATGTAACAACAAAAACTGAGTTCGAAGGACCATAGTGAGAAGAATTTATAGTAGTAGAACCATCCTGCGTGATGCAATATCTTGGTTCAGTAGCAAAATGAACAAAAGCAGAAGGTGCCCCTCATCAGGTGGCAGACAAGGCCGCTGTCATTTCCATAAAAATAGAGCCGTTTGTCCAATGGATGTTAATGACAACTGCTACTCTGCGATTGGGTAATTGCAGGCTGTAATTTAAAAAATAATACGTAGTAGATGTTGTTGTTGTTGTTGTGGTCTTCAATCGTGAGACTGGTTTGATGCAGCTCTCCATGCTACTTTATCCTGTGCAAGCTGCTTCATTTCTCAGTACGTACTGCAGCCTACATCCTTCTGAATCTGCTTAGTGTATTCATCTCTTGGTCTCCCTCTACAATTTTTACCCTCCACGCTGCCCTCCAATACTAAATTGGTGATCCCTTGATGCCTTAGAACATGTCCAACCAACCGATCCCTTCTTCTAGTCAAGTTGTGCCTAAAACTCCTCTTCTCCCCAATTCTATTCAATACCTCCTCATTAGTTATATGATCTATCCATCTAATCTTCAGCATTCTTCTAAAGTACCACATTTCGAATGCTTCTATTCCCTTCTTGCCCGAACTATTTATCGTCCATGCTTCACTTCCATACATGGCTACACTCCATACAAATACTCTCAGAAACGACTTCCTGACACTTAAATCTATCCTAGATGTTTACAAATTTTTCTTCTTCAGAAACGCTTTCCTTGCCATTGCCAGTTTACATTTTATATCCTCTCCACTTCGACCATCATCAGCTATTTTGCTCCCCAAATAGCAAAACTCCTTTATTACTTTAAGTGTCTCATTCCCTAATCTAATTCCCTCAGCATCACCCGAGTTAACTCGACTACATCCCATTATCCTCGTTTTGCTTTGTTGATGTCCATCTTATATCTTCCTTTCAAGACACTGTTCATTCCGTTCAGCTGCTCTTCCAAGTCCTTTGCTGTCTCTGACAGAATTGCAATGTCATCGGCGAACTTTAAATAGTTTATTTCTTCTCCATGGATTTTAATCCCTACTCCGAATTTTTCTTTTGTTTCCTTTATTGCTTCCTCAATATACAGATTGAATGGGGAGAGGCTACAACCCTGTCTCACTACCTTCCCAGCCACTGCTTCCCTTTCATGTCCCTGGACTCTTATAACTGCCACCTGGTTTCTGCAGAAATTGTAAATAGCCTTTCGCTCCCTGTGTTTTACCCCTGCCACCTTCAGAATATGAGAGTATTCTAGTCATCATTGTCAAAAGCTTTCTGTAAGTCTACAAATGCTAGAAACGTAGGTTTGCCTTTTCTTAATCTAGCTTCTAACGTAAGTCGTAGGGTCAGTATTGTCTCATGTGTTCCAATATTTCTACGGAATCCAAACTGATCTTCCCCGAGGTCGGCTTCTACCAGTTTTTTCATTCGTCTGTAAAGAATTCGCGTTAGTATTTTGCAGCCATGACTTATGAAACCGATAGTTCGGTAATTTTTTCGGTAATTTTCATATCTGTCGACACCTGCTTTCTTCGGGATTGGAATTATTATATTCTTCTGGGAGTCTGTGGGTATTTCGCCTGTCTCATTCATTTTGGTCACCAGATGGTAGAGTTTTGTCAGGACTGGCTCTCCCAATGCTGTCAGTAGTTCTAATGGAATGTTGTCTATTTCCGGGGCCTTGTTTCGACTTAGGTCTTGCAGTGCTGCGTCATACTCTTCAGGCAGTGTCATATCTCCCATTTCATCTTCATCTACATCCTCTTCCATTTTCATAATATTGCCCTCAAGTACCTCGCCCTTGTGTAGACCCTCTATATACTCCTTCCAACTTTCTGCTTTCCCTTCTTTGCTTAGGACTCGGTTTCCATCTGAGCTCTTGATATTCATACAAGTGGTTCTCTTTTCTCCAAAGGTCTCTTTAATTTTCCTGTAGACAGTATCTATTTTACCCCGAGTGATAATGTGGTACCAATCTGTCAGTCGGAATAAAACTGAGCTGATTAGTTTATTTAGGACATCATACGAAGGATATCGACAAATTGTCAGGCAGCTACATTTCTTCTGTTTAAGAGTGATGACACAATGAAAAACGAAATTAGTGTCTTTCGTACTGAGATATTTTCCGTGCGTTTCTCCAAAGTGAGGTCAGACGCCATAACATTTTTGATTAGGCTGATATTTTCAGATCTGTTTTGCTTTGTGTAAATATTGTTACTCGAAATAGATACCTCTTAAAACGTTTTAGGTGCATGTCAAAATGTCATTTGCATATTGCGTCTACTTCTTTGTTAGATACAACATTTATCTACAGAGAAGCATTATGTTCTCATCTGACAGAAACCAGCTACACCTTCTCCTCAAGTTAAAACACAAGAAGATTTTAACAAAAAGAGGAGAATGCTTCTTTTATGGTATGGGTAACTTAATTCTGTATTAGCTTTAGTGTTAAGAAGCTACAAAAATTTTGATACTTTACTCCTTGGCTCTAATGGAACTGATAAAGCTGCCTATGGAGAAATACCATTTATAGGTGAAGTGGTATGTAGCGGTATTTGGAGGTGTGTCAGTGAACGTAGAAGTAATTTCGTCTAGAGACCCCATGCATCAAGTCGCTATCCATTCCGCTCTCAGGCGAGATCCATCGCCACATGTGCCGTTCGAACGAACAACGTTTTATATTTGATGAAAATACATCAGAAAGAGTTAATACTTAACAGTTATCGGATTGGTGACGTTAATGTGAAATGTTATTAATTTCAGTCTTTGTAATAACGTAATAGTGTGCTATAAGTACAGATTTGCAGCCATGTATAGGACGTAGTAATCTCTGCTGTTATTAATACTTTCAGTGAGTTTCGTTATCTTAGAAAACTATTTCTTCGAAGCCAGCTGAATAAAGTTCTATCCAAAGAGAGGTTTGTTGCAATCTATATATGAGAGTGTCACCATTGTTTTGTGTATCCTTCTGTTTTCAGCCTCAGAAGTGTTACTACTATCAATAATAACTCACGTTCAAGTTGCTGTGGTGTGCAGTTAGCCGAATGGTTTTCTCTCTTTTAGTGAAGTTTCGCCATAAATCGTCCTCCCTCGCAGATTCAATTCCGTATTATCTCCGATCTACCAGTTGAAATTCTGTGTTCTACTGTAGTATTTCACTTAAAACCAAACATTCCTTCCCGTTTGAACAGTTAGACGTTCAAGTTTCCCTTTCGAACAAGGTTACGCTTCAGAATAGAGGTCAAATACGTCTCAAAAGAATTATGCAATTTGTAGCACTACAACGTTTTCCAGGCAGATTGATAATTGACGGTCAAGGAATAAAGGTTGTGGTATAGTATTTGATCAAGGACAGTTGCTTTAGAGATTTCTGTATATGATTTGCCATGCTATTGTTAACTGCATAGTTTACTTTGAAGCCTACTCCACTATTTCATGTTTCATATTTGTTGTATATAATCATAATGCACAACATCGTGTCTTATTGTTTAGACTCCTGCTGGCTGTGATATGGATAGCTACTCTTTTGTAGTTGTAACACGACTTAAATAACTATCTGGATCTATAAGTAATTATTTACTTAATGCATTCGAGGATTGCCTCACAGTGATGTAGTAGTTGCCACAGTAATATAAAAAAATCAATAGAACACATACTCGAAAATCTGGAATATGGTTTATAAGGATATGACACATGGCCAGCGTGGCATTGATGAAGGAACCGTCCGAGCATTCACCTGAAGTGATTTAGGAAATCTGATGAATCACAAATCAGTACTGTCGGACAATGGCAAGACCATGCACTCGAATGTAAGATCGGTGTAATAACAACTGCACTGCGACATTCAGTCGGTGCCTATGTTAAAGTGTTCTTTGATTCTCATTCATACATCTTCTGGTAACTAATAACATCAAAACAAAGTTTTGGTCTCCATCTCGTACACTGAAAGACCCGCTAATGCCTTCTGGTTCATGAAGAAGCTACTACGCTCCTTGCAATAACCCTAGACAGTACAGAATACCATTTCTTTGGCCAACAGTATTCAAGTTTCCTCTGAGTTTCCTTCGTTTGCTCCCCTCTGTTCGTCTGGAAAAATAAGACATTACTGCTATGCATTTTAGATCACGACACATGACTCTCTAGCAAATGCAATATTTCGAATCCACGCATTGTGTTTCTTCATGGATCTATTGTATCATAATCGTATTTACGTGTGGAGAGATTGGTCTTGTATGGAGAATGTGTAAGGATTCCCAGCGAAACCTCTGCAGCGTAGTCGAAACGACCTTGGCAACGTATGGGTTCACCCACATTCGTAGCCATTGATTTAGTCTGACGAAGAAAGGTATGCATGGGTACAAATGTTGCACCGCAGTTCCTTTTAACATCCACATTAGAACCTGACCATGCCTTCTTGTAAAAGGATTAAATTGTTATCGTGTACTGAATTGCGAATGGTTGTTGCGATTAATACCTTTCATTACTAGTTACTACTCTGAGTCCTTAAAGTATACAGGATGAGTCACCTCACGTTCCCGCTGGATATATTTCGTAAACCACATCAAATACTGACGAACCGATTCCACAGACCGAACGTGAGGAGAGGGGCTAGTGTAATTGTTTAATACAAACCATACGAAAATGCACGGAAGTATGTTTTTTAACACAAACCTACGTTTCTTTAAATGGAACCCCGTTAGTTTTGTTACCACATCTGAACATATAAACAAATATGTAATCAGTGACGTTTGTTGCATTGTAAAATGTTAATTACATCCGGAGGTATTGTAACCTAAAGTTGACGCTTGAAACCTCTGACGTTCAGTTCCGTGTTGTAACAAACACGGGCCACGGTCGGCGAGCAGCATCTGCAGGACATGTTTACGATGACGACCGTGTTTACGAGTGTGGCTGCAGTGTACTGTTGTGGTTTGGTCCAGCTGTCGCAGTGTCCGCATTATTGTTATTCTGCATTCGTCTCCGCACGCAGACCAACTGTAGTACACCGTGTTACCAGACGTCTGTGATAGTGTATTGTTGTAGGAACTGTGACCATGGTGTATTCGAACTCTGAAAATGCGGAGATGATACTCATCTATGGCGAGTGTCGACGAAATGCAGCTGAAGCCTGCAGGGTGTATACAGAACGGTACCCGGACAGAGGGCATCCAACGTGCCGCACATTGCAAAACATCTACCGCCAACTGTATGCAACAGGTATGGTCGTAGCACGCAAACGGGTCCGTAACAGGCCCATAACAGGAGAAGCGGGTGCAGTTGGTGTGTTAGCTGCTGTTGCCATGAACACGGGACATTGCGAGAGCCGGTGGATTGAGTCAAAGTAGTGTCATGCGCATACTGCATCGTCACCGCTTTCACCCGTTTCATGTGTCGCCACATCAGCATTTACATGGTGATGACTTTAATCATCGAGTGCAATTCTGTCAAGGGGCATTAACAGAGAATGCGTTGCAGTTCTACCTGTTTACCGATGAAGCGGGTTTCACAAACCACAGGGCAGTGAATCTACGGAACATGCATTACTGGTCCGTGGACAATCCTCGCTGGCTCAGACAGGTAGAGCGACAGCGACCGTGGACTGTAAATGTATGGTGCGGAATCATTGGCGACCACCTCATTGGTCCTCACTTCATTGCAGGGGCTCAAACAGCTGCAACATACATCGCGTTTCTACAGAATGATCTGCCAACGTTGCTCGAAAATGTCCCACTGGAAACGCGTCGACTTATGTGGTATCAGCATGATGGTGCACCTGCACATTCCGCAATTAACACTAGGCTGACCCTTGACAGGATGTTCGACGGGCGTTTCATAGGACGTGGCGGACGCATAAATTGGCCAGCCCGTTCTCCTGATCTTACACCTCTGGACTTCTTTCTGTGGGGTACGTTAAAGGAGAAGGTGTACCGTGATGTGCCTACAACCCCAGAGGATATGAAACAACGTATTGTGGCAGCCTGCGGCGACATTACACCAGATGTACTGCGGCGTGTACGACATTCATTACGCCAGAGATTGAAATTGTGTGCAGCAAATGATGGCCACCACATTGAACATCTATTGGCCTGACATGTCGGGACACACTCTATTCCACTCCGACCGCGGCCCGTGTTTGTTACAACACGGAACTGAACGTCGGAGGTTTTAAGCGTCAACTTTAGGTTACAATATCTCCGGATGTAACTAACATTTTACAATACAACAAACGACACTGATTACGCATTTGTTTATATGTTCAGATGTGCTAACAAAACTAACGGGGTTCCACTTAAAAAACGTAGGTTTGTGTTAAAAAACATACTTCCGTGCATTTTTTTATGGTTTTTATTAACCATTTACACTAGCCCGTCTCCTCACGTTCGGTCTGTGGAATCGATTCGTCAGTATTTGATGTGGTTTACGAAATATATCCAGCGGTAATGTTAGGTGACTCACCCTGTATATTTTAATAACGTCTTTGTTTCATTTGGACAATTTATTACACATATTTGAAGTATTAAAAATCATGTTTTGAGTATTTTTTCCTATGTCTTATACAGTATGGAAAGTCATTGATATATATGAAGAACATTTAGAACCGACCTTGACAAAATCTACTATCCTAAGGAGCACCTATGTTTGTATGTTGCTTGTCTCCTAACTTTGTTACAAAAACGTATCACAACAGCTGTCTGGATAAGATTACCTTTTGCACAATGGTTTCAAGGTAGGGCTGGAACCACTTGATCGCTAACTCCTCATGTTTCTGGCTTAGACGAACAAAATATCTTAGTCAATCAAAATATCTGAATGGCACTTACATTTTTCAACAGCTGTAAATAGCACTTTCGTGAACTTCGAAATAAACGATATTGTACTTTACGCACTACGGAAACCAAACTGTGGTTCGATAAATGGGTTGTATTTAATGATGTAACAATACGAAAAAGAAAAACCGGTGTGAATTTGGTAAGCTGTGCGAAAGGCGCCAATAAAAAGTCACTCATCATTATTTGTTTTATTTCAATGGGAAGACACCTGCGAAGCGAAATTGGTGTCACTTGTACTGAAAAGACAATGTTAGTCATTAATCTCCGTCGGTTTGTCCAATGAGAAGTCAAACGCCGTCTGAACAGTTTTAGGCTTATATTTGCAACTCTGTTTTGAAATGCCTAAAGAATGTCAGCAACAGTCAATATCACTTAAAACTTCTTACGTGTTAATCCAAATGTCATATACATATATCTGCCAGTTTCGCGTCACATACACTTCTTTGCACGGCAACATTAGGTGATTATGAGATTATACTGTCAGATACTTTTCACAAAGATAATGCAATTCTAGTGTCGTCTGTAGCAAACAGTTATGTCCTTTAACCCAAATAGGAAATGAAGCCTTATTTGCTAAGGTACTGTAATGTATGAGTACCGGTGTTACACCAGTATTAAATGCGATATTGTCTATGTGCCTCCAGTTAAACTAGTAACTCTGCATTGGGAGATATGACAATTGTATGTGAAGTTGTCGATAGCGATAGATGGAACTGTGTCAGTCAACGTGTAAATAAATTCCTTGACGACATCTCTCCATTTAGCCGGTGTCCACTCTGCTGCCGGTCGTGTTCCAAAGCCACATCAGTCGTCAGAACCAACTTAGTATTGTAATAAAAAAATCATAATCGGTATTACTAAAGAGGTATTGCAAATGTTAGTGGTATTTTGAAAATGCGATGTTACTGTAAAATGTGTTGTGAATGCAGCGTTGATACATGCAAATATGCAGATAGATTAAGAAATTTGTTGGGGCGGAGGAACAAGTTATCCAGTAGTAGTACTAACATTACAACGCGCTGTCTATACCTGTACGCAGCTATCAATAACGTGACAAGTGTTTGCTACTGTTATGTATATTTTTCATGCATTATGTCATCTTACAACAGTTGTGTCCGATTTCTTGGAGGATGTTAGTAATAATACAGTTTATTATAACACTCTGAAAATCAAATTCTTTATTAATTAGCAACAAAATTTATCTTTTATCGAGAGGTTCTGCTCTAGCAATCAAGCTGCAGACGAGGAGTTGCGGTTCTGAACGATCAGTCTTAGAAAGATCAGCCAATAAAATATTTGTAGACATTAATCACTGGTTCCTAGCCAATTCTTTGTCACTAAACTTTGAAAAAACACACTACATGCAGTTCAGAACTTGTAAGGGGTGTCCCAAGAGTATATGTCTAACATATGATGACAAGAAGATAGAAGAAGTGGACGGTGTTAAATTCTTGGGATTACAGCTTGATAATAAATTCAACTGGGAGGAGCACACCACAGAACTGCTGAAGCGTCTTAACAAATCTCTGTTTGCAATGCGAATTTTGTCAGACATAGGGGATATAAAAATGAAAAAGCTGGCATACTATGCTTACTTTCATTCCATAATGTCATATGGGATTATTTTCTGGGGTAATTCATCAAGCCAAGCTAAAGTTTTCCGGGCACAAAAACGTGCAGTAAGAATTATATGTGGTGTGAACTCAAGAACATCCTGCAGAAGCTTGTTTAGGGAACTAGGGATACTAACTACAGCTTCCCAATATATTTATTCCTTAATGAAATTTGTCATTAAAAATATATCACTTTTTCAAACCAACAGCTCAATTCATGGAATCAATACTAGAAATAAGAATAATCTTCACAAGGATTTAAAGTCACTTAGTCTTGTACAAAAAGGTGTGCATTATTCAGGAACACACATTTTCAATAACTTGCCAGCAGCCATAAAAAGCTTAACAACCAATGAAATTCAGTTTAAGAGAAGCCTAAAGGATTTATTGGTGGCCAACTCCTTCTACTCCATTGATGAATTTCTGAGGAAAACCAACTGATTTGTATATAAGTACAACATAACTTCTGCACAATTTCAGTGCAGTAATTTGTTCACTGAAAATTTGTGTGTGTGTGTGTGTGTGTGTGTAAGTATAATCTAACTTCTGCACCATTTCAGTGCAGTAATGTGTTCATTGTAAATAAGTATTACAGTAGTTGTATTACGTGTTTCTTACCTTATAAATAAATATAAAACTTTTTTATTTTAAATTCAGTGCAATAGTATTTGTAAAATGACTCTTAGTGTTCATTAAAAAATGACGATCATTCCACTTGGGACCTGTGGAATGGTACATTAGCTTATTTGTTTTAGTTTAAATATTTGTCATGTATTGTTGTTTTTCTGACATGTTCCACATCCTGGAGGGCCTCCTCACTACGGATCAATTGGAATGAAAGTAAATCTAATCTAATCTAAAAAAATGAGCCACTATTACTGAGTGGGGAATTGATACAAGTTTAGAATGGCCGTATTGCGGCTTCACTAGAGCCGCTTTAGACACAAGATCGTAGAGTCTTTTTCACACAGATCTCTTACACGTCATTCCATGTCAAACAGCCTAATTTCGAAGTATTTTCCTGTTGGAAATGACGGATTTCGAAGACTCTTTTTGTGAACATTCACGCATGCCCCCGGTGAACGTTGATAAGGTTTGATGTTCGTTAAAGCAGTATAGGCCGAGATATTGTCACTTGGTTTACTCCATTCACGTATCTCCGCAGAGATTGCGTGGATTTCTGGCAAATTTGAGCTGTTATATCTCGGCCAATAATTTGTGCAAAGAAATGAAGTTTCACCATCTTGTACAACTGGACTCGTTGTTTTATGAATAATAATGAAAAGAAATTTACAAGCCAAATTAAGCCAGAAAATGTTAGACAAAATCGCGTGCAAAAAAGGCGACCGAAAAATTGCATGCTTTGGCTTCTTATATGTCAGCGACTAAAGGTGTAACTAACGTAATAGTAGGCACGTAGTAATCTAAAAACACAAGTTTCCGAAACACATAGCTTCATTTTTGTACCATTTTCTGAAACTGAATAAATTAAAAGCGAAAGTACAAGATTCTGTAAAAAGGGCGAAAGTGTAGTATTCTCGACCTGATTTTGCAAAAAAATTATGTTCTATGAATTTTTCAAATTGACCTTATTAAAAAGGCCATGGTCTTAACCGCCTGAAAAGTGTATTTGATTATCCAACGCGGGATAACATTGCTAGGTAATTTGGATCGAAGTTGGGCGTGAAATTCGAGGAATGAAATTAATGTAAAATATCTATCCTTGTAGCTCATAGAGTAAACTCGCACTGAACATGAGACTTTCTACACAATAGCTCTGTAGTACAAGAACGTAGACTACAAAACTTCATTTACGTAATATTTTCCAATAATCTGAAAATTCGTTGAAACATAATGTTTTTTGTGAAAATAGTCTATATGTGACACTTTTTACTAAATGCGTTTTCTACTCGTGGTACAAAGTCAGTCTTACGCGAAATAACTTGCTTTCAGCGCTCGCAAAACTGTCTGCTTCATTTCCAAAATGGGCTACCAGTGCTACATAAACTAAGGCCAAGTACCCGGATAAATGGCACTGTGAATAACGATTTGACTTTGGCTTATTACATGTCGTTGATTAAAGGAAAAATAAACGTGAAACTTGGACACAACAACTTAGTAACATGAGGCTTTGACATACAAAAATCATTTACGTACTGCATTTAAATTTCTACAAAATCTGTTCAAATTTTGGTTTCTTAATTTAAGTTCCAAAGTCTTGTTGTGATGCCCGTTTTCCATAATTGATTTCAAACTAATCGCAGTTGGAAAGAGAGTGTCATGAAGGATTCATAAAATCACACTCGGTTTTCTAGTGCGGTAACGATACCTAGAATGACTGACAAATTCGAGGGAATGCACCATGGCAACAGGCTACATTGCAGCACACTGTTGTGCGTGTTTCGTTGCATATGGTTTTTATTTTTAAATTGACAGATAGTATCACACTGTAGAGCATTGGTGCATGGTGACATTGTCACCACCGAAACAAGAATATGAACCGGCAACACCATCTCCATAGCTGTGCATTATCAGGCATGGGTGGGTTTTCTTCTTTCAGATCCCGTAGCCTGTAATTTGGTTTCTTAATTTGAGTTCCAAAGCCTAGTGGTGATGCCTGTCTCCTTACAAGGTCATTTACCAAGTAGCTTATCTCTGTTTCTTAAATCTGTAATAATGTCTCACACAGGTGGCAAGCAAATCTGATACCAAATTGGATTTTAAATTTCTCAACATTTCTGTTCACATTTTTCAAATTATGTTAGCCCCTTTCTGCTTTTAATTTTCCGAAAACTGATACTGTAAGCTAGATGATGACACTGAAGAAACAGAGGGTATAGAAATGTGGTGTTTTTCTGGTTCTCAGCATCCTGTCTTTCGAGTCAACAAAATGGATCAACATGGCCTTGAGGATGCTTGATTTCCTGTCTGTCTGGTTTTTCTACGACTGTTAAGACTCCTTTTTGTTAGAACCGGGTAGAGGTACCGCGTTCAGATTTATGTCATATACTGAGGTCTACGGTCCCGTGGCGGCGTGAAAACTTAGGCTTCTACGACTACGCAATCGAAAGATACGGCTGTCTGTAAAGATCCATTTTCTGAAGAAGGAGTACAGACATCTAATAGAAATATGTGTTAAATACTAAGGTCTACAGGTACGGCTGTCTGTAAAGATCCCTTTTCTGAATAAGGAGTACAGACATCTAAAGAAATATGTCTTAAATACTAAAGTCTACAGCTCATTGGGATGTAAATAATTGTAGCTCCTAAGTCAGTGTCTCAAAAAGCTCTCGGACATGAATGTGGCATATATTGATACTTGAAATTCAACCATCAAAACTATAAATGAAATGTGTATATACATGCCGGGCCTGATTGTTTAGTGGTAAAGTGCATATGTAGAAAGTGAGAGGTCGAGAATCGTATCTCGGTCGAACCACTGATATTTCAGGGTTTCTTTTTTCTTTTTTCTTTTTTTTTTTTTTTTTTTTTTTTTTTTTTTTAATCGAAGCCCTCACCTCTCAACGATGTGACGAGGAGGCAGGAACAACACGTAGTCTGGCATCCACATTAAATTGTAGCTCTCATTTCCGCAGATGGGTAACTGGTGTATGGTATGGACATGCAAGTCGCCGAAGAGGCATTGAAGAGGGTGACTTGCACCAGGCACACGAAATTAGAGAGATCTATACACACAATTACGTTTGCATAGAACCTTCAAAGCAAGTTCCACGTAACCAATTTAATTGTTATTTAGTTAGTAGGAAAACAGGCAAATAATTGACATTAGTTGATATGTGAGGAAACTAAAGAATTAAAGACCCATCAAAGGAAAGTGTACTAATCGGTATCATGCTGTAAAAAAGTATTAAAAGAGTGGGATATCGTGCGATGTAGTGTGAGATGGAGGACCCAGAACGAGCTATATAAAAGAAACCAGTCAAAGCTGAAGTTATGCTGTGAAACACACATACATTTGTCACAACTTTGAAAGCAAGCAGTGGGATACAGTGTTGTACTTCGCAACACGTTTCAAATTTTACCTTCTAGGCAGCCATGTAACAGGTGTTTATGTATCTTCTCATTTTATTTCTTAAATGATAGCATTCATACTGTGTGCTGCACTATTGTTTTTCGAGTTTCAATAATTACTCCAGAAAAGTTAAGTTTTTCCGAAGGTGGAGAACTGTTTCCAGGTACAATTTGATCCTTCACCTAAAAGCAAAATCCTGTTTAAACTTATTAAGTGGTGTAGACTGGAAAATTTGGTAAATGTATTATTTAATAGTATGCGTGTTACATTATTAGTCAACTGCGCCCATTGAAGGAACTCAATTCATTTGCATACATCACTTTATCAGTGGTAGTAGAAACTCAGTTTCAAGGTACAAGATGGTGTACGTCTGATGAAATATGGCTTTACCGTGGACACGTTATGTAACTAGTTTTAAAAATATACACAGTTTTACTCTCCATTAATTCTGTAACCTATGAATTACCAGCATCCTTCGAACAGCTTTAATATACTTATTAAGAAAAGAAAACCTGTAAAGAAACGACTGATCACGAAGTTACACAAATTTGTCACATATTGCTGTTCATACAGGTATCGACTGAAAATTTCACTGCGCAGGTTTTAATGATAATGTACAGCGTATGTGTCGATATCACAGAATACATTCTTCGCAAATTTTACTCCGTGTACGTAATTGGACAGTAACTACACTTGGGTGAGAGTTGCGTGAATAATAGAAGCTGATGTCAGTATTTTAGAGACGACGAGTAGTTGGGCTCAAAAGTCCGGTTGGAATAATCGATTAATCGCTCGACTTCTCAATAGGTGCGATGCCACTGTTCAATGATGTTGGAGAGAAGGGATGAGTCATGACCGAACACATTGTCTAGAAGAAAGCGGTCGACCTAGAGAGGCGACAGGGCGTGAGGACCAAACAATAGTCACAGAGCACTCAGAGCCCCGTATTCAGCTATATCTTCGATCCGTCGTGCAACTGGTGTTTCAGTGATCGCAAGGACCATTAACAGGTGACTCATAGAATGAGCTCATGGTGCACCTTACGCAGACTATGATTGATCTCTGTCCACTAACAAGTCCGTTTGAAGTGGCTTCAGGTGCATTCGGTCTGGAACCTCATTAGCTGGAATATATTAGCCTTTGCTGATGCATTCCACTTGGAAATGAGACCTGATAACCAGCAAATACAAGTCTAGAGATGACCGAGACAGCGGTTGGATACCAACCAGATTGTCGCCCGCCATACGACACGACATACAAGGGTGTTGGTCAGGGCTGCCATTCCATTTCATAGCAGGATTCCAGACTGTCATCCACGCTAGAGCTCAGCGGTACGTCGACGATATTCTGGGCCCCGATTCGTTGCCTTTAATGGCAGGCCGTACTGGGCTTACATTTCAACAAGATAATGCCCGCCCGCACATGAGAGAATTGCGAGAATTTGCAGCAGTTGGGCTGGCCCGTCCAACCAGATCGAAATGTTGTCTATATAAAGCGCCAGTTGGACACAATTTAGCACCATAGCCATCAAGAGCGCATGCAATAACTCTGTCAGTCAGTCGGGGAAGAATAACGGATTTAATAAGGGCTAAAGGTGAACCGAAGCGTTAGTGACTTATTCAATTCGTAAAGCTCCTTGTCTTTGATAAATCATCCGGTCCTTCTTAAGCTGCAATAATTTGCATATCTGTACACGTACATCACATATACCAATTTTCGTCCCACTCAGATAATTCCTTCGTGGGGCTACGATATTTTTTATCTTAGAGTATATTGTGTAGCACTATTATATAAAGAATAATTATTAATACTGACTAGGCAACATCGTGTTCCTAGGTACACTATATTTCAGGTGCAATTATCTCTGGTAATGTCCAAAAATAATAATTAATTTCTATACTAATGTTAGCCCTAAAATAAATGATGTGCACTGTATCCCAGATTTCCTATAATAGAAAACAATATCCTATCATACTGCATTATGATTGTCGTTTGCAATACGAAGGCATCATGAGCAGCGTAACTAGTGTCTTTCACACTACAAGTAAATACGACACCGCTGTTATAAGTCGATATACACGGTGATTATAATTAAAGTTAAACATTCAAACGGCTGTAGAGATAACACCACTGGTCAGAATGACATCACATTGCAATGGAATATTATCGGATAAGGGGAAAAAAGTATGGCAGAAGAAAAATAAGTAGTTTCAAAATGTAGCAATAGATGGCGGCCGGCCGGAGTGGCCGAGCGGTTCTAGGCGCTACAGTCTGGAACCGCGCGACCGCTACGGTCGCAGGTTCGAATCCTGCCTCGGGCATGGATGTTTGTGACGTCCTTAGGTTAGTTAGGTTTAAGTAGTTCTATGTTCTAGGGGACTGATGACCTCAGAAGTTAAGTCCCATAGTGCTCAGAGCCATTTGAACCATTTTGAACCAATAGATGGCGCTGTAAGAAACATAATTTAATAGTGGTCGACTACAAATTACAAATCAATCATAAAATAATTCCTAAGGTGTATGTTTCAAGTTAAACAAACTGTATTACTCAGTGTGCATGGGTGTACAGATGTGATACTGCTAGTTACGTAAGCCCATCTACAAAAAGCAAGGTCATATCACATCCTATAGGAAAAATCGATTTTTAATTGGCCGGAGGCCAAAAAACGCACAAAAAGCATGAATCACATCGGTTTTTAACGGTCCTGAGGCCAAAAACCCCATAAAAAGCATCAATCACGTAGGGTTTTAGTTGTCCTGAGGCCAGAAACCGCATAAAAAGCATGAATCAAAATCATATCCGAATATTAAATCTCGTGTGACTGGCGCACAACATGTTGAATATGCTGTTCACCGTTTCCTGCAACAGGTTGAAATCGAGAAACAGCCTGTTCCATAACCGATCGAAATGTTTCCGGGGTCAAGTTCAGAATGTGTTTCGCAATGCGTGCCTTCGATGCAGCTAAGTTTAAAGTCGGCACACTGAACACAACATCTTTCAGATAGCATCACAGCCAGAAGTCCCATGCATTAAGATCAAGTGATTGTACAGCCTGGCTGTAGGGTAATGGCGGCTGATAATTCTACCATTTCCGCTACAGCAGCTACTTTACTGGATTTGCAATGTGCAGAGGTGCGCCATATTGCATAAAAATGATCCCATCCACATATCTACGGTGTTGGAGAGCTGGAATGGCGTGGTTGCTCGAAGGACACTCATAGCGTTTACCAGTGATGGTACAATTAACAGGAACTGGATGCAGCGGCCTCTTGGAAGAAATATGAACCTATGATGAATGTTGCTGTACACCTGCATCATACAGTGATCTTTTCAGGATGAAGTGGTACTAAGTGGCTTGCGTGTCGACTTTCCGATGCCCGTAATTTATGTTTCTGTCTATTGACATATCCTGTCAGATGGAAATGAACTTCGTCTATGAAGAAAATCTCCCACGGCCAATCATTGTTCACTTCCATGAGAGCAAGAAATTCTACAGCAAAGGTGTCTCTTACTGGTAGGCCAACTGGAAGCAACTCGTGCACATGGGTAATTTTGAATGGATAGTAAAGAAGGATGTTTCGTAGGACTTCACGTACCGTGCTTACGGGTATGTCCAATGTTCGGGCAATTCTCCGTGCACTTTCACGTTTGCACACCACCTCTCTTCTAGTCCTGCATTGCTGTGGCCACTGCTTCCACTGACGTCGAATCAATTCGTTTCCTCCCTCTAACCGGTTGCACACCAAAAGAACCTGTCCAGTTTCATTTTCTGCAGACCCACGGCAGTCGGCGGACCAGCGCCTGTTTTCCATCCCTTCAGTCTCGCGAACTTCTGCAGAGGCATGTGTGCACAGTCATCATTCTTGTAATACAGCTTTACAAGCAGAGCCTGATCCTATCTTGTGACAGTCACGGTGAACGTCGCGGACGCGGTGGGAGGAAAAGCTGTTTACCCAGCTCGTTTATACCACCTTCAATGGGTCGTGTGCATGACAGGTATTTTCATATACGTATTCTGACACATACATCGCCAGCTATTAATCAATTTTCGCACTTTTTTTCTTCTGCCATACGTTTACCTCTTCTTCGAAAATATTCCGTTGCAATTTGACATCATTCTGATCGGTTATGTTATTTCTACAGTGTTTAAATTTAATTATAATCACCCTGTATACAGTGTCTCTCTCTTAATGATCGTCAGATGCTGTTACCGAAGAATTTTTGATATTTTTCTGTTGTCATTTTTCTTCATCACATGTTAAATGCCAAGAATGAAATGCAGACATTTTTATTTATTGTTACGTACAACATATATCTACACATCAAAAAAAGTTTTGCATCAACCTGGTTCCCAGATATATTGATGATAAACGTAGACAGTGGATATTGTATCACAGACACCGTACCTTTGACTGTTGAGAGATCTCACTAAACCCATCCGCCGGCCGGTGTGGCCGTGCGGTTTAGACGCTTCAGTCTGGAACCGCGTGACCGCTACGGTCGCAGGTT
Organism: Schistocerca americana; assembly: GCF_021461395.2. Classification (NCBI taxonomy): domain Eukaryota; kingdom Metazoa; phylum Arthropoda; class Insecta; order Orthoptera; family Acrididae; genus Schistocerca; species Schistocerca americana. The sequence goes on from NC_060130.1 coordinate 483,190,937, forward strand.
CGAATCCTGCCTCGGGCATGGATTTGTGTGATGTCCTTAGGTTAGTTAGGTTTAATTAGTTCTATGTTCTAGGCGACTGATGACCTCAGAAGTTAGGTCGCATAGTGCTCAGAACCATTTGAACCATTTGAACTAAACCCACCCAAAGATGTAAATACTATGCATGAGCAGCGCCTGCCTGTTAGATGGAGGGGTTGTGACAGCCGATCGGTGCCAGTCATTCACCAGAAAGGAGGTAACAGATCGTGTTGTCTGTAGTTCAACCATGCCTAGACGGTCATTACCGCCGTTCGATCGCGTCCGCAGTGTTACTATGTGCCAGGAAGGGCTCTCAACAAGGTAAGTGTCCAGGCATCTCGGAGTGAAACAAAGCGATGTTGTTCGGACATGGAGGAGATACAGAGAGACTGGAACTGTCGATGACATTTATCGCTCATGCCGCCCAAGGAATACTACTGCAGTGTATGACCGCTATCTACGGATTATAGCTCAGAGGAATACTGACACCAACGCCACCATGTTGAATAATGCTTTTCGTGCAGTCACAGGACGTCGTGTTACGACTCAAACTGTGGGCAATAGGCTGCATGACACGCAACTTCAGCCCCGACGTCGATAGCGAGGTCCATCTTCGCAACCACGACACCATGCAACGCGGTACAGATATGCCCAAGAACATGCCGAATTGACCACTTAATATTGGCATCACGTTCTCTTCACCATTGAGTCTTGCATATTCCTTCTACTTCACTACCGTCAGCGACGTGTTTCTAGGCACCCCAGTCAGGCTGAAAGCCTTAAGACACACTGTCCAGCGAGTGCAGCAAGGTGGAGGTTTCCTGATGTCTTGAGGTGGCATTATGTGGTGCCAACGTACGCTGCTGGTGGTCATGGAAGGCGCAATAACGGCTGCACGATACGTGAATACCATCCTCCTACTGATAGTGCAACCATATCGGCAGCACATTGGCGAGTGATTCTTCTTCATCAACGACAATTCGCACCCCCATCATGTATATCTTGTGAGTGATTTCCTTGAGGATAACGACTTCCCTCGACTTGTGTGACCAGCATGTTCTCCAGACATCAACCCTATCGAATCTTGCCTGGGATAAATTGAAAAGGACTATATATGGTCGACGTGACCCACTAACCACTCTGAGGGATCTTCGCGGAATCGCCGTTGACGAATGGGACAATGTAGACCAACAGATCATTGTTGAGCATGTGGATAGTGTGCCATGATGAATACAGGCATGCATCAATGCAAGAGGACGTGCTACTGGGTATTAGAGCTACCGGCGTGTACAGCAATGTTCACCACCACCTCTGAAGGTCTCGCTGTATGGTGGTACACCATGCAATGTGTGTTTTTCATGAGCAATAGAAAGGGCGGAAATGATGTTTCTGTTGATCTCTACTGGAATTTTCTGTACAGGTTCCGGAACTCTTGGAACCGAGTGATGAAAAACTTTTTCTGATGTGTGTGTCTATTATTAGGAGAGAAATTTTATGTGAACATCCGACAGACTCCAGTAGCAATCATTTTTCAAGTTCAGTCATTTTAGGTATCAGGCATGGCAGAACAGTAACTTTATAAAAACACGGCTACTGGCAAGTTTATCTTCTAGGGAATTTACGACAGTAGACAGTGAGGTCGAAACTGTGCAATGTTTGCTATGAATGACTCCTCTGGCAACCGGTAAGAGATGAAAGCCGGTCGCCTCATGTGCCTAGCTTCTGACGTGTAGCCAGAGATAAAATCCTGTTGCTGGGCTCCTGCTCTGGATACTTGCGTGACCTTGTTGTTTAAAGCATTTGAAGTGGACGTCATTTTAGATTGCTGTTCGACAGATTATTGGCTGATTGGCTTAACTGTAGACTATCAGAATTACTCTCTTGGCAGCCCTAAAATTTACGATGACCTCTCCCACGGACTGAAATTGTGAATTATTGATATCTATACGTAACAAGTTACATTATGGCTTGTGGTGAAGCGTGCTTTGTGTACCATTGTCGCTCCACGGTTCCTGCTCCACTCGCAAATGCATGGTAGGAAGAACGACTGCTGGTATGCCTCCATGTGAGCTGGAATCTCTGTAATTTTACCATCACGGACTTTTCACGATATACAGGGTGAGTCACCTAACATTACCGCTGGATGTATTTCGTAAACCACATCAAATACTGACGAATCGATTCCACAGACCGAACGTGAGGAGAAGGGCTAGTGTAATTGGTAAATACAAACCATAAAAAAATGCACGGATGTATGTTTTTTAACACAAACCTACGTTTTTTTTAAAATGGAACCCCGTTAGTTTTGTTAGCACATCTGAACATATAAGAAAATACGTAATCAGTGCCGTTTGTTGCATTGTAAAATGTTAATTACATCCGGAGATATTGTAACCTAAAGTTGACGGTTGAGTACCACTCCTCCGCTGTTCGATCGTGTGTATCGGAGAGCACCGAATTATGTAGGGATCCAAAGGGAACGGTGATGGACCTTAGGTACAGAAGAGACTGGAACAGTACATTACGTCCACATACTAACACCTTTTTACTGGTCTTTTTCATTGAATCACATTTACATTACCATGAGGGGTGAGGTACACGTACACACTTGGTTTCCGTTGTCAGTTATGGAGTGGAATAGAGTGTGTCCCGACATGTCAGGCCAATAGATGTTCAATGTGGTGGCTATCATTTGCTGCACACAATTGCAATCTCTGGCGTAATGAATGTCGTACACGCCGCAGTACATCTGGTGTAATGTCGCCGCAGGCTGCCACAATACGTTGTTTCATATCCTCTGGGGTTGTAGGCACATCACGGTACACATTCTCCTTTAACGTACCCCACAGAAAGAAGTCCAGAGGTGTAAGATCAGGAGAACGGGCTGGCCAATTTATGCGTCCGCCACGTCCTATGAAACGCCCGTCGAACATCCTGTCAAGGGTCAGCCTAGTGTTAATTGCGGAATGTGCAGGTGCACCATCATGCTGATACCACATACGTCGACGCGTTTCCAGTGGGACATTTTCGAGCAACGTTGGCAGATCATTCTGTAGAAACGCGATGTATGTTGCAGCTGTTTGGGCCCCTGCAATGAAGTGAGGACCAATGAGGTGGTCGCCAATGATTCCGCACCATACATTTACAGTCCACGGTCGCTGTCGCTCTACCTGTCTGACCCAGCGAGGATTGTCCACGGACCAGTAATGCATGTTCCGTAGATTCACTGCCCTGTGGTTTGTGAAACCTGCTTCATCGGTAAACAGGTAGAACTGCAACGCATTCTCTGTTAATGCCCATTGACAGAATTGCACTCGATGATTACAGTCATCACCATGTAATTGCTGATGTGGCGACACATGAAACGGGTGAAAGCGGTGACGATGCAGTATGCGCATGACACTACTTTGACTCAGTCCACCGGCTCTCGCAATGTCCCGTGTTCATGGCAACAGCAGCTAACACACCAACTGCACCCGCTTCTCCTGTTATGGGCCTGTTACGGACCCGTTTGCGTGCTACGACCATACCTGTTGCATACAGTTGGCGGTAGATGTTTTGCAATGTGCGGCACGTTGGATGCTCTCTGTCCGGGTACCGTTCTGCATACACCCTGCAGGCCTCAGCTGCATTTCGTCGACACTCGCCATAGATGAGTATCATCTCCGCATTTTCAGAGTTCGAATACACCATGGTCACAGTTCCTACAACAATACACTATCACAGACGTCTGGTAACACGGTGTACTACAGTTGGTCTGCGTGCGGAGACGAATACAGAATAACAATAGCAGCAAGCGCTACATGCGGACACTGCGACAGCTAGACCAAACCACAACAGTGCACTACAGCCACACTCGTAAACACGGTCGTCATCGTAAACATATCCCTGCAGATGCTGCTCGCCGACCGTGGCCCGTGTTTGTTACAACACGCAACTGAACGTCGGAGGTTTCAAGCGTCAACTTTAGGTTACAATACCTCCGGATGTAATTAACGTTTTACAATGCAACGAACGGCACTGATTACGTATTTGTTTATATGTTCAGATGTGCTAACAAAACTAACGGGGTTCCATTTAAAAAAAACGTAGGTTTGTGTTAAAAAACATACTTCCGTGCATTTTTGTATGGTTTGTATTAAACAATTACACTAGCCCCTCTCCTCACGTTCGGTCTGTGGAATCGGTTCGTCAGTATTTGATGTGGTTTACGAAATATGTCCAGCGGTAACGTTAGGTGACTCACCCTGTATATGTAGAAGGTAGCAATATATTGATTTTCTGTTTCCGCACGCACACTGTCAGATATATATCACCAAACCACACCAGGCTGCTTAATGCCTTTAAATCTCACCCTACCTTAGATGAGATATTTTTTACGCAGTTATTCCACTTTTCATCGCTAAATACGAAAGTGTTTTCATGTTTTATGGATATAACTGCTTCCCGTGATGGCCATAAAATTGTGTAATTACAGAATATCACATTTTAATGCCTGTTTGTAGGCAATATGATATATAAATTTGCGCTGAGGGTCAATTGTCACTCTCTGCATCAAGCGTCGAGCCTCTGCAGATGGTCCTGATTTTCGCTAAAAGTTTCTAGCGCTGCGACTTTTCTGTATACGGGAACACCATCCGTGAAAATCTTCACGGAACTTCTGACGTTATCAACTCGGTCATTTATATTTATTCTGGAAATTAACTGCTCTATAACACTCTTTTGGGACGAAATATCTCTTCTCCTTTAAAGTCTTAGTCGTTCACGTTTCACTTCCGTTTTGCTTCTGATCGCCGCACACTAAGAAACGCTCTACTGACTTCTGGAATATAAACGTGCCATACGTTATTCCAGAGTAAACGGGATACAAAATCCTGGGTTCAAACACATCCCAAAAAATGTTTAAACTTCAAGCCTTACAATACCTTCCAGATGAATAAATAACTAACGAGCAAAGAATACAGAATATGATTTAATATTTGATGCAACGCAGTTCCTCTAGAGGTTTGTGTGCATTAATTCTCATACTATTGTTAACTGCATAGTTGACCTTGAAATCTACTTTACTGTTTGATGTTTCATTTATGTTGAATTTCATCAAAACACAGAGCTCTGTACCTTAGACTTGACAACCCTACTGGCAGTGAGAAGGCAGGGTAGTGATGAATTATCATTACAGTGGGAACAGCTGCTCTTTACTATCTGTAACACAGTTGAAGTAAATATATGGGTAATTAGTAATTATTTATTTACTTTATCAAAGAATCACGTCACAATTATATTCTGTATGCCACAGTAATAGAATAAAAGTCAACAGCTCAAAGCATAGACGTATTCGAAAGTCTAGAATGACATGACAGTATTCGCGCGGGGGGGGGGGGGGGGGGGGGGGAGGGGCAGCTTGGCTTAGATGAAGAAGCTATCCCAGCACTCTCCTGAGGTGATTTAAGAAAACTACTGAAACACACTTCAGGATTGCCAGAAAAGGGATATGTCAAGCTCGCCTTAACAGCTGCACTGCGTCATTCATTTGGTGCTTACTAGAGAAACACCTACGATACTCACTTAGATATCTGTTGATAACTAATAACACGAAAACACAGTTTTGCTTTACACTACCGCACACTAAGAAAACCACTAATAACTTCTGGGACATGAAGATGCCACACTTAATGCCAGATTGTACGGGATACGAAATCCCGGGCCAAGCACATTTCAGTTTCGGCTAAGTTTCCTTCCTGTCCTCACCGCAATTCACCTGAAAAAAAAAAAGACAGCTTCAGCAACACATCACTAGTATGCAATTTAGATCGTGAGACATGAGTTTCTGGCAAATTCTGCAAACCTTCTTCACGTTTTGTCTTTCTTCAGCGATGCATAATACCGCAAGCACATGTCGAGAGATCGGGCCTGTGTGGATGGTGTATAAGTGCTTCTCAATGAAACCTCTGTAAAAACGGCCCATCGATTTGCCGCGGACGAAGAATGGTGAGCATGGGAACAATGATCGTACGACAGTGCTTCTTACCATGCGCTTGAGATTCTAAGCGTAGCTTTCTTGCAAAACCAGTAATCAGTGATCGTTTACTGAAATATGGAGAAGGTGTCTTAGCTAATACCTTTCATTATGAGCCACTACACCGAGTCCTCCAAGTTACTTTTCACTGTGTATCATACTCTTAACCACAAATAAGATTTTAGGTGGATTTTGAGCGAATGTACTGGGTGTATCAAAAAGAACCATCCGATTTTTAAAAAATCATAGTAAAACTTGCTCAAATCTGCGCGTGTATAATTCGGCAATCTGCCCAAACCATACAAGTATTTCAGTCCCGACGCATCGAGTGTACTTCTTTATGCCGATTTTTTGTATAAAGCAGAACGTGCCAAAAGCGGAAACGGAAAGCAAATCTTAGAAGCTACTTATTCATTGATTGTATATTGCGGAATAGAGCCCATAAACTACTAATGTATTACAGTTCATTACTTTTTCACAACTCTTCAAGAACGTTATTTTAACAACTCTGTTAAGCGGCTCAAAACCAAGAAAAGAGGTCCAGCGCAGCGCGTCGCTGCTAGTGTGGAACTAAATCCGCGCCGCTTTGTGCAACAACGAATAAGTTATGCTCAGTGTCGGTACAGTACATCAAAGAAAAACGATTAGTTCGTCAGCATTCTGTTTATCGGCTTTCTCGGTTTCCTCATTATTGCCGCACAACGGCGCAGAGAGGTACATTGTCACGCATCAGCCAACTCTCCGCTGTAATGTGCGCAGTGAAAGAGCTGGGTATTATTCCGTTAAACAATTGTTACGCATCTGCCAACACTCTGCTGCAATGTGCGCAGTGAAAGAGCTACGTATTGTTCGGTTAAACAATGGTTTTACCCGGAAAGTTAATTATTTTCTGCCAGTTTCAGTTGACTAGTAGCCCTTTAAGAAATACAATAACATGATGTTGAAGAAACGGCATGTGTCGTTAACACTTAACGAAAAAATTAACGCAATCGAGGAGAGTGAGAAAGACAAACTCTCTGTGCGCGAAAGTATGTTGAGTTTCAAATGCGGTAAAACACAAATTTATGACACTTTAAGAAACAAGGATAAGATTAGGGATGAATGGATGAAAAGGAACGGGCAGATTAAAGAAAAGGAGGAGAAGACCGGAAATGAAGAAATTAACGAAGTAGCGTGGGAAGTGTTCATAAGTGCGCGGGCAGAAGACTTACCTTTATCAGGACCCTTCTTGCAGAGTGAGGCTCTGAAAGTCGCTAAACAGCTTTGGATTGCCGCGTTTAAGGCATCCACATGATGGCTGGACAGTTTCCAAGCTCGGCACAAGATCGTGCGGAATGAAGTGTGTGGGGAAGCTAAGGATTTGCAGGGAAGTGTAGCAACAAATGGAAGATAATCCTGCCCAACTTAATTGTGAATTATGACCCGAAAGATATGTTCAGTGCCGATAAAACGGGACTGTTTCATCGCGTGCTGCCTTCAAAATCGCCAGCAATTCGAGATCAATGCAGTGTCATCGGAAAAATGTCCAAAGGAAGACTCACTGCACTGCTGTGTGGGAACATGTTAGGTGAAATGGAGAAGCCACTGCTGATTGGAAAGGCGGCAAAACAGCGTTGTTTCAAAAACATATTCGTCAGTAAGCTTCCAGTCACATGGCGTGGATGGTGAGTGATCTTATGGAAGAATGGCTGGGCTCTTTCAGTGCCAAAATGAAAAAAGGAAATCCCCAAGTTCTCCTTTTCTGGGACAATGCAACCTACTACCAAAAGTACCGTTATCAAATGTGAATGTGGCTTGGTTCCCACCAGGTTTAACAATCTTGTTGAAGCCAAAAGTGCGTTTGCTCTTGCACTATCAGTTTCTATCTTGGAGGCAGTGAATAGGATTGGCCTGGCAGTAAAGGAAATGAAACCCGAAACTGTCATCAAGTGCTTCAACAAAGCAGGGTTTGAGGGTCAAGAACAAACTCTTCTGTGGCCATCGAAGTTAAAGAAAATGCAGTAGCAATTGCTTAATTAATTAAAATGCAGAACACTTCACGTAGTGCAGATGATTACATTCGAGGTGATGACTTTCTGTTAACTCACTGCACTTTCTCTTCAGCAACAGATTTAACAGGAATCCGCAACACAGAGGATGATGAAGAGGAAACAAAGGAAGAACAAGAGGAGCAAAATAATGACCATAGAAAAATTAACATGCCCAAAGAAGTCACTGCATACAAAAACGATCTTATGAATTCTGCAGCATACACAAATTCTGCCAACTTCCTGGAACTACTGTGTGGTGCAAAAAATTGCTTACAAAAGACAATTTTGAACAGAAAATTGAAACAAGTTTTCCTCCTTGATACGTGGTGAAAAATGTGACACGTAAAGCAAATAAACATGGGAGTAATATGTATGTACATGCAATAATAAACGAATTTAAAGTTCTAGTAAAAATATAGATATTTCGTTATATTTATAAATTAGCGTAACAGTCCAGTGTTCTGTTCAATAATATACAGTAAATGAAGACCTACTCTGCTGGAGTGAAGGCAGGTAAATGTAGTTTATGCATAACCAAACATTTTTACTGTACTTTTGTGCATGATACCTGACAAATTTTACGTAGCCCACAATTTTGTGTAATCCGGATACTTGTCCAATTTGAAAAATTATTTTAGTCCCAGCCGATTCCGTTTTGAGAAAGTTTAACTGTATTATGTTAAATGAGATATGTGCGTGAATAGCGTACTGTTGGAAAGAGCAAATTCTCGACTTTTACATGGCAGCAGTGTGCGTCCATTTCACTTCTTGTAAAATTGTGTCGGGACAACAAAAAGCATTTTGTGTTCTACCTTTTGCTTAGTGCGGGTCGGTAATAACTATTCAGCGTGACTTTTGTAATAGGTATGGTGTATATCCTCCTACACCACAGAGCATTAGACGATGGCATGAACTATTCCGAGAAACGGGTTGTTTGTGTAAAGGCAAATCGTCGGGCCATCCCCGAGTGTCTGACACAGACGTTGAACTCATCCACCATAGCTTCACGAGGAGTCCGCTTGCGAACTTTCTTTTCCAACTGTTCGAGACTGCTTCGAACGACTTCATTTACCAACTGGAGGGTGCACCGCCACAGTGGCATCTGGAAGTGCGACTGACTATATGTGTTTATTTCTTTTTTTTTTTTGGGGGGGGGGGGTCTATAAAAGACTCTATTTTTATGTGCCTCCGTTACCAACAACAATAAGTAAACTGAGATATTGCATAAAAGCTGTTGTGGAGGCGGTAACTCAGGACATGATCGCTGCAGTATGGGAAAAATTTGAATACCGCATTGACATATGCTGTGCATTACAAGGGGCATATACTGAACACCTATTAAAAGATATGAAAAAAGCAACTTTTTGAGTTCTCGCTCATCAAGAAACCATATGCATTGTACATGTATATTAATTTCAGAAATATAGATATGCCAAATCAGATGATTCTCTTTGATACGCCCTATATTTTGTAACTTCTTTCGATTGTTTGGGCGGTTTATTACACAGATCTGTAATATTTAGAGAATATTGTCTTAAGTCTTTTGCTTTTCCCATGGTTACCGCATAGCCTAGGGGCTCTTGTTCCATAACTCCGTACAGACCTAACAGTGGAGTACTTAGCAGTGTTATCCCTTCATTGTGGCCATGTTTCCAGCCATCGATCACCAGAACAGAATCCCATAGCTAAGAATCGAGTAGATGTACGAACAGTACGTCACCAGAAGATGTTGTCTGTTACAAATTGATGATACAATCCTAAGAACTTAACATGCTGATGACATTCTTCCTGTCGGTATCCTTGGGTGCTCATTCCGCGTCAACTGAGAATTAACATTCATCCTTTGCGTTTGTCAAAAAATCTGTAAATTCATCCTTAACGCGTAATGTGAGAGTTTTGTATTCTTTTTTAATGTTACTTTATGTTCAATGTCAATATATTACCTACTGTCCAACTGTACGTCGAGCTCTGGAGGTTTATCAATGACTACGATGTTGCTGTCATAGTCGAAGAAATCTTTTTCTCCACGTCTAATGCTATATGGAAAGTAACTAATATAGATTAAGAATATTAAGAAGAGGCGTGATCAAAATGTCCTATCCTGAGTAGCACCTAAGCTTCTGTCTTACATGTGTGACAAATTTTTTACAAAAGCATATCATAAAGACTTGACTGGATTATTTCTATCTTTAGCACAATGATTTAGAGGTAAGAGTGGAACTATTTTCTCCTTCCTTCTCGTACTTCTGGATTGTTTGGTGCAATGTAATAGTGAACAGTATCAGGAGCTTTAGAACAGACTAAGAACGTGTCTAAATGTCAGTCATCCACTTCTACAGCTTTAAGTATTCCGTGAACTCCAAAATAGCAGATATTGTACTTATTCCACTACAGAAAACAAACTGTGATTCCATAAACAGGATGTATTTATTGATGTAACAAAACGGAAAAGATAAATCGATGTGAATTTGGTAAGTCGTTCGAAAGTCGTCTTCAAAAAGTGAGAATCTTTATTTGTTTACTGCGCTGTAAACACCGTGAGCAGCGAAATTGGTGTCTCTCGTACTGAAGACACAGCGTTAGTCATTCATTTCTGTGCGTTTCTCCAAGGAGGTGTCAGACGCCAGCTGAGATGTATTTATGCTGATAATCGCAGTTCTGTTTTGAAATTTCTAACAAATGTCAGCAGAGATAAATATCGCTTTAAACGTATTACGTGACAGTCCAAATGTCTATTTCTTATATCGGTCACTTTTATATTACATAGGAAATTTCTTTGCAGTGAATCATTAATTGAGTAAGAGCGTAAACAATCAGATATTTTTCACAAAGATAATGCGATGCAAGTTTCATGCGTAGGAAACAGATGTGGCTTTTTACAAAAACGGGAACTGAATTTCCATTTGTTATAGGTCTTGTAGTGGATTGGTACTAGCGTTAAACCACTCTTAAGATATTATATTGTCTATCTGGCACCAATAAACTAGAAAATCGGCATTCGGAGATATAACAGTTGTATGTGATGTGGTGAATAGCAGTAGATGGAGCTGTGTCAGTCAACGTGGAAATAAGGTCGTTGTTGATACCCCTACGTATAGCGGCTGTCTACTCTGTCTACCTCTCGAGTTCCAGTACCACAGGTGTCTTTGTATCCAACAAGATTCTATATTGAAACAAAGACAATGACAAATAAATTTTACATAAGAACCACTGACGACATCTCTCCATCTCGCCGGTGTCCACTCTGCTTCCAGTCGTGTTCCAAAGCCGCATCTGTAACTGGAAATATCGAAGTTTTATATTAAAATATATATAGCGAAATAGATATTACTAAAGAGGTACTGAAAATGTCTGAGGTAGTCTGAAAATGTGATGTTACTGTAAAATGTACTGTGACCGCAACTTTCTTACAAGCAGGAACACGAAGGAGTTGAGTACTTTGTTGGGGCTCAGGCTAAGTTATTAACTAGTACTAATAAGATTGTAGCTCGCTATGTACTCTGGTATGCAGCTATCTGTAATGTGACAAGTATTCGCTACTAATATATATATTTTGATTGAGTTATATCATTTTACAACTATCGTGCCCGACTTCTTGTACACTGAAGTGCCTAGCAGTAATTCAGATAATTAGAACGTACTAAATACAGGGTGGCGCACGAAATGTGTTACCAATTGTTTCTTTCACAATTTACTACGCACATTAGATATCCCGCTGGGATCTCTACAGCAGTACCAGCAGAGCTTGGAAAAACAAATGAGTTACGAAATGACGTGTAATTCACGATACTGCCGCTAGGAGACTAGTAAGCAGCAATAGCTGACAATGGAAGACTGACGCCACAGCAACGATCGGCGATTGTGTTAGTTTTTCATGAAACGAAAAGGGTTGTTGTGACTCAGAGGCGTTTTCGACAACAGTTTAACACACAATGGGTCCCTTGCAAGAAGACCATCCACAGGTTGTACGATAAATTTGTACAGGAAGGAACAGTATTGGAAGCGAAGCGACCTGGGCCTAAGCCTGTTTGTTCGCCGGAGAATATTGAAGCGGTACGAGTTGCTGTACAGAGAAGTCCCAAGAAATCGTGTAGAAAGGCATCAGTGCAACTGGGAATATCCAGACGCTCCGTTCAACGCATTCTTAAAAGTGACTTCCATATGTACTCATACAAGATGACCTGTACACAGAATCTCACTAAGAACACAAGCAGCAGAGACTACTGTTTGCTCAATGGGCGGAGGATAGGGAAGAAACTCTCAACAACGTTTGGTTTTCAGACGAGGCGCATTTTCATTTAGACGGTGTGGTTAACAAACAAAATGTACGCTTTTGGGCCACTGAAAACCCACAAGTGCTTCATGAACGACAACATTATGCTCCGAGGATTACAGCGTGGGCAGCAATTTCCAGTCACAGACTGATTGGACCCTTTTTCTTTGAAGAAACTGTGAACAGAGAGCGTTATTTGAGCATGCTTCGCAATAGCTTCATTCCACAGCTTCTTGCTACTACCTTTCGCTTCAACACGCAGTGGTTCATGCAAGATGGAGCAAGGCCACATACTGCAAACACTGTGTTGGAGTTTTGACACGAGCATTTCGACATGCGGATCATTTCACTCAGGTTTCCAGGTCGCTTCAATGACGGACAAAATAGCCCCCCCAGTAGTCCAGACCTCAATCCATCTGACTTTTTTCTTTAGGGGTACCTAAAGGAAAGAATTTTCCCGAAACGTCCACGTGATTTAATGGAGCTAGAAGACTTATTCTTCAAGCTTGTAGTGAAATTACGGAAGACATGTGCCGTAGGGTAATCACTAACGTCAGTGTTCGTTTGAAGGAAGTTAGGAAACGAAATGGTGGACATATTGAGCATGTGCTGAGTTAGAATAAATCTCCATGGCCGGCTCTTCATTGTCGTATATGTTCCTTTCACATTGCATTGACCATAAAGTTTATATTCAAAAACAAAATGGTAACACATTTCGTGCGCCATCCTGTAAGTATTAGTTCATTAATTTGCAACAAAACTTATCTTTGCTCGCAATTTTCGTCTGTACCTTTGGAACTACATACGTGGAGTTACTGTTCAGCCCATACTCAATGAGGCACGATTACTGAGTGGCGGACTGATACAAATTGAGAATGGCCCTCTGTGGCTTCACTACAGACGCTTGAAACCGAAGGTTCGTAAGCACATGTTCACACTTTTCTCGTACGTGCCAGTCCATATCAGATCACCCAGTTTCGGAAAACTGTCCTGCTCGAACATAACTGAGATTGCGGAATTTTGTGTGAACATCCACGCGAGTCCCCGATGAACATTGGTACGGTTTAAAGTTTGTCGAAGACATACTGGCCGAGATATACTATTCACTTGTTTGACTCCATGTGCGCAGAGCGCAAGTCAATTTCTGGCCAATTTGAGCTGTTATATCTCCGCCACTGTTTTGTTGAAGGATATGAAATATCGCCGCCTTGTGCAAATCTGTGCGTTCTGTTAAGAACAATGATGAACATAATTTTACGAGCCAATTGCAGCTAGAAGCTTAGACAAAATCACCAGAAACAAAAGGAGACACGAAAAATTTCAAAGTTTGGCGACCAACTATAGGCACGTAGAGCTTGAAATTCGGCATGTAGTAAACCAACAACACAAGATTCTCAAACATAAAATTTCACTTTTTTGCCACTTTCTAATACTGAATAAATTAAATAGAAATAGAAGGTCTTGTTAAAAGGGCAAACGTGCAGTATTGTCGATTTGCAGAAAACTGTGTTCTGTACAATACTTCAAACTGAGCTCATTAGAAAGACCGTTGTTTTAACAGAATAGGAAGTGTATTTGATTATCCATCTCAGGCTAACAGTGCTAGATAATTTGAATAAAACTTGGCGCGAAGCTCGCGGCATGAAAAAATGTAAAGTTTGGGGCCTTGTATCTCGCAGAGTAAACGCACAGTGAACACGAACCGTGTTACCAAAGAGCTCTGTAGCACAAGGATCTGTGATAGAAAATTTGATTAGCCTACTATTTCCCAATAATTTCCAAAATCGTCTAACCACCACGATTTTCGTGATAAGGTGAAATTAGTGCATACTGGGTCGAGTTGGGTTTCACACAATTGTTGTTTTCGGAACCCATGTTGATTTTTACAGAGGAGAATTCAGGTTCCAGAAATGTCATACTACGCGAGAGCACAGCACATTCCGGAATTCTATATCAGACCGAAGTCTAGGGTCAATAGTTTAGTTCGCCACTTAAACGACCCTTTTTGAAACTGGAAATTAGCTGTGCTTTATTTTTCCTATCATTAGGAAAGCTTCGCTCCTCCATTGGCCTATGGTAAACTGCTGCTAGAGGAGTACGAATTTTTTTTTGCATACTGTGTGTGTAATCGTATTGGTTTAACGTCGGGTATAGTGTCCTAATCTGTTTTCAACTATGTGCAATAATTTAATGGAGGAGCTACAGTCCGCTTTTCCTCACACAAAGTGTTAAAGGAAAAAGAAGTTTAGTGTTTCGGCTTCTTCTGTGGCAACCTTCGCTTCAAAGCCGTTGTGGTCACAGAGTGTCTTGACAGACCCCTCTGATCCGTTTACTGATTTAACGTACGATTAAAATTCTTAGAGTTTTGTGTCAAGACTATAGATAGAATTTTGCATCAGAGCTCGATGAAAATTTCACGCACACCTCTCTCTATGCTAAATTCAGCTTCATTCAGTTTTTTGTTTTTCTGTGAGTCTTTGGCTGCTTTTCAACTTACATTGAAGCTCTCTTGGTTTTGTACCAGATTTCTAACACGAATGTCTATCAACGGCTCATCGTTTCCATCCCTCACATCAATGCTCGGCAAACGCCTGCCGAACGCTATTTGACAATATTCTTAAATTTTGTACGTTCATTCTTACCATTTTCAGTGTTCGAAATGAAAGTTTCAAGGTGACCTTTGCGGTAATTTGGAATCTGATTCTTGTCGCTCTTGTTAAGCGGAAATATATCTCGTCTTTCCTTATACTGCTGTTTTCAGCCGTATTAAGTGGTACTGCAACGCTTGTATGATAATTAATTCGCTGTTCTTGGTTGAGACGAGAATTTAGGTTCTCTTTGTCACCACGAGATCTAAGACGATACCTACCCTAAACGGTTCAGTTGTTAAATATACAAAGTAAATTCCGCATAAGGTTTTAAAATTATTTCAAACGATTCATTGTCTCTAGCCTCTGTGATAATAACTTGAGTTTCCCACAGTATACGTAGATGGTAAGTTGAAATCTCCACCTAATAGTATGACTCGATCATGTCATCAAATCGAAAGATTTCCAAAGTTTCCCCTGAACGTTCCGCCACAGCTGCTCCTGAGGAATGGATGTTTATAAAAGCATCCAGTGCAGATGCTTTACCCACCTTGAAATTTGCACTGATCGCCCAGAAGATTATTACCACCGACCTACTATCGATATAAATCCGTCCAGCGATAACAGCATCGCCTGGAGACATACAAGTTTCATCTATGGCTCTGGCAAACCGTTACAATTTTTAAGCGAAACAAGAAATGAATCCATGTGTATTACAGATAATTTAATGAGTGAGTGTTAGTGTTAATCCACTATAAATATGTGACATTGTCTATGTGGCACTAATCCAACCAGTAACTCAGCATTCGGAGATATTTTGTACTCACTCTGCTCTACAAGTCCTAGAAGTATGTAACGGTAATTTGAAACGCCCCTTAAATGAGTCCTGACATGTGGCGAAGCTGGATAGGGTCGTTGCGTTACTGGTTAACACAAATTAAGTATTTTGCTGTTATTTGATACCATTTTCTTCATATGCGGTACCTCAGCTGCAATACAAGTAACAAATTCGCAAAATAAGCCTTGGCAACATGCATGAAAAACACAGGACACTCATTCAGGAACATAGAGAGAGATCTTAAGATACTCTATCACTTTTAGAAATCACTTAAGGTGGAGCTAATGGAAGTGCTCAAAATTTTTGTGACCACAAAATGCAAGGAAAGGAATTGTGAATGATAAACATCATGGTGAATCTATTAATGTACTCATAGCTTACAACTGTTTATAATAACTACTGCAAGTCAGCAAATATGTTAATTCCTTCATATATACCACTCAGTATTTGCAACAAAATGATATAAAGTAATGTGTAAAGCATAATCAATCACTAGGGTTATAGTAGAGGTTGTAAGTGACAACGTGATGTAAATAATGTAATCGACGAGAAATGGTACACCTCTGAATGTATCCAAACTCTTTTGGAAGCTTTAGTGTACCTATACACCACATTTAGGTTCCCATAAATGGCGTCCGTGACGACGGTTTCGTGTGTGCGGATTTACACACAATGAAAGAGGTGCAGTATCTGGAAACAGACAGACAAAAAATGCTATTTTCTAACGGCAGCTCTTTAAAACTCACAAACGTGTTTTTTTACGATAATAGTAAAACCACAAAAAGATAATAACAGGGTAAGAGAGGCAGTACAACACACACGCAAACATTACATAATTAAACAATATAAAATATTTGTGCTTGATAATGAGATTAAATACTCGAAATGTTTCTGCTGCCGAGTGTTCTCTAAATGCTGAGGATTTCATATGAAACAGAACATGTCATTAAACAGTGCTGATTGTCTCCAAAATTGGGGATGCAGCAACAAAAGTTCACTTTGTGTCTTGTGTAGGGTAAGAAAATGTGACACGACTGTTGCTATTCAGTTTGCACATGAATAACCTTGCAAAAATCGCCTGTAAAGCTTTTGTATTACTCGAAGGAAATGAAATTGTGTCAAGGTATGTAATACTGCAAATTAATAACACTTGGTGGCAAGAGAGGTCCCTTAACTTTTAACGGAAGCAAATACATATTAAAGCACGTCAGTTGGTCAAATGTCTCGGCGTTATTTGTTAACCCTACCGACAAGTGCAGAGACATTAATAGGACATATTTAAGATGGAGCGACCACAAAAACCAATCATTTTGAGGGTGTCAGGAGTGGCACTGCTATCCGTTTGACGAGCACTCAGAAACTGTAATACATCCATGAAAAAGTCTGCCTAAAATGTACACTTCGAATACATTATTGTGAACAGTTGATCAAACCGGGGATCTTACAAGACTCGGTTAGCGTAAGAGATAGCAAAGATTTGAAGGAAAGGTGCACAGTAGGGTGCGGAGATGTGTGGTCAGCTCGGAAGCCTCACAGTGATGCTCGAAGGCCTCCGGGAAGACACTACAGGAAAGAAATCATCTTGATATTTTGAGAATACTCGTCACGAGAAAATTATAACCATATTAAGTCCATCCAAATAAATTTCACGTGGAGAGTATAATACTGCATTTTTTTAAATTTTTTTTTATTTTTTTTTTATTTTTTTTTTTTTTTTACGAAAGGGACGCGTATTGACCTCATAACTCGAACACCATCTCTTAATTAAATGGAAACAACACCAACGGATTCTTTTACTCTCTGTACACACAAGGAACTGGGTATACATGAAGATAGTGTGACCCATTTCTTAAGTTATTGTGAATTCGTAAGTTTGTGCCCTGCTTCACTGCTTGATTTTTATTTTTATTTTTTTAGCGTATACAAGTCCTTCTCTAAGACTTTAGATCCCTCTTGAGAGCGAGAAGGCAGACTAATGATGATATGTTCGTTCCTCAGAAGGAAGATATTCTGTTGAATCATCCTCATGACGTAAAGGACATCTGATAGTCTGCCACATTCGATTTTCTCATATATGTAATCCACTATAAATATTCGAAGCAGTAGGTTGATTACCAGAGATAAGCTTCATTGCGAGTACTATTCATATTAGTTGAATTTCATGTGATTCTGTACTAGGGCCCTATCGGTAGTATACGTTTATTTGGTACTGAGTAAAGTAAATACACGCAATTCAACAATAGGCTTGTACTAATAACTGTATTATATTTGTAAGTCTGTTTTCATTACGTAAATATAAGAGTAAGAGAAACTGGATTAACTCTTTCCGTTCTACCCAGTACGGTATCTCATACATCCCGGATACTCTCCTGAGCGATGAAGGTTCTTGTAAACACTACACATTTATTCTAATCTCCTCCGAAATTCGATCATCTTCTTAGGTTGTCATGAGGTCGTTCATTTTGTTTTAAATGACCTGATAGAATTTACTTGTTCTCCATGTGAAATGATATTCCATTCCGTTTCACATTATCATATCTACACACTGAATATCCATTACTGTAATATTTGAAACAACAGTTTGTAAGATTTGTGCTGAAAGCTACAGAAATGGGAATATAATGCGAGTATTAGGTCACATACGGTGTTGGTATGCCAACATATTTAATGACTAGTATTCACACTACGTTAACTGGTCCCCATATTGTCATGTTAAGAGCCGCTTTGATACATCAGTTGTCGAAGTAAAAAATTCTTAAAACTCACCAGGAGATCTAATAATTTATCTATACGAATGTTTTCACTGATTACCCATTCAATGTAAATTTCAGATAAGACATTTAAAATAATTTCACACGCTTCCTTGTCTTTACCACTCTAATCACTTTGAGCCTCCCAGTACACAACTAGGTAGTTCACATCGCCACATAATACTATGACACGATCATGTAATTTACGCCAAGTAATATTGTCTGTGGTCTCCAATCCATGCAGTGACTCCGCATTAGGCGATACAACAGTGATATGTGAAGTGGTGAATAGCGGTAGATGGAGGTGTGTCACTCAACGTGGAAATAAATTCGCTGTTGACATCCCAGCATCTAGCCGCTGTCTGCTCTGTCTACCAGGCGTGAACCTGTGACACATGCGCCGTTGTATCCAATAACAAGTTATGTTTGAACAAAAAAATTTTAAAATATTGTGTAATTAATGTCGATACGTTGAAAACTGTGTTCTGGTAGACGGACAAGTTATCGAGTAATAGTAATAAGTATATAGTGCGCTATCTATACTGGTACGCAACTGTCTGTAATGTGACAAGGGTATGCTGCTGTTATGTATATCTTATTTGAGTTACATCATCATACAACAATATTAATATGAAAGTAGTGGGAGAAATGTCTGTTATTGTTGTTGTGGTCTTCAGTCCAGAGACTGGTTTGATGCAGCTCTCCATGCTACTTCATCCTGTGCAAGCTTCTCTGTCTCCCAGTACGTACTGCAACCTACATTCTCCTGAATCTGTTTAGTGTATTCATCTCTTGGTCACCCTCTACGATTTTTACCCTCCACGCTGTCCTCCAATACTAAATTGGTGATCCCTTGATGCCTCAGAATATGTCCTACAAACTGATGCCTTCTTCTAGTCAAGTTGTGCCACAAATTTCTCTTCTCCAAAATTCTCTTCAATACCTCCTCATTAGTTATGTGATCTACCCATCTAATCTTCAACATTCTTCTGTAGCACCACATTTCGAAAGCTTCTATTCTATTATTGTCTAAACTATTTATTGTCCATGTTTCACTTCCATACATGGCTACACTCCATACAAATACTCTCAGAAACGACTTCCTGGCACTTACATCTATACTCGATGTTAACAAATTTCTCTTCTTCAGAAAGGCTTTCCTTGCCACTGCCAGTCTACATTTTATATCCTCTCTACTTCGACCATCGTCAGTTATTTTGCTCCCCAAATAGCAAAACTCATTTAATACTTCAAGCGTCTCATTTCCTAACCTAATTGCCAGCCGCGGTGGTCTAGCGGTTCTAGGCGCTCAGTCCGGAACCGCGCGACAGCTACGGTCGCAGGTTCGAATCCTGCCTCGGGCATGGATGTGTGTGATGTCCTTAGGTTAGTTAGGTTTAAGTAGTTCTAAGTTCTAGGGGACTGATGACCACAGATGTGAAGTCCCATAGTGCTCAGAGCCATTTGAACCATTTTTTTTTCCTAACCTAATTCCCGCTACATCACCCGATTTAATTCGACTACATCCCATTATCCTCGTTTAGCTTTTGTTGATGTTCATCTTATATCCTCCTTTCAAGACACTGTCTATTCCCTTCAGCTGCTCTTCCAAGTCCTTTGCTGTCTCTGACAGAATTACAATGTCATCGGCGAACCTCAAAGTTTTTATTTCTTCTCCATGGATTTTAATTCCTGCTCCGAATTTTTCTTTTGCTTCCTTTACTGCTCGCTCAGTATACGGATTGAATAACATCGAGGTTAGGCTGCAACCCTGTCTCTCCCTTCCCGACCACTGCTTCCCTTTCATGCCCCTCGACTCATAACTGCCATCTGGTTTCTGCACAAATTGCAAATAGCCTTTCGCTCCCTGTATGTTACTCCTGCCACCTTCAGAATATGAAAGAGAGTATTGCAGTCAACATTGTCAAAAGCTTTCTCTACGTCTACAAATGCTAGAAACGTAGGCTTGCCTTTCTTTAATATATTCTCTAAGATAAGTCGTAGGGTCAGTATTGCCTCAAGTGTTCCAATATTTCTACGGAATCCAAACTGATCTTCCCCGAGGTCGGCTTCTACCAGTTTTTCCATTCATCTGTAAAATATTCGTGTTAGTATTTTGCAGCCGCGGCATATTAAACTGATAGTTCGGTAATTTTCACATCTGTCAGCACCTGCTTTCTTTGGGATTGGAATTATGATATTCTTCTTGAAGTCTGAGGGTATTTCGCCTGTCTCATACATCTTGCTCACCAGATGGTAGAGTTTTGTCAGGGCTGGCTCTCTCAAGGCTATCAGTAGTGCTAATGGAATGTTGTCTACTCCCTGGGCCTTGTTTCGATTTTGGTCTTTCAGTGCTCTTGAAACTCTTCAGGCAGTATCATATCTCCCATTTCGTCTTCATCTACCTCCTCTTCCATTGCCATAATATTGTCCTCAACAACATCGCCCTTGCATAGACCCTCTATATACTCCTTCCATCCTTCTGCTTTCCCTTCTTTGCTTAGAACTGGGTTTCCATCTGAGCTCTTGATATTCATGCAAGTGGTTCTTTTTCCTCCAAAGGCCTCTTTAATTTTGCTGTAGGCAGTATCTATCTTACGCCTAGTGACACATGCTTCTACATCCTCTAGCCAACCCTGCTTTGCCATGTTGCACTTCCTGTCGATCTCATTTTTGAGACGTTTGTATTCCTTTTTGTCTGACAGGCCAGATGAGCCAAATGGCTGATATTTGGTAGCATTTGCTGAATGATCGTCGAAGAAGCACTGTTGGTGCACATCAGGGAGTTCGCGTCATGGATTCTGAACCGAGAAATCTAGCGCAGCTGACCGTAGCACTTGAGTCGGCATGACTCCACACCCTGTCAGTAACTTCCAAAACCTAGTTGACTCTCTTGCTGTATATGTTCTCGCAATGGTCTGCACTACAAAAGGTGGTTATTCAGGCTTTTGACAGGAGGTCACATTCATGTGACTGGAAAGTACATTGTTGTGGTCTTTGGAATGAAGACGCACGTGTTCACGCTAGTGTATCCTGTGCGAACCTCTTCTTCTATGTAACTACGCAGTTTGCACGCAGTTGAACATGCTTACTGTGGGCAAGTCTCGGTTTTCGTCTTCAATTTTTACTCCTGAAACTTACCGTAATTACCAAATTGATATTTCTGTGACGCCTGAGGATGGGCTTACCAGCTGATTTCTGCTTCCAGCTAAATTATGTCTTAATTTTCTTTTCTCAGCAATACAAGTTGAAAACTCTTCGTTGGTTATCGAATGTACCTGTGTAATCTATGACGTTCTTCTATAAATCTGTCGTTGTGTTGTTGTGGTCTTCAGTCCTAAGACTGGTTTAATGCAGCTCTCCATGGTACTCTATTTTGTGCAAGCCTCTTTATCTGCGAGTAACTATTGCAGCCTACATCCTTCTAAATATGCTTACTGTATTCATCCCTTAATCTCCCTGTACGATTTTCACTCCCCACGCTTCTCTCCAGTACTAAATTGGTGATCCCTTGATGATTTGGAATGCGTTCCACCAACCGATCCCTTGTTTAGGTCAGGTTGTAACACAAATATCTCTTCCCCACAAACCAAACCAAATAAATATCTCTTCTCCCCAATTCGTTTCAGTACCTCCTCATTAGTTACATGACCTATTCATCTAACCTTCAGCATTCTACTGTAGCACCACATCTCAAAAGCATCTATTCCCTTTTTGTCTAAACTGTTTATCGTGTACGTTCCACATCCAAACATGGTTGCACTTCAGACTATTACTTTCAGAAAGGACTTACCGAGACATAAATCTGTATTCGATGTTAACAAATTTTTCTTCTTCAGCAACGCTTTTCTTGCTATTGCCAGTCTACAGGGTGGTCCAAAAGTCTGGAAACACCCTCATAAAATCCAAATGGAGTAGCAAACAAGGAAACAGAGTCCCTACACAAGAGGAACGGGAAAGGGGAAACTTTATAGGCTATGCCACCAACATGGCGGCCATCTTGAAAGCCGCCATCTTGGATTCAACTCCAAAATTTCAAATGGGAATGTGGTCATGTGACATATCAAACAGATAGAGAATTTCAACAGAGAAACAATGCCGTTGTTATTTTAAACATAGCTTTATTCATTCTCGGGCTATAGCCAGTTACATGTGACAGCGGTGGGACGCTCGATAGCATTTGTGTTATGTGCCGAAGAGACATTACGCCGATGTTACACAGTCCCGAGAGACCACCAACAGTCATAGGAATAGGTCGATATGTTGTCAATTATGTTGGACAGTTAATGCTATCCTCCGAACCCAGTCCTGATGAACTTTGACCAACACATCTGACTGAATTTGACCACACGCATCAACAATGCGCTGCTTTAGATGATGCAAATCCCTTATTTTCACAGAATAAACCAGTGCTTTGACATGACCCAAAAGGAAAAAATCCAAATGAGTCAAATTTGGTGAATGTGGTAGACCACTCCACAGCGCCCCTACGACCAAGCCACTTTTGAGGGGACTGCACATCCAGGTATGCTCGCACATTGTGCCCATAATGTGGTGGGGCTCCATCATGCTGGAAGAATTCCGGAAATGTCCCGTCCTCCGTTAAGAACGAGGGAAACACTTTTTCATCCAATAACCTCAGATAACCGTTGGCTTTAACGTACCATCAATAAAAAAAGGTTCAACGACTTTGGTACCCCACACACCACACCAGACCATTACTTTTTGTGAGTCGACCATTTTGGAATCATCAATCCAGTGTGGATTTGGAGTAGCTGAATTTTGTACGGGTGCCATTTGTGCTGCGATAAAATTCGCAGTATGGAGGTGCGGCAAACCCCACATTCTTGCGACAGCCGACGAGTACTCCGTTGCGGACTCTTGCTAAATGATGCCAACATGCTCACTGTTGTTGCTTCATCGGTGGCGGATTTTGGTCTTCCTTAGGTTTATCTGTGACAGAACCTGCTGCTCGGAATTTAGCCAAAAGCTTGGCAACTGCGCTGTGAGTGATGGGCTGTCTGGCTGGGTGACGACTGTTGAAATCCTCAGCAATGACCCGTGTGCTTCTTTCTCCTGATATCAAGGTGATTTCAATGCGTTCTTCATGTGTTAAGGACATATTGTATCCTGTAAATAAGGAAACAATGATTAAAACGTTAGTATGAGTAAACGATACCTAATATTTAAACACATGTAACATATCAGGCATGGGATAGTCACTTTGCACCGTTTCAGACTCCTTTTTATGACTTCTCAGCACGTAATACTCACGCTGCCGAACGTCCCACTGCTGCCGCAAGTAATTGGTTATAACCCAAGAATGAATAAATCTATGTTTAAAATAACAATGGCATTGTTTTTCTGGTGAAATTCTCTATCTGTTTGATATGTCACAGGACCACATTCCCATTTGAAATTTTGGAGTTGAATCCAAGATGACGGTTTTCAAGATGGCCGCCATGTTGGTGGCATAGCCTATAAAGCTTCCCCCTTCCCGTTCCTCGTGTGTAGGGATTCTGTTTCCTTGTTTGCCACTCCATTTGGATTTTATCAGGGTGTTTCCGGACTTTTTGATCACCCTGTATATTTTATATCCTCCCTACTTCGACCATCATCAGTTATCTTGCTTCCCAAATAGCATAACTCATCTGCTACTTTAAGTGCTCCATTTCCTAATCTAATTCCCTCAGCATCACCGAATTTAATTCGACTACATTCCATTATCCTCGTTTTGCCTTTGTTAATGTTCATCCTATATCCTCCCTTCAAGACACTGTCCGTCCCATTCAACTGCTCTTGCAAGTCCTTTGCTGTCTCTGCGAAAATTGCAGTCTCACTGGCAAACCTCAATGTTTTTATTTCTTCTCCCTGAACTTTAATTACTACTCCAAATTTTTCTTGTGTTTTGTTTACAACTTGCTTATTATACATTTTGAATAACATTGGGGATAGGCTACAACCCTGTCACACTCCCTTCTCAACCACTGCTCCTCTTTTGTGCCCGTCGACTCTTATAACCGCCTTCTGGTTTCTGTACAAATTGTAAATACCCTCTTGCTCCCTGTATTTTACCCTTGCAACCTTTATAATTTGAAAGAGTGTATGACAGTCAACATTCTCAAAAGCTTTCTCTAAGTCTACAAGTGCTATGAACGTAGGTTTTATCTTTCATTAACCTATCTTCTATCACACCTGTCAACGCCTGCTTTCTTTGGGATTGGAATTATTATATACTTCTTGAAGTCTGAAGGTATTTTGCCTGTCTCATACGTCTTGCCCACCAGATGGAAGAGTTTTGTCATGGCTGGTTCACTCAAGGCTATCAGTAGTTCTAACGGAATGTTGTCTACTCCCGGGACCTTGTTTCGACGTAGGTCTTTTAGTGCTGTGTCAAATTCTTCACGCAGTTTCATATCTCCCATTTCATCTTCATCTACGTCCTCTTCCATATCCATAATATTGCCTTCAAGTACATCATCGTTGTATACACTCACTATATACTCCTTCCACCTTTCTGCTTTCCCTTTCTTGCTTAGGACTGGTTTTCCATCTGAGCTCTTGATATTCATGCAAGTGGTTCTCTTTCCTCCGAAGGTCTCTTTAGGTTTCCTTTATGCAGCTTCTATCTTACCACTAGTAATATACGCCTCTACATCCTTACATTTGTTCTCTAGCCATTCCTACTTAGTCATTTTGCGTTTCCTGTCGATCTCATTTAGACATTTGTATTGCCTTTCACCTGCCTCATTTATTGCATTTTTTTATATTTTCTCCTTTCATCGATTAGATTCAATATCTCTTGTGTTAGCCATGGACTTCTACCAGCCCTCATCTTCTAACGTACTTGGTCCTCCTATGCCTTCACTATTTCGTCTCTCAAAGCCACCCATTCTTCTTCTACTGTATTCATTTTCCCTGTTCTGGTCAGTCGTTCCCTAATGCTCCCTCTGAAACTCTGTACAACCTCTGGTTCTTTTACTTTATCCAGGTCCTACCTCGTTAAATTCCAGCGTTTCTGCAGTTTCTTCGCTTTTAATTGCAGTCCATAACCAATAAAATGTAGCCAGAGTCCAAATCTGTCTCTGGAAATGTCTTACAATTTAAAACCTGGTTCCGAAATCTCTGTCTTACCATTATATAATCAATCTGAAACCTTTCAGTGTCCCCAGGTCTCTTCCACGTACATAATCTTCTTTCTGTAAAACTATTGTTCAAATATTCTCTCCTTGTCTGAACTGTGAAATGAATTCGTAGCACTTTAATTCATATTCGATGTACGCAAATTTTGTGTTTTGAGAAATGCTAATCTTGCTAACTCGCAAGTTTTCATTTCTTCTCTTTGAAGTTTAATTCCCTTTTAAAATGTCTCCTTTTTTGCCTATACTATTTGCTCAATGTAAAGATACAGTATCATAGAAGATAAATTTGTTGGTATATCAACACGGACTGTTCAATGTGCCTACGAAGCTCTTTTGACAGGAATTTCTGCTATAAGTGAACTCAGATCCGTTTAAACGAGTTTTCGAGCGAACATTGCGAAGAGATATTCGTTTCATAAACAAAAACTGTCTTTTCTTGCTGTAGTGTACTTTATTTCCTTTAGACGTGTCTTTAATTTTACTTTAATGCATCTTCAGTGGGATAGTTCTTGGAATCGGCGTTTCTTCTCATCTGGTCACATGCTGGAGGTGGCACTTTAACTTGACTTGCGAAAAATAAGCACGTTTTCAAATTCCGAATTTTTTTATTGACAGCTCGCAGGAGAGCTTCTGTAAAGTTTGGAAGGTAGGAGACGAGGTACTGGCAGAAGTAAACCTGTGAGTAGCGGGCGTGAGTCGTGCTCCAGTAGCTCAGTTGGTTAGAGCACTTGCCCGCGAAAGGCAAAGGTCCCGAGTTCGAGTCTCGGTCGGGCACACAGTTTCAATCTGCCAGGAAGTTTCAGTTTTCATATTGTTTGCACTTATTGCTCTGGAGCACTAGTAGTCTTCTGTCACTAGTTGTAGATATTTCAATTAAATTTGTGATTTAAAGTCGTAACTTCTGTGAGTTCTGAACTCACAGCATTAATTTTGTTACGCAAATTCTCTTTACTAAGTGCGACTGACTTTTCGTCACTGCCAGTAGTTATGTTAGGGATTTTGTCTACTTCATTGTTCAAGTCGTTGCACTAGATGCGTACGCCGTTAACCATTATACTCATCGATTTTTGTCCTTCTTGCTTGTATTATTTTTTTAATGATTTCATCATTTTGTGCCTGTGTTTTGTCAAGAGCTTTACTAACCAGTTCAATTGTTTGCTTGCATTTTTTTGTCAACGTGGGTCCGAAATTCTTAGGTTTCCGTTTCGATTTCTTCGCGTTTGACTTTACATCCCTCTCTGAGCTGATCATGTTTTTCATCGAACATCTCAGTAAGCTCTGATCGCAAATTATTGACGGTATCTGTTAACGTGTTCAATTTAGTTTCGGTTTTCTCCTGAATTTGTTTGTTTTCCTCACACATTTCTTTGTTTTCCTCCCGAACAGATTGTAATTGCCTTTGCGATTCTTTCATTTCGTCGTCCATCATTAATTCCATTTCCCCTAATACCTGAGTACAGACGTTATTACTAACAGTGGTGGTCCCCTTTTATTGAGTAGCCAACAGCGTTGAACTAGGCTTGGGCAGACGTTTTCAATAAGCATGAAGTTAAAGAGAGATGCAAGCTGCGATTGCTGATGAGCTTCATCGTCCTTCCCGTTGAACGTATCCTAGGTGGGCAGTTATCACAAAAGGATTTGGCAACCTCCATCAGGCATACCTAATTCACATGACTGCATATTCGAAATGGAATTCTGGATATAAATATTTATTAATGGTGGTTGATGTTTATTCCAAATACGCATGGGTTGCTGCTCTGATGACTAAAGGCGGTGTTGCAGTTGCAAACGCGCTTTAAAAAACTTACACTGAAAGCAGGCCGGTTCCAGTACACTTACAAATTGATCTTGGGAAATAATTTTACAACACTAGTTTCAAAAAGTTAATGCAACATCTCAGAATTAATCATTAGTCCACTTTTTCAAATATGAAAGCTTCCGTAGTTGAACGTTTCAGCATAACTCTCAAGAGCCTTATGTTCAGAAAATTTACTGCTCAGGGCTCCCACAAATTGATTAATACTGTACAAGGATTCGTAAAGCAGTATAATCACACGAAACACATGACAATTAAAATGCAGCCAGCGGAGGTGTATAATAAAATCAAAATGATCGGTCCACGCCCTTCGAAACTTAAAATTGGGGATTATGTCAGCATTAGCAAATAGAAGACAGTCTTTGACAAAGGATACACTGCAAACTGGTCAACGGAAATTTTCTGAATACGTAAAGTGCTGTTTCTCAGATGCAGTTATTGGTGGTACGTCTTCCATTTCCAAAATTTGCGAGCTCGCAGGCGAGCTCTTACCTGCTATCTTTTTGGTTTAGTTCCCATTACTGCTAGGGGTGAGGAATCTTGGCTGCTACACATCGCTCCAGTTCTCCTTGCCGCCGCCACTCTTCTGGGAAAGTCGAAGGATAGCGACAGACTTGATCAATCGTCGTACACATGATGTGGTACACAGAACGAACTATCTCCGTGGCACCTAAACCGAATTTTGTTAGCGTTTGACCGATCGATCTATTTCCGTGGTACACAACTCGAACTAACCTACACTTGCACAACACACTGGAAAAACGACATACGCAAAGTGTTTTTTTCCACCTCAACCGGCCTAAATCGACACTTTTACTACTTGAACTGATAATTCGTAAGAAAGGGAAGTTCACAAAATTCCCATATTAAATTATGCAAATTTAACCTCTTGTACACACCCACAGAGAAAACTGTAATTGTAAACATTGTGTGTGTGTATGTGTGTGTGTGTGTGTGTGTGTGTGTGTGCGTGTGTGTGTGTCCTTTAAAGGCCTTTAAAGAAACAAATCAAAGTATATTTGTTCACAAAGCAAACTGTAGTTGTAAATATTGTGTGTGTGTGTGTGTGTGTGTGTGTGTGTGTGTGTGTGAGTGTACGTAACCAACTCATCTGGACGGCTGCCCGACCTCGGACAACGGCCAGAGCGCGATGACTCAGATGGGTACGGTCCGGTGTAGTAAGCGTCTTCGTTGCGTATATACGTCTTCAAAGTGTTCCAGAACGAACGTAGCCATACTACTCCCCAGACTGTACAGAACATCAATTCTTGGGCCACCAACATTCAAGTTTCCTCTAAGTTTCCTTCGTGTGCTCCCCTCTGTTCGATTGGTAAAATAAGACATTACTACTATGCATTTTAGATCCTGACACATGACTTTCTGGAAAATGCAATATACCGATTTCACGCACTGTTTCTTCAGGGATTCATAATATGATACGCGTATTTACGTGTGGAATGATTGGGCTTGCGTGGAGAATGTGTAAGGGCTTCAGGCGAAACCTCTGCAGCGTAGTCCAAACTACCCTGGCAACATATGGGTTCACCCACACCCGTAGCCATCGATTTAGTCCGACGAAGAAAGATTTACATGGGTACAGTCGGTGCACCACAGTCCCTTTTATCATCCACATTAGATCCTGACCATGCCTTCTTGAAAAAGGATTAAATTGTTATCGTGTACTGAATCTCGAAAGGGTGTTGTGGTCAATACCTTTCTATATTAGTTACTATTCTTAGCCCTCAAAGTAAATATTTTAATAACGTCTTTGTTTCGTTTGGACAATTTATTACACAGATTTGCAGTATTTAGAAATATAGTTTTGAGTATTTTTTTTCTATGTATTATACAGTATGAAAAGTCATTGATATATATTAAGAATATTAAGAACCGACCTCGACAAAATCCACTACCCTAAGGAGCACCTATATTTGTGTGCCATTTGTCCTCTAACTTTGTTACAAAAACGTATCGTCAACAGTTGTCTGGACAAGATTACCTTTTGCACAATGTTTCCGAGGTAAGGCTGGAACCACCTGATCGCTAACTCCTCATGTTTCTGGATTATTTAGCACTATCAACAGTATCATAAGATCTCTAATAGTCAAACAAAGTATCTGAATGGCAGTTAACGTTATTCAGCAGCAATTGTGAGTAACACTTTCGTGAACTCCGAAATGGTAGATATTGTGCTTTTCCCTCTACGGAAACCAAAATGTGCTCCAATAAATGGGCTCAATTTAATGATGTAACAAAACGAAAAAGATAAATCGGTGTGAATGTGGTAAGTTGTGCGAAAGTGAGTCATCGTTATTTGTTTAATTTCAGTGGGAAGACACCTGCGAAGCGAAATTAATGTCACTTGTACCGAAAAGACGATGTTAGTCATTAATATCCGTAGGTTTATCCAATGAGAAGTCAAACGCCGCCTCAACAGTGTTAGGCTTACATCCGAAACTCTATTTTGAAATGTCTAAATAAAGAGTGTCAGCAGCAATACGTGAGAATCCAAATGCCATATACATATATCGGCCAGTTTCGTGTTACATACATTTCTTTGCACAGTAACATTAGGTGACAATGAGATTAAACGTCAGATACTTTTCACAAAGATAATGCAATTGTGTCGTCTGCAGCTAACAGTTATGTCCTTTAACCCAAACAGGAAATGAAGGTTTATTTGCAAAGGTACTGTAATGCACGAGTACCAGTATTAAATACGATATTGTCTGTCTGCCTCCAATTAAACTAGTAACTCTGCATTCGGAGATATGACAATTGTATGTGAAGTGGTGGACTGCGATAGATGGAACTGTGGCAGTCAACGTGGAAATAAGTTCTTTGACGACATCTCTTCATTTAGCCGGTGTCCACTCTGCTGCCGGTCGTGTTCCAAAGCCACATCAGTCGTCGGAACCAACCTAGTATTGCATTAAAGAAATATATCAAAATAGCTATTACTAAAGAGGTACTGCAGATGTTTGTGATAATTTGAAAATGCAATGTTACTTTATAATGTATTCTGAATGCAGCATTCTTACATGCGGACATACTGATACGTTAAGAAATGTGTTGGGTCTGAGTAACAAGTTATCCAGTAAGTCAGAAGTTTTGCTGCTGTTAAGTATATCTAGCGTGCATTATGGAATCTTACAACAATTGTGTCCGATATCTTGTAGGTTTATAGTAATAATACAGTTAATTAGAACACCCTGAAAAGCAATACTTTATTAATTTGGAACAAAATTTATCTTTTATCGACAGATTCTGCTGTAGCTTTCAAGCTGCAGACGAGGAGTTGCGGTTCTGAACGTTCTAAATAAGCCACGATTACTGTGTGGTGAATTGATACAAGTTTAGAATGGCCGTATAATGGCTTCACTAGAGGCACTTTAGAACACAAGATCGTAGACTCTTGTTCACACCGACCTCTTACTCGTTATTCCATGTCAAATAGCATACATTTTCCTGCTCGACAATGGCAGATTTCGAAGAAATTTTTTGTGAACATTCAAGCATGCCTCCGATGAACGTTGATAACGTTTATCGTTCGTTAAAGCAGTTTAGGTCGAGATATTGGCACTTGGTTGACTCCATGCACTGCTTTACGCAGAGCATGCGTGGATTTCTGGCGATTTTGAGCCGTTATATCTCGGCCAACAATTTATGGAAAGAAATGAAGTGTGGCCATTTTGTACAATTTTACACGTTGTTTTAAGAATAATAATGAAAATAATTTTAAGGGCCATGTTCAGTCACAAAATGTTAGACAAAATCCCATGAAAAAGTCGGCGATCGAAAAATTGTATACTTTGGCTTTTTGTACGCCAGGGACTAAAGGTATAGCGAACGCAATAGTAGGCACGTAGTAACCTAAAATCACAACGTTCTGAAACATGAAGTTTCGTTTTTGTACCATTTTCTGACACTGAATAAATTCAGAGCGGAAGTACAGGCTGGCGTAAAAAGGGAGAAAGTGCAGTATTTTCGACCTGATTTTGCAAACAAATTATGTTCTACAAATTTTTGAAACTGACTGTATTAAAAAGGCCATGGTCTTAACCACCTGAAAAATGTATTTGATTATCCAGTGCGGGCCAACAGCGCTTGGTAATTTGATTGAAGTTGGCGCGAAGTTCGCGACATGAAATTGATGTAAAATTTCTATCCTTGTATCTCGTGCAATTAAATCGCCCTGAACATTAGACTTTTGACACGATGGCTCTGTAGCACAAGAATGTGTACTACAAAACTACATTTACCTGATATTTTCCAATAATCTGCAAATTCGTCGAAAACATAATGATTTTGGTGAAAAAGTGAAAATAGTCTATATGAGACGCTTTTTACTAATTGCGTTTTCTACTAGTGCTACAAAATCAGTCTTAAGGGAATCAACTTGCTTTAAACCCTCGGAAAACAGTCTGTTTCATTTCCAAAATGGGCAACCAATGCTACATAAACAGAGGCCAAGTGCCCGGAAAAAATGCACTGTGAATAAAGTTTTAACTTTGGCTTATTACGTCTCGTTGATTAGAGGCAAAATAAACATGAAACTCGGACACAACAGCTTAGTAACATGAGGTTTTGCCATACAAAAATCATTCACGTACTGCCGTTAAATTTTGGTTTCTTAATTTAAGTTCCAAAGTCTGTGGTGATGCCTGTTTTCCATCACTGATTTGAAACTAATCACAGTTGGAAAGAGAGTGTTTTTAAGGATTCATAAAATCACGTTCGATTTTCGAATGTGCGGTAACGATACCCAGAATGACTGAAAAATTCGAGGGAATGCACCATGGCAACAGGCTACATTGCAGCACACTGTTGTGCGTGTTTCGTTGCATGTGGTTTTTATTTTTAAATTGACAGATAATACCTCACTGTAGAGCATTGGTGCACGGTGACATTGTCTCCACGGAAACAGGAATATGAACCGGCAACGCCACCTCCATAGGGGTCACACCAGATAGCTGTGCAGTATCAGGCATGGGTGGGTTTTTTCATTCAGGTCCCCTAACCTGTAATTTGGTTTCTTAATTTAATTTCCAAAGGGTAGTGGTGATACCTGTGTCCTTACAAAGACATTTGCTATGTAGTTTACCTTAGATTCTTAAATCTGTAATAATCTCTCACACAGGTGGCAAGCAAAAATTAATACCAATTTCAAATTTAAATTTCTCAAGATTGCTGCTCACATTTTTCGAAATATTTTAGCCTCTTTCTGTTGTTCATTTTCGGAAAACTGATACTATAAGCTCGATGAAGACACTGAAGGAACAGAGGGCATTGTTCTGGTTCTCAGAATCCTGACTTTCGAGTCAACTAAATGAAACAACATGGCCTTGAAGATGATTGATTGCCTATTTGTCTGGATTTCCTACGACTGTTAAGACCTCTTTTTGTTAGAACCGGGTAGAGGTATCACGTTCACGTGTATGACACACACTGAGGACTACGGTTAAGTGGCGGGGTGAAAAACTTAAGCTTGTAAGTCAACGCAATCAAAAGATACAGCTGTTTCTAAAGATCTCTTTTCCTGTGGAAGGAGTACAGACGTCTAATTGAAATATGTCAAATAAAAAGGTGTATAGCCCATTGGTATGTAAATAATTGTAGCTCCCAAGTCAGTGCGTTCAAAAGCTGCGTACATGACTGTCACATATATTGATACTCTGAAATTCAACCATCAAAACCGATAAACGAAATGTATATATACACTTCGGGCCTGATTGTTTAGCGGTAAAGTGCATACATAGAAAGCGAGAGGAGGCGAATCGTATCTTGGAAGAACCACTGATATTTCAGTGTTTGTTTCATCGAAGCCTTCACCTCTCAACGATGTGAGGAAGGCAGAAACAACACGTGGTCCGGGTTCCACATATAATTGTAGGTCTCATTTCCACAGCCGGGTAACTGGTGCTTTAAGGTACAAGATGGTGTACGTCTTATGAAATATGGCATTACCGTATACACTGTAGAGCAGTTTCAACGAGCATTTTTCAAGGATAATAAACCGCGTACGTGTCAGTACCACGGAATAAATTCATCGAGAATTAGTTTTTAGCTGGACAGTAACTATACTTGGGAGAGATGTGCGTCAGTAATATAAGCAGATATCAGTATTTTAGAGATGACGTGTAGCTGGACTTAAAGAAGCCGGTTGGAATAATTGGTGAATCCCTCGACATCAAATAGGTGCGATGCCAATGTTCGACGTTGTTGGCAAGAATGGATGAACCATGGCCGAACACATCGTCTAGCAATAAGCGGTCGCCATATATAGACGACATGGCGTGAGGACCAAACCACAGTCAGAGAGCACTCAGAGCCCCGTATTCATCGCTATCTTCGATTCGACGTGCAGCTGGTGTTCCAGTGATAGCAAAGACCATTAACAGGTGACTCACAGAATGAGCCCATGGTGCACCTTACGCAGACTATTATTGATCTCTGTTCACTGACAAGCAAGTTTACAGTGGCGCCGGGTGCATTCAACCTCGAATCTCATTAACTGGAATATATTAGCTTTCGGTGATGCATCTCACTTGGAAATGAGACCTGATAACTAGATAATACGTGTCGGGAGAATGCCCCAGACAGTGGTGGGCTACCAACCAGATTGTCGACCGCTATACGACCCGACAAACATGAGTGGTGATTTGGGGTTCCATTCCGTTTCATAGCAGGAGCCCTGTGACTGTTATCCGCAGTACAGCTCGGCGGTATGTCGACTATATTCTCGGCCCCGATTCGTTGCCTTTGATGGCAAGCCGCCCTGGGCTTACATTTCTACAAGATAATGCCCGCCCGCACACGAGGAGAGTTTCTGCTACTCATCTTCGTACATGCCAAACCAAGCATTAGTCTGCAAGTTCGTTAGATCTCTCCCAATTGAGAACGTTTGCAGCTGTTGGGCTGGCCCCTCCAACCGGATCTAGATTTTGATTACCTAAAGCGCCAGTTGCACATAATTTAGCACGATAATCCTCATGAGGGCATGCAATAACTCTGTCAAACAGTCCGGGAAGAATAACTGGTTTCGTAAGGGCCAGAGGTGGACCGAAGTGGTATTGACTTACTCAATTCGTGAAGCTCTTTATCTTTAATAAATCATCCAGTTCTTCTTAAGCTGCAATAATGTGCATATCTCTACATGTACATCACATATACCAATTTTCGTCCCACTCAGATAATTCCTTCGTGGGGCGACGGTATTTTTTATCTTAGAGTGTATTGTGTAGCACTATTATATAAAGAATAAGTAATAATACTAACTAGGCAACATCGTGTTCCTAGGTACACTATATTTCAGGTGCAGTTCTCTCTCGTAATGTCCAAAAATAATACTTCTATAGTAATGTTAGCCCTAAAATAAATGATTTGCACTGTATCCCAGATTTCCTATAAGAGTAACTAGTGAGTTTCACACTACAAGTAAATATGACACCGAAGTTATTTGTCGATATACATGGAGATTACAAGTAAATTTAAACTTTCAAACGGCTGTAGAAATAACACCACTGGTCAGAATGACGTCACATTGCAACATAATATTATCGGATAAGGGGGAAAACGGATGGCAGAAGAAAAGTAAGTAGTTACAAAATGTAGCAATAGATGGCGCTCTAAGCACCATAATTTAATATTGGTCGACTACAAATTACAAATGAATCATAAAACAATGCCTAAGATGTATGCTTCAAGTTAAACAAACTGTAGTACTCAGTGTGCATGGGTGTACAGATGTGATACTGCTAGTTACGTAAGCCCATCAAGCAAGGTCATATCACATCCTAAAGGAAAAATCGATTTTTAATTGTCCGGAGGCCAGAAAACGCACAAAAAGAATGAATCACATAGGTTTTTAACTGTACTGAGGCCAAAAACCCCATAAAAAGCATCAATCACGTCGGGTTTTAATTGTCCTGAGGTCAAAAACCGCATACAAAGCATCAATGAAAATGAAATCGGACTATTCATCTCTGTGTGACTGGCGCTATACATGTTCAATATGCTGCCCACCGTTTTGTGCAAGTTGAAATCGAGAAACACCACGTTCCACAACTTACCGAAGTGTTTCCGGTGTCACGTTCAGAATGTGTTGCACAGTGCGTGCCTTAAATGCAGCTAAGTTGGCAGTCGGAACACTGAACACATCTTTCAGATAGCCCCACAGCCAGAAGTCACACGGATTAAGATCGAGTGATCGGGACGGCCAGGTTGTAGGGAAATGGCGGCTGATCACTCTAGCATTTCCGAAATGGCTCTTCAGCAGCTGCTTAACTGGATTTCCAAGTTGCGGAGGTGCGCCAGATTGGATAAAAATAATCTCATCCACTTATCCACGCTGTTGGAGAGCTGGAATGGTGTGGTTGCGCGACAGACACTCATAGCGTTTACCAGTGACGGTACAGTTAACAGGAACCGGAAGCACCGGTCTCTTTGAAAAAATATGACTATATGATAAATAATGCTGTAAACCCGCACCATACAGTGACCTCTTCAGGATGAAGTGGTACTGATTGATTTGCGTGTGGATTTTCCATTGCCCGTTTTCGACAATACTGTCTGTTGACATATCCTATCAAATGGAAGCGAACTTCCTCTATCCACAAAATCTTCCACGGCCAGTCATTGTCCACTTCCATGCGACCAAGAAATTCTAAAGCAATGGTCTCTCTTGCTGGCAGATCAACAGGAAGCAAGTCGTGCACATTTGTAATTTTGAATGGATAGCAAAGAAGGATGTTTCGTAGGTTTTTCCGTGGTCACCGGTATGTCCAACGTCCGGCCAATTCTCCGTGCACTACACGTTTGCTCACCTCCACTCATCTAGTCCTGCATTGCTGTGGCCACTGCTTCCACTGACGTTGAATCAATTCGTTTCCTCCCTTTACCAGGTTGCACACCACAAGAATCCGTCTTTTCGAATTTCCGAATCATTTTCTCCAGACCCACGACAGTCGTCGGACCAACGCCTTTTTTCAAACCCTTCAGTGTCGGGAACTTCTGCAGAGCTACGTGTGCACAGTTATCATTCTAGTAGTTTACCCATTCTCCGAAAAAGTTCCGTTGCAATTTAACGTCATTCTGACCAATGGCGTTATTTCTACAGCTTCTAACTTTAATTATAATCACCCTGTATACAATGTCTCTCTCTTAATAGTCGTCAGATGCTGTTTCCGAAGAAATTTTGCTATTTTTCTTTTATAATGTGTACATACAAAAATTGTAAGTCGTTTTTCCTCATAACATGTTAAGAGGCCAATAATGAAATGCAAACTTTGTTTATTTATATCCACACATCCTAAAATGTGTTGCATCACCCCTGTTCCTAGAACTCCTGAAGATAGACGTAGACTATTTATATTAACTGTCCAGAGATGTCGTCAAACCAGCTCAAAGATACAAAAACCACGCATGAGCAGCGCCTGTTCGACAGATGGTGTCTAACAGCAGATCAGTTCCAGTCATTCCACCAGATAGGAGGTACACAGCTCGTGTTGTGTGTAGTTCAACCATGCCTAGACAGTCAGAACCGCCGTTCGATCGCGTCCGCATTGTTACTATGTGCCAGGAAGGGCTCTCAGCGAGGGAAGCGTCCAGGCATCTCGGAGTGAACCAAAGCGATGTTGTTCGGACATGGAGGAGATACAGAGAGACAGGAACTGTCGATCATATGCCTAGCTCAGGACGCCCAAGGATTACTACTGCAGTGGGTGACAGCTACCTACAGATTATGGCTCGGAGAAACCCTGACAGCAACGCCACCATGTTGAATAATGCTTTTCGTGCAGCCACAGGACGTCGTGTTACGACTCAAACTGTGCGCAGTAGGCTGCATGATGCGCAACTTCACTCCCTACGTCCATGGCGAGGTCCATCTTTGCAACCACAACACCATGCTGCGTGGTACAGATGGGTCCAACAACATGCCGAATGGACCGCTCAGGATTGACATCACGTTCTCTTCAGCGGTGAGTGTTGCATATTCCTTCAAACAGACAGTTGTCAGAGATGTGTTTGGAGGCACCTCAGTCATGGTGAAGACACAATGTCTAGCGACTGCAGCAAGATGGAGGTTCCCTGCTGTTTGAAGGTGGCATTATGTGGGGCCGACGTACGCTGCTGGTGGTAATGGGAGGCGCCATAACGGCTGTACGATACGTGAATGGCGTACTCCTACCGATAGTGGAACCATATCGGCAGCATATTGGAGAGGCACTCGACTTCATCAACGACAATTCGCGCCCCCATTATGCACATCTTGTGAGTGACTCCCTTCAGGATACGACATCGCTCGACTAGAATGAGCAGCATGTTCTCCAGACATCAACCCTATCGAACATGCCTGGGATGGAGTGAAAATGACTATTTGTGGTCGACGTGACCCGCTAACAACTCTAAGGGATCTACACCGAATCGACGTTGAGGAATGGGACAATGTAAACCAACACTTCATTATTGAACTTGCGGATAGTGTGCCACGACGAATACAGAGGTGCATCAATCCAAGAATACGTGCTACTGGGTATTAGGGGTACCGGTGTGTTCAGCAATCTTCACCACCACCTCTGAAGGTCTCCCTTTGTGGTGGTACATCATGCAATGTGTGTTTTTCATGAGCAATAAAAAGGGCATAAATTATGTTTATGTTGATCTCTAATGGAATTTTCGGTACAGGTTCCGGAACTCTCCGAATCGAGTGAGGCAAAACTTTTTTTGATGTGTGTGTATATTATTAGGAGAGAAAGTTTATGTGAACGTCCGACAGACTCCAGTAGCAATCATTTTTCAAGTTCAGTCATTTTAGGTATCAGGCATGGCAGAACAGTAACTTTATAAAAATACGGTTACTGGCATGTTTATGTTAGAGAGAATTTACGATAGTAGACAGTGAGGTCGAAACTGTCCAATGTTCGCTAAGAATGACTCCTCCGGCAGTCGATAAGAGACGAAAGCAGGTCGCCTCATGTGCATAGCTTCTGACGTGTGGTCAGAGTTAAAATCCTGCTGCTGGGCTCCTGCTCTGGATACTTGCGTGACCTTGTTGTTTAAACCATTTGAAGTGGAAGTCATTATAGATTGCTGTTCGACAGATTATTGGCTGATTGGCTTAACTGTAGACTATCAGAATTATTCTTTTGGCAGCCCTAAAATTTACGATGACCTCTCCCTCGGACTGAAAATATGAATTATCTATATCTATACGTAACAAGACACTTTGTGGCCTGTGGTAAAGTGTGCTTTGTTTACCATTGTCACTCCACGTATCCTGTTTCACTCGCAAATGGCTGCTAGGAAGAACGACTGCTGGTATGCCTCCATGTGAGCTCGAATCTCTGTAATTTTACCATCATCGAATTTTCGTGAGATATATGTAGGAGGAACTATTCTGGATGTACGCTGTCAGATATTTAACACTAAGCCACACCAGGCTGCTTAACGCCTTTACCAGCCACTGGGATTGGTTGAACGTTTGAGTGACACTCTCGCTCATACTAAATGAAGCCATTACGAAAGATGTTGTTCTGCTTTGGATCATCTCTATTTCCTAGATCGACACTATCTGGTAAGGATCGCTGACGATAAGCAGTATTCATTATTGGTCGAATGAGGGTTTATATGCTACGTAACTGATAGTTGGGCTGAGTATTCTTCCTAAGCATATCACTCTAACTTAAACGCGGTAAGTTTTATGCAATTATTCCACTTTAAATCGCTAAATACGCAAGTGCCTGCATATTTTATGGATATAACTGCTTTCCATGATTGTTATACAATTGTGTAATACAGAATAACGCGTTTATGTGCAATATGTTACATGAATTTGCGCTGAGGGTCAATTGTCACTCTCTACATCAAGCGTCGATCCTCTGCAGAGCTTCCTGAGTTTCGCTAAAAGTTTCTGGCGTTGCGACCTCTCTGTATACGAGAATACCATCCATGAAAATCTTCACGGAACTTCTGACGTTATCAATTCGGTCGTTTGTCTTTATTGTGGAAATTAACTGCTCTAGAACACTCCCTTGGGACTACTGTACAGTAGCACTAAATTTAAACAAAACGTCTCTTCTCGTTTGAAGTATTAGTCGTTCACGTTTCATTTCCGTTTAGCTTTTTATCACCGCAAACTGAGAAACCCACTACTGATTTCTGGAACATAAACATGCCACACTTAATCCAGACTGTACGGGATACGAAATCCTGGGTTCAAACACATCCCCAAAAAATGTATAAATATCAAGCCTTACAATACCTTCCAGATGGATAAATAGTTAACGAGCAAGGAATACAGATTATGATTTAGTATTTGATGCAACGCAGTTCCTCTAGAGGTTGGTGTGTATTAATTCTCATGCTATTGTTAACTGTATAGTTGAGCATGAACTCTACTTTACTGCTTAATGTTTCATATATGTTCAATATAATCAAAACACACAGCTCTGTACGTCATAGACGTACTCGAAATTCTTAAGTATGGTCTATAATAACATGACAGAATTTGGGGGGGGGGGGGGCGGGGGCGTGCGTCTTGGCTTTGATGAAGAAGCTATCCCAGCAGTCCCTTGAGGTGATCTAAAAAAAGTACTGAGACACAGATCAGCACATTGCCAGAAAAGGGGAAGCCAAGCTCGCCTTAACAACTTCACTGCGCCGTTCATTTGTTGATGCTTACAACAGAATGATCTACGATACGCACTCAGATATCTGTTGATAACTAATAACATGAAAAAGTAGTTTTGCTTTTTATCGCTACACACTAAGAAATCCACTAATGACTGCTGGGACATGAAGATGCCACACTTACCTACAAACTTTACGGGATGCGAAATCCTGGGCCACGAACACTTCAGTTTGCGCTAAGTTTCTTTCCTGTCCTTCCGCAATTCACCTGAAAAAATAAAAACAGCTTCAGCAAGACATTACTAGTATGCAATTTAGATCCTGAGACACGATTTTCTGGCAAATTCTGTAAACCTTCTTTACGTCTTGCCTTTCTTCAGCGATTTATAATACGACAAGCGCATGTCGAGAAATCGGGCTTGTATGAATGATGTATAAGGGCTCCGCAGTGAAACCTCTGTAGAAACGCCCCATCGATATGCCGCGGACGCAGAATGGTGGGCATTGGAACAATGACCGTACAACAGTGCTTTTTACGATGCGCTTGAGATGCTAGCATGACTTTCTTGCAAAAACAGTGAACAGTGACCGTGTACTGAAATATGGTAAGGTGTCGTAGCTAATACCTTTTATTATGAGTCACTACCCCGAGTACTCCAAATTACTTTTCACTGTGTATGATACTTTTCATTGTGTAGCATATATTAACTACAAACATTTTAGGTGGATTTTGAAAGAATAGACAGGGTGCAACAAAAAGAATCACCCGATTTTAAAAAATCATAGTAAAACTTGCTTAAATCTGCACATGTATAATTCGACAATCTGTCCAAACCGTACAAATATGTCAGTCCCGACGCATCCAGTGCAGTTTTATACGCCGATTTTTTGTATAAAGAGGAACGTGCCTAAAGCGGAAAAGGAAATCAAATCTTATAACCTACTTAATAATTCATTGTATAATGCGGAAAAGAGCCTACGCACTACTGAGGTATTACAGTTCATTAGTTATCCACGACTGTTCAACGACGTTACTTTTAACACCTTTGTTAAGCGGCGCAAAACCAAGAAAAGAGGTCCAGCATCTAGTGTGGAACTAAAACCACGCCACTCTGTGCAACAACGAATAAGTTAGGCTCATTGTCGGTACAGTACATCAAAGGAAAGCCGGCCACGCTGGCCGAGCGTTTCTAGGCGCTTCAGTCCGGAACCGAGCGACTGCTATGGTCGCAGGTTCGAATCCTTCCTCGGGCATGGATGTGTGTGAGGTCCTTAAGTTAGTTAGGTTTAAGTAGTTCTAAGTTCTAGGGGACTGATGACCTCAGCTGTGTGTCCCATAGTGCTCAGAGCCATTTGAACCATTTTTGAACATCAAAGGAAACGATTTGTTCGTCAGCTTTCTGTTTGTCAGCTCGTTTTCCTCATTACTGACGCACGCCGGCGCATAGAGGAACATCGTTGCGAATCTGCCAACTCTCTGCTGCAATGCGTGCAGTGAAAGAGCTGGGTATTTTTCAGCTAAATAATGGTTTTACCCGGAAAGGTCATTATTTTCTGTCAGTTTCAGTTGACTTCACTTTAAGATATACAGTAACATGATGTAGAACAAACGGCATGTGTCGTTAACACTTATGGAAGAGATTAATGTAATCGAGGTGAGTGAAAAGACAAACTCTCTGTGCCCGAAATTATCTTGCGTTTCAGATGCAGCAAAACACAAATTTACAGGACTTTAAGAAACAAGGATAAGATTCGGGATGAATGGATGAGAGGGAACGGGCAGATAAAAGGAAAGGCGAAGTAGACCGGAAATGAAGCAATTAACGAAATAGCGTGGGAATGGTTAGTAAGTGCGCGGGCAAAAGACTTACCATCATCTGGACCCATGTTGCATGGTGAGGCTCCGAAAGTCGTTAAAGAGCTTGGAATTACGGAGTTTAAGGCATCCACAGGATCGCTGGACGGTTTCTAAGATAGGCACAACATCGTTTGGAATCAGAAGTGTGGAGAAGCTAAGGATGCGCAGGAAAGTGTAGCAGCAGAATTGAAGAAAATACTGACCAACTTAATTGAGAATTATAACGCGAAAGACGTGTTCAGTGATGATGAAACGTGACTGTTTTATTGCGCGCTGCCTTCAAAATCACTAGAAACTCGTGGTGAAAACTCTGCCGGCGGGAAAATGTCAAAGGAAAGAGTTACTGTAATGCTGTGTGGAAACATGTTATGTGAAGTGGAGAAGCCACTGGCGACTGAAAAGTCGGCAAAACCGCGTTGTTTCAAAAACATAGACGTCAGTGATCTTCCCGTCACATGGCGAAGCAATGAAAAGGCGTGGATGGGGAGTGAGAGGTCTTATGTAAGGATGGCTGAGCTCTTTCAACGCCAAAATGAGAAAAAGGAAATCGCCAAGTTCTCCTTTCCTTAGACAATGCAACCTGCCACCGAAAGTACCGTTATCAGATATGAAATTGGCTCCGTTCCCTCCAGGTTCAACCATCCTCACAAACCTATGGAACAGAGGGTATTTACACATTCAAGTGTCATTATAAGTGATTACTGATGTAATCTCTTATTCTTAGTATTGAAGTAGCCGAAAGTGCGTTTGCTCTTGCAAAGTCAGTTTCTGTCCTGGATGCAGTAAATTGGATTGGCCTAGCAGTAAATGAAATAAAACACGAAACTGTCATCAAGTGCTTCAACAAAGCAGGGTTTGAAGGCGGAGAACAAGACGCATCTGTGGCCATTGAAATTCAAAAAAATTCAGCAGCAGTTGCTGAATTAATGAAATTGCAAAACATTTAATGTAGTGCAGATGATTACATTCGAAGTGATGACTTTTTGTTAACTTACTGGACTTTCTCTTCAGCACCAGATTTAATAGAAATCCGCAACACAGAGAATGATGAAGAAGAAACAAAGGAAGAAGAAGAGGAGAAAAATGATGTCCCTAGAAAAATTAATACGCCCGAAGAAGCTACTCCATGCAAAAACGATGTTATGCAATTTGCATTAAACACAAATTCTCCCAACTTTTTGGAGCTGTTGTATTGTGCAAAAACATGCTTACAAGAGACAATTTTGAAAATGAAATTAAAATAAGTTTTCCTCCTTGATATGTGGCTAAAAATGTGAAAGGTAAAGCAAATAAACATGGGAGCAATATGTATGTACATACAATAATAAACGAAATTAAAGTTCGAGTAAAAATGTAGAAATTCTGTGTTATTTATCACTTAGTGTAGTATTGTAGTGTTCAGTTCTTCAATATACAGTAAATGAACATCTACTGTGCTAGAGTGAAGGTAGGTCAATATAGTGTATGCATAATTAAAAAATTTTACTGTACTATTGTGCATGATACCTGACAAATTTTACGTAGCCCAGTGAGTTTTGTGTAATCCGGAAATTTGTCCAGTTTGAAAAATTATTTGAGTCGGAGGCGATTCCATTTTGAGAAAGTTTTACCGTATTATGTTATTTGAGGTATGTGCGAGATCAATGTATTGTTGGAAAGAGCTAATTCTCGAGTTTTACATGGTTCCCGCTAGGTAGCAGCAGTGTGCATCCATTTCACTTCTTGTAAAAATGGTGTTGGGACAATTAAAAGCCTTTTGTGTGCTACGTTTTGCGTAGAGCGGGTTGGTAATAACTGTTTAGCGTGACTTTCATACTAGGTATGGTGTGTATTCTCCTACAGCACAGAGCATTAGACGATGGCATGAACAATTCCGAGAAACATGTTGTTTTCATAAAGGCAAATTGTCGGGCAGTCCCCGAGTGTCTGACAAGGACGTCGAACTCAACCGCTATAGTTTCACGAGGAGTCCTCTTGAGAACTTTCTTTCCCCACTGTTCGAGACTGTTTCGAACGACTTCATTTGCCAACAGAGGGGGCACCGCCGCACTGGCATGTGGAAATGCGGGAAGTGTTAAATTAAAGGAGTCCTGAACGATGGATCGGTCGCACTGGACCAAATGATTCAGCCTTACATTACCGGCCTCCAAGGTCTCCGGAACTGACTATATGTGATTATTCCTTGTTGGGGTTTATAAAAGAGGCTGTTTATGTGCTCCGTTACCATCAACAATGAATAAACTGTGATATTGCATAAGAGCAGCTGTGGATGCGGTAACCCAGGACATGCTCGCTGCAGTATGGGTTCAATTTGAGTACCGCATTGACGTATGCCGTGCATCACAAGTGGGATAAATCGAACACCTATTAAAAGATATAAACAAAAAACAACTTTTTGAGTTTCTCGCTCATAGAAAAACAAAATTCATTGTATATGTGTATTAGTTTCAGAAATGTAGACACGCCAAATCAGATGATTCATTTTCATACACCCTGTATTTTCGTAACTTCTTTCCTTTGTTTGGGCGGTTTATTAAATAGATCTGTAGTATTTAGAGAATATTGTCTTAAGTCTTTGTATTTTCCCATGCTTACTGTAAATCCCTGGGGCTCTGGTTCCATAACTCCGTATAGACCTAACAGTGGAGTACTTAGCAGTGTTATCCCTTCATTGTG
This sequence comes from Schistocerca americana, assembly GCF_021461395.2. Lineage (NCBI taxonomy): Eukaryota > Metazoa > Arthropoda > Insecta > Orthoptera > Acrididae > Schistocerca > Schistocerca americana. Next base: position 483,235,572 of record NC_060130.1, read on the forward strand.
TCCATGTTTCCAGCCATCGATCACCAGAACAGAATCCCATAGCTAAGAATTGAGTAGATGTACGAACAGTCTGTCACTACAAGACGTTGTCTGTTACCAATTGATGATACAATCCTTAGAACGGTAACATTCTGATGACATTCTTCTTGTCAGTGTCCTTGGGTGCTCATTCCACGTTAACTGAGAATTAACATTCATCCTTTGCGTTTGTCAAAAAATCTGTAAATTCATCCTTAACGCGTAATGTGAGAGTTTTGTATTCTTTTTTAATGTTACTTTATGTTCAATGTCAATATATTACCTACTGTCCAACTGTACGTCGAACTCTGGAGGTTTATCAGTGACTACGATGTTGCTGTCATAGTCGAAGAAATCTTTTTCTGCACGTCTAATGCTATATGGAAAGTAACTATTATAGATTAAGAATATTAAGAAGAGGCATGATCAAAATGTCCTATCCTCAGTAGCACCTAAGCTTCTGTCTTACATGTGTGACAAATTTTTTACAAAATCATATCATAAAGAGTTGACTGGATTATTTCTATCTTTAGCACAATGCTTTAGAGGTAAGAGTGGAACTATTTTCTCCTTCCTTCTCGTACTTCTGGATTGTTTAGTGCAATGTAATAGTGAACAGTATCAGGAGCTTTAGAACAGACTAAGAACGTGTCTAAATGTCAGTCATCCACTTCTACAGCTTTAAGTATTCCGTGAACTCCAAAATAGCTGATATTGTACTTCTTACACTACGGAAACCACACTGTGATTCCATAAACGGGATGTATTTATTGATGTAGCAAAACGAAAAAGAGAAAGCGGTGTGAATCTGGTAAGTCGTTCTAAAGTCGTCTTCAAAAAGTGAGTCATCATTATTTGTTTTACTACACTGGGACACAATTTGAGCAGTGAAATTGGTGCCTCTCGTACTGAAGACACAATCTTAGTCATTAATTTTGGTGCGTTTCACCAAAGAGATGTCAGACGGCAGCTCAATTGTATTTAGGCTAATTTTCGGAATTGTGCTTTGAAACGTCTAACGAATGTCAGCAGAGATAAATATCGCTTTAAACTATAACGTGACAGTCGAAATGTCTGTTGCATATATCGGCCAGTTTTATATTTCATAGGACATTTCTTTGCAGTGAACCATTAATTGAGTAAGAGAGTAAACCATTAGATATTTTTCACAAAGATAATGTGATACAAATTTCGTGTGTAGGAAACATTTATATGGGTTTTGACCAAAACGGGAATTGCATTTCCATTTGTGATAGGTCCTGTACCACTAGAACGTTAAACCACTATTGAGATGTCATATTGTCTATCTGGCTCCAATAAACTAGAAACTCGGCATCCGGAGATATAACAGTTGTATGTCTCCGCAATATTCTTTCTTTCAGGAGTGCTAGCTCTGCAAGGTTCGCAGGAGAGCTTCTGTAAAGTTTGGAAGGTAGGAGACGAGGTACTGGCAGAAGTAAAGCTGTGAGGACGCGGCGTGAGTCGTGCTTGGGTAGCTCAGTTGGTAGAGCACTTGCCCGCGAAAGGCAAAGGTCCCGAGTTCGAGTCTCGGTCCGGCACACAATTTTAATCAGCCAGGAAGTTTTATTTGTCTTATTTCATTTTTCAACAATATTATTATAAAGGAAGGTGAAGAAATTGGCAAACGCCGAGAGATGTGCTATGAGTGTTTCAACGTATGAACATCTGAAGTCGTACAATTCACAGACAATTGTCTTATGTGGCTTTGTCACATCCCATTCATTTATTGTTACACCTCGCACTTAGTAGAAAGGTTTTAGTGAAAGAAAATCACAACTATTTCAGAAAGCACTGCATTTACAAATTGCTAAGCTAGTTCACAATTATAACAGTATTAATTTAGTATATGCCAATCTGCATCTAGTAGTGACAATCTAATCCCTGTCCATGTAGGGTATTTCTGAGCGGGATAAATAAATGGAGGTACCTGAAATGATGGGTCACAGCAGATAAAGGTGTGTCGTTCAACGAATGGACGATGGAAACATCCCTCGGTGTCACCTATACCTACTCATGAAAACTGTTTATGACAGTAGCAACAGTGAAAAAAAAATTCAAAGAAAACTAACGAAAAGGTTTAATTTTTCAGACTATTCCCTGTTATTGATATATTCTGAGATATCGGTGACCATTAAAAGTATCAACGGGACAAAAATACGAAGAGTACAATATGTCTACCTGTCCAGATATAATACACATGGATGAAATAACCATAAATTCTAATGATCTAGAAAAGTTTTTATTAATTTACCATCGCCTGGCATATTTCTTTTGATGTTAAAAACATGAACGTTACTTCGAGTCTGATACTCATCTACATCCGATATTTATAATCCAGGTACTGGTGTGATGACAAGTTGTGTTTGGTTCGCGGTTAATGAATATCTGTCTCTCAAAGTGAAAATATACAGTTTTAGATATCGCTTCATGTGGGCGCCATCCACACCGTCCTTCGTCATATACTATGCTCACACAAGAATAATGGGGAAGAGAGGTGATTTTAAGAAATCACTCTTCTTTCAAAGTCAGCTATACCATATTGGAGATGTTTCAGATGCAATAGCTACTATGACTATTTCCTTTATTCGATGATGCAGAGCATTTTAACTTGATCAGAATACACAAAGCTGACTCCAGGTCTTCAGAATCACTCTTCTAGGGAGAGGGCAGGCTTACGATCATATTGTCATTAGAGGCAGGCGGATGTTCTATTGTAGCAACAGTATGATTACATGATGTATCTTCCTATTTTGCTTCTGCGTTCCAGTGGTAGGAACAGAAAGACATACCTCCAATTATTAACTGTGAGAGAAAATTTATATCTAAAGAATTAAGGATGTAACAACAAAAATATTGTTCGAAGGAGCATTATGAGAAGTATCTGTATAACTGCAACCATCCTGGGCGCAATGTAGTAGTGCCTCACAATCTGAGAAGTGAGATGGTGCAATACTTCTGTTCAATAGGAAAATAAAGGAACAAAAAAGAGATCGCTGTCATCAGAGGTCAGACAAGGCCGCTGTCATTTTGGTAAACTTACAGCGGTTTGTCAATTAATGACAACTATTATGCTATGAATGTATAAATTTGTTAAGCTGCAATAAAACTGAACTGATAAGTATATTTAAGACTTCATGAGAAAGATATCGACAAACTGTCAGGCAGCTACATTTGTTTTATTTAAGAGTGAAAAACAATGAGAAGACAAGTTATTGTCTTCCCTACTGAACATAAAATGGAAGTCCCTATTTTCCACGTGTTTCCACGTGTTTTCAAGAAGTAGAATAACAAGAAGATTTTCACCAAAACATTAAAATACGATATTCTGTTTCAGAGATAACGTAATGTTTTATTAGTTGTAGCGTTAAGGAGGCATAACAATGTGACTATTTACTCCTTGGCTGTAACGTAGCTATTTAAGCAGCCTAACAGCAACATGTGAAGTGGTGGACAGCGGTAGATGGAGCTGTGTCAGTGAACGTGGAAGTAAGTTCGTTCTAGACACCCCTCCATCTACTCGCTGTGCCCTCCGATTCCCAGGAGAGATGATCGCTACATGTCACGCTGCCATCAACAAAGTCTTATATTTATACAAAATACATCAAGTGAGTTAGCGCATAAGAGTTATTGGAAGTGTGATGTTTATGTAAAATAAGTTACGAATCTTTGTCTCTGTAAAAGGGTAAAAGTGCAGTATACTTATATATATGGTATTTGAACAGTGATAACTACTCTCTGCTCTTATTGCGAGTAAAATGTTCTGTGTTTTCTAATATCTCACACAAATAAATATATACAGAAGCCAGGTAGAGAAAATTCCATCAAAAGAGAGGTGAGTGGCAGTGTTAGTATATGTGCTTGCCTATAAGGAAATAAGTTCATGATCCCCATCTCTGTATAGTCTCTTGTGTATACGCCTAATTAAATCGGCAGACGTGTGAACGCTGTCAGTAATAACTCTTATTGACGATGTTGTAGTCTTTAGTCAGTGGACTGGCAGCTCTCAATGCTAGTCTTTCTCTGTTTTAGGCACGTTTTGCAGCAAATCATCTTCAGTCCCAAATTCGATATAGTACTGCCTCCGATCTGTGAGTCTACCTTCAGTGTCCTTCTGTAGCACTTGATCTGAAATGAAATAGCTCCTCTTCTTTGAATTGATAGTGGCTCACAACTCACATCTATAAACGGTTGCACGCCACAATGGCAGAAACGAAATAAGAAACAAGTTATCCACTTTGTAGCATTACAGTAGCTTCCAGATCGATAAATAATTGACGACCAAGTAATAAAGATTATGTTTTAATATTTGTTCTAGCACTTTTGTTCTAGAGGATGTTGTATATTATTTCTCAAGCTATTATTGAATGCACAGTTTACCTGGAACTCCACTTCACTGCATCTTAATATTTCATATACGTTTGAAGTAATCATAACAAACAACTCCGTCACTTCATCTTTTGAACTACACCGACAGTGGGAAGGAAGGCTTGTGGTGATATTATTATTGTAGGTGAAACGACACCTCAGCTCTAGTTTTAACACAATATAAATAAATATCCTGATTTTTACGTAATATTAATTTATTTCATCGGAGGATACTTCTCAATGGTCCAATAGTAGTACAATCCAGATGGTTAAGCTACATTCAGAGAAATAACAGTTGCCTGTGAAGTGGTGGATAACGGTAAGTGGAAGTGTGTCAGTCAACGTGGAAAGAACGTCGTGCCTAATACATCACTAACCAGCCACTGTCCACATGATTCTGTTAGAAATCCACATCTGTCGTTGGAAATAACAAATTCGTATATCTAAGAAAAATATCGAAGTGAGATACTACTTAAGAGATATTGCAATGTTTGTGTGTTCTGAAAATGTCATGAATCTTTAAACTGTTTTGTGAATGATACTTCCTTACATACACGACTGCGGATATGTTGCGTAATGTGTTGTTGTTCAGTGATAATTTATCCAGATTTAGTACTGTGATTATAGGGCGCAATCTTTTCTGCTAACCAGCTATTTGTAATGTGACAAGTATTTTCTGCTGACATGTATATTTGACGTGAATTGTATCAGCAGTATGATTTAATGATATATAATTATCTTCCTATTGTGTTCCTTATTAGTATTCCAGTGGTAGGAACAGAAAGAACTACTTCCACTTATTTACCGTGAGAGGAAATTAATTTCTATCGAATTAACGACTTAACAACTGAAACTTTGTTCCAAGGAGTAGAATGAGAAGAATTTGTAGTACTGCAACCATCTGGGGTGCATTGTAGTGGGTCACAATCTGAGAAGTTTGATGGTGCAATACTTCAGTTCAATAGCAAACTAAAGGGAAAAAAAATAGAGTTGGCTGTCATCAGGGGTCAGACAAGGCCGCTGTCCTTTTCGTAGACATATAGCCGTTTGTAAAATAGATGTTAATGGCAACCATTATGTTCTGAATGTATAAATTTGTTAAGGTGCAATAAAAATGAACTGCTAAGTATATTTAAGGCTTCATGAGAAAGATATCGACAAATTTTCAGGTAGCTACATTTGTTTTATGTAAGAGTGAAGAAACAATGAGAAGAGAAATTAGTGTCTTTCGTACTGAACTGAATATGAAAGTCCATATTTTCCGTGTGTTTCTCAAAGGTGTCGTCAGAAGCCACACTTTTTGTAATTAGGCGTATATTTTCAAAGCTGTTACGCTTGTTAGCTGAAAAGAAATCACTTTAAAAATTTTTAAGTGCATCTCAAAATGCCAGTCGCATGTATTTGGGAATGTTTATTAGATACAATATTTATTCGGGAAGAAGCATTATGTTCCGATGTAACTAAAACCAGTTCCACCGTTTCATGAAGTAGCATAGTAAGAAGATTTTCACCAAAACATTAAAATACGCTATTCTATTTTAGAGCTAATGTAATGTTGTATTAGTTGTAGCGTTAAGGAGGCATAACAATGTGACTATTTACTCCTTAGCTGTAACGTAGCTATTGATGCAGCCTGTGGTGTCACCGCCAGACACCACACTTGCTAGGTGGTAGCCTTTAAATCGGCCGCGGTCCGTTAGTATACGTTAAACCCGCGTGTCGCCACTATCAGTGATTGCAGACCGAGCGCCGCCACACGGCAGGTCTAGAGAGACTTCCTAGCACTCGCCCCAGTTGTACAGCCGACTTTGCTAGCGATGGTTCACTGACAAATTACGCTCTCATTTGCCGAGACGATAGTTAGCATAGCCTTCAGCTGCGTCATTTGCTACGACCTAGCAAGGCGCCATTATCATTTGCTATTTATCTTGTGATGCATGTACCGTCAGACCGATGTTCACCAATTATGGATTAAAGTTAAGTATTCCAGAAGCTACGTACTTTTTTTACTAGACTCAACTCCTTCAACTGTTCCAGACCTCACGCTAGCCTGCGTGAGCTTAAACGCGTGCCTTTCGGCTATCTCATAGTGGCTTGGCTGTCTGACCAAGTCACAACAGTTGGGCGACGAGGACGGGATTTTGCGTTCGTATTGATACAGACTGATTTACTTGTGTAATGGCTTCGCCACCATCTCCAGATGTACTGTCCGAATTTTATCGCTTACAGAACCAGCAGACGCAGGCCTTACTGGATGCCCTTGGACAGCTCGTCCAGGGTCGACGTGCAATGCACAACGATGCGGCAGCCGCCGCTCCACCGCTCACGCAGCCGCAACACGCAGTTGCACCACCTTTTCGTCCTTTTGATGCGGCACTGGAAAGCTGGACGAAGTGGTCACGCCAATTTGGATTCCATCTCGCCGCCTATAGAATTCAAGGTAATGAGCGGCAGCCTTTTCTCCTTTCCTCTGTAGGCGTCCAGACGTACTGTGTGATAGTGAAATTATTTCCCCGACACGACGTAGCAACTCTGTCCTACGAAGAAATTTTGTCTGCGTTAGATACATATTTCAAAGAATCAGTCGATGTAGTTGTCAAACGGTATACATTCTTTCGTACAAAACGTACAGCCGGTCAGACTAATAGGGAGTGGGTTGCAACCTTGCAAGGCCTTACTAGGGATTGTGCTTTTGAGTGTCAGTGTTGACTCCCTTATTCAGATACTATGGTGCGTGATGCAATTGCACAGAACGTTTCTGATGTTCGTATACGGGAACAGATTTTGAAACTAGTCAATCCCTCCCTTCAACAAGTGATGGACATATTGGATCGGCAGGACACACTTGACTTTGCTCAGGAATCATTTGAAACTTCGCCACCCGTGTGTCAGGTTAACCGGCCCGCCGGGCGAGCTGCACGGAACAGTAAACAGTCCTCGCGCCCGGCCGCACCACAGCCGCCTGGCTCTCAGCCACGTGTACCGCACCAGCGAGCAAATGCAGTGAAATCATGCCCGTGGTGTGCTACTAGACATTCACGTGAGAATTGTCCATCACGCCAAGCTATTTGCTTTTTCTGTAATAAAAATGGACATGTTCAAAGTGTTTGCCAGAAAAAGCTCTGATCGGACGCTCAAAACCATTCCAGGCCCTTTGCTTCACGCCGGAATCGGAATCGAACCAAGAATACTCAGGCTCGTGAACCGTTGCCCATGGAAATTCATGCAGTTCATTCCACTCTGCCCAGTGTCACTCTCTCTAACAGTGACTGTGTTCGTCCCACAGATAGTGTGCTTTGACATCGCCGGAAATCCCGTCAAGTCGCAAGTGATTCTGTCCCAGTGTCAGTTCACGTTGCACGAGACAGTCGCTCTTGTCGTCAGCAGGACACTAAACTTTTTGTGGACTTGGACATTCACGGCAAAGTGATACCATTCCAGCTCGATACCGGAGCTGCAGTTTCACTGATCAATCACGACACGTACAAACAGCTGGGCACACCTCCGTTGCGTGCCGACAATGTTAAGCTAACTACATATTCAGGTCACGGGGTCCCTGTGTTATAACAGTGCAGCCTTCTTGCAACATACAAGGGACAAACAGAACTTGTGTCATTGTACGTCCTTCATTCTTCTTCTGCAGTGAACTTGTTTGGTTTCGATTTGTTTCAGTTGTTTAACTTGTCTATAGTAAATCAGGTCCTATCGGTGAACCAGACTGTGCCTTCAGCTAGTGTTTCTCGTCTATGTGACGAATTTGCAGACATTTTTGCACCGGGCCTTGGTTGCGCTAAGAACTATAAAGCACATTTGGAACTGAAAGTAAACGTGCAACTGAAATTTTTCAGAGCGCGCGATGTTCCCCATGCATTGCGTGATGAGGTCGCAAGAACATTAAACGATTTGGAATCACAAGGTGTAATTGAACGTGTGCAGGCTTCTCTCTGGGCATCACCCTTAGTAATTTTGCAAAAGCCTTCCGGAAAATTGAGACTTTGTGTGGACTTCAAGGCAACACTGAATCCCCAACTAGTGACTGCAACTTTTCCTTTACCCTGCCCGGAAGATCTTTTTGACAATCTGTGCCCGGGTAAATATTTTTTAAAGTTGGATCTAGCAGATGCGTACTTGCAAATACCGGTGGACGAAGAATCCCAGCGCGTCTTGGTGGTTAACACGCATCTTGGTTTGTACCGATTCAAACGACTGCCATTCGGGTGTGCATCCGCCCCTGCATTGTTTCAGCAATATCTACAAACTGTTTGTGCGTCGGTCCTTACTGCAGCAAACTATCTGGACGATATTGTGATCTCCGGAAAGACGGAAGACGAACATTTAGCCGATCTCAGAACATTATTTCAGGTCTTGTGACAAAATGGTCTTCGCTTGCGGAAGGACAAATGTGTGTTTTTTGCTCGTGACTTACCCTATCTGGGCCATGTACTCAATGCCCAAGGCATACATCCGAGTCCAGAGCACCTTCGTGCCATACAAGACTTGCCTTCGCCGCAGAATTTGAAGCAGCTACGGAGTGTGCTGGGAAAAATAAATTATTATCATCGCTATGTGCGCCACGCCTCTTCAATTTCAGCTCCGCTTCATCGCTTACGCCGTAAAGGTGTTCCGTTTATCTGGACGACGGAATGCGAACGCGCCTTTCGCCAGTTGAAATCGGCGTTGCTTTCCAATACTTGCCTTACGCCATTCGATCCCCGGAAGCCCCTTTTGTTGATGGTGGATGCATCGGATTTCGGGATCGGTGCTGTGCTTGCGCACAAAGATGGTTCGCACGATCGCCCTATTGCCTTTGCGTCCAAATTGCTCTCGTCTGCGCAAAGAAATAATTCACAGATTGAGAAAGAAGCATTGGCTCTCGTATTTGGTGTTACAAAGTTTCATGATTTCTTGTATGGTCGTCACTTTACCATCATCACAGACCACAAACCTTTGACATCGCTTTTTCATCCGACCAAGCCTGTACCTCCACATACAGCACAGAAATTCATTCGCTGGTCTATTTTCCTCTCGCAGTACCGCTACAATATCTTGTATCGGTCCACTGCTTAGCACGGAAACGCCGATGCGTTGTCCCGTTTGCCTGTTGCTGAGGATAGAGCATTCGATTCCTCCAAACTTGCTTGCATGTTCATTGATTCGGAAACCGATGACGTGGTCGAATCGTTTCCGATTGATTTTCGTCGTGTAGCTACAGCCACAGCTGCCGACCCTGTCTTTGCTACCGTTTTGCGTTTTGTTGCTACGCAATGGCCCTTGTCAAAGTCACGGATCGAGGATCTGTTGGTTCGCCGATTTTTTGCTCACAAGGAGAGACTTTTTGTTCGACATGGTGTTTTGCTGTAGCGTTCTGATAATGTTCAGTCCAGGGTCGTGGTCCCACGTTCGTTACAGTCCTCTGTCCTACGGCTTCTCCACCAAGGCCATTGGGGTATAGTGCGAACGAAACAACGTGCTCGTCAGCACTGTACTTGGTTCGGAATCGATGCTGCGATTACGCATATGTGCTCTTCTTGCATGACGTGTGCCGAACAACAATCCGCACCACCGCGGAAATTCTTTGCTTGGCCAAAAGCCACTTCCACTTGGCATCGCTTACACATCGATTTTGCTGGTCCATTCTGGAATGCTCGATGGTTAGTTGTTGTCGATTCATTCAGTAATTTTCCTTTTGTATTCCGGATGTCTTCCACGACGTCATCTGTCACCATCCAAGCGTTATCCACTATCTTTTGCATTGAAAGTCTTCCACAGACTATTGTTTCCGACAATGGCCCACAATTCATGTCTGCAGAATTTCAGTCATTCTGCAAGGCCAATGGTATTCAACATCTGACGTCCGCGCCGTTTTCGCCACAGTCCAACGGTGCCGCTTAACGATTGGTCCGGACTTTCAAGTCACAAATGTTGAAGTTGAAAGAGTCGCATTCTCGGGAGGACGCGTTATTTCTCTTTTTGTCCTCGTATCGCTCTCAGCCTCGAGATGGTCGTTCACCGGCAGAGTTGCTTCACGGTCGCCCTCATCGAACCTTGATGTCTTTGCTACATCCGCCGCATCAGGTTCCTGTGCAGCGGCAGACACCTACTTTTGCTCCAGGCGACGTCGTCTACTACCGCAACTATCGAGGTTCACGGCGCTGGCTCGCAGGGCGCATTCTTCGCTGCCTCGGCCGCGCTATGTATCTGGTTTTGGGGGCCTCTGGTGAGGTGCGTCGGCATCTCAATCAGCTGCGCCTCTGTCGTCGCACGGGATCTGCCGCTCTCTGTCTGCTTTCAGCGACGGTGCCGTGCGGTCAGCGCCCTGGGGACCCATCTACTGGCTCGCCTCAGTCCCAGGTGTTACCGACGCTGCCTTCCATTTTGCCCCATGGCGACGCGCCGCCGCCGCCGCCGCCGCCGCCTGTTCTCCCGCCGGCGACGCCCGCAGTGGACGCGTCGCTGCAACTGCCGGGCGCCTCCCTGTGTCACGCGCCGCCGATCGCTTCCCGTGACCAGTTGCCCTCCGCCATGGAACTCTTGCCCGCTCCGGACCATATGTCGTCTTCGCCCGTCGGGTGCCCCGGCTCGATGGAGGTCGACCCTTCGGCCCCTCCTGTCTCTCTACGGGCGCATACACCGCATGTTGGCGTGCACCCTGGACTAGGTCTTCAGGCGTTTCCTAGCTCCCCTCGGACCGAATGGCAGGGTGCGGGTGGCACAGCCTCGCCTGTTGTTAGGCTCCCCACCTCGTCGCATACGTCAACATGGGGTCCTCCCCACGGCGGGCGGAAGCCTTATAACACAACCGTACGCCGATTTGCGGGGGAGGAATGTGGTGTCACCGCCAGACACTACACTTGCTAGGTGGTAGCCTTTAAATCGGCCGCGGTCCGTTAGTATAAGTCAAACCCGTGTGTCGCCACTATCAGTGATTGCAGACCGAGCGCCGCCACACGGCAGGTCTAGAGAGACTTCCTAGCACTCGCCCCAGTTGTACAGCCGACTTTGCTAGCGATGGTTCACTGACAAATTACGCTCTCATTTGCCGAGACGATAGTTAGCATAGCCTTCAGCTACGTCATTTGCTATGACCTAGCAAGGCGCCATTATCATTTGCTATTTATCTTGTGATGCACGTACCGTCAGACCGATGTTCACCAATTATGGATTAAAGTTAAGTATCCCATAAGCTACGTACTTTTTTTTACTAGACTCAACTCCTTTAACTGTTTCAGACCTCACGCCAGCCTGCGTGAGCTTAAACGCGTGTCTTTCGGCTATCTCATAGTGGCTTGGCTGTCTGACCAAGTCACAACACAGCCTATCAGTAACATGTGAAGTGGTGGATAGCGGTAGATGGAGGTGTGTCAGTGAACGTGGAAGTAAGTTCGTTCTAGACAGCCCCCCATCTACTCGCTGTCCACTCCAACTCCCAGCAGACATGAACGCTACATGTGTCGCTGCCATCAACAAAGTCCTATATTTGTACAAAATACATCAAATGAGATAGTACATAAGAGTTATTGGAAGTGTTATGTAATGTAAAATATGTTAAGAATCTTAGTCTCTGTAAAAAGGTAACAGTGCAGTATGCATACGTATATATGGGTGTTTGGAGAGTGATAACCAATCTCTGCTCTTATTACGAGTAAAATGTTATGTGGTTTCTACTATCTTACACCAATAAATATGTACAGAAGCCAGGTAGAGAAAATTCCTTCAAAAGAGAGGCGAGTGGCAGTCGTTCTATATGTGCTTGCCTATAAGAAAGTAATTTTATGTATCACATCCCCCCATCTGTGCGTAGTCCCTTGTGTAACAGCCTAATTACATCGTCAAGGTGCGACCGCTAAAAGTAATGACTCTTATTACCGATTCTGCAGTGTTTGGTCAGTCGACTGACATTCTGAATGTTAGTCTTTCTCTGTTTTAGGCATGTTTTGCCACAAGTCGTATTCAATCCCAAATTCGATATAGTACTGCCTCCGATCTGTAAGTCTACATTCAGTGTCCTACTGTTGCACCTCATTTAAAACTTCATATCTCTTCTCCTTTGAAATGTTAGTCGTTCACGTCTCACATCTGTAAAAAGCTACACAATACGATGGGAGAAACAAAATAAAATAACAAGTTATCCGGTTTGTGGCACTATAGTACCTTTCAGATGGATAAATATTGACGGTCAATATAAAGATTAAGTTTTAGTGTTCGATCCAGGAACTTTTGTTCTAAAAGTTGTTGTATCTGATTTGTCAACCTATTATCGACAGCAAGGTTTAAAGGGAACTCTACTTCACTGCTTAATACTTCATATACATTTGAGATAATCATAACTCACAACTCTGTCCCTTCATCTTCAGAATCACACCGTCGGTGGGAAGGAAGGTATGTGATGATATTATCATTATAGTGGAAACAGCTACTCAGCTAAGTAAATATCTAATTTTTACGTAATATTCATTTATTTCATCGGAGGATCACTTCACAATGGCACAGTATTGTCCACAGTAACACAGTCCAGATAGCTGAGCTACGTTCGCAGAAACAACAGTTGCCTCCTAAGAGGTGGATAGCGGTAGGTGGAGCTGTGTCAGTCAACGTGGAAAGAAAATCCTTCCTAATTCCTCACCATCTAGTCGCTGTCCACCCTGCTGCCAATTCAGTTACAAAGCCTCATCCGTTGTTGGAAATAACAAAGTCGTATATTTGAGAAAATATCGAAGCGAGATAGTGCTTAAGAGGTATTGCAATGTTTGAGGTATTCTCAAAAAGCCATGTCAGTATAAACTGTTTTGTGAATGATACTTCCTTACACACAGGACTGCAGATACATTGTGTAATGCGTTGGGGCTGAAGGACAATTTATCTAAGTTAAGTAATGAGATTATAGGTCGCCATCTATTCTATTACCCACCTATTTGTAATGTGAAAAGTATTTGATGCTGGTATGTATATTTCATGTGACTTGTATCATAAGTATGATTGCATTATATATAACTATCTTCCTATTGTGCTCGTTATTCGTATTGCAACGTTAGGAACAGAGAGTACTACTTCCGCTTGTTTGCCGTGTGAGGAAATTAGTTTCTATCGAATTACGGATTTAACAACTGAAACTTTGTTATAAGGAGTATTATGAGAAGTATTTGTAGTACTGCAACCATCCGGGGTGCATTGTAGTGGGTCACAATCTGAGAAGTTTGATGGTGCAATACTTCAGTTCAGTAGCAAAATAAAGGAAAAAAAAAGAGATGGCTCTCATCAAAGGTTTGTTATATTCGGAATGGATAACTTAGTTAAGCTGATACATAACTGAACTAATAAGTATATGTAAGACTTCATGAGAAGGATATCGACAAATTGTCAGGCAGCTACATTTGTTGTAATTAAGATTGAAGAAACAATGAGAAGACAATTCAGTGTCTCTCACACTGAACTGAATATGAAAGCCCCTATTTTTCACGTGTTTCTCAAAGGTATCGTCGGAAGCCACACATTTTATGATTAGGCGTATATTTGTAAGCCTGTTTCTTTGTGTAAATATTGTTAGCTGAAAAGGAAACCACTTTGAAACATTTTTAAGTGCATCTCAAAATGCCAGTTGCATGCATTTGGGAATTTTTGTTATATACAAAATTTATTCGCCAAGAAGCATCATGTTCTGATCTGTCTAAAACCAGTTCCACCTTTCCATGAAGTAGAATAGCAAGAAGGTTTTCACCAAAACATTAAAATACGCTGTTGTATTTTAGAGCTAATGTAATGTTGTAATAGTTGTAGCGTTAAGGAGGCATAACAACGTGACTATTTATTCCTTGGCTGTAACGTAGCTGTTGAAGCAGTCTATCATTAACATGTGAAGTGGTGGACAGCGGTAGATGGAGGTGTGTCTGTGAACGTGGAAGTAATTTCATCGTAGACACCCCTCCATCTACTCGCTGTCCACTAAACTCCCAGGAGAGATGATCGCTACATGTGTCGCTGCCATCAACAAAGTTCTATATTTGTACAAAATACGTCAAATGAGTTAGTACTTAAGAGTTATTGGAAATGTAATGTTTATGTAAAATATGTTACGAATCTTTGTCTCTGTAAAATGGTAACAGTGCAGTATGCATACGTATATATGGGTATTTGAACAGTGATAACTAATCTCTGCTCTGATTACTAGAAAAAATGTTCTGTGTGTTCTACTATTTCACACAAATAAATATATACAGAAGCCAGGTAGAGAAAATTCCATCAAAAGAGAGGTGAGTTTCAGTCGTTGTATGTGTGCTTGCCTATAAGGAAGTAAGTTCATGTCCCGTCATCTCTGTATAGTCTCCTGTGTATCCGCCTAATTACATCGGCAGACGTGTGACTGCTAACTGTAATGACTCTTATTAACGATGCTGTGGTCTTTGGTCAGTCGACTGGAAGCTCTGAATGTTAGTCTTTCTCTATTTTAGGCATATTTTGCCACAAGTCGTCTTCAATCCCAAATTCGATATCGTACTGTCTCCATTTACGAGTCTGTCTACAGTGTCCTACCGTTGCACCTCATTTAAAAGGAGATATCTCTTCTCCTTTGAACTGTTTGTCGTTCACGTCTCACATCTGTAAAAAGCTACACGCCACAATGAGAGAAACAAAACAAAAAAACAAATTATCCAATTTGTAGCCATACAGCACCTTCCAGATGGATAAATAATTAATGACCAAGGAATAAAGATTATATTTCAATATTTGATCTAGCACTTTTGTTCTAGAGGATGTTGTATATGATTTCTCAAGCTGTTTATGAATCCAGTTTACCTGGAACTCTACTTCACTGCTTAATATTTCATATATGTTTGAAGTAAACATAACAAACACCTCCGTCACTTCATCTTTTGAACTACACCGACAGTGGGAAGGAAGGCTTGTGATGATATTATTATTGTAGGTGAAACGACACCTCAGCTTTAGTTTTCACACAATATAAATAAATATCCTGATTTTTACGTAATATTAATTTATTTCATCGGAGGATACTTCTCAATGGTCCAATAGTAGTACAATCCAGATAGTTAAGCTACATTCAGAGAAATAACAGTTGCCTGTGAAGTGGTGGATAGCGGTAGGTGGAAGTGTGTCAGTCAACTTGGAAATAACGTCGTGTCCAATACTTCACTAACCAGCCACTGTCCACATGTTTCTGTTAGAAAGCCACATCTGTCGTTGGAAATAACAAATTCGTATATCTAAGAAAAATATCGAAGTGAGATACTACTTAAGAGATATTGCAATGTTTGTGGTGTTCTGAAAATGTCATGAATCTTTAAACTGTTTTGTGAATGATACTTCCTTACATACACGACTGCGGATATGTTGCGTAATGTGTTGTGGTTCAGCGATAATTTATCCAGATTTAGTACTGTGATTATAGGGCGCAATCTTTTCTGCTAACCAGCTATTTGTAATGTGACAAGTATTTTCTGCTGACATGTATATTTGACGTGAATTGTATCAGCAGTATGATTTAATGATATATAACTATCTTCCTATTGTGCTCCTTATTCGTATTCCAATGGTAGGCATGGAAAGAACTACTTCCACTTATTTACCGTGAGAGGAAATTAATTTCTATCGAATTACGGACTTAACATCTGAAACTTTGTTCGAAGGAGCATTATGAGAAGTATTTGCAGTACTGCAAGCATCCTGGGTATTTGTAGTGCATCACAATCTGAGTAGTTTGATGGTGCATACTTCAGTTCAATAGCAAAATAGAGGAAAAAAAAAAGAGATCGCTCCTATCAGGGGTCAGACAAGGCTGCTATCATGTTGGTAAACATTCAGCCGTTTATCAAATAGATATTAATGACAACTGTTATGTTCGGAATGTATAACTTGGTTAAGCTGATACATAACTGAACTGATAAGTATATGTAAGGCTTCATGAGAAAGATATAGACAAACTGTCAGGCAGCTACATTTGTTTTATTCAAGAGTGAAGAAACAATGAGAAGACAAAGTAGTGTCTTTCACACTGAAATCAATATGAAAGTCCCTATTTTCCGTGTGTTTCTCAAAGTTGACGTCTGAAGCCATACCATTTGTGATTACGCGTATATTTGCAAGCCTGTTTTGCTTTGTGTAAATATTGTTAGCTCAAAAGGAAATCACTTTCAAACATTTTTAAGTGCATCTCATAATGCCAGTTGCATGCTTCTGGGAATTTTTGTTAGATACGAAATTTATTTGGGAAGAAGTCTTATATTTTGATGTGACTAAAAGCAGCTCCAAGTTTTCAAGAAGTAGAATAGCAAGAAGGTTTTCACCAAAACATTGAAGTACGTCATTTAGTTTCACAGCTAATGTAATGCTGTTTTAGATGTAGCGTTAAGGAGCCATAAAAATAAGACTATTTACTCCTTGGCTGTAATGTAGCTATTGAAGCAGCCTATTAGAAACGTTTTGTTGTTTGGGGGGAACAAACCAAACAACGAGGTCATCGGCCACATCTGATTAGGGAAGAACGGGGAAAGAAGTCGGTCGTGCCATTTCAAAGTAACCGTCCCGGAATTTGCCCGTAGCGATTTAGGGATATCACAGAAAACCTAAATCAGGATGGCCGGTCGCGGGATTAAATCGTCGTCCTCCCAAATGCGAGTCCAGTGTGCTTACCACTGCACCACCTCTCTCGGTACCAGCAACATGTGAAGTGGTGGATAGCGGTAGATGGAGGTGTGTCAGTGAACATGGAAGTAATTTCGTTCTAGACACCCTTGCAAAAAAATGGCTCTGAGCACTATGGGACTTAACATCTACGGTCATCAGTCCCCTAGAACTTAGAACTACTTAAACCTAACTAACCTAAGGACAACACACACATCCATGCCCGAGGCAGGATTCGAACCTGCGACCGTAGCAGTCGCGCGGCTCCGGACTGAGCGCCTAGAACCGCTAGACCACCGCGGCCGGCTTAGACACCCTTGCATCTAGTCGCTGTCCACCATACTTCCAGGCGAGATGATGGCTTCACGTGTCTCTGTCATCAATAACGTTCTATATTTGTACGAAATACATCAAATGAGTTAGTACTTAAGAGATATAGGAAGTGTGATGTATATGTAAAATATGTTATGTTCCTTAGTCTCTGTAAAAAGTTATCAGTGCGCTATACATACGAATATACGGGTATTTGGACAGTGATAACTAATCTCTGGTCTTATTACGAGTAAAACATTCTGTATGTTCTATTATCTTTCACAAATAAATATATACAGAAGACAGGTGATAAAATTCGGTCGAAAGATGGGTGAGTAGCAGTCGTTGTATATGTGCTTGCCTATAAGAAAATAAAAATTTGATTATCCATCTCGGGGCAACAGTGCTGGATAATTTAATTAAATTTTGGTTGCGAAGCACCAATCATGAAGAAAAGTAGAATTTTGATCCTTGTATCTCGTTGAATTAACGTACGCTTTACATGAAACATAATTCCAGCTACTCTGTAGCGCAAGAATTTGCGACAGAAAATTTAATTCGTCCACCATTTTCCATTAATCTCCAAATTCGACGAACCATGACGTATTTCATGAAAAGGAAAAAATAGTGTGTATTGGAGCGAGTTGGGTTTCACTCGATCGTGGTTTTTGTAACCCATGTTGATTTCCACAGAGAAAGATGTTCAGTTTCCAGAATGTCATAATATGTCAGAGTAAAAACATTTCGAAATTGTATAACAGACCAATGCCTTGGGTCAATAGTGTAGTTCATCCCATAGATGACCCGTTTTAAAAGTGGGAATGACCTGTGCTCTTCATCCAATCATTAGGAAAGCTTCGCTCCTCCATTGTCCTATGATATATTACTCTTAGAAGCGGAGCAAGTTCTTTCGAACATTGTGTCTATAGCCGTAATGGTATTCCATTAGGTCTAGTAACGTATCCTGTAGAAAAACATTAGCCATTTTTCCATCCCAACATTTATTATTTACATTTATGCTGTTTTTAATTTCGTGTGACGTTTTAATGTCAGAAATACTGTCCAATTTTCCTCACACAAACAGTTTAAGGAAAAAACATTAAGTGTTTCGGCTTCTTCTGTGTCAACCTCCGCTTCAAAGCCGTTGTGACAACAGAGTGTCTTGACACATGGCTTTAATTCTCTTACTGGTTTAACTTCGGACAAAAATTCTTAGAATTTTCCGTCAAGTCTGTAGATAGAATTGTACTCTAGAACTCGATGGACGTTTCACGCACACCTCTTTCCATGCAAATTTCAGCTTCACTCAAGTTTTGTTTGTGTGAGAGGCTTGGACCACCTTTCGACTTACAATGAAGCTCTCTTTGTTATCGTAGCAGATTCGTAGCACCGATGTCAAACAACAGCTTGCCTTTCCATCCCTCACAGCTATGCTCGATACATACTGTTGGAGGCTTATTGACAATACTCATGAAGTTTCTACATCGATGCTCAACATTGTTTGTGTTGGAAACGAAACTTACTTGGTAACCTTTGCGGTTATCTGAAACCTGTTCGTTATCGGTATAGCTATGCAGAAATATGTCTCTATCTTGCCTTATATTGGTGTTAATAGACTTATGAAATGATGCTGTAATTTCTTTATGATCGTTCATTCGCTAGTCTACATTGAGTCGAAATTTGTATTTCCTCTTGTCACCACGCGTTCTAAGACGTTACCTATACGAGTTGGTTCACTGATTTACCATTCAAGGTACATTTCGAATAACGTTTCTAAAATAATTTCAAATGATTGCTTTCCTCTGCTACCCGCCCTAATCACTTGAGTCTCCAACGTATATAGCTGGTAAGCTGAAATTTCCACCTAATGGTATGTCATTATCATGTCATCTAAGCGAAACGTTTCCAAAGTTCCCCTGTAACGTTCCGCCATAGCTGCTCCTAAGGAATGGGTGTTTATAAAAGCATCCAGTGAAGGTAGTTTATCCTCCTTGAAGTTACACTGATCAGCCAGAAGATTATGACATCCAACCTACTATCGATGTAAATCCGTCCAGCGATAGCAGTGTCACCTGGAGAGCTACGAGTGTCATCTATGCCTCTAGCAAACAGTTACGATTTCTAACCGAAATAGGGAATGAAGTTATGTATGTTACAGGTAGTGTAAAGTATGAGTATTTGTGTTATTTCACTATATGTTTATGATAGATTATCTGGCTTCAATCCAAGTAGTAATTCAGCATTCGGAGATACAGCAGTTACATGTGAAGTGGTGGATAGCAGTAGATGGAGCTGTGTTAGTCAACGTGGAAATAAATTCGTTGTATCCCACAAGATTCAAATTTAATCGATAAATACGAAAAATGATTTGTAATATAGAGGTATTACAGATGGCTGTGGTATACTGAATTTATGGTGTTACGTTAAAATGTATTAATAATGCAACATTCGTACACACAGAAATGTCGATACATTGACTAATGGGTTGGGGCTGAATGAAGTTGTAATAATAAGTTTATAGAGCGCAGTCTATAGTGGCACGCGACTCTCTGTAATGCGACGGGAGGATGCTGCTGTTATATTTATTTAATTTGTGTTGTTTCATCCAACAACAATATTATTATGAAGGAAATTGGAGAAATTTGTAAACAACGAGATATACGCTATGAGTGTGGCAAAGTAGCAATGTCTAAAGTCGCTTAATTGGGAGACAAACGTCTTATGTGGCTATGTCATATCTTACTTATTTATTGTTAGGCCTCACATTTTTAAGAAGCTTTTATTAAAAGAAAATCACTACTATTTCACAATCCGCTCGATTTATATAATCCTAAGCTACGCCAAAGTGATAACTATATTAATTTGGTACATACCAAAATGTTTCTAGCGGTGACAACAGCAGAAAGATTTTTACGAATATAATCCTTGTTCATGTAGGGTATTTCTAACCCTGAATGAAGAATGTAGCTACCTGAAGTGTTGGCTCACAGTAGATAAATGTGTGTCAGTCAACGATTAATTAAAACGTTGGAGGCATCACTCGGTGAAGCCTATACTTACTCCACGAACTAACTAAACAGGTAAATTTTTCAGACTATTCCCATCATTGATGTATATTCTGTGATATCGGTGACCATTAAAATTTTCAACAGGACAAGAAATATGAAGAACACCATATAGATACCTGTCCAGATATTATACAGATGGCTGAAATAACCATAAATAGTAATGATTAAAAAAGATTTTGTTAATTTACTATCGTTTGGCACATTTCTAGTGATATTTTAAAAAGTTATTTCGAATCTGATTCTCTTATAGATCTGGTATCAAAAAGCCAGATGATAAGTTGCGTTTCGGTTCGCGGTAAATAAATATCTGTCTGTCAAAGTGAAAATACACAGTTTTAGATATCGCTTCATGTAGCCGCCATCCACAACGTCGTTCGTCATATACTATCCTCACACAAGCATCATCGGTAAGAGGGATGATTTGAAGAACTTACACTTCCCCCAAAGTCAGCTGCACCGTGGTGGAAATATTTGAGATGTAATAACTACTATGACTACTTACTTTGTTCGATGTTTCAGAGAAATATTTTTAAACAGAATACACAACGCTATCTCCAGGACGTCAGAATCCTACTTCTAGTGAGAGGGCAGGCTTACGATAATATTGTAATTGTACAACAAGCGGATGTTCATTTGTGGCACCAGTAGGATTGCATGATGTATAACTATCTTCCTATGGTGCTCCTTATTCGTATCCCAGCGGTGGGAACAGGAAGAGTGAGATGGTGCAGTACTTCAGTTTAATAGCAAAATAAAGGGAAAGAAAAAGAGATGGCTCCCGTCGGGGGTTAGACAAGGCCGCTGTCAGTTTGATAAACATACAGCCGTTTGTGAAATAGATATTAATGACAACTATTACATTTTGAATGTATAAATCAGCTAAGCAGCAATAAGAAAGATATCGACTAACTGCCAGGCAGCTACATTTGTTTTATTTAAGAGTGAAGATACAGCGAGAAGAGAAATTAGTGTCTTTCGTGCTGAACTGGATATGAAACTCTTATTTTCCGCGCGTTCCTCAAAGGTGACGTCAGAAGCCACACCATTTGTGATTAGTCTTATATTTGCCAGTCTATTTTGCTTTGTGTAAATATTCTTATCTAAAAAAATACTGCTTTGAAACATTTTTCAGTGCGTATCAAAATGCCAGTTGCATGCTTTCGGGAATTTGTGTAGATATAACATTTATTCGGGGAGAAGCATTATGTGCTGATTAAAACCAGCTCCACCTTTTCATGAACTAGAATAGCAAGAAGTTTTTCTCCAAAACAGGATAATACGCAGTTCAATTGTACAGCTGTGTGTTCTAGTATCTTACACAAATAAATGTATATAGAAGCCAGGTGGTAAAATTCCGTCAAAAGAGAGGTGAGTAGCAGTCGTTGTATATGTGCTTGCCTATAATAAAATAAGTTCATGTCCCACATCCCCCCATCTCTCCATAGTCCCTTGTGTATCCGCCTAATTACATCGGCAGAGGTGTGACCGCTAACAGTAATAACTCGTATTAACGATGTTTTAGTCTTTTGTCAGTCGACTGGCAGCACTCAATGTGAGTCTTTCTCTCTTTTAGCCAAGTTTTGCTACAAATCGCCCACAGTCCCAAATTCTATATAGTACTGCCTGCGATGTATAACTCTACCTTAAGTGTCCCACTGTAGCATTTCATTTAGAAAGAAATATCTCTTCTCCTTTGAACTGTTAGTCGCTCACGTCTCACACCTGCAAAAGGCTACACGCAACAATGGCAGAACCAAAACAAAAAAGTAAAAAAACAAGTTACCCGTTTTCTAGCCTTACACTACCATTAAGGTGGATAAATAATTGACGGATAAGAAATAAAGAGTATGTTTCTGGAATTTGATCCAGCACATTTGTTCTAGATGTTGTTGTATATGATATGTCAAGCTATTATTGACTGCAAATTTTACCTGGAACTCTACTTCACTGCTTAATATTTCATGTATGTTTGAAGTACTCATAAGACACAACTTCGTCCGTTAATCTTTAGAATCACACCGTCAGTGGGTGGGATGATTTGTGATGATATTATCATTACAGTGGAAGGAGCTACTCTGCTCCAGGTTTAACTCGACTTAAATAAATATCTGGATTTTTACGTAATATTCATTTATTTAATCGGAGGTTCACTTGACAATGGTACAGTATTGGACGCAGTAATACAATCGAGATAGTTAAGCTACATCCGGAGAAATAACAGTTTTCTGTGAAATAGTGGAGAGCGGTACGTGGAGCTGTGTCAGTCAACGTGGAAATAGCTTCGTTTCTAATACCTCACCATCTAGCCGCTGTCCACTCTGCTGCCAATTCTGTTACAAAGCCACATCTGTCGTTGGAAATAACAAAGTCGTATATCTGAGGAAAATATCGAAACAATATAGTACTTTAGAGGTATTACAATGTTTGTGGTATTCTGAAAATGTCATGTTACTTTTAACTGTTATGTGATTGCAACTTCCTTATGTAAAGGAATGCGGTAGGTTGAGTAATGTGTTGGGGCTGCGTGACAATTTATCCAGATTTAGTAATGAGGTTATAGGGCGCTATTTATTCTGGTACCCAACTGTTTGTAATGTGACAAGTATTTGCTGCTGATATATATATTTCACGCGAAAAGTTTTATCTTAGAACGCTGTGTCCGACTTTTTGGACGCTGAGGTGGCTAGCAAGAATACATTAGTTAGAACATATGGAATAAGTAAACTCTATAAATTTGCAAAGAACACTTGTCTTTGCTCGTGATTTTTGGCTGTGGCTTTGAAACTAGTCAGATGGAGTTGCGGTTCGGAACACACTTAGCGAACCACGATTACTGAGTATCGGTGTGATACAATCTGAGAACGAACTTACTCTGGCTTCACTACAACCGCTTGAAAACACAAGTTCGTAGACACTTGTTCAAACAGATCTCGAAAGTGTCATTACATTTCAAATCAGTTCGCAGTTTGTGTTCTATTGGCTAGCGTTGCTGTCTCTGGATCACGGGGTCCCTGGTTCGATTCCCCACCGGGTTGGGGATTTTCTCTGCTATGGAACTGGGTGTTTTTGCTGTCCTCATCACTTCATCATCATCATCATCATCAACATTCGTAGCAGTGGCTAGATCGGACTACGTAATAACTAGATTGTGTAAAAATTGTGTACTTTGTATGGGCGCTGATGACCGCTCAGTTGAGCGCCCCACAAAGCAAACATCGTCATCATAATCAAGTCAAATCACCTAATTTCGGAACATTTTCCTGCTCGACCATCGCGGATTTTGTCGAAATTTTAGGTGACCAGTCACGCGCGTCCCCTATTGACGTTGGTACGGTTTAACGTTCGTCGAAGCCATATTGGCGGAGATTTAATAACTTGTTTGACTCGATTTTCGACTTTGCGTAAGAGAGCGATTGAATATCTGGCCATTTTGTGCTGTTAAATCTTGGCCACTTTTTTGTTGAAAGAAATGAAATGCGGCCACCTTGTGCGTATCTGTGCGTTTCCTTAAGAATGATAATGAGAAGAACGATACGAACCATATTCAGTTAGAAACGCTTACAGAAAGTCACCAGAAAAATTCAGCGGCAGAAAAGCTTCAAGGTTTGGCTTCTTAATATCAGGGATTAAAGACATGACTGTCTTGAAACTTGGCATGTAGTAAACTAACAACACGAGGTTCTCAACTATAAAGTTACACATTTTATCAGTTTCTAATACTGTATAAATTAAGGACAAAATAGAAGGTTTTCTACAAGTTGCAAAAATGTAATTTTTTCGAGTGGACATTGCTGGATTCTTCAAGCTGGGCTCATTACTAACAACATTGACTTAACAGAATAAGTTCATTTGATTATCCATCTCGGGTAAGCAGTGCTAGACAGTTTAATTACCATTTGGGTGCGAAATTCCCGGCGTGAAAATAAACGTAGAATTTCCACCTTGTGTCTCATAGAATAAACGCCCCCTCTACATGAAACATAACACCAAATACTCTGGAGCGTAATGATTTGCTATAGAAAATTTCATTAGCCTACCATTTTCCAGTAATCTCCAAGTTCTCCGAACCATGACAATTTTCATGAAAAGGAAAAATATAGTGTTTATTGGAGCGAGTTGGAATTCACACGATCGTGGTTTTTGTAACCCATGTTGATTTCTACAAAGGACATTTTCAGTTTCCAGAAATGTCATAATACGCGAGTGTAATTCACATTTCGAAATTCTACAATAGACCGATGTATTAGGTCAATACTGTAGTTTGTCTCTTAGATGATATGTTTTAAAAGTGGAAATGACCTGCGCTCTTCATCCAATCATTCCTGATCTTTATTAACGACATAGCAGACAATCTGATTAGCCATCTTAGATTTTTTGCTGATGATGCTATCATTTACCGTCTTGTAAAGTCATCAGACGATCAACACGACTTGCAAAATGATTTAGATAAGATATCTGTTTGGTGCGAAAAGTGGCAGTTGACCTTGAATAAGGAAAAATTGTGAACATATTCAAATGAGTACTAAAAGAAACCAGCTACACTTTGATTACGCGATAAGTCACACAAATCTGAAGGCTGTAATTTCAGCTAAATACTTAGGGATTGCCGGCCGTGGTGGCCGTGCGGTTCTAGGCGCTCCAGTCCGGAGCCGCGCTGCTGCTACGGTCGCAGGTTCGTATCCTACCTCGGGCATGAGTGTGTGTGATGTCCTTAGGTCAGTTAGGTTTAAGTAGTTCTAAGTTCTAGGGGACTGATGACCACAGCAGTTGAGTCCCATAGTGCTCAGAGCCATTTGAACAATTTTGAACTTAGGGATTACAATTACAAATAACCTAAATTGAAACGATCACATAGATAATATTGTGGGTAGAGCAAATCAAAGACTGCGATTCATTGGCAGAACACTTAGAAGGTGCAACAGGTCTACTAAAGAGACTGCTTACACCACGTTTGTCCGCCCTATTCTCGAGTATTGCTGTGCGATGTGGGATCCGCATCAGATGGAACTGACGGATGACATCGAAAAAGTACAAAGAAGGGCAGCTCGTTTTGTATAATCTCGACATATGGGAGACAGTGTCACAGATATGATAGGTGAATTGGAGTGGCAATCATTACAACAAAGGCGGTTTTCGTTGCGACGGGATCTTCTCATGAAATTTCAATCACCAGTTATCTCCTCCGATTGCGAAAACATTCTGTTGGCACCCACCTACATAGGGAGAAATGATCATTTCGATAAAATAAGAGAAATCAGGGCTCGCGCAGAAAAATTTAAGTGCTCATTTTTGCCGCGTGCCATTCCCGGGTGGAACGGTAGAGAGACAGCTTGAAGGTGGTTCATTGAACCCTCTGCCAGGCACTTTATTATGAATAGCAGAGTAATTTCGTAGATGTAGATATAGATTAGGAAAGCTTCTCTCCTCCGTTGTCCTATGGTATATAACTGCTAAAAACGTAGCAAGTTCTTTCGAACACTGTCTGTATAAACGCAATGGTATTCCATTAGGTCTAGTAACCTATCCTGCGGAAGAATATCAGCCACTTTTTCCATCCCAATTTACATTTATGCTGTTTTTAATTTCGTGTGACGTGTTAATGGTGGAATTACTGTCCAATCTTCCTGACGCAAACAGTTTAGGGAAAAAAACGTTTAGTGTTTTAGCTTCTTCTGTGTCAACCTCCGTTTCAAAGCCGTTGTGGCCACAGAGTGTCTTGACACATGGCTGTGAACCTCTTACTGATTTAACTTCGGACAAAAATTCTTAGAATTTTCCATCAAGTCTGTAGATATAATTGTACTTTAGAACTCGATGGACGTTTCACGCACACCTCTATCCATGCTAATTTCAGCTTCACTCAAGTTTTGTTTGTGTGAGAGGCTTGGACCACCTTTCGACTTACAATGAAGCTATCTTTGTTATCGTAGCAGATTCGTAACACCGATGTCAAACAACAGCTTGCCTTTCCATCCCTCACAGCTATGCTCGATACATACTGTTGGAGGCTTATTGACAATACTCATGAAGTTTCTACATCGATGCTCAACATTGTTTGTGTTGGAAACGAAACTTACTTGGTAACCTTTGCGGTTATCTGAAACCTGTTCGTTATCGGTACAGCTATGCAGAAATATGTCTCTATCTTGCCTTATATTGGTGTTAATAGACTTATGAAATAATGCTGTAATTTCTTTATGATCGTTCATTCGCTAGTCTACATTGAGTCGAAATTTGTATTTCCTCTTGTCACCACGCGTTCTAAGACGTTACCTATACGAGTTGGTTCACTGATTTACTATTCAAGGTAAATTTCGAATAACGTTTCTAAAATAATTTCAAATGATTGCTTTCCTCTGCTACCCGCCCTAATCACTTGAGTCTCCAACGTATATAGCTGGTAAGCTGAAATTTCCACCTAATGGTATGTCATTATCATGTCATCTAAGCGAAACGTTTCCAAAGTTCCCCTGTAACGTTCCACCATAGCTGCTCCTAAGGAATGGGTGTTTATAAAAGCATCCAGTGAAGGTGGTTTATCCTCCTTGAAAGTTACACTGATCAGCCAGAAGATTATGATATCCGACCTACTATCGATGTAAATCCGTCCAGCGATAGCAGTGTCACCTGGAGAGCTACGAGTGTCATCTATGCCTCTAGCAAACTGTTACGATTTCTAAACGAGACAGAAAATGGAGTTATGTATATTACAGGTAATGTAATGTGTGAGTATTTGTGTTAATTCACTATAAATATATGATTGTATCAGCATGGCTACAATCCAAGTAGCATTCAGCATTCGGAGATATAACAGTTATATGTGAAGTGATGGTTAGCAGTAGATGGAGCTGTGTCATTCAACGAGGAAATAGATTCGTTGTTGACACCCCTTCATCTAGTCGCTGTCTGCTCTGTCTACCAGTCATCTTGCAGTGCCACATGTGTCGTTGTATTCAACAACATTAAATATTTAATCAATAAAAATGAAAGAAAAATTCTACTATAGAAGTGTTACGAGTGGCTGTGTTATACTGTAATTGTGATGTACCTTAGGAACGGAACATTCGTACACAGAGAAATATCGATACATTGACTGTTGTGTTGAGGCTGAGTGACAAGTTATCTAGTTGTAATAATAAGTTTATAGTGCACTATCTATATTGGTCTGCATTTCTCTGTAACGCGAC
Organism: Schistocerca americana; assembly: GCF_021461395.2. NCBI lineage: Eukaryota > Metazoa > Arthropoda > Insecta > Orthoptera > Acrididae > Schistocerca > Schistocerca americana. Next base: position 483,263,179 of record NC_060130.1, read on the forward strand.
GGGAGTATGCTGCTATTGTTTTTGTTTCAATTGTGTTATTTAATCTTACAACGTTATTACTATGAAGGAAGTTGGAGAAATTAGTAAACGACGAGAGATGTGCTATGAGTGTGGCAACGGAGCACAATCTTACGTCGCTTGAATTTAAGAAATGACTCTTCTTCCAAAGTCAGCTGCACCATGGTGGAAATGCGAGCCGAGTTGGTGACACTTCGCTCTCAGCTTCAGGCTGTGATGGTTTCGGTTACACAGCCTGAGGCTGCAGTGGATGGGCACCACTGTTGTGGGCCGGCCGTGGGGAGCCAACGGACATCCAGCACGTTAGAGTCCTCCGATCGGTCCTGTCCGGTGGCCAACCCAGTTACTGCTCGCACTGAGGTCGAGTGTGAGGTCGCCCCGGGGCGAAGCAGGCGGCGAAGGACATCCCAGGTGGCCGCACGTACGGCCTCCCCGGTTTGCTGACAAACAAGTTCCAGGTGCTGTCTGTGGCTGACACTGTCGCTGAGCCAGATGCTGTCGCCTGTCCTGTTTCAGAGGAAACCACTCAGCTTGCAAGATCCGGGCAATCGCAGAGGGTGGGATTATTGTTGGTTGGGAGCTCCAACGTTAAGTGCGTTATGGGGAGGGTAAGAAAACCAATAAGCACTCCGTGTGCATACTGGGTGGAGTCATTTTAGATGTGGAAAGGCTCCTCCAGGATGCCATGAAGAGCACAGGGTGCAGCCAACAGCAGGTGGTAGCTCACGTCGGTACCAATGATGTGTGTCACTTTGGATCAGAAGAGATTCTCTCTGGTTTCGAGCGGCTAACAGAAGTGGTAAAGGCTGCCAGTCTTGCTTGCAAGAAGAAAGCAGAGCTGACCATTTTCAGCATAGTCGACAGGACCGATTGCGGACCTCTGGTACAGAGCTGAGTGGAGGGCCTGAATCAGAGGCTCAGACGGTTCTGCGACTGTGTAGGCTGCAGATTCATCGACTTTCACCAAAGGCTGGTTGGGTTTCGCGTTCCGCTGAGTAGGTCAGATGTCCACTATAAGCAGGAGGCGGCTACACGAGTAGCAGGGGCTGCGTGGCGTGGACTGGGTGGTTTTTTAGGTTAGACGGTCTCGGGAAAACTCAATATGGGGTTCAGTCACAAAGGGTGCAGGTTGAACACAGGAAGAACGTAGATACAGGAACCATTGAGATAACAGTTGTAAATTGTCATAGCTGTGTTGGGAAAGTACCAGAGCTCCAAGCGTTAATAGAAAGCACCGATGCTCAAATCGCTATAGGCACTGAAAGCTGGCTAAAGCCGGATATAAGCTCAGCCGAAATTTTTGCGAAGAACCTAACGATGTTACGAAAGAATAGGCTAAACACGGTTGGCGGTGGCGTGTTTGTTGCTGTCAGAAGTAGTTTAACTTGCCGCGAAATCGAAGTAGATACTTCCTGTGAGTTAGTATGGGCAGAGGTCATTGTTGGCAACCGGAATAAAATAATAATTGGATCCTTTTATCGACCTCCCAATTCAGATGATACTGTTGCTGAAAGGTTCAAAGAAAACTTGAGTTTGATTTCAAACACGTACCCGACTCATAGATAATAGTTGGTGGTGACTTTAATTTACCCCCGATATATTGGCGGAAATACATGTTTAATTTCGGAGGTACGCAAAAAGTATCATCCGAAATTGTACTAAACGCATTCTCTGAAATTATTTCGAGCAGTTAGTTCATGAGCCCACGCGAATAGTAAACGGTTGTGAAAACACACTTGACCTCTTAGCAACAAATAATCCTGCGTTAATAACGAGCCTCAAAACTGATTCAGGGATTAGTGAACGCGGGGATGTCGTGGCGAGGCTGAATATTGCAATCCCCAAATCCTCGAAAAATAAGCGAAAAATATACCTATTTCAAAATTCAATGCAGTTGAAAGATTTATACCAAATAAATTAACAAACGACGGAGCTGATCCTCCTTGGTACACAAAACGGGTTAGAAAACTGTTGCAGAAACAACGAAGCAAACATGCCAAATTTAAACAGACGCAAAATCCCCAAGATTGGCGATCTTTTACAGAAGCTCGAAATTTAGCGCGGACTTCAATGCGAGACACCTATAACAGTTTCCACAACGAAACTTTGTCTCGAAACATGGCAGAAAATCCAAAGAGATTCTGGTGGTATGTGAAGTATGTTAGCGGCAAGAAACAATCAATGCCTTCTCGGCGCGGTAGCAATGGAGGCACTATCGAAGACAGTGCTGTCAAAGCAGAGTTACTAAACACAGCCTTCAGAAGTGCCTTCAAAAAAGAAGACAAAGTAAATAATCCAGAATTCGAATCGAGAACAGCTGACAACATGAGTAACGCAGAAGTAAATACCCTCGGAGTAGTGAAGCAACTCAAATCACTTAATAAAAGCTGGTCCAGACTGTATACCAATTATGTTCCTTTCGGAGTATGCTGATGCATTAGCTCCATACTTAACAATCATATACAACCGTTCGCTCGACGAAATATCCGTACCCAAAGACTGGAAAGTTGCACAGGTCACACCAATATTAAAGAAAGGTAGTAGGAGTAATCCACTAAATTACAGGTCCATATCGTTAACGTCGATATCCAGCAAGATTTTAGAACGTATATTGTGTTCGATCATTATGAATTACTTCGAAAGAAACGCTCTATTGACAGACAGTCAACATGGGTTTAGAAAACATCATTCCTGTGAAACACAACTAGCTCTCTGATGTGCTGAGTGCTGTCGACAAGGGATTTCAGATCGATTCCGTATTCTTGGATTTCCGGTAGGCTTTTGACACTGTACGACACAAGCTACTCGTAGTGAAATTGTGTGCTTATGGAGTATCGTCTCAGTTATGTGACTGGATTTCCGATTTCCTGTCAGAGAGGTCACAGTTCGTAGTAATTCACGGAAAGTCATCGAGTAAAGCAGAAGTGATTTTTGGCGTTCCCCAAGGTAGTGTTATAGGTCCTTTGCTGTTCCTTATCTATATAAATGGTTTGGGAGACAATGTGAGCAGCCATCTTCGGTTGTTTGCAGATGACGCTGTCGTTTATCGACTAATAAAGTAATCAGAAGATCAAAACAAACTGCAAAACGATCAAAAAATATCTGAATGGTGCGGAAAGTGGCAGTTGACCCTAAATAACGAAAAGTGTGAGGTCATCCACATGAGTGCTGAAAGGAACTCGTTAAACTTCGGTTACACGATAAATCAGTCTAATCTAAAAGCCGCAAATTCAATTAAATACCTAGGTATTACAAATACGAACATCTTAAATTGGAAGGAACATATATAAAATGTTGTGGGGAAGGCTAACCAAAGACTGCGTTTTATTGGCAAGACACTTAGAAAATGTAACAGACCTACTAAGGAGACTGCCTACACTACGCTTGTCCGTCCTCTTTTAGAATGCTGCTGCGCGGTGTGGGATCCTTACCGGATACGACTGACGGAGTACATCGAAAAAGTTCAAAGAAAGGCGGCACGTTTTGAATTATCGCGAAAAATGGGAGAGAGTGTCAACAGAAATGATACAGAATTTGGGCTGGAAATCATTAAAAGAATGGCGTATTTACCTGAGACGGAATCTTCTCACGAAATTCCAATCAACAACTTTCTCCTCCGAATGCAAAAATATTTTGTTGTCAATGACGTACATAGGGGGGAACGATCACCACGACAAAATAAGGGAAATCAGAGCTCATACGGAAAGATATAGGTGTTCGTTCTTTCCGCGAGATTGGAATAATAGAGAATTGTGAAGGTGGTTCGATGAACCTTATGACAGGCACTTATATGTGATTTGCAGAGTATTCATGTAATGTAGATGTTGAAGTGAGATGGTACAATACCTCTATTTAATAGGAAATTTAAGGACGAGAAATATGACTCACATTAGGGATCAGACAAGGCAGCTGTCATTTTGATATACATACTGCTGTTTGTCAAATAGATCACGGTCCTCTGGTTTGGAGCAGAGTGGAAGGTCTAAACCACAGGGTCAGGCGGCTCCTTAACAGATTAGGCGTGCAATACACGCAGGGAGCGGCTACTAGGACAACGGAGTGCGTGTGCCGTGCACATAGGCCTTTTTTAGGTTAGAGAATCCCTCCCTTGGGAACAAAGACGACTTGCCTGTTAAATCAGCCACAGTGACCGCATAGAAGCTTGGTCCTCCCAGATCGGAGATAAAAAAGATTAATATGATTTTAGTATACTGCTGGAGCGTCCGAGGAAAGGTCCCCGAATTAGTATCGCTTACTGAAGGCTATAACGCACAGATAGTATTGGGAACAGAAAGCTGGTCGCAACCAGACGTCAATGACAACTAAATCCTAAGTTCAGACAGGAATGTTTATCGTAAGGATAGGTTAGTCGCCAATGGTGGCGGCGTGTTTATTGCAATAAAAATTCCATAAAATCTAGAGTGGTTATCACGGATTCCGAATATGAAATAATCTGGGTGAAACTGAGTATCAAATAATGTTAAGAAATGGTGATCCGATGTTTTTGAGACCACCTGGGTCGGGATCTCTGGTTGTAGAGCGCTCAGACAGAACTTGCCGAATATCATTACTAATTTTCCTGATCATGCCGTTGTAATAGGAGGATGACTTCCATTTGCCAGATATAGACTGGGAGTGTTACGTCATAAAAACTGGTGTCAGAGACAGGGAATAGTGTGATATTGTTCTGGATGTCTTGTCCGAAAATTGCCTTGAGCAGATAGTTAAAGAACCAACTTTTGAGGGTAACGTCTTAGACCTTCTGGCAACAAACAGACCTGTAATTATCGAATCAGTTAACGTAGAAGAAGGTATCAGTGATCATAAGGCTGTGACACCATGCATGACGACGGGTCCTACAAGGAATGTTAAGAAATGTAGGAAGATGTATTTGTTCAGCAAGGCTGACAGGATAAAAATTTCAGAATATCTCAGCAGTCAGCATCAAATATTCGGCGATGAGGACGAAGATGTGGAGAACAGATGAAATATATTCAAAGGCATCGTTCAATATGCCCTAGACAAGCATGTTCCGAGTAAGGTTTTAAGGGATGTGAACGATCCATCATGATTTAATAACCGTGTTAGAAAAGCGCTACGTAAACAAAGAGCATTTCATCTCAGATTGAAGAGAAGTAAGCCGGCTGTTGTGGCCGAGCGGTTCTAGGCACTTCAGTCCGGAACCGCGCTGCTGCTACGGTCGCAGGTTCGAATCCTGCCTCGGGCATAGATGTGTGTGATGTCTTTAGGTTAGTTAGGTTTAAGTAGTTCTAAGTCTAGGGGACTAATGACCTCAGATGTTAAGCCCCATTGTGCTCAGAGCCATATGAACCATTTGAAAAGAAGAAAAAACCTTTGCAACAAAAAAAAGCCGAACGAAGCGAAAATGAGCGTAAGGATAGCAATGAGAGAAGCGTTCAATGATTTCAAAGTAAGACGTTGTCAAGCGATTTGAGTAAAAACCGTAAGAAGTTTTGGTCGTATGTAAAATCAGTAGAAGATGCACTCCGTCTTCAGGCCACAGGTGGCCCATAGGGACCATCCGACCGCCGTGTAATCCACAGATTAGGATGCGGATAGGAGGGGCGTGTGGTCAGCACACCGCTCTCCCGCTCGTTAGGATGGTTTTCTTTGACCGGAACCGCTACTATTCGGTCGAGTAGCTCCTCAATTGGGATCACGAGGCTGAGTGCACCCCGAAAAATGGCAACAACGCATGGCGGCTCGGATGGTCACCCATCCAGGTGCCGGCCACGGCCGACATCGCTTAACTTCGGTGATCTGACGGGAACCGGTGTATCCACTGTGGAAAGGCCGTTGCCATGTAAAGTCAGTAAGTAAGTCAAAATCATCTATTAATTCTCTCAGCGACCACACCGGCACCGAAACGGAAAATAAGAGAGAAGGCCAAAATAACAGAGAAGGCCGAAATACTGAATTCGGTCTTCCAAAGTTGTTTCACCGTAATACTGTCCCTCCTTTCAATCGTCGCACGAACATCGAAATGGCAGATATTGAGATAGCCGATCGCGGAACTGAAAAGCAGCTACCTTCGCTTGGTGGTGGAAAGGCTTCAGGGCCAGATGAGATGCCCATAAGATTCTATAAAGATTATGCGAAAGAACTTGCTCCCCTCTAGCAGTAATTTGTCGTAGATCGCTTGAGCAACGAAAGGTACCTAACGACTGGAAAGAAGCTTAGGTATTTCCCGTTTTTAAGAAAGGCCGTAAGACAGATCCACACAATTGTAGACCTATATCTTTGAGGTCAACATGTTTTATGCTCAAGAATTCTGACGTTTCTGGAAGATGAACACCTCCTCTGTAAAAGTCAACATGGATTCCTCAAACAGAGATCCTGCGAAACTCAACTGGCTCTCTTCCTCCATGAGGTTCACAGCGCAGTGGACAACGGCACTCAGGTTGATTCCGTGTTCCTTGATTTCAGTAAGGCATTTGACACCGTCCCTCATTGCCGTTTAATGAAAAAAATACGAGCTTACGGAGTATCGGAGCAGACCTGCGATTGGATTCAAGACCTTCTTGCAGACAGAACGCAACACGTCGCTCCTAACGGAGCTAAATCGACGGATGTAAAGGTAATATCTGGAGTACCAGAGGAAAGTGTGATAGGACCGTTGCTGTTTAAAGTATATACAAATCATCTATTAGAAGCGTCGGATGCTCTCTAAAGCTGTTCGCAGATGATGCAGTTGTCTATATCAAAGCAGCAACGCCAGAAGATAGTAACAATTAGCAGAACGTCCTGCAGAGAATTGATGAATGGTGCAGACTCTGGCAGTTGACCCAGAACGTAAATAAATGTAACATATTGCGCATACACAGGAAAAGAAATTCACTACTGTACAGCTACACTATTGATGAAGACACCTGAAGACAACGAATGCCGTAAAATATCGAGGCGTAACTATGCAGAGCGTTCTTAAGTGAAATGACCGTATAAAACAGATAGTGGGAAAAGCAGACACCAGATACAGATTCATGGGAAGAATCTTAAGGAAATGTATCTCATTCTCGAAAGAGGTGGCTTATAAGGCGGTTTATCGTCTAATTATGGAGTATTGTTCATCTATCTGGTATCCCTATTAGGTAGGACTGATAGAGGAGATAGAGAAGATCCAACGAAGAACTGGGCGTTCCGTCACGGGATCGTTTAGCTGGAGAGAGAGCGTTACGGAGATGCGAAACAAACTCCACTTGCAAATGTTACAAGAGAGGCGTTTTGCATCGCGGAGGGATTTACTATTCAAATTTCGAGACAGCACTTTTCAGGAGGAGTCAGATAACATATTACTTTCCCTCACATACATCTCGCGTATTGACCACGAGGAGAAAGTTCGAGAAATTAGAGTCACGCACTATTCGCAAGTGGAACAGTGTAGCAAGGATCAGGTAGTGGTACCGAAAGTACCCACCAACACACACCATTAGGTGGCTTGCAGAGTATGATGTAGATGTAATGACAACTATTACGTGCTGAATGTATAAATTATTTAAGCTGCAATAAAACTGAACTGATAAGTATATTTTAGACTTCATACGAAAGATATCGACAAATTGTCAGGCAGCTACATTTCTTTTATTTAAGAGTGAAGATAAAATGACAAGAGAAATTAGTGTCTTTCGTATTGAGCTGTATATGGAAGTCCCTAATTTCTGCATGTTTCTCCAAGGTGACGTCAGAAGTCACACCATTTGTGATAAGGCGTATATTTGCAAGTCTGTTTTTCTTTGTGCAAATATTGCTCATTGAAAAAAATACCGCTTTCAAACATTTTTAAGTGCGTCTCAAAATGCCATTAGCATATTTCGGCGAATTTTGTATTAGATACAACATTTATTCGGGGAGAAGCATTATGTGCTGATCTGATTAAAACCAGCTCCATCTTTTCATGAAGCTGAATAGCAAGAAGATTTTCACCAAAACAGGGTAATACACAATTCTATTGTACAGCTAACGTAATGCTCTATTAGATATAGTGTTAAGGAGCTATAAAAATGTAATTACTTACTCCTTGGCTGTCATGTAGCTATTGAAGCCTCCTGTCAGCAACATGTGAAGTTGTGGATAGCGGTAGATGGAGGAGTGTCAACGAACATGGAAGCAATTTCGTTCTAGACACCCCAACACATAGTCACTGTGCACTCCACTCCCAGGTGAGACTATCGCTACATTTACATCTACAGCTACATGATTACTCTACTATTCACAATAAAGTGCTTGGCAGAGTGTTCAGTGAACCACCTTCATACTGTGTCTCTACCTTTCCGCTCTCGAACGGCACGCGGGAAAAACGTGCATTTCAATTTTTCTATGCAGGCCTTGATTTCTCTTATTTTATCATGATGATCATTTCTCCCTATGTAGGTGGGTGTCAATAGAATGTTTTCGCAATCGGAGGAGGAAACTGGTGATTGAAATTTCATGAGGAGCTCCAGTCACAACAAGAAACGCTTTTTTTTTAATGATTGCCACTCCAATCCACGTATGAGGTCTTTGGCACTCTCTCCCCTATTTCTCGATAATACAGAACGAATTGCCCTTCTTTGTACTTTTTCGATGTTATGCGTCAGTCCCACCTGATGCAGAGCCCACACCGCACAGCAGTACTCCAGAATAGGGTGGACAAGACGGTGTAAGCAGTCACTCTGGTAGACCTGTTGCACCTTCTAAGTGTTCTGCCTATGAGTACCAGTCTTTGGTTTGCTCTACCCACAACATTATCTATGTGATCATTCCAATTTAGGTAATTTGTAATTTTAATCCCTAAGTATTTAGCTGAATTTACAGCCTTCAGATTTGTGTGACTTATCGCGTAATCAAAATGTAGCTGGTTTCTTTTAGTACTCATTTGAATATCTTCACAACTTTTCCTTATTCAAGTTTAACTGCCACTTTTCGCACCATACAGATATCTTATCTAAATCATTTTGCAGTCATCTTTTGACTTTACACGACGGTAAATGACAACATCATCTGCAAAGAATCTATTAGGGCTACTCAGATTGTCTCCTATGTCGTTAATAAAGATCAGGAACAATAAAGGACGTATAACTCTTACATGGGGAACGCCGGATGTTACTTCTGTTTTACTCGATGACTTTCCGTCTATTACTACGAACTGTGACCTTTCTGACAGGAAATTCCGAATCCAGTCCCACAACTGAGGCGAAATTCCGTAGGCACGCAGTTTGGTTAGAAGACGCTTGCGAGTAACAGTGTCGAAAGCCTTCCGGAAATTTAAAAATATGGAATCAATTTGACATCGATAGCACTCATTACTTCGTGAGTATTGAAACGGAACTTGTTGTCCCGTTCCACATTTTTCTAATAAATTCCGGTACAGGAGAACTATTGCAAGTCGTACGAATTTACAGCCGTGTTCCTGATAGTGCCGTCACTACCAATTGAGGCAGTGCTTGGCCTAGACTTTCTAAGCCATTATAAGTCCATTCTAGATTTTGATGATGTGTGTGTCCGTTTGCACGATCACAAAACAAAAATGAGTTTTGTTTTCGATGAGGTACGAGCAGAAGGAGTGGGATGTGTCTCCCTTGGTATACACGTGATCGGCGAGGATGATGACGCCGAAGTGTGCCTGTGCATGTTAGATACAGAGGAAGGAGATCGGGATAAAGAGAACACAGTAGAGGAGGTAATAAGCGAGAAAACGCGGCATTTAGAATCAACAGAGATAAGGGAACAATACGTGGGATTCTCAGGAAGTACCAAATCGTTTTTTCAGATTCGCCTGGGCCCATAGAAAATTTCCAGTACGAATTTAAGGTGAAGCCACATACACTGTTTGCTGAGAAAACTTATCCCATACCTGTTGTGCGCCGTGCAGCTGTAGAACAGGAACTTAAGACTATGCTGGAACAAGTTATAATAGAACCGGCTGTAAGCTCATACAACAGTCCGATACATCCGATTGTGAAGAAGAACGGGTCGATTCGTTTAGTTCTGGACTGAAGCCAGATCAGTACTACACTACTGGCAATTAAAATTGCTACGCCACGAAGATGACGTGCTACAGACGCGAAATTTAACTGACAGGAAGAAGATGCTGTGATATGCAAATGATTAGCTTTTCAGAGCGTTCACACAGGGTTGGCACCGGTGGCGACACCTACAACGTGCTGACATGAGGAAAGTTTCCAACCGATTTCTCATACACAAACAGCAGTTGACCGGCGTTGTCTGGTGAAACGTTGTTGTGATGCCTCGTGTGAGGAGGAGAAATGCGTACCATCACGTTTCCGACTTTGATAAAGGTCGGATTGTAGCCTATCGCGATTGCGGTTTATCGTATCACGACACTGCTGCTCGCGTTGGTCGAGATCCAATGACTGTTATCAGAATATGGAATCGGTAGGTTCAGGAGGGTAATACGGAACGCCGTGCTGGATCCCAACGGCCTCATATCACTAGCAGTATAGATGACAGGCATCTTATCCGCGTGGCTGTAACGGATCGTGCAGCCACGTCTCGAGCCCTGAGTCAACAGATGGGGACGTTTGCAAGACAACAACCATTTGCACGAACAGTTCGACTACGTTTGCAGCAGCATGGACTATCAGCTCGGAGACCATGGCTGCGGTTACCGTTGACGCTGCATCACAGACAGGAGCGCCTGCGATGGTGTACTCAGCGGCAAAACTGGTGCACGAATGGCAAACCGTCATATTTTCGAATGAATCCAAGTTCTGTTTACAGCATCATGATGGTCGCATCTGTGTTTGGCGACATCGGGGTGAACGCACATTGGAAGCGTGTATTCGTCATCGCCATATTGGCGTATCACGCGGCGTGATAGTATGGTGTGCCATTGGTTACACGTCTCGGTCACCTCTTGTTCGCACTGACAGCACTTTGAACAGTGGACGTTACATTTCAAATGTGTTACGACCCGTGGCTCTACCCTTCATTCAATCCCTGCGAAAGTCTACATTTCAGCAGGATAATGCATGACCGCATGTTGCAGGTCCTGTACGGGCCTTTCTGGATACAGAAAATGTTCGACTGCTGCCCTGGCCAGCACATTCTCCAGATCTCTCACCAATTGGAAACGTCTGGTCAATGGTGGCCGAGCAATTGGCTCGTCACAATACGCCAGTCACTACTCTTGATGAACTGTGGTATCGTGTTGATTTGCATGGGCAGCTGTACCTGTACACGCCATCCAAGCTCTGTTTGACTCAATGTCCAGGCGTATCAAGGCCGTTATTACGGTCAGAGGTGATTGTTCTGGGTACTGATTTCTCAGGATCTGTACGCCCAAATTGCATGAAAATGTAATCACATGTCAGTTCTAGTATAATATATTTGTCGAATGAATACCCGTTTATCATCTGCATTTCTTCTTGGTTTAGCAATTTTAATGGCCAGTGGTGTGTTACTGAGACAGAAACTGATCGGCCGAGACGCTTGACACCCCGCTCTAGAAATTTCATGGTGCGTATGTGCCTATGTTGATTGATTTGCGAACAAGCTTCTGGCAGGTCCAATTGGCAAATGAATGCAGAAAATATACGGCATTTCACTGGTTTGGCAGATCTTATCAGTTCCGATGGCTTCCATTCGGTTTGAGTGTCTCTTCTGCCGCTTTCATCCGCGCTTTGGACACGGTTTTACCGGAAACCCTCCGGAAAAGAATTACGTGTTATATTGATGACGTGTTAATCGCGGAAGAATCATGATCAGAGCACCACAGAGTGCTCACGTTATTATTACAGGCGCTGAGAAATAGAAACGTGATTGTCAACCTGGGCAAGTCTGAATTTGGGAGAAAGGAAATTGACTTCCTGGGACTAGCAAAAGGTATCCGACCTGACCCCGATAATTGCGGGCGATTAAAGAGTATGCGACGCCTAGAAAACGTACCTATTACGTGCGTTCCTCGGCTTAATAAACTCTTAGAAACGGTTCCTTAGGATAGAAAGTGTTACCACCCCGCGACTATGCGAACTGACAGGTAAAAGGACAACTTGGAGTTGGGACAGTAAAGCACAAGAAGAGTTTGATTCATTGAAAAGGGGATTGTTGAGCGTGCCCATCCTGATACACCCAGACTTGGGGAAGGAATTTTGTATGTCTCCCGATAGTTCGCGGTATGGCATTGCAGTTATCATTTTTCAAGAGAGCAACATTGTCCAGCAAACGGTGGCTTTCCCAAGTCGTCTTTTAAACCAAGGCGAGAGAAACTACTCGGTGACCGAACTAGAGGCATTAACCATTGTGTGGGGGTTAACAAAGTTTCGGTACTACCTGTATGGTCGCACTACAAAGGTATATTCGGACCACAGGGCGTTGCAGTTCCTCATGACGGGGAATCTTACGCGCAATCGATTATTGCGCTGAACTTTGCATCTTCAAGAATTTTCCTTCAAAATTTTCCATATTCCTAGTCCACAAAACATGGTAGCAGATGCCCTATCACGGGGCCCGATTGGACTGATGCAGGGGAAAGATGAGGAGTTCAAAGAGAATAGGTTCGATCTAATGTATATGAGCCCGGTTACTTTTGAAAATTACTTAAGTGCGGCCCTCTGCAGTATTGCAAGAAAGCAAGACAAAGATGAGGTGTGGAGCTCCGTCAAAACCAAACTGCAGGACGGGAGCGCCGGAGAATGGCGTCGGTTCTACTCGTTGAGGAAGGGCGTGTTGTTTTTCAGACGTAACATCAGCAGTGATGAGTGGTTGGTTTGTGTGCCAGAAGAAGTAATTAATATGGTACACACTCTTCAGTTATGGCCATTTCGGGGCGCGTAAGTGCTGTATGCAATTGAAGCAAATTGTGCATTTTAACAGTATGGAACGTAGGGTCAAAAGACTGCTTCGAACGTGTAAGGTTTACCAGAGGGCAAAAAATTCGATCCAGTGTTGTTGAGCACGCTTTCACCCTATAAGACTGAGTAGACTAAAGGAATTAGGAGCGGCGGACCAGTTTGGGCCCCTCCCGCAGGCCACACCGGGATATCGGTATGACCTTATTGTGGTGGAGCTAGTCTCGAAGTTTCTAATATTTACCGCATTGCGCGCTGCGACCGAGAGAACGGTGGCATCTCCACTTAAGAGGAATTTCCTCAGAGAGGTAGGAAGCGTAAAGAAATTAATCTCGGACAATGGTCCACAATTTCGGTCAAGGTCTTGGCTAAACACCCTAAGGCGAATGTGGATAAAGCTGGTGTACATTTCCCACTATTTTCCCGCCGGAAATCCCGCGGAAAGGGTCATAAATGATCTGGTAAAACTATGCACAATATACTTCCACAATAAGCACCGGCAGTGGGATCAATATCTGGACGACTTTCAGGGGATATTGAACGAAATTCCACATGGGACCATGAAGCTCAGCACTACGCTAGTCCTGAGAAATCAGCCACCGCCCAACAGAGTAAGAGAACTGATAGATTGGCCAGCAGAAAGGCGACAACGACATAGTGAAGTGGTAGGGTTGACAACAGAGAATAGTGAAAGGGGAGTGCAAAGTAGGAAAAGGCGGCAAAATGGACGTATAAGGCAGTTAACTCTTCAAATAGGAGACCAAGTTCTCGTTAAAACTCATAGATTGTCCAAAAGACACTAGTAAATTTGCAGCAAATTTTTCAATGTGTATTCTGGACCCTTTCGCTCACCAGAATGCTATTGAAATAGAAGCGATCGGGTCTCGTAGGCCTAGGGGTTTGCATCACGTAACTGATATCAAGAAATGGATGGAGTAAGAATTAGGGGCGGAAGTGTAATCTTTCGTAAACAGGGGAATTAATAAGCTTTGTATAAAAATAGTACTCTACAACATAATGTGTAAAGGGATTTGGTACTCTTTACTGTCTTTGCCTGGTCATCTATTAGGTATGAACTGTAATAACGAGTGTCGAAGGAAGATATTCGTACGTTATGATCGTGATTTGCTCTGGAGGAGCGATGATCAGTTGCAAGGGAAACAAGAAGAAATTATGCAAGGAAAGGTAAACCTTTCGGAATGTACAATGATGGGGAAACGCGCCGTAGATCGGCTTATGTGTAGTAATGGCTAGCGCTGAAGCAGCGACGGGACCATTTGTCGGTTGCTAGTTGTATTTTGTTACAGTGGTGTGCAGAGACGCAGCGCTATGAAGCGTTACTGACTTAGGAAGTGATGACTTTGAGAGACCCCGAGGCACTCTGTGAAGAGTGCATGACAGACCATACCTAGGAAAATCATACGGAGGCAAGTTAAGGAGCCTGGAGGTAAACCATCCAGAGAATGGCAGGACTAACTAAAGCCGGCCAGGGTGGCCGAGCTGTTCTAGGCACTACAGTCTGGAACCGCGTGACCGCTACGGTCGCAGGTTCGAATCCTGCCTCGGGCATGGATGTGTGTGGTGTCCTTAGGTTAGTTAGGTTTAAGTAGTTCTAAGTTCTAGGGGACTGATGACCTCAGAAGTTAAGTCCCATAGTGCTCAGAACCATTTGAACCATTTGAACTAACTAAAGAGGAAGCCCATGGAGGTAACAGAAGGGAGTACTAGTTACAGTCATGAATGAAATTTATTTAATGAAGGGTGGTACTTGTAGAATAAGAAGATATAAAGTGGACTCTTAGTTTTAAACTAGATGTATGTGATGTGCGGTAACTGTGCATGAGTTTTTTTCACAGGGGATATAAGGCACTAAAGAGGACGAGATGCTGATGACCATAGATTGAGATGAATCACAAATAACAAGAATTGATGTAATGACTGAAGTGGAAGTATCATATTTCTATGAGCTTTTAAGCGAGCAACGCCATAGTGGTTTCCTTAACGAACTAAACTAGAGAGAACGAACAGCAAAATGTCCGATTTGGATAATGTGAGAGGGTGATCGAAGTGGTAATAACTCCAGGTGATATCGTTCCAAATAGTTTTGATTTTATATATTTTTTCTCTTGTACTGTGTAATTGTCTACTTGTCAATTGATGGTCTGTTATCCTGGTCATGCCCTCATGAATGAGCAGATACGTCACCTGTTTTGATTGTTGTGCGTAGTATAGGAACAGTAATGAGACATTTAACCTGTTTTGGAAGTAGATTAGAGGAAAGGGTGATAGTAAGACCATATTGTGATTTGAAAATGTTCTGGATACTGATAAATATGTAACTTATACCCAGATAATCTGGGATAGCAAGCATGCAGAATAGTAGGACAGGGAGATGTAGATATTGGTGATGGTGTAGTGAACTGCATACCGACTCTCCCAACCTAAGATACCTGTCCTAACTGATTCCACAATTTGTTCATTTATGGGCAATCGAATGCCTTTTAACATAAGAAATAGGTTAATGTTGATGGTGTTAGGACAGCAACCTGCCATAGATTTACTTTCAGTTCCTTTATTCAAAGGGTACCGTTACCGGTTTCGAATCGTTGTGATTCATTTTCGCCGGCTGGAGTGACCAAGCGGTTCTAGGGGCTACAGTCTAGAACCGCGCGACCGCTACGGTCGCAGGTTCGAATCCTGCCTCGGGCATGGATGTATGTGATGTCCTTAGGTTAGTTAGGTTAAAGTAGTTCTAAGTTCTAGGGGACCGATGACTTCAGCAGTTTAAGTCCCATAGTGCTCAGAGCCATTTTTGATTCATCCTCAGACGGTTTACACGCTTTCTTTATGACATGTGGTGTGTTTTTTACAGATTAATTCTCTTAAAATATAAATAATATTTAATTATAAACACGCCACACACACAGATGGTTGCATTACAGATTTTCGTTGCATGTGACTTACGTGAAACATCGGTTTGGAGTGTTCGTTTTCATAATATTCGTCCAACAGATGTAACTGCATTCCCACAGCATTCTTATTGTTGCACACGTAAATTGTTCTCACTGAACACTTTAGATTTGTCTCTGAGAAGATTTCTACCACGCACCACATGTTGTAATACATACAAAGAGCTTACAAACATATGAGTATCACAGATGCTATGAATATAGTAACATTTGACGATGATGTACTATGTTTGGAAAGGATAATATATTCATTTACGCAACTGTAATGCCTTTTACACTAGTACAGAGACATTGAATTTTTGAGTTGATATTGTTAAATTAATTATAAAGTTTATATATAAATATATATACATATATATATAATAAATTTTTTATATAATATTTTATAATGTATATATATATATATGTATGTAAAAACTTTATAATTAATGTAACTATATATATATATATATATATATATATATATATATATATATATATATATATATATAGAACTGTATAGGTGAAATAGCATATTACTTAATTGCATTTAGCATCATGAGAATTAAAGTACCATATAAATTTGCTACTTGATCTGCAGATAGGTGTACTAATGTTATTTGCTTTGGAGGCTGGAAAGTAATTTTTGGAAATTTTTCAGGAGGAAAGGTGTGTTAGCTAACTCTGTTTGATCGTTAAGGATATAGTCTGGGGTGCTGCTTTTGTGTGTGTGCATTTCTAATTCTTCTAATATATTCATAGTGGCTCTTTTTTCTGCTAGATGCAAAACTTTTAAGTTGTCCTTGGTGTTTCCCACTGAATGGTTTTCTTCAGCAATATGGGCTGCAAATGCTGATTTGTTCAAGTTACCAAGTCTTAAAGCATCAATATGTTCTTTGTATCTAATTTCAAAACTACTGCCTGTCTCTCCAATGTAGAATTTTGGGCATGTATCACATTTGAGTTTGTATATTCCTGATTTACGGTAGAGACTCTTGGAGGTATTTACATCAGGGATTACTTTTGCTGTAATTTATTATTTGTGGAAAAACTGATTGTGATATTATTATTCTTTTTAAATAAGTTTGCTGTTTGGTATGAAAGTGGACCTATGTATGAGAGACTAGCATATTTAGGTTTGGCTTCAGTGGCACACTGATTTGGCTTGAAGTGACTGCTGTGAAGTAGATCTGTGGTTTTTGTCTGCATTTTGTTGTGGAGTTTATCTATTATTGTGGGTTTATATCCATTATTATGAGCAACTGTTTTAATTATATTGATTTCATTTTTTTGGTCTGTGTCACTCGTTGGTACTTTTTTAATTCGGTGTAGCATCGATCTGAAATACGCCATATTTTGTTGGCAGTGGTGGCAAGATGAATTGCCAATACTGACATCTGTGGTGGTAGGTTTTCTGTAGATACTAAATTGATGTTTATTCTTACTATTGAAAATTTTCACGTCAAGAAAGTTAATGCTTTTATTAGTTTCATGTTCAACTGTGAATTTAATTTAATGCCTTTATTAGTTTCATGGTCAAATGTGAATTTAATATTTTTGTGCATTTTGCGTAGATCTGCTGCTAGTGTATCTATTTCATTGCTTGCACCATCAAAATGAAAGATTGTATCATCAACATATCTTCTGTAGTACATTATTTTGTTTGAGATGTGCTGGTTGGTTGAGAAGAATTTTTGCTCTATATGGTTGATGTAAATGTCAGCCAATATCCCAGCTAAGCTACTTGCCATTGCCAAACCATCATGTTGATGGTACAGTTTGTTGTTGAAGCTGAAGTAATTATGCTCTAGAATAAGTGAAAGTATTTCTATGAGTTCACAGATCTCTGCTACACTAATTTTCTTATATTTAAGCAAATTGTTTCTTATAATGTTAATGGTCTCTTTGACAGGTATGTTCGTGTACAGGTTGACTATGTCTAGTGATTCTAATTTAGCTGTTGGTGGGATGTGGATGTCTTTAATTAAGCTTATGAGATCATGTGTGTTATGTATGATGTAGTTATTTTCAAATGTATAGTATTTGGTAATGAAGTCTTTTAATTTATGGCTTATGAAATATGCAGGGCTGTTTCTTCAGTTATCAATAGGGCGAATGGGACAATTTTCTTTATGAACCGTTGGCCGTGCATGCAGTTTTGGTGCTGAGGGATTCATTGCTATGCAGTTACGTATTTCATATTTGTTCAGTAAAAAGTTACAGTTTTGTAGTAGGTTTCGGAGTTTAGTTTGGAATTTTACTGTAGGATCTGTCTTTATTGCAGTAATATTGTTCCTATGGAAAAATTGGAAGTTTTTCTCTACATATTCTCTTTCATGCATTACGATTAAAGATTTTTTTTGTCAGCTTTTACTATGAGTGCTTTACTTTCAGACAGTTTGCTGTTAATACTTTTCAAATCTTTAAGTTCAGTGTTTTTGCGGGTATTATTTGTTTGAAGTTGTTTTTTTATCAGTTTATTTGTCTTGTATGCAACTGCATTTTTCTCACACATGTCTAGTTTTGCTGTGTCACAAGCAAGTTTAGTGCAGGCTATGAGATTTTTAACGTTTCGATTATTGAGATTTGTTCCAATATTATGTTTCAGACCTTTACTTAATAAAGTGAGCTCACCGTTGCTAAATTGGATGTCAGTTGTATTAAAAACTCTATCAAAAAACTTGTGTTGGCCTAGCTGTTTGTTTTTATCAAAATCTGAATTGTTCATAGATTTTAAGGCTTCAATTTTCTTTTTGTGTTTGGATAACATAATCTTTTCTTCTTTATCTACTTTATCGTTTATGTGCTGTAGGATGTGTGAGAATTGCAGAGGTGAGAGGCTGTGTCCATGTTGCAGATCCAAGTTGTACATGACATTGATTAAGTTTTCTTTTTTCTTGTATTGCATTTCAATCTCTGTTTTTAGCCATATATTTTCACATTTTTGCTTAGCAAATCTGGCAGCTTTAGTTTTGCAGCTAATTTTGACTTTGAAATATTTCGGAACTATTTTAAGAGACATACACTCTTTGTTGAATTTAATGTTAAGAGACGTTTTCATTAGGTTAATTTTATGTTTCTTGAAAGCATGTATATTTCTCATTTCCTGGCAAGGTAAGCTTAATGCAATTTTGTCATATGATGACATAATGGAGACCGTGGCTGTTGTTTGAAGAGAAATGTTGATGGTGTTAGGACAGCAACCAGCCACAAATTTACTTTCAGTTCCTATATTCAAAGGGTACCGTTACCGGTTTCGAATCGTTGTGATACAACCTCAGACGGTTTACACGCTTTCTTTATGATATGTGGTGTGTTTTTTACAGATTAATTGTCCTAAAATATAAATAATACATAATTATAAACACGCCACACACAGATGGTTGCGTTACAGATTTTCGTTGCATGTGACTTACGTGAAACGTCGGTTTGGAGTGTTTGTTTTATTAACATTCGTCCAACAGATGTAAATGCATTCCCACTGCATTCTTATTGTTGCACACGTAAATTGTTCTCACTGAACATTTTAGATTTGTCACTGAGAAAATTTCTACCACGCACCACATGTGTTGATACATACAAAGAGCTTACAAACATATGACTAACACCATCAACATTTGTCTTCAAACAACAGCCACGGTCTCCATTATGTCATCATATGACAAAATTGCATTAAGCTTACTTCGCCAGGTAATGAGAAATATACATGCTTTCAAGAAACATATAATTAACCTTATGAAAACTTCTCTTAACATTAAATTCAGCAGAGAGTTTATGTCACTTAAAATAGTTCCGAAATATTTCATAGTCAAAATTAGCTGCAAAACTAAAGCTGCCAGATTTGCTAAGCAAAAATGTGAAAATATATGGCTAGAAACCGAGATTAAAGTGCAATACAAGAAAAAAGAAAACTTAATCAGTCATGCAAAACTTCATATGCAGCTAGGACAGAGCCTCTCACCTTTACAATTCTCACACATCCTACAGCACATAGACGATAAAATAGATAAAGAACTAAAGATTATCTTAAACAAACACAAAAAGAAAATTGAAGGCTTAAAATCTATGAAGAATTCAGAGTTTGATAAAAACAAACAGCTAAGCCAACACAAATTTTTTGATAGAGTTTTTAATACAACTGACATCCAATTTAGCAACAGTGAACTCACTTTGTTAAATAAAGGTCTGAAACGTAATATTGGAACAAATCTCAGTAATCACAACGTTAAAAATGTTATAGCATGCACAAAATTTGCTTCTGACACAGCAAAACTAGACATGTGTGAGGAAAATGCAGTTGCATACAAGACAAATAAACTGATAATAAAACATCTTCATACAAATAATACCCGCAAAAACACTGAACTTAAAGATTCGAAAAATATTAACAGCAAACTGTCTGAAAGTAAAGCACTCATAGTAAATGCTGACAAAGGAAATTCTTTAATCGTAATGCATGAAAGAGAATATGAAGAGAAAACCTTGCAATTTTTCCATAGCAACAATATTACTGAAATAAAGACAGATCCTACAGTAAAATCCCAAACTAAACTCCGAAAGCTCCTACAAAACTATAACTTTTTACTGAACAAATATGAAATACGTAACCGCATAGCAATGAATCCCTCAGCACCAAAACTCCGTGCACAGCCGAGGTTCATAAAGAAAATTGCCCCATTCGCCCGATTGATAACTCAAGAAACAGCCCTGCATACTTCATAAGCCGTAAATTAAAAGACCTCATTATCAAATACTATACATTTGAAAATAACTACATCATACATAACACACATGATCTCATAAGCTTAATTAAAGACATCCACATCCCACCAACAGCTAAATTAGCATCACTACACACAGTCAACGTGTACACAAACTTCCCTGTCAAAGAGACTATTAACATTATAAGAAACAATCTGCTTAAAGATAAGATAATTAGTGTTGCAGAGATCTGTGAACTCACAGAAATATTTTCACTTATTCTAGAGCATAATTACGTTACCTTCAACAACATGATGGTTAGGCAATGGCAAGTAGCTTAGCTGGGATATTGGCTGACATTTACATCAACCATATAGAGCAAAAATTCTTCTCAACCAACCAGCACATCTCAAACAAAATAATGTCCTACAGAAGATATGTTGATGATACAATCTTGCTTTTTGATGGTACAAGCAATGAAATAGATACATTAGCGGCATACCCCCATGAACCATGGATTTTGCCGTTGGTGGGGAGGCTTGCGTGCCTCAGCGATACAGATGGCCGTTCCGTAGGTGCAACCACTACGGAGGGGTATCTGTTGAGAGGCCAGACAAACTTGTGGGTGCTGAAGACGGGCAGCAGTCTTTTCAGTAGTTGCAGGTGCAACAGTCTGGATGATTGACTGATCTGGCCTTGTAACATTAACCAAAACGGCCTTGCTGTGCTGGTACTGCGAACGGCTGAAAGCAAGGGGAAACTACAACCGTAATTTTTCCCGAGGGCATGCAGCCTTACTGTATGGTTAAATGATGATGGCGTCCTCTTGGGTTAAAATATTCCGGAGATAAAATAGTCCTCCATTCGGATCTCCGGGCGGGGACTACTCAAGAGGACGTCGTTATCAGGAGAAAGAAAGTTGGCGTTCTGCGGATCAGAGCGTGGAATGTCAGATCCCTTAATCGGTCAGGTAGGTTAGAAAACTTAAAAAGGGAAATGGATGCGTTAAAGTTAGATATAGTGGGAATTAGTGAAGTTCGGTGGCAGGAGGAACAAGACTTTTGGTCAGGTGAATACAGGGTTATAAATACGAAATCAAATAGGGGTAATGCAGGAGTAGCTTTAATAATGAATAGGAAAATAGGAGTGCGGGTAAGCTACTACAAACAGCATAGTGAACGCATTATTGTGGCCAATATAGACACGAAGCCCACACCTACTACAATAGTACAAGTTTATATGCCAACTAACTCTGCAGATGATGAAGAAATTGATGAAATGTATGATGCGATAAAAGAAATTATTCAGGTAGTGAAGGGAGACGAAAATTTAATAGCCGTGGGTGACTGGAATTCGAGAATAGGAAAAGGGAGAGATGGAAACATAGTAGGTAAATATGGATTGGAGGAAAGAAATGAAAGAGGAAGCCGTCTGTTAGAATTTTGCACAGAGCATAACTTAATCATAGATAACACTTGGTTCAAGAATCATAAAAGAAGGTTGTACACATGGAAGAATCCTGGAAATACTAGAAGGTATCAGATAGATTATACACTCCTGGAAATTGAAATAAGAACTCCGTGAATTCATTGTCCCAGGATGGGGAAACTTTATTGACACATTCCTGGGGTCAGATACATCACATGATCACACTGACAGAACCACAGGCACATAGACACAGGCAACAGAGCATGCACAATGTCGGCACTAGTACAGTGTATATCCACCTTTCGCAGCAATGCAGGCTGCTATTCTCCCATGGAGACGATCGTAGAGATGCTGGATGTAGTCTTGTGGAACGGCTTGCCATGCCATTTCCACCTGGCGCCTCAGTTGGACCAGCGTTCGTGCTGGACGTGCAGACCGCGTGAGACGACGCTTCATCCAGTCCCAAACATGCTCAATGGGGGACAGATCCGGAGATCTTGCTGGCCAGGGTAGTTGACTTACACCTTCTAGAGCACGTTGGGTGGCACGGGATACATGCGGACGTGCATTGTCCTGTTGGAACAGCAAGTTCCCTTGCCGGTCTAGGAATGGTAGAACGATGGGTTCGATGACGGTTTGGATGTACCGTGCACTATTCAGTGTCCCCTCGACGATCACCAGTGGTGTACGGCCAGTGTAGGAGATCGCTCCCCACACCATGATGCCGGGTGTTGGCCCTGTGTGCCGCGGTCGTATGCAGTCCTGATTGTGGCGCTCACCTGCACGGCGCCAAACACGCATACGACCATCATCGGCACCAAGGCAGAAGCGACTCTCATCGCTGAAGACGACACGTCTCCATTCGTCCCTCCATTCACGCCTGTCGCAACACCACTGGAGGCGGGCTGCACGATGTTGGGGCGTGAGCGGAAGACGGCCTAACGGTGTGCGGGACCGTAGCCCAGCTTCATGGAGACGGTTGCGAATGGTCCTCGCCGATACCCCAGGAGCAACAGTGACCCTAATTTGCTGGGAAGTGGCGGTGCGGTCCCCTACGGCACTGCGTAGGATCCTACGATCTTGGCGTGCATCCGTGCGTCGCTGCGGTCCGGTCCCAGGTCGACGGGCACGTGCACCCTCCGCCGACCTCTGGCGACAACATCGATGTACTGTGGAGACCTCACGTCCCACGTGTTGAGCAATTCGGCGGTACGTCCACGCGCCCTCCCGCATGCCCACTATACGCCCTCGCTCAAAGTCCGTCAACTGCACATACGATTCACGTCCACGCTGTCGTGGCATGCTACCAGTGTTAAAGACTGCGATGGAGCTCCGTATGCCACGGCAAACTGGCTGACACTGACGGCGGCGGTGCACAAATGCTGCGCAGCTAGCGCCATTCGACGGGCAACACCGCGGTTCCTGGTGTGTCCGCTGTGCCGTGCGTGTGATCATTGCTTGTACAGCCCTCTCGCAGTGTCCGGAGCAAGTATGGTGGGTCTGACACACCGGTGTCAATGTGTTCTTTTTTCCATTTCCAGGAGTGTATAATGGTAAGACAGAGATTTAGGAACCAGGTATTAAATTGTAAGACATTTCCAAGGGCAGATGTGGACTCTGACCACAATCTATTGGTTATGAGCTGTAGATTGAAGAAACTGCAAAAAAGTGGGAATTTAAGGAGATGGGATCTGGACAAACTGATTAAACCAGAGGTTGTACAGAGTTTCAGGGAGAGCATAAGGGAACAATTGTCACAAATGGGGGAAAGAAATACAGTAGAAGAAGAATTGGTACCTCTGAGGGATGAAGTAGTGAAGCCAGCAGAGGATCAAGTAGGTAAAAAGACGAGGGCTAGTAGAAATCCTTGGGTAACAGAAGAAATATTGAATATAATTGATGAAAGGAGAAAATATAAAAATGCAGTAAATGAAGCAGGCAAAAAGGAATACAGACATCTCAAAAATGAGATCGACAGGAAGTGCAAAATGGCTAAATAGTGATGGCTAGAGGACAAATGTAAGGATCTAGAGGCTTATCTCACTAGGAGTAAGATAGTTACTGCCTACAGGAAAATTAAAGAGACCTTTGGAGAAGAGAGAACCACTTGTATGAATATCAAGAGCTCAGATGGAAACCCAGTTCTAAGCAAAGAAGGGAAAGCAGGAAGGTGGAAGGACTATTTAGAGGGACTATACAAGACGTACTTGAGGACAATATTCTGGAAATGGAAGAGAAATACCCTCAGACTTCAAGAAGAATATAATAATTCCAATTCCAAAGAAAGCAGGTGTTGACAGATGTGAAAATTACCGAACAATCAGTTTAATAAGCCACAGCTGCAAAATACTGACACGAATTCTTTACAGAGGAATGGAAAAAGTAGTAGAAGCCAACCCTGGGGAAGATCAGTTTGGATTCCGTAGAAATATTGGAATACGTGAGGCAATACTAACTTTACGACTTACCTTTAAAGCAAGATTAAGGAAAGGCAAACCTACGTTTCTAGCATTTGTAGACTTAGAGAAAGCTTTTGACAATGTTGACTGGAATACTCTGTTTCAAATTCTAAAGGTGGCAGGGGTAAAATACAGGGAGCGAAAGGCTATTTACAATTTGTATAGAAACCAGATGGCAGTTATAAGAGTAGAGGGACATGAAAGGGAAGCAGCGGTTAGGAAGGGAGTGAGACAGGGTTGTAGCCTCTCCCCGATGTTATTCAATCTGTATATTGAGCAAGCATTAAAGGAAACAAAAGAAAAATTCGGAGTAGGTATTAAAATCCAGGGAGAAGAAATAAAAACTTTGAGGTTCGCTGATGACATTGTAATTCTCTCAGAGACAGCAAAGGAATTGGAAGAGCAGTTGAATGGAATGGACAGTGTCTTGAAAGGAGGATACAAGATGAACATCAACAAAAGCAAAACGAGGGTAATGGAATGTAGTCGAATTAAGTCGGGTGATGCTCAGGGAATTACATAAGGAAATGAGACACTTAAAGTAGTAAAGGAGTATTGCTATTTGTGGAGCAAAATAACTGATGAAGGTCGAAGTAGAGAGGATATAAAATGTAGACTGGCAATGGCAAGAAAAGCGTTTCTGAAGAGGGGAAATTTGTTAACATCGAGTATAGATTTAAGTGTAAGGGAGTCGTTTCTGAAAGTATTTCTATGGAGTGTAGCCATGTATGGAAGTGAAACATGAACGATAAATAGTTTAGACAAGAAGAGAATTGAAGCTTTCGAAATGTGGTGCTACAGAATAACGCTGAAGATTAGATGGGTATATCACATAACTAATGAGAAGGTATTGAATAGAATTGGGGAGAAGAGGAGTTTGTGGCACAACTTGACAAGAAGAAGGGACCGGTTGGTAGGATATGTTCTGAGGCATCAAGGGATCACAAATTTAGCATTGGAGGGCGGTGTGGAGGGTAAAAATCATAGAGGGAGACCAAGAGATGAATACAGTAAGCAGATTCAGAAGGACGTAGGTTGCAGTAAGTACTGGGAGATGAAGAAGCTTGCACAGGATAGAGTAGCATGGAGAGCTGCATCAAACCAGTCTCAGGACTGAAGACCACAACAACAACAGCAGCAGCAGATCTAAGCAAAATGCCCAAAAATATTAAATTCACATTAGGATATGAAACTAATAAAAGCATTAACTTTCTTGACGAGAAAATTGGCAATAGTAAGAATAAACATCAGTTTAGTATCTGCAGAAAACCTACCACCACAGATGTCAGTATTGGCAATTCGTCTTGCCTCCCCCGCCAACAAAAAATTGCATATTTCAGAACGATGTTAAACCGAATTAGAAAAGTACCAATGAGTGACACAGACCAAAAAAATGAAATCAATATAATTAAAACAGTTGCTCATAATAATGGGTATAAACCCACAATAATAGATAAACTCCACAACAAAATGCAGACAAAAACCACAGATCTACTTCACAGCAGTCACTTCAAGCCAAATCAGTGTGCCACTGAAGCCAAACCTAAATATGCTAGTCTCCCATGCATAGGTCCACTTTCATACCAAATAGCAAACTTATTTAAAAAGAAGAAAAATATCGCAATCAGTTTTTCCACAAATAATAAATTAAAACAAAGAGTAATCCCTGATGTAAATACCTCCAAGAGTCCCTACCGTAAATCAGGAATATACAAACTCAAATGTGATACATGCCCAAAATTCTACATTGGAGAGACAGGCAGTAGTTTTGAAATTAGATACAAAGAACATATTGATGCTTTAAGACTTGGTAACTTGAACAAATCAGCATTTGCAGCCCATATATATATATATATATATATATATATATATATATATATATATATATATATATATATTGTTACATTAATTATAAAGTTTTTTAATGCATATATATATATATATATATATATATATATATATATATATATATATATATATATATATTAAAAGACTTTGTAATTAATTTAACAATATCAACTCAAAAATTCAAAGTCTCTGTACTAGTGTAAAAGGCATTACAGTTGCGTAAATGAATATATTATCCTTTACAAACATAGGACATCATCGTCAAATGTTACGATATTCATAGCATCTGTGATACTCATATGTTTGTAAGCTCTTTGTATGTATCAAAACATGTGGTGCGTGGTAGAAATCTTCTCAGTGACAAATCTAAAGTGTTCAGTGAGAACAATTTACGTGTGCAACAATAAGAATGCAGTGGGAATGCATTTACATCTGTTGGACGAATGTTACGAAAATAAACAGTCCAAACCGACGTTTCACGTAAGTCACATGCAACGGAAATCTGTAACGCAGCCATCTGTGTGTGGTGTGTTTATAATTATGTATTATTTATGTTGTAGGAGAATTAATCTGTAAAAAACACACCACATGTCATGAAGAAATTTGTAAACCGTCTGAGGATGAATCACAACGATTCGAAACCGGTAACGGTATTCTTGGAATAAAGGAACTGAAAATAAAACTATGGCTGGTTCTGTCCTAACACCATCAACATTTGTCTTCAAACAATAGCCACGGTCGCCATCGTATCATCATATGACAAAATTGCAAGAAATAGGTTTGTTATTGTAGGACGTCTCCAATATTGTAAAGACTTCTACGGACGTATTTTCTTTATACAATTGTTATGCAGAAATCAAAAGACCTGGCAGTGTTAAGTGTAAAGTGCCTCACAGATGAGAATGGACATTTTACTGGCCTGTGTTTGGAAGCGAACGTGTAATATATAGCGATGTAGGATTGTGCTACTTTTGTTAATAACTATTCGCCATTAGTTGTAAGGCTCTGGAGAAATTCAAAGATACTTAGGTTCTGATGTATAGTAGGTTAAGTTAAAATCGTGCTTGGTACAAACAAGAGTGATTGAGGGCCCTTAAGAGTAATTGGGAACCACCAAAATTTAAGGGACTAACAACTGTTTTATTTAAATGTTGCAAGGTGACGGCGAGCAGCAAAGGGCAACCGCCCGGCTCCGGACGGCAAGGACACGGGACGACCCGTCCCTGTCAAACAACTGATCCCGTGGACGTGAGCGGCAGACTGGCGTCTGGCGCTACCCTCCCCCCTCGTCCAAGCGGCAGTGGCGGCGGCTGAAAGACGACAGCGGCCGAGGCGGCGCCCGCTGACGCACAGCCCCAAGCTACAGTACGCGGCCCGGCAACCTGCGGCAAGGTAACGGACGGTCAGAGCGGCTGAACTCTTTGCACTACAAAGGAGAGCCCTGTTGTTATCGCTACGACACATCTTATCAGACGGAGATCGCAATGTCGCTCCACCAGGACACAGGAGGCTCCGACTTTGGCAGTGGCTATTAGCGCTACTGAACCTGTTAGTTGGTGACGGTGAACACTGTCGCTTTTGCAAAAGTCAAGGGACAAAGGACAAACTACCAAGGGCTGCTTGCCTCATTAGTAACCCTTGTTGGATGCCAGAACACTGAGCATAGGGAGAGCGCACTGTAGAACTTTCAAGGCAAAGACACCGGACTTTGACTTTAGAAAGAGGGGGCTGTTAAATAAACCGATATTTGAGTAACGTGTCTGTGTACTCTTGATGAACTTACGTTTTGGTAATCCATGGCGGTGAAGGCTAGGCGCAAAAATCTGTGTCAGACAAAAACAAACTGTTCATCATACGTGCAGTGTAGTTGTTAGACATACAGTTTTATTTGGATTGCTGGAACTGATGTACCGTTAGTCCAATCCAAACCTTTAGTACCAATAATGATTAAAAAAAAGGGAACTGTTTTACGACAGTGTGTTGACTGCAAATGGACAACTAGTTTGCCACCAGAATTTTGCATAAAGTAATTGTCTATGGAACAATAAAGTTAAAGAGACAGCATGAGTAAAACAGTCAGCAGAGTGCAATAAGCTACCTCCAAGTTCCTTTGGAAGGAAGCCCTCCCCAACAATTACGCTAGATGGTGCGCCTGTGACTTCATAGTGCCGTGTGACTACCAAATGCGTGTGAGCTGGTCCTGTAATCATATGAATTTCGGGGATCTTCGTCCAGATATTCTCATCTTAATATCCTGTGTTTTTGTTTACGACTTAGTTAAATATGTTGGGTAGGATATAAAAATGTTGATTGTCTTACGTTAGTTATTTCGCTTGTGTTTCCTTTCTTTGATGAAACGTATAACAGGACAATACTTTGTTTACTGAGTGACAGTTTTGAGCAGAGAGGAAAGAGGGAATGTTTTGCCTTAGAATAACTGAAGTTATCTCTAATCTTAGGAGCGTGATCGATAGTATGTTGTTTTCTGTCATTATCAGCCTGAAAATGGGGCACTGAGATGAACAAAGGTTTGCTGGCTCAAGGCAAAATGTTGTCTAATAACTCAATCAGAAAGTAGGTCGACGGTGTTTCCCTCATTCCTGTCTGACCAGAACTAATTTTTTATGTTGACAAGGAGGCCATAAGCCTGAAAATAGTGGATATAACGTAGTCAAGTGTTATCTGATCATAACGTTTAAAAGGACTCTCACTCTGATAAAGATAGATCATTACATTGGTTTCACGACACATACATAACTTGATTGCTAGTTGGTAAAGAACAAATTAGATAAAATTTAATGTGTCAGAATACAAAGTAGCTTTTCGATGAAATTTGTGACCTACCTAATGTGCTACTGTATAATTTTGTACTAGTTTAATTTGACATTTGGAGTTAATCCAAGATTAGTTGTTGAGAGTCTCATTATGAGTGTAGTCAAGTAGAATCTGTTTCAGATATGTATTTTCTTTATCAGGGTTTCTGGTTGGTGGCTAGGGAATATACATAACAATAAATGTTTATAGAGCCATTGAAGACCTGTATTAGATGTAACAGTTTTAATTCATTAATCTGATTTCATTTATAGAAGTTTTTTGAAATATTATGAATATAATTACATAATGAGTACCAACATGTTCTGGATCTAAGTGTGATTAATTAAGGTGATTTCAGTTACAGAATTTTAGTAATGTTATGAATAGTTGTGGCAGTGGCCACTGTGTCAATGGTCTTGGCAAGTTAACTATTTCAAATGATGTATCTTGAACCTTGCCGAACAAAACAAAAAAAAAGTAATAACTGATTGGTGTAGCATGGAGATTAGGGTCCCCGCCTCGTGGCACCAATTGAAAACTGTCCTGGACTGTCATTCCATCGGAAAGATAGCCCTGAGTCCATTTTCTTCGACGTTACCCGAGAGTGATGAAATGGAACTTGTTGCCCCGTTCCATATTTTTTTCAATAAATTCCGCTACAGGAAAACTATACCCAGAGTGTTTTGACTCTGCAAAAGTAAATCCGTGTATAACAAACAGAAGAGAATGGAGAAAGCGGCGTTTATTTATTTATTTATTCATTTTATTTCATGTGTGCCACGCTTCCTTGTATCCTTTTCCATTTGCAACCTTGGACTGTATGAATGAGATAGTATGTAATGTAGCAGAAAGCTCTGGTCAGAGGTCGTACCATTGCATGTGTTGAGTCGTTCTGTGGTAGGATTGTACCAACTCCTTAAACGTGAACAAGTTTTAAAAAGATGGTGGGCAAGTCGGGTCAGAGAGATCGCGAAGGCCCGAGTATTAGCTCCGTTAGGTTGGCGAACGATCCCCTCCACCACCTTTTGAACAAAGAACGGTTAGGCGAGGTGTCCGGTCGAGCTCTTGTTCCTGGGTCGCGCGCTGGACAGACATGGAGACGCCGCTCTCGTTTTGGTGATGTTAACAGTGGTACTAGATTGTTTGAAATCTGCTCTGTAATGAGGTCCAGATGTGGGAACCAGGTGCGAGATTACCACTAAACCCTATAAGGGAACTTATTTTCATAATTTATTAGAATTTCAGTAGAACTTTACATTTGTGCCTTGGTCAGGCCACGCACCATGGGCCTTAAGCTCACGGTCGTATTATTGCTCTGTGCTTAACAGAAATTCACTCATTCAATGTATTTTAATCTGCTGTTTCATTTACAGTAATATTTTGGGGGATTTTTATTTATTTTCCATATGTTTTCTTTGTGAACTTTCTTTCGCGCCACGTGGTCGGTTGGAACAACCGCCACATTGATAAATCGGAGTTTGGGTCTGAAAAACTATTGTAAACGATGAATAATCATACGATGGTGGGCGAGTGTAAAATGGGAAAGGAATAATCTTGTGGGTCCGTAATTTTCTGGATTTCTGTGGGCTACCGAAACTTGCCCACGTGTATTGAATAGCAATGAAGTGATGATGTTTCTTGTACTCCCCCATAACTATTTGATCTGTAGGCGATGTTGTGCGATAAGTATAATACATGGCTTAAACTAGTGCTACTAGGAAAAGTATCGGATTTTAATGCCTATTGATTTGATAAAGATTTGCGAAATGCTCTTTCACCCTGACCTAGTTTTGCTTGTAGTTCACTGGTTCAAATGGCTCTGAGCACTATGGGACTTAAAATTTGAGGTCATCAGTCCCCTAGAACTTAGAACTACTTAAACCCAACTAACCTAAAGACATCACACACATCCATGCCCAAGGCAGGATTCGAACCTGTGACCGTAGCAGTCGCGCGGTTCCGGATTTGCTTGTAGTGTCTTTGCTGAACTTGTTCTGAGTCACCTATAGTAACTGAATGTAATAAGCATATGTTTAGGTATAACTGTGTGTCTGTATGAAATTACATTGAAGCCAGGTCTGCGCTCCCCTATCCCATTCCATAATTACGTGGCGAAACCGAACCATGTTGATTAGAGAGACCAGTTTTGTTGATGTATGCTGCAAGAGAAACACGACTAGTTGTTGAAATACCGTTGGTACTGAATAAATATCAATAAATCTCTACCCTCGACTGATTATTTGCTTCCTCCATCATAAAGAATAGGGGAAAGTCAGTACCACAGTCGAGTTCTGGGTCATGAAAGCAAGTAAAAGCTATATACTGCCTATTAAGCTCTGTATAGGTGCCTTCTGTAGTGGTTCAAAAATATTGCGTTATCTGTTGCGTTAAAATTTTTACCGGTTGTTTAAAACCTTCCGCTATAAATTATTAATACCCGGAAATAACTCGTAGGGGTCAGTAATTTCGTGGACCACACAAATTTAAGAGATCATTAACTACAGACGGCAGCTTGCACGAGTGGTAGGACATGACAATGCGACAGTAATCTTCGTACTTAGGTAGAATTTTACCACCACCAGTACAGGTAGGTTACGTTGCAGTATAAAGAGGTAGTTGTGTTTCACATGAACTATATATTCTGAGTCCATGCTGACTATTTGTCAACAAATCGTTTTCTTCGAGGTACTTCATAATGTTCGAATGCAGTATATGTTCCGAATCCCTACTGCAAATCGAAGTTAGTGCAAAGGGTCTGTAATTCAGCGGATTGCTTCTACTTCCATTTTTGGGTGTTGGTGTGGCTTGAGCAATTTTCCAGTCTTTAGGTACTGATGTATCTATGAGCGAGCTATTGTATATGGTTGCTAAATATGGAGCTATTGCATCACCACACTCTGAAAGGAACCTGGCTGACATACAATCTGGACCTGAGTCCGTGCCTTTATTAAGTGATTTAACCTACTTAGCAGGTTTTCTTGATTGGAATTCAGGAATATTTACTTCGTCGTCTTTGGTGAAGGAGTTTCGGTAAACGGTGTTTAATAACTCAGCTTTAGTGGCACTGTCATCAGTGACTTCGCC
This sequence comes from Schistocerca americana, assembly GCF_021461395.2. Taxonomy (NCBI): domain Eukaryota; kingdom Metazoa; phylum Arthropoda; class Insecta; order Orthoptera; family Acrididae; genus Schistocerca; species Schistocerca americana. The sequence goes on from NC_060130.1 coordinate 483,295,285, forward strand.
GTTGATACCGCGCAGTAAAGGTATTGATTTCGTCTTACCAGTTGCTACATGTGTCGCTGGCATCAACAACGTTACGTATTTTACGAACTACATCAAATAAGTTAGTACTTAAGAGTTATTTGAAGTGTGGTGTTCATGTAAAATATGTTAAGAATTTCAATTTCTGTAACAAGGTAATAGCGCGCTATCCATACATATATGTAGGTCGTGGACAGTGATAGGTAATCTCTGCTCTTATTAATACACTCCTGGAAATGGAAAAAAGAACACATTGACACCGGTGTGTCAGACCCACCATACTTGCTCCGGACACTGCGAGAGGGCTGTACAAGCAATGATCACACGCACGGCACAGCGGACACACCAGGAACCGCGGTGTTGGCCGTCGAATGGCGCTAGCTGCGCAGCATTTGTGCACCGCCGCCGTCAGTGTCAGCCAGTTTGCCGTGGCATACGGAGCTCCATCGCAGTCTTTAACACTGGTAGCATGCCGCGACAGCGTGGACGTGAACCGTATGTGCAGTTGACGGACTTTGAGCGAGGGCGTATAGTGGGCATGCGGGAGGCCGGGTGAACGTACCGCCGAATTGCTCAACACGTGGGGCGTGAGGTCTCCACAGCACATCGATGTTGTCGCCAGTGGTCGGCGGAAGGTGCACGTGCCCGTCGACCTGGGACCGGACCGCAGCGACGCACGGATGCACGCCAAGACCGTAGGATCCTACGCAGTGCCGTAGGGGACCGCACCGCCACTTCCCAGCAAATTAGGGTCACTGTTGCTCCTGGGGTATCGGCGAGGACCATTCGCAACCGTCTCCATGAAGCTGGGCTACGGTCCCGCACACCGTTAGGCCGTCTTCCGCTCACGCCCCAACATCGTGCAGCCCGCCTCCAGTGGTGTCGCGACAGGCGTGAATGGAGGGACGAATGGAGACGTGTCGTCTTCAGCGATGAGAGTCGCTTCTGCCTTGGTGCCAATGATGGTCGTATGCGTGTTTGGCGCCGTGCAGGTGAGCGCCACAATCAGGACTGCATACGACCGAGGCACACAGGGCCAACACCCGGCATCATGGTGTGGTGAGCGATCTCCTACACTGGCCGTACACCACTGGTGATCGTCGAGGGGACACTGAATAGTGCACGGTACATCCAAACCGTCATCGAACCCATCGTTCTACCATTCCTAGACCGGCAAGGGAACTTGCTATTCCAACAGGACGATGCACGTCTGCATGTATCCCGTGCCACCCAACGTGCTCTAGAAGGTGTAAGTCAACTACCCTGGCCAGCAAGATCTCCGGATCTGTCCCCCATTGAGCATGTTTGGGACTGGATGAAGCGTCGTCTCACGCGGTCTGCACGTCCAGCACGAACGCTGGTCCAACTGAGGCGCCAGGTGGAAATGGCATGGCAAGCCGTTCCACAGGACTACATCCAGCATCTCTACGATCGTCTCCATGGGAGAACAGCAGCCTGCATTGCTGCGAAAGGTGGATATACACTGTACTAGTGCTGACATTGTGCATGCTCTGTTGCCTGTGTCTATGTGCCTGTGGTTCTGTCAGTGTGATCATGTGATGTATCTGGCCCCAGGAATGTGTCAATAAAGTTTCCCCTTCCTGGGACAATGAATTCACGGTGTTCTTATTTCAATTTCCAGGAGTGTATGTTCTGTGTGTTCTACTATCTTGTAAAACTATTATATTGAAGCCAGGTGGAGAAAACGCCGTCCAAAGGGACGTGAATCGCAGTCGATGTATTCGAGTTTGCCTATAAGAAAATAAGTTCATGTCCCACATCCCCCCATCTAGCCATAGTCCCTTGTGTATCCGCCTAATTACATCGGCAGATGTGTGACAGCTATCAGTAATAAATCTTATTAACGACGCTGTAATCTTTAGTCAGTCGACTGGCAGCTCTCAATGTTAGTTTTTCTCTCTTTTAGGCAAGTTTTGCCACAAATCGTCGTCAACCCCAATTCGGTATAGTACTGCCTGCGATCTATGAGTCCACCCTCAGTGTTCTACTGTAGCACTTCATTTAAAACGAAACATCTCTTCTCCTTTTAACTGTTAATCGTTCACATTTCACATCTGTACAAGGCTACACGCCAGACAATGGTACGAACAAATTTAAAAAATGGTATCCAGTTTCTAGCCTTACAGTACCTTCCAGATGGATAAATAATTGAAGGTGAAGGAATAAAGATTATGCTTTAGTGTTTGATATAGCACGTTTGTTCTAGAGGTTGGTGTATATGATATGTCAAGCTGTTATTGACTGAACAGTTTATCTGGAACTCTACTTCGCTGCTTAATATTTCATATATTTTTGAAGTAATAATAACACATAACTCCGTCCCTTCGTCTTTACAATTACACCATCAGTGGAAAGGAAGGCTTGTGCTGATATTATCATTATAGTGGAAACAGCTACTCGGGTCTAGGTTTAACACAAGGATCACTTCGCAATGGTACAGTATTGGTCACAGTAATACAATCTGGATAATTAAGCTACATTCGGAGAAATAAATGTTTTCTGTGGCGCGGTAGATAGCGGTAGGTGGAGTTGTGTCAGTCAACGTGGAAATAACGACGTTTCTGATACCTCACCATCCAGCCGCTCTCCACTCTGCTGCCATTTCTGTTCCAAAGCCACTTCTGTCTTTTGAAATAACAAAGTCGTATATTTAAGAAAAATATCAAAAAGAGGGTGTACATAAGAGGTATTATAATATTTGTGGTATTCTGAAAAGTCACGCTACTTTAAAGTGTACTGTGAATGCAACTTCCTTACAAACAGGAATGAGAATAGGTTGAGTAATATGTTGCCGCTGGGGAACAATTTATCCAGTACTAGTAATAAGACTACAGAGCGCTATCTATTCTGGTATGCAACTGTATGTAATGTGACAAGTATTTGCTGCTAATATGTATGTTTCATGTGAATTGTATTATCTTACAACTACTGTGCCCGACTTCTTGGAACTGAGGTAACTAGTAATAATAAAGTAATGAGAAGATATTGAATAACTTATACTATAGTAATTTGCGACAAAACTTATCTTTGCTTGTGATTTTCGGCTGTAGCTTTGAAACTATTCATGTGGAACTGCGGTTCGGAACACTCTCATTGAGCCACGATTACTGAGTGGCGGAATGATACTTCTCACCATAACGGTAACTATTACATCTCTTCTCATGTCATCCACTATGGAGATATACAAGACTCCAAGCACCAATTTGGCTCACACAGAGCTTTGTGAATCAACAAAATGTTCACAGAAAACTATATACCTTTACATCACCAAGGAGCATTAAGTGTTCCGTGCAACACACACCACTTCCAGGAAACAACGGCTGGTCTTTGTCTTCCATCACAATTTGCTTGGTACGTACCTATCTGAAGCTTGTTGTAAAATATTCTTGAACTTTCTACATCGAAGCTCAACATTGTTAGTGTTGGAAATGAAATTTTCTCGGTGACGTTTGAATATATCTGAAGATTGTTCCTTGCCGCTCTTGCTATGCAGAAATATGTCTCTATCCTCCTCTATATTGCTGTTTACAGCCTAATTAAGTGATGCTGTAATGGCCTTATTATCATTCATTCGCAAATCTACGTTGAGTAAAAAATTTTGGTTTTCTTGTCACCAGGAGATCTAAAACGTTACCTACATGAAACGCTTCACTGAGTAACTATTCAAGGTATATTTCATATATAAGGCACTTAAACTAATTTTAAACGATTTGTTGTCTCTGCTACCCGCTCTAATCACTTGTGTCTCCAGGGTATATATCTGGTAAGCTGTAATCGATATCTAATAGTATGACACGATGAAGTCATTTTGGGGAAATAATAATGTCTATCTGCCTCCAATTCAAATAGTAACTCTGCATTCTGAGATATTTCAGTTATATGTGAAGTGGTGGATAGCAGTACGTGGGAGCTGTGTCAGTCAACGTGGAAATAAGTTCGTTGTTGACACAATTGCATCTAGCCGCTGTCTACTCTGTCTGCCAGTCATCTTCCAGTGTCACGTGTGTCATTGTATCAAACAACATTCTATATTTAATCAATAAATATGAAAAATAAATTGTAGTTAAGAGGTAAATAGAAGTGGTTGTGGTATTCTGAAATTGTGATGTTACTTTAAAATGTATTGAGAATGCAACATTCATATACACAGAAATGTAGACAGATTGACAAATGTGTTGGGGCTGTGGGACAAGTTATAAAGTCGTAGTAATAAGTTTACAGAGCACTACCTGCACTGGTACGCAATTCTCTGTAATGTGACCAGAATATGCTGCTGTAATGTATATTTTATTTGTGTTATATCATCTTACAACAATATTATTATGAAGGAAGTTGGAGAAACTGGTAAACGCTGAGAGATGTGCTATGAATGTGGAAACGTTTCATAATCTAACGACGCTTAATTCTGAGAAAAATATCTTATGTGCTCATTTCTTATCATACTCGTTTATTGTTAAACCTCACACTTAGCAGAGAGGGTTTATTAAAAGAAAGTCACAACTGTTTTACAATCCACTGCATTTACAGATTTCTAAGGCAGTCCAAAATGATAACTGTAGTAATTTAGTATATACCAATATTTTTCCAATGGTGACAACAAAAAGATTATTACGAATCTATTCCTTGTCCATGTAGGGTATTTATAAGCCACCCAGATGGTAAACAGACGTACTTGAAGTGGTGGGTCACAGTAGATAAAAATATGTCAGTCAGTATATAACTAAGACATTGGAGACCTCACTCAGTGCAGCTCCTACCTACTCTGTGAAAACTGTCTCTGACGTTACCAACAACGAAAGATATTTCAATTAAAAAACTAACGAAAAGGTTAGATTTTTCAGACTTTTCCAGGTTACTGATACATTATGTGATGTCAGTGACCACTAAAAGTGTCAATGAGACAACAAATATCAAGAGAGCCATTTGTCAACCTGTCACAATTATTATACACATGCCTGAAATAACCAGAAATGTTAATGATCTAGAAAAGATTTTACTAGTTTAACATTGCCTGATAAATTTCTTGTGATGTCCAAAATATAAAAGTTACTTCGAATTTGATTCTCTTCCAGATCTGATATCTATAAGCCAGATACTGATGAGATGATAAGTTGTATTATGATTCACAGTTGATGAATGTCTGTCTGTCAAATTGAAAATAAGTAAATGTAGACAGCACTTCATCTAACCACCGTCCACATCGTTATTTCGACACATACTATCCTCACACAAACTTCATATGTAAAAAAATAACGGTAAGAGAGGTGTTTTTAAGAAATCACTCTTCTTCCAAAGTCAACTGCAGAGCTGTAGAAAAGTTAGATATGCAATTATTAATGTGATTATTTGCTTCGTTCGATGTTTCACAGCATTATATTTAAAAGGATACGCAATGCTATTTCTAGGTCTTCAGGATCCTACTTCTAGTGATAGTGCAGGCTGAGGATAATATTGTCTTTATCAGGCAAGCGAATGCTCCAATTGCACCATCAATATGATTACTTAAAATATCACTGTCTGCCTATTCCGCTTCTTTTTCGTATTTAAGTGGCAGAAGAAAATACTTCAGATAATTAACTGTGAGTGGAAACTAATTTCTCGAGAATTAAGGACGTAGCAATAGAAACTGAGTCCGATGGATCATAATGAGAAGCAGCTGTAGGTAGAACCATTCTGGGTGCGTCATAGTCTCACAAGTGAGGTGGTGCAATACATTTGTTCAATAGAAAAGTGAACGAAAACAAAAGACGCTCCTCATTAGGGACAGACAAGACTGCTGTCATTCTGATAAACACACAGTCGTTTGTCAAATGGATATTAATGGTGAGTATTATATTATGAATATGTAATTGTAGGCTGTAATTGAACAAGTAATAGATTAATAATTGTAAATTAGTTAACTCAGAATAAAATTGAACTGACAACTTTGTTTAAGACTTCATACGGAAGATGTCAACAAATTGTTAGGGAGCTACATTTTTTGTATTTAAGTGTGAAAACATAATGAGAAGCAAAATCAATGACTTTCAAACTGAACTGAATATGAAAGACCGTGTGTTTCTCCATGGTGATGTCAGAAACCATACCATTTGTGATTAGGCTGGTATTTGCGGATTTGTTTTGTTTTGTGTAAATATTGTTAGCTCAAATAAATACCTATTAAAACTTTTTACATGCATATCAAGATGTCACATGCATACTTCGGCTATTTTTTGTTGGATGCAACATTAATTTGGAGAGAAGCATTATATGCTGATCTGACTGAAACTAGCTCCATCTTTTCATGAAATTAAATCTCAAGAAGATTTGAACCAATACAGTAAAATACACTTTATGTTGTAGAGGTAATGTAATGCTCTATTAGTTTCAGTGTTAAGAACCTATAAAATTGTGATTATTTATTCCTTATATATAATGCATTCTACCTACGGAGAAATACCAGTTGAATGTGAAGTGGTGAATAGCGATAGATGGTGTGTCAGTGAACGTGAAAGTAACTTCGTTATAGGCACCCCTGCATCTAGTCGATGTCAATTCCGCTCCCAGGTGAGATCTACTGCTACATGTGTCACTCGCTCCAACGACGTTCTATGTTTATTTAAAATACATCAAAACATTTAGTAGATAAGAGTTATTGGCAGTTTGATGGTAATGTAAAATATATTACGAATTTCAATGTCTGTTATAAGGTAATAGCGCGCTATCTATACATCTACACAGCCATGAAAACAGCGATAACTAATCTCTCCAATTACTAGCATGTTCTATATGTTCCACTATCCTACACCACTATTATATAGAAGCCAACTGGAGAAAATTCTTTCCAAAGGGAATATCAGTTTCAGTCGATGTATACGGGCCTGCCTATGTGAAGAAAAGTTTGTGTCTTACATCCTTCCATCTGCCCGCAGTCCCCATGTGTGTCCATCTAAGTACACCGTCGGAGGTGTCACTGCTATCAGTAATAACTCATATTAATGACGTGGTCAGCTATTAGCCAACTTGTGGCTCTCAATGTCAGTCTTTCTCTCTTTTAGTAAACTTTTGCCACAAATCGTCCTCAGTCACAAATTATATTCAGTATTACGTCTGATTTATGCGTCCATCTTCAGTGTTCTACTGTAGCATTTCATTTAAAACGTAATATCTCTTCTCCTTTGAACTCTGAGTCATACATCTGTCACATATATACAACTGTACACTCCAGACAATGGCACAAACACATTCTATAAAAATAATCCAGTTTCTAGCCTTAAAATACCTTCCAGATGCATAAATATTTGATGGTCAAATAATAAAAATTATGCTTCAATATTTGATCCAGCCAGTTGCTCTTTTGGTTGGTGTATATGGTATCTCATGCTACTCGTAGGTGCATAGTATACCTTGAACTCTAACGAGCGGTGCTGGTTACTGTTATCTACCCCTCCACTCAGCGAACGCGGGGGTCTGATATGGAAAATCAATTCTTAAGCCGGTGAACTCAGGCATTGCCACGTGTGGAGATCACAGACATCTTGGCTGTTAATTGAAGAAATCTGCCATGTGTACGTCAGTGAGTAGAGGAGGGGGGAAACTCTACTTTAGGACAAACAGCCATCTATACGAAGTACAATAGAATTTATTATACGAATTACCATGCATATTTGTTGTCAAGGTGCAGAAATCGTAAACGTAGGGAAATCCTATAAAAACCAGGAAGATCCCGTAGAAAAATTAAGACAAGGAAAATATTGTTCAAGGTCACTATCAACTTAATACCCAATATCTGCTAACAGTAATTCGGTGGAAATTTCTATCCAAACCAAAAATGTATACTGTGGCAATATAACAAAACTACTGTAGATGGGCAATAATCCCTCTCTTCCAGATCACTTGCTCAAATTTGAACTTCAAGATCACATTTGAATTATGTGGCGGACATGGATGCAAGGGAATGCGAGTAATTACTCCAGTCTGATGCAGACCTGAAGTGAAAGCGCGCTGGTGACTTCAAAATTTAATGCCAGAGCAACGCCTCATTTATCTGTCAGAGAATGCAGTGACAATCTCAGCGGTGGTTTGCTGTTGCGTTCACCGTCTCCCGTATTTGTTAACTTGACAAAACTATGTTGCCCACTGACTGAATTTCCGTCCCTAGCTAACACCTGACTTTGTACAAGCGCCAAGACTGGACAATATGAACGATGTTGCCTTCAAAAATTCTCACAAAAATGTTAAGTATAACAGATCATTTCCTGCCCTCCACTATGGCGATATACCGGTACAAGAAATCCACTACAAATTCGGCTGGTCCAGCGCTTTGCGAATCAAAAAATTGCTCAAGGAAAAATATCTATCTTGATGTCACAACAGGGCACTAAGTGCTCCGTGTAACACACGACCCCTCCAGGGAGAGAGTGCCCAATTATCCCTACGTAATTGATTATACTGTCGCTAACTTCCCCCACTGTACCGCAGCTACACTTCTTTCCACGACTGGTATCGGCTAATAGGCGTCGTTGTTACTGTCCAACGTCGCTTACTCGACCAATAGGAATGACCGAAACATACTCCCGTTTATGCTGACTTCTTCTTGACCAACCAGCGTTAAAAGCTCTACGAGGCCAGATACTCAGCACTGTCGACGGTAGTAACACGTGATTTTACTGTTTATACTGGGCGCATGACTCTGAATTTGTGCTTTCGTCTCGCTAATCCAAGTGATGTGTCCAATGTTCACTAAATTGCCGCCCTACTGCGAAGGTCACTCTGTTGCAGCCCGATAAGTGTATTTCGCTCTCGCGCTTCTGTGTTGTCAACTGGTAAACCTGTTTCACTTCAATTTCACTTTACTGCCTAAATATTAGATATTTGTCTACATGCTAATGTTCTTAGCAAGTACATGTGTGTTATTATTACGCTTTGTGATATGTAGATTACCTAGATGCAGTTGAAAGTATGGATTGTGACACATGAAATGAAGTGGCGTATTCAGTAGATTCGACCTAAACAGTAAATTAACCTAAGAAGTGGTAATTTTTACCCTGAGAACATACATATCCTCCCCCTTCTCAGTTACTTTTGTGCTTGGTCAATCAATAATTGAGAACTGATTAATACTAAGCAAATTGCATAAAAGTTCTCATAGTGTAAATTCAAACTCCACAAGTGATGTAACCTCGATTGTCCAGCGTCTTTAAATTATACTTAATGTAAGTACATAATGCAACTTTATTTTTTTTTAACTCTCACTGAATTTAGAAATTTTTTCTCATGTCCTGCTTCCTAATATTCCTTATATTGAGCTTGCATGAAGTGTTATGTATCAGTAAATTATAAACCCAATCCTCATTTACCTTTGTATGACTCTGAAACATGATGTTAAATAATATTTGAAATTTACATTTTAAAAATCTTTGTCTAAAATTGGCATTAACAAATCCTCATTACAACTTATGTAAATTAAGTGTGATGATGGTGATGAGTGAAGATGAGGAAACTGCCTCTTAATCTATTAACTTAAATGTCCTCAACCAGGTCTATCCAAATGATTAGTATACAATGTATTCTGCATTAAATTCAACATATACATAACACTGTTAATCAATTTTTCATATCTTTAAACAAGTAAAATACTTAGTTATCACATATATGTAATGTTTTTGTTGATACTCATCAAATATATATGGGAACATTATGCTAATTATTAGGAAAGGTTAACCTAGATAATGTACATATAAAATATACACAAATTATATATATACATATGTGTTGTGTCACTATTGCCACCTAGAATAACTGTGAAAGTATGATAGTAGCTGAAAAGTTTGTGGGACACATGTTGCATGGGGCATTGGGAGGGGGGGGGCATAATATGATATTGATTCTTTGTTGCTAGGTGGGGTTGTGTCAGAGATATGAAGGGGAACTTTGTTTTTCGAAATGGGATGCTATGGTTTGTTACTTATTTTCTGATAGTGGCTATCGATACGAATCCAATGTGTTTAACAGCAAGGCCTTTGAAGGTCAACGAAGGTCAGGAAGGTGGCATGACTCTCCATTTACAGAAGGTGTTCGAAGTGATGACCATTGATACTAATGCAGTGCTGCAATCTTCTTGTCATGGATTGAGTGGTATTCCTTATCACTTCGGCACTTATCAAAGCACAGGCTCCACCACTTCTCTCTCGTATATCGTGCAAATAGTAAATATTCGCCAAATACGGCATATTCATGTAACGTGCCATTGACGTGTAAACACTATTCGACGATTTCGCAATACAACACTAATAGGAATGGTAAGACTTTTGAATCAAGCGAATGTGAATGATGTATTCCTTTGAAGAACAAGTTCATATGCTTCTCATTTATGGAGAATGCCAACGAAATGCAGTGAGAGCTAGAGACTTATACACTGAAAGATATCCTCAACATACTCACTCCACACGCCGTACATTATAATATGTGTATGTAAAATGAGAACAACTGGATCTTCAACGCACCGGAAACGAATCCGGCAAAGGAAGGTTACTAACGAGGAAACGGAAATTGGTACTCTTGCCACTGTGGTTCGAAATCCTTGTGTTAGTTCGCGTCAAATCGCAAGGGAATCTGCCATGAGCCAGAGTAGTGTTGTTCGTGTTCTGCATCGCCATAAATATCCCCGTTGCCATATCACTCTCCACCAAGAATTATCTGGTACGGATTAGATGCGTCGCATCGAATTCTGCTGATGGGCTCAACTGCAGATTTAGAAGTATGACACGTTTATTCATTTGATTTTATTTACTGACGAGACTACATTCACAAACCATGGAAATGTTAATTTGCATAACATGCATTATTGGGCAACTGAAAATCCATGTTGGCTGCGGCAAGTTGCGCACCAAAAACCATGATTGGTGAATGTATGATATGGGATTCTGAAGAACAGAATTATAGGCCCCTATTTCATCGAAGGAAATCTTAATGGTAGGAAGTACTCCACATTCCTGCAAGTAACATTAGGAACTTTAGGAACAAGGAACAGAAGGTGGTATCCACACGATTGGTGTCTGGCACATTTTTTGCTGATGGCTAGAAATGAGTAGCAGAGATGATTCCCAAATCGTTGGATTGGACGCGGAGGAGATGCGTCGTGGCCGTTCGTTCACCAGACTTCACGCCTCTGGATTTTTCTTGTGGGGATTTGTAAAAGACATTGTTTATAAAGACGTTTCAATTGCACCTGCTGATTTGCGAGAGAGAATTGTCAGACCATGTGCCTTGATAAGTGCCGATGTGATAAGGAATACCACTCAATCCATGATAAGAAGATTGAAGCACTGTATTGACACCAATGGTCATCACTTTGAACACCTTCTGTAAATGGACGTTCATGCCACCTTTGTGACCTTCATTGACCTTCAAAGACTTTCGTCTCGATAGCTGCTCTCAGAAAATAAGTACCAAACTATAGCATCCCATTCAAAAAAAAAAGAAAAAAAAGTTGACCTTCATATCTCTGAAGCGACCCCACGTAGCAACAAAACACCAACGTCATATTATAACCCCCGTTGTCCCATGAAACATTTGTCCCACAAACTTTTCAGCTCCTATCATACTTTCGGAGTTATTCTTGGTGGCAATAGTTAGTGACTCACCCTGTATATATATACATATATGTCCAGGGTACACACAATTTACAAATATGGTACCAACAACGATAGATGTTTAAAGGAGAACCTAACAGAAAGCATTGCTCTTTTCACATAATTTCCAGATCCTTGGGGTATTTTGAGAAATTGCTGACGATTAAAAGGGTTTTTTGAATATGAATGTTTGCCAGATTGGAATGGAAATGGGTGAGTGACACAAAAAGGAAAGAATCAATATATTTACATTCCAGTTGTCGTACGGATAGCTGAAATAAACAGAAATAGCAGTGGTCGAGAAAAGATTCGTTACTTCACCATGGTCTCACACATTTCTTGCGGAAACGGAAGGCTATTTCTGATCTGATTCTTTTCTAGATATACATCTGTAAGCCAGATAGATATACGATACTAAATCGTGTGGTGCTTCGCGGCTGATGAATGTCCGTCAACGAGGAAATAAGTCGTTTTAGACACTACTTCGTCTAGATTCCACCCAGACCGCCGTTTGCTCTCTACTATTTACACATAAGCATCATCGGTAAAAAAACATAACAGTGAGGGAGATGATTTTAAGTAATCAGTATTCTTCAAACGTTAACTGCACGATGGTGGAAAAGATTGCGAATCAATTCTTAATATATTTTACTGTGTTCGATGTTTCACGGCATTCTTTTCTAAATATGGTACACAAATCTATCTCTAGGAGTCCAGACTCTACTAGTAGTTAGACTGACGGGTGACGATTATATTGTCGTCATAATGAAAGTGAATGCTGTATTGTTGCATCAGTATTATTTCATGAAGTCTGATTGTCTGGCTATTGTACTCCATATTCGTATATCAGTGAAGGAACAAAGGTAAATATATCGGATAATTAATTTTAAATACTCATGACACTGAGTTGCATTGAGGGGATTTGATTAGTACTACCGGTTTCGGCCGTAAGCTATCATCTGATACGAAACTCACTTAAAACAGTTCATTTGTCATGAATATTGAAACGCAAGGCAATGAATACTTTAATCCACGATAAACACGTAATGTAAATCTTTCTTAGCATTTACAAGGTGAGCTATCGTCCTATTCATGAATATGATTTGCGCAAAAGATTATGACTTAAGACCGAAACCGCTAATACTAATAACATTCAATTAATGAAGTTCAGTGTCATGAGTTTTTTGAAACATATATCGACTGCTGAAAACTATCTGAAATATCCTATGATAATTAGTTATGAGAGGCAATTATTTCCTAACGAAGTAACAACAGAAACTTAGTTAGAAGAAGCATAATGAGGAGTATTTGTAGTACTAGAACCATCCTGGGTGCATTGTAGTGCGTCGCAGTCTGAGAAATGAGATGGTGCAACACCTTGGTTCAGTAGCAAAATTTACACAAACAAGAGGTGCCTCACACGATGGGTCAGACAACATAACTTCCAACCTGATATACACACTGTCATTCGTCAAACTGAACTTAATGGCAATAGTTTTATTGTGAATGTTCAATGGTTGGCAATAATGTAACAAAAATAGATACGTCAGTGTAAACAATTGAAATCGGAATAAACTGAACTGGTTAGATTATTTAGGACTTAGCAGGAAAGATATCACAAATACTTAGAGCACTATATTTGTTTTCTTTCAGTTTAAAGACATCATAACAAGCGATGTTAGTATCTTTCATACTGAACCAAACGTGCTAGTCACTACTTTGCACATGCTTCTCCAAGGTGACGTCAGATGCCGTACCATTTGCGATTAGGATGATATTTGGAAATCTGTTTTGCTTCGTGTAAATATTGTTAGCTGAAATAAATACCGCTTAATATCTTTTTCGTGCATTTCTAAATGTCGTTTGCGAACATTGGTTAGCTTTTTGTTAGGTACAACATTTATTTGGAGAGAAGCGTTATGTTTACATCTGATTAAAACCAGATCCACTTTCTAATCAAGTTAAATCGAAAGAAGGTTTTTAACGAAAACATAAAAATACTCTTTATATGGTACAGGTAATCTGTTATAGAAATATGATTTCCTTTACTGCTTGTTACCAATGCAGTTATTTACGTTACCTATGGAGAAATAACAGTTACATGTGAAGTGGTGGGTAGCGGTAGATGGATCTGTGTCAGTGAACGTGGAGTTAAGTGCCTTCTGGACACCACTGCATCTGGTCGCTGCCATTTCGCTCCCAGGCAAGATCCATTGCCATATGTGTCAGTGGGACCAACAACGTACTCTATTTAAACAAAATATATCAGACATTGTTATCTTTTAGAACTGTGACGTTCATGTAAAATATGCTACGAATTTCAGTCTTTGTAATAAGGTAGTAGCGGATTAAACATATAGATATTCAGCCATGTGGAGAGCGATAAGTAATCTCTGCTCTTATTAATATGGTGTCTGTGTTCTGTCCTCTTACACCACTCTTATTTGTGAACCAAGCTGGAGAGATGAGGTTCAGTCGATTTATGTGTGCCTGTCTGTGTGAAAGTGAGTTCGTCTAATACGTTCCTCCATATAGACGCACTCCCCTTGTGTATTCGTCTAGTTATATCAGCGGGTCGCTGTTATCGCTGACAAGTCATGTTTATGTTATTGTGGTCTGTAGTCAGCCTACTGGCAGCTGTCAGTGTTAGTCTATCTCTCTTTTCGTCAAGTTTTGTCATTAGTCGTATTCCCTCCCACATTCGATTCAGTATTACCTTCGATTTAAGAGTCTACCTTGAGTGTTCCACTGTAGCACTTCATTTAAAACTAAATAGCTCTTCTCCGTTGAACTGATACTCGTTCACGTGTCACTTCCGGACAAGGCTACATTCCAGACAATGGCACAACACATCCGGTAAATATTATTCAATTTCTAGCCTTTCAATAACTTCCAGATGGATAAATACTTGACCATCAAGGGATAAAGATTATGGTTTGTTATTTGATCTAACACAGTTGCTCAAGAGTTTTACGTACGTGACTTGTCATTATATTGTTAACCGCATAGTTTACCCTGAAATTTACGTCACTGCTTAATGTTTTATGCTTTATGTTAGATGTAATCATAACAAGCAACTCCTCTGTTCTATCTTTAACAAGATTTAAATAAATATCTGGATCTTTACATAATTATTTATTTATTTTATCCAAGAGTCACCTCACAATGATATACTTTTTGTCACAGTAATACAATGAAAACCAGCACCTCACAACATAGACAAAGAAAAAATTCTAAAGTATGACCTATAAGGATACAACAGATGGCGGGCATGGGCTTGATGAAGGAAACATCCTAGCATTCGCCTGCAGTGGTTTAGGAATACTACTGACACCCAAATCGGGATTGCGAGA
Source organism: Schistocerca americana (assembly GCF_021461395.2). Taxonomy (NCBI): domain Eukaryota; kingdom Metazoa; phylum Arthropoda; class Insecta; order Orthoptera; family Acrididae; genus Schistocerca; species Schistocerca americana. The sequence goes on from NC_060130.1 coordinate 483,310,289, forward strand.
CAAAGGAAAGTCCATGTTCTCGAATACTGGGTCAGTGCCTGAACAACAACTGTCTTTAATTTTGTGCCTATTATACAATGATCTTCGATAGTCACTCAAATATCTGCTGGTAACTAATAACTGTACAGAATACCGAATCCTGGGGCACCAATACTTAAGTCTACGCTGTGTCTCGTTCCTGGCCTACCCGCTATTCAGCTGAAAAATAAAAACAGCATTAGTAAGACATTAGTACTATGCAGTTTAGATCCTGACACATGACATTCTTGCAAATGCACTATACCTTATTCACGTGTTGTCTTTCTTCATGGACAACCGCATGTGGAGAGATCGGGCCGCTATTGAGGAAGTGTAAGGGCTTCCCAGTGAAACCTCTGCAGCGTAGTCGGAACGATCTTGGCTATGTGTAGGCCGCACCACGTCCGTGCCCATCCATATGCCGTCGACGAAGAAAAGCATGCATGATTACAATCAATATACCGTAACCCCTTTTACCATGCCCTCCAGGTCCTAACTTTCTTGAAAAAGCAATAAACTGTGATCGAGTGCTGAAACGCAAAATGGTATGGTAGTTCACACCATTTTATTATTAGCAACTAGTCCTCAAAGTAAACTTTCATGGTGTGGTATATATTCAACATGAAAAACATTTTAGCTTGGTTTTCGTAATGTCTTTCATTTCATTAAGCAGTTGTGTAGTATTTATAATATATTACTTTAGGTTTTTTGTCTTTTTTCTTTGGATACTGTAAGCCCATAGGGGCGATTGTTCCACGATTCCATATAGAACTAAGAGCGGAGTACTTACCAGTATTATTCCTGCATTGTTTCCATGTTTGCAGCCATCGATCCCCAGAACAAAGTCCCATAGCTGAGAACTGTGTGTATGTACAAATAATCTATCAGTATAAGTCGCTATTTTCCGAGTGCTTCTCCAAGGTGATGTCAGACGCCGTACCATTTCTGGCTATGCTGATATTTGCAAATCTAATTCGCTTCTAGTAAATGTTGTTAGCTGAAATAAACACAGCTTAATACTTTTTACGTACATTTCAAAATGGGAGTTTCGTACTTCGGCTAGTTTTTTGTTAGATACAACATTTCATTGCAGAGAAACAATATGTGCTCGGCCTATTAACAGCAGCACCACCTTCTCATCGAGTTAAATTGTACGAAGGTTTTTAAGCAAAACAGGAAAATGCACTTTTTATGGTACAGTTAATCTAATGTTGCATTAGTTTAAGTGTTAATCTATTATAAAGATACGATTGTTTTCTCCTTGGCGTCAATGATGCTAGTCACACTGCCCATGGAGAATATATGAGATATGTGAAGTGGTGGATAGCGGTAGATGAAGCTGTCAGTGAACGTGGAAATAATTTCGTTCTCGACACTACTGCATCAAGTCGTTGTTCACTCCCCTACCGGGCGAACTCCACTGTCCCATATGTCTCTCGTACTGAAAAGACGATGTTAGTCTTTAAGCCCCGTGCGTTTTTCCAAGGAGGTGTCAGACGCCATCTCAGTGGTGTTTACGCTGATATGCGCAGTTCTGTTCTGAAGAGCGTAAAGAGTGTCAGTAGAAATAAGTATCGCATCAAAGTTGTTACGTGCCAGTCCAAATGTCAGTTGCATATTCCGGCGAGTTTTTTGTTACATACGACATTTCATTGCAGAGAAACATTAAGTGACCGTCAGGCTAAATCATTAGATCCTTTTCAAAAGTTTCTGCGTTTCAGTTTTCAGCCGAAGGAGGATTGTAGAAACCACCTATTCCCTGGAAGAACTACATTTCCTTAGGATTAATCCAGCGGCTTGCTGTCTGGAATTTCCCTTTTCAATAACTAATTTTATGTGGTCGTTTCTCTTTAAATCTCTCTAGATGCTTCATAATAAATGTTCACTGTCTCGGACGATTGATAATGATTGATAACACATCGACTAATAAAGTAATAAAGGGTCCCTCCGTCCGCTATTGCGCAAGACGACATAGCTGTTCGTATTGAAGCATATGTTTCAGTTCCTGCACCAGTTGTTCTGCCGTTTCGTTAAAATTTTCTAGTGCTGTGACCTCTCTACACACAACGGCATCATCTGTGAACAGCCGTACAGTTTCCCATCTCATGCACGGTGTCGTTCATATGTGTTCCTATCAGTAAGGATATTGTAACAGTCCCAAGGGCTACCTCGTTCTCTTAGAGTTAATATCTACATCTGCGTCTACTTCTGAAAATCACTATGAAGTGCATGGCAGAAGGTACGTCTGGCTATACCCATGCATTCGCGTATAGAGAGTGTGAAGAGTGATAGTTTGAGTGCCTCTGTAATATATGCAATCTTGATCTCACTGTCCCTACGAGAGTGTCAAGTAGAGGCTAGCAGAAAAATGTTCAAATGTGTGTAAAATCTTATGGGACTTAACTGCTAAGGTCATCAGTCCCTAAGCTTACACACTACTTAACTAAATTACCCTAAGGACGCACACACACACACACCCGTGCCCGAGGGAGGACTCGAACCTCCGCCGGGACCAGCCGCACAGTCCGTGACGGCAGCGCCTTGGACCGCTCGGCTAATCCCGCGCGGCCAGGGGCTAGCAGTATAGTCATATAGTCATCATTTAAAGTCCGAACTTGAAATTTTGTTAGTAGGTATTCACGGGATAGCGTACTTCTACTTTCAAGAGTCTGTCAGTTCAGTATTTTCAGCGACTCCGGGACCCTCTCCCAAGGGTCAAGCAAACCTTTGGCCATTCGTGCTGCCCTTCTCTGTAAACATTCAACAGCCCCTGTTAATCTTATTTGGTACGCGTCCCACACGCTTAAGCGAATTCTGGGGTGGGGTGCACGAGCGATTTGTAAGCAATCTCCTCTGTAGATTGATTGCATTTCCTTAGTATATTAAAAAATACGCCGAAGTCTGTCACCTGCTCTATACACAGCTGAGCCTATGTGATCGTTCTATTTCATATCCCTGCAAAGTTTTGCACCCTGGTGTTTGTATGAATTGACCAATTTCAACTGTGACTCATTGACACTATAAAGGGTCACTTTTTCCATCGTATACTTACTCTAGGGACTGATCGATGAGAGGATACGGAACAAAAAAGGTGTAATGAACTTACGTCCGTAAATGGGTGGTTTCCATGCTAGAGACCATTTACTCAATTAACCTTTGTTACAGAGACTACAGCCTAATAGGCGCTGTACCATGCAGCCACAGTTACAATATACATGGTTTCCTCCTAGGGGTGCTACTGTTCCTCATACAGCATGCCCCAGCGCTCTCTCCTGCCATTGTGATTGATAATGTTGTGTCCGATTCACTTCTCTTGCTGACTCAGCTTGTAGCGGCTGTGATAAAGTGTTGCACGCAATGGTTCCGTATTCGAATAGAGAGCTTGCCGATCTGGTGTTTACTTACGGAAAGGCAAATGGCAACGGGCAATAGGTTGTTTTAGGAGACCTATCCCCAGCGATAACACCACAGAATTTAATGTTTGCAACAGTGTTTCGCTGTTTATCTGAGACAGGGTTGTTTAAGGAACCAGGAAATCATGAAGAACGTACGTGAAATGTTCAGACACCAGACTCGGAAGGAAATGTGATTAACTCTGTGGAAGGCGACCTCCGTGTCAGTATCAGGGAGTTGGCCCGCCAGCACTGGGTAAGACAGACGACTGTGAGGAACATTCTCCATGACAATTGTACTACCCTTATCATTTATAGCGTGTTCAAGGCTTACTAGAGACAGACTTTCCACATCAGAAGCTGTTTTGTCACTGGTTATGGGGCCATCTCAACAATATCGTTTATGCAGAGCCCATTTCAGATGTGGAGATACTGGAGCAGCTTATCCATGTTGCTTTTGAAACAGTTCGGATGCAGCCTGGCCGACGTGAATGTATGAGACAGAACATGCTATGACGTGGACATGCATGCGTTGAGACACATGGAAATCATTATCAGCACATACTGTAACAGCGGCTGCATGGTCCAGAGCGTATTAGACCGCAGTATCTGTAACAATGTATGATTGAGTAAATAGTCTCTAGCATGGAAACCATCCATTTCCTGACATAAGTTCAATGCACCTTTTTTGTTCCGTATCCTCTCATTAATCAATCCCTAGAGTTTGTCCACGGTGGAAAAAATCACATTATAGTTAAAGGACACAACAGTTTTTCGTTTTGTGTAGTCCATAGTTTTATATTTCCGAGAATTTAAGGCAAGTTGCCGATCGTCACAACACTTTGAAATCTTATCAGGATGTAACTGAATATTTGTACAATTCCTTTCAGAGAGTGCTTCATTACAAATGACTGCATCATCTGCGGAAAGACTGAGGTTACTATAAATACTGTCCGCAAGGTCATTCGTGTGCACCATCGACAACAAAGGTTCCAACGCACTTCCATGGGGCATTCTCGAAGTTACTTCTGCATCTGTCGATGATAGAAGCAGATTTAGCTTGATAATTCTAATAATAAGCTTAGATGTGGCACTGAGCCTAGTCCTTTTCGGGAATCGAGAGATACTGCGTCTACCTCACTGCCTTGATCCATGGTATTCGGTATGTCATGTGAGGGAAGTATGCGTTGGGTTTCACATGATCGGTGTTTTGGAATCCATGCTGGCTGACACGGTGGAGGCCATTCTGTTCGAGATACCTGACTACGCATGAGCTCAGAATATATTCTAAGATTCTATAACGAATCGACGTCAAGAATGTTGGATGACAGTTTGGTCGATCGCTTCTGCTACCCTTCTTTTAAACAGGTGTGATCTGCTCTTTCTTCCAACCACTGGGCACCGTGTTTCACTCGAGGGCTCTTCAGTATATTCTGGTTAAAAGAGCGCCAAACAGAAACGTAATAAATGTTATACAGAATGTCATAAGGATTCCAACGAGCCCTGGAGTTTTGCTCAATTTTTTCGGTTTCCACTGTTTCTCGACATCATTGACTCTAATATCTATTTAAATCACCTTTTTACCTGTACGAGAAATAAATTGGTGCAATGCCCCACGGTTTTCATCTGTAAAATTGCATGAATGGCAGAAGGTCTGTAAAAAAGTACTTTCAAATAAAGGTTGGAAACATATTTCGTTTCCAGTTGACGTTAATAATGTATTAATTACAGCGAAACTTAATAACTTCGAGGTAGCAGCCACCAATTTCATTACATAAATTAAAAATTAATCAGTTAACAGGACTGAATTTTGGGTTCAAAATTATTTGGCTTCATTGCACCTAAACTTTGTTTTACTGCTGCAAACATAATCTTTGTATCTTCGAAAGTGTACATTTCACGGGTAAGCTCACTGCAGGTTCTGCTAGGAGAACAACTATTTTTCTACAATCTCAGCCAGTACTCTGTGCCTTGAAAGACCTTGTTTCTCATAAGGTTTTCTACACGAAAATCTTTTTCTCGCAATTACGCTGACGCTTCTCTGAATCGTTTCTCTATACATCCGTTCCACCTTCCGCCGTTACGTTCATGTCTGCATTAAACAAATGCTTAATCTCTTTCATAAACTTATTGAGTGGTGGGAGGACGAGAGCGGAATTGTGAAGGAACCCCTGATAGCAATTTGTTAACTGTAAAAATCGTGTCAATTCCGTAGTGCCACTACCAAATATTTTACCAAAAGTTATAACTCTTTGGCAAAAGTAATAAGAAGTATTGAGAAAGCTGGCGTGGAGCGTTACGTTAATAGCTGCGAGTCGGTAGTCGCCTATGTGGCGACATGTTGCTTACAATAACAGACACGCAACTGGATTGCGAGGCGATTAGAACGGAGCGGAGCAGTAATCTGCACATCACAGCGGTAGCAGCGTAGTGAGTGGGGCGATGTCACCACACCAGGCAAGTCTCTCGATAAGGGCGACATAACTAGGTGCCGGGTTTTAGTGAAACAAATGTGCGCCAGAGACATATAAATAAGCCTGGATTTTAAGCCAGGAATCACTTCCCGTCATCTGAGATCAACAGCACCGCCAGGCCACCATAGCTACGCGGGACAACAAGATGACTGTGCACCGCCAGTAGCAGCCCCGGGCTGCGCCTGCCACCAGCACGAAGTCCTTCACGGGACTTGGAAAAATAATTGCAAAATAATATACATTATGACAGTTCCATGTTTAATATTTTTATATCCGTTCTTGTACTGACTACGTTTACCTACGTATTCACACATAGAACAATTCATCTTTGTCTTCATACCTGACGTCATTTTTAGCAAACCGTTTTTGACCTGTGTTTGTAATGCAAGGAATGTATTTTAAGAAACGGTGCTGAATGAGAGGAATAAAAGACAACTTCTTTGCGTCCGTAACTGCACGTCGCTGCTTGTAGAGGCTGTCTTGTTCTTGTGGCGGACGTGGTGGTCTTCCTTTATCTTTATTTGACAAATTAATATCATGGGATTGTATGTCAGGGTCGAGGCTGCTTCTGTATTTTAGTGAATATGCACATCCCTGTTAGTACCTCAACCACTGAGTGTCTAGCCCATTCACTTAGTGACATTCAACGGTTTTCTGCCGATTTGCAACGACTGCTTCCAATGTCTTTGTGGATAAAAGGTCAGTATGCATCATGTGAACTATTCTTGGATTCTCTGGCTATGGTTATCCACTCGTCTGACGAATAAATGTGGGTCACTTTGCAACCCTTTGCTTCTATGAAGCCAAAGTCGGCATCATTTTTTAGGTACGGATGCCCCGACTCAAGAGATTTTTGGTCTATGACTTCTGTTTCCTCGCCAGGTTCTTGTAATAGTCTCGTGAAAGCAAGTGCCATTTTTATGTTTCGATTATATACAGAGCAGCTCTCTGAATATGAAGGTACATGACTGCAATGTTTTGCATGCTCCTTGAGACACCTCAATAGGTACGTTGAAAGGTGTTGTGGTTCTCTTACTGCCGGCCGCGGTGGTCTCGCGGTTCTAGGCGCGCAGTCCGGAACCGTGCGACTGCTACGGTCGCAGGTTCGAATACTGCCTCGGGCATGGATATGTGTGATGTCCTTAGGTTAGTTAGGTTTAAGTAGTTCTAAGTTCTAGGGGACTTATGACCACAGCAGTTGAGTCCCATAGTGCTCAGAGCCATTTGAACCATTTTTTTGGTTCTCTTACTCTTTCCACTTCAAACCACATGTACATAAAACCATTCTTTTCATTAAATGAATGTATTCCAAAGTTGTATACATATAGATTTCTCTTGTAGCACGCTACGGATGTGGACAGTTAATTGCTGCATCTGACAAGGCGAGGTCACGACATTGGGATCAGGGATTTACTTCAAACTTTGCACACCTTTAGTAGGCCACCAAAACAACATAATGTGCAAGTAGTAAGGTGCACTACAATGGAAATTCCGACAAAATCACAAGAGGAGCTTTACTCGTCTATCTGTAAGTGATCTAACTGTGCGTAGGTGTGGGGCGTTAGAGTTCATGGTGGTCAAAACAGACGTCCCACCGCCGTTTCTCAATCTGAGCTATTTCTTAGTGGAATATAAGCACATCAGGGCCGTGCTTCCCACTCCTACCGACGGCCAAGATAATATATGTCTCGCTGCTATTGCGGCTTAAACCGGACGTGATTGAAGAAAAACATCCCCTCGTCCGGTGGAATGCCGTGTGGCGGGTAGTGCACACTTCTTGCGTCGGACGTCTAATACACTTCGTATGTGACGGTTAATGGGAAGCAAATCAGCCAGTCTCGTCTCCCCGGGATCCACCTGGCGCCATCACCGCTATGTACCTCGCGTAGCGTGGAAGAAGAGGATAGGCCATCGACATCTGTGCGGCGAGTCGAGTAATGTTTGGCTTTTCGACCGCCAGATGCTGGCATTCATCACGCGCACGACTCCTGACAGCATCACCACACAAATGATTCACTTCCCGGACATGGACTGTTATCCGCGTTCAAAGACCTGCTCAGTGGTTCAAATGGCTCTGAGCACTATGGGACTTAACAGCTATGGTCATCAGTCCCCTAGAACTTAGAACTACTTAAACCTAACTAACCTAAGGACAGCACACAACACCCAGCCATCACGAGGCAGAGAAAATCCCTGACCCCGCCAGGAATCGAACCCGGGAACCCGGGCGTGGGAAGCGAGAACGCTACCGCACGACCACGAGATGCGGGCACCTGCTCAGTGCCTTGAATCAGCGTGCAGCAGTCCATTGCCAGTCTGCTGCTGCTGACAAATCAGCCGTAGATTTCTGGCAATACATTAACGACCGAAGTTGTGCAGTTGTCAAGAACCCAAAGTATCAACAATATTTCTCGAACTTTCTGCGGAGAGGTTTACACCACCGCCCTCGCAGCTGGATCATCCATGTAAAGAGCAGTTGACATATGACCCTTCTTCCATTTAACAGATACGATCCCCTCAACGGCTATTCACAAACACTTCCGAGAAGATATGCACCGATGATCCACTGATGTGTCGCCACCACGCGCGATTTTCTTTCCTGCTGATATCGAAGCAATCGCCAGTCTTTGCAAGGACGTGCTCATGCGATGGAGATGCATTCATTTATGAAATTAATTAGTTAATTAAAAAGTACCTTCATATATGCTCCATTCCTGTATTTTTCCGTTTTTTGCTAGAAGTTGTTGGGGTCTTTCGTGGTAGGGCTAGTGCCTGAAGTGGTGGAGCATTTCTTTTGGAGCTTGTTCATAAATATTTTGGGCAAAAGTGGCCGTGGCATTACGTTTCCTTTTTTGTGTAGTTTCAGGTAATTTCAGAAATGCGTGGGCAAAATGCGAATCCGGAAAAAAATAAAATAAATGAAAAAAGTCGTTAGCGTTCGAACTTCGTAAGACGAACGTGCATAACGTGACGGTTCGACTCCCGCTCAAACCTTGGTTGTTTTTAGTACACGTGTAAAGTCTGTGATATTCAAAAAATTTGCACCTAAAATACTGGTTCTTGCTAGGTTAGCAACGTCTCGCCGCTACGCAAGTTGACTACCAAATGAGGTTTGCCTCTGTGCCTGCAGATCGAAGTGGCGAGGTGTGAACTAGTTCCGGATACCTTACCAGACTGCATGTATAAGGGGATTTCGCAAATCACGACAGGCATTCATTTTCAGTAAAACTCTATGCGTTTTTTCATCTACTTGTCGATATTTGTAAATATATTTCTTCTAATAATTAAATTTATTTAAAAATAGTAAGTAGTGAAATAACATAAAATTCTCTAAAACTTCATGCAAATACACGTGGTTTTTTTAGTTATATTACCTCTCAAATTTCATATAAATTAAACAATATGTCCAGTGATGAAAGAAATATTAATTAAGAATTAAAGTGGAGCGGGAATCGAACCGTCGCCCCATACAAGTTAGCCTTCTCTAGCTTTTTTTTTTTAAAAAAATCTCATTTTGTTCGCTTTTGTTCGTTGAATCTGCTCGGGGCGGACGTCGTAAGACATCCATGTTCGTTGTTTATCGTTTGACTCAGATTTTTTTTTATTACAGAGGGCACGTAACCCTCTGACCGAACACGCTGATCTAGCGTGCCGGCATAGCTCGAACGCTAACCACTTGCCCACCAGTAACGCTAATACCAGATCTCTATGCACAGATACATTAGTTACATAATACACTCGTAAAACTGTTGCGATTTTCTCGGAACTGTCAGACTAGTGCACCTTATGACTTGCATATTACGAGGTGCATTCAAGTTCTAAGGCCTCCGATTTCTTTTCTCCGGACTGGAAAGAGATAGAAACATGTGCACTGTTTTAAAATGAGGCCGCGTTCATTGTCAATACGTCCCAGAGATGGCAGCACCGTACAGCAGATGGAATTTTACCGCCAGCGGCGAGAATGAGGACTGTTTTAAATACTTAAAATGGCGACGTTTTCCTTACTTGAACAGCGTGCAATCATTCGTTTTCTGAATTTGCGTGGTGTGAAACCAATTGAAATTCATCGACAGTTGAAGGAGACATGTGGTGATGGAGTTATGGATGTGTCGAAAGTGCGTTCGTGGGTGCGACAGTTTAATGAAGGCAGAACATCGTGTGACAACAAACCGAAACAACCTCGGGCTCGCACAAGCCGGTCTGACGACATGATCGAGAAAGTGGAGAGAATTGTTTTGGGGGATCGCCGAATGACTGTTGAACAGATCGCCTCCAGAGTTGGCATTTCTGTGGGTTCTGTGCACACAATCCTGCATGACGACCTGAAAATGCGAAAAGTGTCATCCAGGTGGGTGCCACGAATGCTGACGAACGACCACATGGCTGCCCGTGTGGCATGTTGCCAAGCAATGTTGACACGCAACGACAGCATGAATGGGACTTTCTTTTCGTCAGTTGTGACAATGGACGAGACGTGGATGCCATTTTTCAATCCAGAAACAAAGCGCCAGTCAGCTCAATGGAAGCACACAGATTCACCGCCACCAAAAAAATTTCGGGTAATCGCCAGTGCTGAAAAAATGATGGTGTCCATGTTCTGGGACAGCGAGGGCCTAATCCTTACCCATTGCGTTCCAAAGGGCACTACGGTAACAGGTGCATCCTACGAAAATGTTTTGAAGAACAAATTCCTTCCTGCACTGCAACAAAAACGTCCGGGAAGGGCTGCGCGTGTGCTGTTTCACCAAGACAACGCACCCGCACATCGAGCTAACGTTACGCAACAGTTTCTTCGTGATAACAACTTTGAAGTGATTCCTCATGCTCCCTACTCACCTGACCTGGCTCGTGCTGCTATTGTCTCAGCGATTGTCCAGTGGTGAAAACAGACTCCTAGAGAAGCCTTCGCCGCTGCCATGGAATCATGGCGTCAGCGTTGTAAAAATGTGTACGTCTGCAGGGCGATTGCGTTGAGAAGTAACGCCAGTTTCATCGATTTCGGGTGAGTAGTTAATTAGAAAAAATCGGAGGCCTCAGAACTTGAATGCACCTTGTATGTTGTTTCAGTGTCCTACTAAATGTGGACAAAGTTTGTAGTATACCTGTGATCCCGACTTTTGTACACGCTCGTCGCCAGTTTTGTAAAGGCCTCGTCGCTACTGTTGTGGAGGCCGCGTTGCCACTGTTGTTACGGTAGGCCGAGTTTGTGAGTTCGTAAAACGGCATCTGGTGCAGAAATTCGCTAAGACAATTTCTCCCTGCCACTATTACACAGCTATGTCCCAGGGTCAGGTAAAAGAAAAGAAGTACGAAGGTTCTAAAACACTTCAACAAATTAGTAACAAAGTCACAAAAATGGATTGAAAGGTTTACTTATCTTTATGACTAGTTCAATAACGATATCTGCAACACAGCTTTTAACGTGACACAGAAAGAAGGCCCTCAGTGGCTAAGTGCAAAAGATCGTCTGTAACTTTCACTGTACATAACAAATGTAATTTACCACAACTGTCTGTTCACTTCCAAGAGTTCACTAAACAACTTTTCCTGTCTAAGTCAGCCCTGGACGATGATCTATAACCAACTGGGTGAGAGCTGCTCTTCTGTTTTCGGAGTAGGCTTCTGTCCATTGTCATCCGGTCATTGGCGGATTGTATTCGGCCAGCAATTGGCTGAGACGAAGTCGATATCTTCATCCTCAGCGCCGCCCGTGGTTCTGACGGAAGTCGTGCAAGTGGCGAGTCTCTATGGCACTGGCACCAGCTCGCATCTTTGCACCTGTGGTGCTTTTGTCCTGGCTGTGTCTTGTTCGGGCGACACAGCACCGACGTCATGGCCTCCCCTTGTGGGTTCAAATTCTTCCTAGCCTACCCAGCTTCTCTTAAGCACACGTCTCTTTCCTGCAATATGGTCAGCAATATAGCTTCATTTTATTTCACTACAATCTCGATGATAATTTCATCATAGACACTGCTTGTATCTTGAATTGGAGATTAAATTTTGTTGAAATGACATAGTAACAGAATTTCTCGTATACTGGTGTTTCATGTTCTTCATCACAAATCTGGATATAGATGACGCAAATTTTGGAAATAGACACGTCTACGTTTAAGTATTGTCTTCGAAGATTTTTGTTTGTTGTGTAATGACTTTGATAGGCCGAAACGAGTTTATATGTTCCATGGCATCCGTGTCATCATCAGTTTTATTGCCTGAACCCTTCTTGCCATGAAAGTCAACTATAACACTAACACGCGGCTTCGATATAGAACGGTACAGTCATCCATCGGATACCTGAAATGTGTTCAGAAAGAATGTTTTACAAACCTGGAGACTTTGATTTCCCGTCTCTAGGAAATACTTGAACAAAGTTGATTTTTGATTTCCAGAACCATTCCACGCCCTTACCCCGAAGATAAGAATTTTGTTGTGAATGGTCACCTAAGTTCCAGAAGGAAACAAACAATTTTCTAGACTATTCTTGCCGAGCCTTTTAATCGACATGTACATATTTTGTTAGTAAAACTTTTCCCAGTTAATAATATGTTCCGGGCATTTGTGTCGTGGTCGAGATTGTAGCTTCTTTGAAGGTCCGATTTAGACGCTTCCCGCACGGTTATCAATTAATGCTGATATTCTTTATCTTGCGATGAGACATCTCTGCTTGTCAAGGTCGGAAATTTTGCAATTAGCCCACGAGTTGTGCCCACGGAAGAAATAACAGCCAGTGTAGAAGCAGGCATTCGAAGTGTGGACACGGTTACAGCTGAAGAAATTCGCATAGAAGCTTAAGAGTGTTGTCTTTTTCAAAGCCTCCAAAAAATAATTAAACTGTGAGTGAGAGGAATGCGATAAAATGCGTGAATGAGAACGATACTGTTACCTTTCTTTCTACTGACAAGGGAAATGCAACGATTATTTTGAATATGACAGACTATGATAGTAAGATTAACAATTTAATAGATACACAAACATATAGGAAACTGAGTAAAGACCCCCACTAACAAAGTTCTTAGAACTGTTACGCGGTTGATAAAAAAGTCCTCTATCGAACAGAACGTTCAGAAAAGTAATTCAGCTCAGTAGCGCTGCCACCAAGACTTTTATGAATTGCCGAAGGTTCACAAAGAACATGTTCCTCAAAGGCAGAGCCGGCCAAATACTGCTCAGTTTGCGAAACTGAGGAAGTGCGTCAGAGGTGCACACAGCTCAGCCAGCGGGCAAAGCGAAACAGCGACATCTGTGGCTACACACGTATACCAAATGGGCGGCGACGGTTCCGGTTCCTTGTTTAAGCGGTACCAGGGGGACCGAAGCACACCCAGTCTTGCTTCCCTCTGGCGACTCCAGCCTTCCGTGAAACGTAAAGAGAAATGGCGAGCATTGCTAGAATGCAAAGAAGGGATGATCTGTGCTCTCAGTCATTTAAACACGACTGGGAATTGGAATTCTTCCTCACAACTATAGGTGAAAGCTCACAGTGATTGCTGTGCTGCCGAATAATAGGCGGCCTACTTCTTGAGCTCCTAGTTTCTTGTGTTACATCAGTATCTATTTTACTGTAGTTCGTACTGTTTTCAGTTTTCAAGAATGACAACCGTAGTACATCTGCACTGCGAGGTATTTTCAAAATTGCATTAAGACTAGCAAGATCCGGAAAACCGTTTTGCGAAGGTGAGTGTCCAAAAGACTGTCACATTCATAGTGCAGAACTTTTGTGTCCCACGAATGTTAGCAGGCTTCAGGAAATCGACCTTTCCAAACAAACAGTGACGTGACGTTTAAGTGATCTGGCCTTTGATGTGCAGAGGCAGTAAATAAATAAGGCTAAAAATTTTATCGCTTTCTCTATTAAGTTGGGTGAAGCAACAGATCTTACAGATACAGTTCGATAACTCTCTGCATGTGACAGATGATCATCCCGGCTTAGCGCCTTTGAAAGGACTACGACAGGTGTAGACTTACTGCAAGCTTTCGAGCAAGCGATTGATGGTGTCGGTATGGATTGGAATCCGTTAATCTCAGTGACCACGGATAGAGCACCGGCAATATGAGACCATTAGAGGGGACTCATAGCACTGATGTGCAAAAAGCTATGGAACACAGAGGAGACTTTGTATGAAATTCACTGCATTCTAAATCGAGAGGCGCTTTTTGCAAAATCATTAACCTTAAGAAACATCATGCAAATTGGTATCTGTACTCTAAACTATCTGAAAATGCATGACCTTACGCATCGCCAGTTTCGGCAGTTCTTGGAGGAGTTGGGAGCGGAGTACGGCGACATATCTCACTGCACAGAATACACTGGCTCGGTCGAAGTAAAATGCTGGAAAGATTTTTGGTTTACGTTTGGCCGTTGTACATTACTTACATGAGAAGGAAAAGAGTGAACTGACCCTTGCCAGCTATGAGACCTCGCATTTCTCGTGGACATCGAGTCTCATCTGAAGAGCCTGAACGCCAGTTTGCAAGGTGAAAATAATTTCTTTTGAAAGGAATCTTGTTCTTTATGAGAGCCAGCTACTGACTGAAAACGCTATACGTCTCCCTACCTTTGATTTGGCCCAAGAAAGATCCAGATATCAAGATCACGTGTCAATAACTGTAAAAATTAAGGAGCAATTTCGAGCACTATTTGTAGACTTTACGAGTGTCTCCTATCATTCGTTCCTTTGCACTGTCGTTGTCTGCATCAGTTGAAGATGGTCCGAGTGATCTACAGATGGAACTTATCGACCTGCAGTGCAAGACACGGCTGAAGAACAAGTTATTTGCAGTACGAAGTACAAATGAACTCTACGAATACTTTCCACAGCAATAATTTTTGCGCCTACATCACGAAGCTGAGAGAGAAGGTCCATGTTCGGATCTGGCTGTACGTGTGAAAGATTTTGCTCCATTACGAAAATGAGTAAAGAATAGCAACTGCTATTGTATATCAACGTGCTGTGCTTTTGTGCACGACGTTAACTTTACCGTTTCTCATCACCAATGATAAACATATTTCATATTTCTTTCGTTTTGTGATTTAAAGGTGTTCTTCGCTAACTGTGCCTCTTCCGGCTACATGTCACATAGGCGAACATTGCTATCTGAAAATCTGACATTAAACCGGTTGTTCTAGGTATACTTACGTGCTTAAAAGTTATCGTTTCGTTATTGAGAGACATGGTTGATACTCTTTCCACGGGTAACTAGGTAACTAACGCGGGCGTAAGACTAATCCGACATATTATGGACCATTTGTTTTTATGTTTTGATTCAGCTTGGCTTACCAAAGGTCAAACGAAGGGAACTTTGAGAATAAATTAGATGGTCCCGCATGTTGAGGGTTGTGCTGTGGACCAGCTCCTCACTCACGTGAAAAAATTAAAATACTAAAAAGCCTAATAATGTGCCTCAGAAAAACTGGAATCTTGGACGACGAACTGGCGAAGAAAAAGGGAAAATGACATTAGGATGTGGGAACGTGCAAAGTATCTGTCGTATCCTCTGACACCAAGAGGAAAGGCAAAGGAGAAGAAGAACTTGGTACATAAGTACATATTGGGAGTGAGTGTCCAAAGCGATAAGACCGAAAGCAAGAGTCAGCATTAGGATGAAGAAAGCATAGAAAAAGGGAATCACAAATTGGAAATTTGTTAATGAACGTATTATTGGGGTAGAAATGTCTGCCCCCGTTAGCTGAGTGGTCAGCGCAGCGGAATGCCACACGAAGGGGCACGGGTTCGATTCCCGGCTGGAGCAGGAGATTTTCTCCACTCCGGGACTGGGTGTTGTGTTGTCCTCATCATTTCATCCCATCTCTGACTCGCAAGTCGTCCAATGTGGCGTCGATGCAATAAAGTATTTGTGTCGCCGCTTGTTTCTTAAAGCTGGTCGTTTTTGTTCACCTGCGACCAAATTTTCGAAAGAAACGGCGACACTTTCTGCACAACCCACCTATAATTTTGCACGACAAAGCGCGGGCGCATACAGCGTAAGCTGTGGCTGCTCTGTTAGGTCAATGGGACTGGGAAGTACTGTACCATCCACCAAGCTCCCTGGACTTTAGTCCTTGTGCCACATCGTGGCATTCGTATCAGAACTGTTGCAGGGATTCGATAGGAATTAGACCGCTCCATTCGCACCATCAACAGAACAGGCTCTGCTGATTGTATACTACGCCTTCCACATCGCTGGCAACGGGTTCTACACAACGTTGGTGACTACTTTGAAGGACAGTAACAGGTGCAAACATCTAAATCATTTGTATCGGTTGTGAATAAATAGTTGCCACTATTTAAGATCCAGCCTTGAGGTAACGGGCGAATTGTAGCGCCCTGAAAATATTCTACGTTCGGAGTTGGTCTGGCCCCACGGGCCACTCGGCCAGCCGAACACCTGGTGCCGAACGTTAGCCGGACGAGAGGGGTAGCCCCAGCGCATGGTCCAGCCGCGTGGATGGGGATTCCATTGTGACGCTGTGTCAATGAAGGAGACATGGTAGGAGTGCCAAAGATGGCGGACTTTGTGAAACCTTAATGGCAGACATTTCACAGTTCGTATAGAAATTAACAGTAGCCAGATGATTCGTGATACCTCAAAAAGAAACATGTACATTACCATTATTTACACGAAGATTCAGATAGTGTAATCAGATTTTCAATATATTTATTAGTTTAAAGTTTAGTATCTGACGATAAATTATACAACTAACACTCAGCAACGAATTCCCAAAATCTAAACGGTTCTTCCAATATCGTCGATCTACGACTCTTTAGAAAGCTATTAGTGTAGACCTTAATTGGTATGAATTCCAGGCAGGTAACTTAAATAGTGCATGAGTTATTTGGGGTCAAAGTAGCCGATTACTATCTATCGCGTCCGGCCATAAGTACTCCACATTACACGAAAAAACGGTAGCAGCATGCTTATAAATATATTTATTCATCAGCGTCTTTGTTTATATCCTATATGTATTATTCATGAAGAAATTGGTGAATTATTTACTGTGTTTTAGAAAGCACAGAGACATTAGGCTACTGGCCTACGTTTTGTTGCTATTCCTTTGATATATGTTTATTTAGTTTGGTTATGTATTTAATAATGTATGTTAGAGCGCGTTTATGGTCCATCCGTAGGAATATTTATTTAATTTCAAGTTATTTAAATGTAAATCCAGTATTTCATACGTGTTTCAATATGTTTGTGAGTGCACAATGTCTTGGAGACATGGAGGGAGAGCTCTAGCCAATCACAGTGCTCGTTACTAAGAGAGACGTATGGATGTTGAGGAGGAGCATCGTTTCCGGAGAGGACACGAGGTAGTTCTGGACAGTGCGGCCTGAGGGACAGTCGCACAGGACACAAGAAGTGCGGGACACGACGGCGCGACGGACGGACAGTCGCGGGGAAGACTTGGAGAATGTGGAGGGGTTTGCGCGTGGTCGCGAGAGATATAAATACTTCGGAGTGCCGACTTGTGAACTTCTGAAGATGTAGTATGCGTGTAGAAGTGAATATCTCACGAGCTATGTTGTCGTTCATAACTAATTACGTACAATAGGAATCTACTGTTCCCCTGTTATTCAACTTATGTTTTTTTTAATTGCTGGACCATTGACACCAATAAGTGTTTGGCAGATGTATACCACATTCTCAAAAGTACTACTACTGTTGTACTCATCACTTAAAGTCGTTAACATAGAACCTGCAGATTTATTTAATTGCAATCTTTCATTTTCAAATGTCTATATTACGTTCAAAATTCGCAATTGCCGAGTGATAGAAACCTTCGACCATTCGATTCATGTGTGTATTCTTATCGTATACTGTAGACTCAGCAGTATTTAGCCTGTAATGCGACAACTACGTATTCCAGCCCCTAGACAACGAAACCAGCCAAAACGTTTAATATTTCAACGTTGAGTCGTATGGTACGTAGTCGAGGGCCACCACATCCCATCATAATTTATTATCTTTGAAAGCCCACAAACCCTCGTATATTTTCGTGCCATAGCACATGGAGGCCCGGGCCAAACTATTCAAACTTCAATGTGTACTGCCCAGTACAGTTGTAAGCTGGGCAATATTAACACTAAATTTAAGAAAGGCGATCCCAAAAGCGGCTCGAACTACCAAGGAATTTGAGTTATAAACACAATGATGGGAATTTTTGGGAAAATAATTAAAAGTAAGCTGGAAATAAATTTTGAACTCCAGGAAGAAAAATGTGGCTTCACAGCTGGTAGATTATGCTTAGACCATATTTTCGCATTATGACAGATCTTAGAGAAACATAGGGAAAAATAAAAGAAAAACATGTGATTAATTTTCATCGATTTAGAGAAAGGATATGATCTGTCCCGAGAAAACTTCTTTGGAGAGCATTACATTTGGGAAACATACAGGGTTCTTTAATTAAAAGAATGCAAGAAATGTTTAAAGGATACATACGTCCAGTGAAAATAGATAATACTCTTTCACAGAAATTTAAAACAAGCATGGATCTTTTATAAGGCTGCCCCATGTCACCAATGTTATTTGAAATTTATATAGGTATCAGTCTTAAGATATGGCCTCGAAGGTGCAATGGGAAGAGGGCAGAAATTAAAGACAGAGTTTATTTACATTACCTACTATTTGCTGATGATCAGGTAGTTATATCACAAGATGGAGACGATGCAAATTATATTTGTGACGAATTAGGAACGGATTACAGAAACTGGCGATTGCAGATTAATTACCACAAAACAGAATACCTCGCTAATGGTCGGGATGACTTATAAATAGAGGGAAAGAAAATTAAGAACGTCAATACTTTTTGTTATTTGGTTTCCATTCCAGAGTTACAGGGAAAATCATAGGAAGAAATTAGTAAAAGAATTAGCAGTAGAAGGAAGGTCATTGGGAT
The DNA here is from genome assembly GCF_021461395.2 of Schistocerca americana. Taxonomy (NCBI): domain Eukaryota; kingdom Metazoa; phylum Arthropoda; class Insecta; order Orthoptera; family Acrididae; genus Schistocerca; species Schistocerca americana. The sequence goes on from NC_060130.1 coordinate 483,329,071, forward strand.
GGTCAATTCAATCTTATGGACAAAAAATCATATATAAATCGATACTAGAGAGCGTAGTTATGTATAGAGTGGAGACTTGGACTATAAATCTGAAACATCTAAAAATACTGCAAGCAGTAGAGATGGACTTCTGGAGACCTGCAAGAATTTCTAGAAAAGAGAAAAATAAGAAACGACGAAATAATAAAGGGAATGGAGGTAAGAGAAAGAATACATGACGTGATGGATGGAAAGAAGTTACAATGGTACGGGCATGTAAAAAGAACGGAGGAATCCAGAATTCCAAAAATGATCCTGGAATGGGAATCAGAGGGAAAGAAGAGAAGAGGACGCCCTATGACCATCTACATCCAAAATGTACGATCAGCAACGAGAAGACTTGACGCAGAGGAAAAAGATATACAAGTTCGAAACATCTGGATAAACATCCTTAGGAGATAAAATGAAGATCATATGTAAGAGATGGAATAATTTACGGGTGATTGCTATGTTGGGGAAAAACATTTCTATAGAGGAAAATCTCAATAAATAAAAATTTAGAACCGTGACTTTTGTTGATATGGCAATGTAATAACACGATACCTTCCCAAGATTGCATTGCACGCTATGAAAAGAGCACGAGAGTGTTCCAGGTGCAATGTACCCCGTCCGGCTATTTAGCTCACTGGTAACGTGTTTCCGTGCCATGCAGCAGGCCTGGGTTCGATTCCCGACCGGGTTGCAGATTCTCTCCTCTCGTGGATTGAGCGTTGTGTTGCCCATTTCATCATCATCACCGGCACGCAAGACGCCCAATGTCGCGTTGACTGAAGAGAGACTTGGAACTCGGCGTCCAAACATCCCCTGATGGGACCTTCCAGGCATCAATGCCACACGGTCATTTCATTACAGTGTATCCAAGCTGGTGGGTAAAGCGAAGCGGTGACGTCTTTGCTTAGAGACACACACTAAATGCGAGGTGACAAGTTCCGCTTCCCTCTTTACGCGTCTAGTAAGTGTGCACACAGCAGCCAGCAAGTTGCACACGTGCAGCAGCTTCACACGTGTGCATAATTTCTGGCCGGCCCTGCTCTAAGGGCTATAGTGAGCGGTATTGGTTCGCCAAGCTATTCGATTGTCAAGTTCTTGACAACATCGTTACTACCGTATGTGGGCCGATCGGATTCATACACTATTAAAAATTCGGCACATTCTATCAGTGAATTAAACGGTATAGTGGTAAAGCCGGAGGACGTATTAGTTACTTTTGATGTGGTAATGCTGTTCACTATGGTTCCGCTCAATGAAGTGTTGTGACAGGTGAATCGGATTTTTCCTCTCGATATAGCAGAACTGTTTAAATATTCCTACACAATCACTTATTTCAAATGGAACGAGGAGTTCTATGAACAAGCGGATGGTGTAGCTATGGGGAGTCCCTTAAGCCCAGTTGTAGCGAACTTCTTTATGGAAAAATTCGAGGAGCAGACACTGGAATCTTCGAACGAGAAACCGAATATTTGGTTCCTGAACATGGATGATATGTTTTTTTTTTTCTATGTAGGCGTGGCAGGGAGGAACTGGGTCGTTTTTAAAAACATCTCAACGGGATAAGTTCGAAGATTCAGTTTACCATGGGGGAGGAGGCAGGCGGAAGATTAAATTTTTTGGTAGACTACACACAATTTACCGAAAACCCACGCACACAGACTTTTAGCTACGCCGGGATTAGAACCACCACTCACAACAAAAGCGAAGCATCATAAAAACCTGCGCGGATACAGCAAAGAAAATCTGCGAACCAGAACTGCTTCACGTAGACTAAAACGTCTCAGCAACGTATTGCTCAACAATGGTTATTCGTTCGCTGAGATAAAATGAACGTTAAGCGTGGCAATCATAGCGATGCTCAAGCGCAGGTGATATCGAAAGTTTCACTGCCTTTCATTAAGGACGTCACTGAGCGCATGAAAAATCTTGAAAAAGTGGAAAATACAAGACCAACTAAAATCGTCCAAGGGTGCTCACCAGACGCTGGAAAAAGTAGGAATGTAGATGATTTCGTGTAGTTGTTGGGAGGCGTAAGTGGGTGCTACAAAAAGACTGATCAAAAAGTGACTGCAAGAGCACAAGGATAATTGCAGAAGAGGAGAGACTGATATATCAGCTATTGTGTAGCATGCTTTGCAGACAGAAGACCACTACAACCATTTTGATAGGACTCAAGTACTGGCAGCCACAAGCGGATATCATGGAAGGCTATACAGAGAGGCCATAGAGATTGTAAAACATCCCAGGAATTTCAGTAGTAAGGATAAGTGAGTGAAATTGAATGACACCTGGATTCCAGTGCAGAAGAAGATGTGTACCAATTTTCCACTATGGGATGATAGAAACAGCAGACGACGGTAATCGACAACGGTCAGTTGTGCTCGGTTATTCAAAATATTTGGTGTCACTCCACTTCACGGAAGCACGCGGAAGCGAAATTTTGCTGCAGTCGGTAGCGAGTCAGGGTGTGAATTTGACATTCAAAGAAGCTACGACCCCCCTTCAAAATGTCCTCCGCAGATGGGGATGAAACGTTGGGTTTTAATGTGAAATCCATTCCACCACGGCATAACAGCTCGTAAGAGTTTATTATTAATTGTGACATTTCCGCCCGTGAAATCTTACATTTTACAAAAACATTTTTTTTAACCAGTTGTCTTTTCTGGTTATATGCTCTTGTCCAGGATTCGGTGATTTTACCTTTTGCTGGTCATCCAGGTGCCCACATTTGTGTATGTTTTCTTCCTCTCGGCTTTGAAGGTGACTCATTATTTTCTACGATTTCCTGTCTCAATTCTACAACAAATAAAATAATAAATATAGATACAACGCACATCAAAAATAAATTCAAGACAAATAAGTGAATCATACTGCATTAGTGGTTTCATAGCAGGTTATGTTGTCGTCAAACCATGTACATAAAGTACGATAAAAACGTGACCTATGTTTCGCAGTACGTTTTTAATTACTTTAGTTTACTTTTATTTTCTTCTGAACAGTCGTTTATGTCCATAGTAATTATTATTTAGGGTAACGGAACTAATAAATTTTAAATACCACATGAAGTGTAGACTTGCTTCACTTGTCGTTTGAAATAATAAGCAGTTGCTCAGTGGACAAATAATGTCATCAGGTACCACCCAGCTAAACTAGGGACTTCATTCACTAGCCTCATCCTGTAATGCAGAGTGTACTATCCCTCTGTTCTTAAAACACAATTCTTGTGGACTTAATACTACTTGTACTTTGATTGCCTCATGTATTGAAGTTAAAGTAGATATTTAGATGTGGTCAAAGGTACAGTGGAGATCAGTTCTTGTTAACACATTTTTACTGCAGATGTTCATGATGTTCTCAAAATTTAGGATGGAGTAACTGTCTGGTACAATTCAGGCACTGACTTGTCGGTAATCGCTGTACATGTAACAGCTTCCAGTGTCATGCTCACCGACGAATTATGGGCAAAGGTTAAACAGATTGTAAATCGTGCTCTGAAGAAGTATGTGCCTACTTAATTGATTAAGGAAGGAAAAAGACTCACCAAGTTCGGAGTATGCTGAGGAAGCAAAGACTGTTGTGCTATCGTATCAAAAGAGTATCTCCAAATGACTAGAGACAAAAGGTTAGTAGAAATTCATGCGTCTGTGAAAAGAGCTATGCACGAAGCGTACAACAACTACCTCGGTCATACGTTAGCAAAAGACCTGGCCAAGAACACGAGGAAAGTCTGGTACTATGTAAAATCGCAAAGCTGGTCTAAGGTTTCTATCCAGTCATTCATTGACCAATCTGGTATGGAAATTGAAGTCAGCAAAACAAAAGCCGAAGTTTTAAATTTCGCATTTGAGAAATCGTTCACACAGGAGAATCGTATAAACATACCGTCGTTTAATCATCGCACGGAGTTCCGTATGGACGACATTGTATGCAGCATCCCTGGCGAAGAAAAACAACTGAAAGAGTTGAAAACAAATAATTCTCGAGGTCCGCATGGAATCCTAGTTCTCTTTCACAAAGAATACGGTACGGCACTGGTTGCCAAACTTTTCCTCTAAAGGAATTCTTTGAGAATCCCGGTACTTTGATGGAACACTTTCTACATTCAGTAGGTTGATAAAACTTTAAAAATTAAGCAAAACTTTAAAATGGAACATAAACATTCTCGACCACAAAAACATTTATTTTATGGTAACTGGTTTCAATCAGCTTTTGACCATCTTCATACCTTCATACCATGGTGGTAGGCGGTGGCGGGGAATGGAGCGGGTGTTGCCACTCCACGAACGTCCAATGAGTTAGGATTCCTATTACTTTCTATAAACACAGATGATCTGGCGGACAGTGTCGGCATCAATCCGCCGTTGTTTGATGATAATGTTGCTGTGTACTGGAAGGTGTCGAAGACGAGTGAGTGTAGGATGTTTCAGGATGACTAAGACAAAATATCGCGTTGGTATCATGAATGGCAGTTGGCTCTAAATATAGAAAAATGTAAGGTAATATGATTTATTAGGAAAAAACTAACACGTAATTCTCAGATACTGCTTGACACAGTCACGTCGTTTCAATATCTGGTCGTAATGTAGCAAAGCGAAATGAAATGGAACGAGAGTGAGGACTGTAGAAGGAAAGGCGAATGATAGACTCCGTTCTATTGGAAGAATTTTAGAAAAATGTGGCTCATCTGTGACGGAGACTGCATATGGGTCGCTAGTGCGACCTATTCTTGAGTATTGCACTAGTATTTGGGATTCGCACCAGGCCGGCGAAGAAATTCAGAAGCAGACTGTTAGATCTGTTACCGGTAGGTTCGAACAACACTCAAGTGTCGCGCAGATGTTTCGGGAACTCAAATGGGAATCCCTGGAGTGAGGGCGACGTTCTTTTCGAGGAACACCTTTGAGAAAATTTAGGAAACGGGTGTTCGCAGCTGACTGCAGAACGATCCTACGGTCACAAACGTACACTGAGGAGACAGATGTCAAGGAGTACCTTCTAATATCGTGTCGGACCTGCTTTTGCAAGGAGTAGTGTAGCAGCTCAACGTGGCATGAACTCTACCGGTTGTAGGGATTCCCCTGCAGAAATATAGAGCCATGCTGCCTCTATAGCTGTCCGTAATTGTGGAAGGGTTATTCGTGCAGGATCTTGTGCACGAACTGAGTTCTAGATTGTGTCCCATGAATGTGGGATGGGATACATTTCGGGCGATCTTGGTGGCCGTATCATTCCATTGAAATGTCCAGAATGTTCTTCTAACCAATCTCGAACAATGTAGGCCTGGTATCATGGGCATTGTCGTCAATAAAACTTTCATCGTTGTTTGGGAACATCAAGTCCATGAATGGCTGCAAATGGTATCCAATAGACAGAACATAACCATTTCCTGCCAATTATCGGTTCATTTTCTCCAGAGGACCCTGTCCTTCTTCCATGCAAACACTGCCCTCACCATTATGGAGTCACCACCAACTTTCACAGTACCTTGTTGACAATTTGGGTCCATGGCTTCGTGATGTCTGTGTCACCCTCTAACCCCACCATCAGCTCTTACCAACTGAAATTGGGACTTATCTCACCAGGCTACTGTTTTCAAGTCGTCTAGGTTCCAACTGATTGGTCACGAGCCCTGGAGAGGTGCTGCAGGCGATGTCGTTCTGTTAACAAAGGCACACGCCTCGGTCGTCTGCTACATAGCCCATTTCGGTGTGCTGTTCTAACGGATACGTTGGTCGTACGTCCCACTTCGATTTCTGCGATTATTTCAGTCAGTGTTACTAGTCTGTTAGCACTGACAATTCTACGCAAACGCTGCTGCCCTCGAGCGTTAAGTGAAGGTCGTCGGCCGCTGCGTTGTCCCTGACGAGATGTAACACCTGGTGTTTGGTATTCTCGGCAAACTCTCGACAGTGTGGATCTCGGATTATTGAACTCCCCAACGATTTCTGGGATGAACTGTCGCATGCGTCTAGCTCTGTCTACCATTGCACATTGAAACTCTGTTAATTACCGTCATGCGGCTATAATCACATCGGAAACCATTTAAATGAATCCCGTAAGTCAAATGGCAGGTCTGCCAATGCACTGACCTTTTATAGCTTGTGTACGCTATACTGCCGCCATCCGCACGTGTGCATATAGCTATCCAATGACCTTTGGCACCTCACTGTACATTTCGCGTAAGAACCACGAAAATGAGACAAAAGAGGTTGGGGCTCATACAGAGGCATACGGATAGTCGTTTTTCCCTCGTTCTGTCTGTGAGTGGAACACGAAAGAAAACGACAACCAGTAGCAACCTTGTTGTCCTTCGCCAAGCAGAGTACAGTGGCTTACAGAAAATTTACGTAGTTGCTGATGTAGAAGCCTTTGGTATTCCTCAGTGAAGTGTGGACTGGAGATCACCAGTGGCCATCCTAAGGTGACCAGATTCCTTGGACAAGCATGAAGGAAATTTCTTCTTTAGCAACATTCTGGTATTCTGGACACATTAGTTGGTTGGTTTGTTGTTTAAAGGGACAAAAATACTGAGCTCATCAGTTCCTTTTTCCAGAAACACACCCAATCGCCAGCACCTCTACAGCCTACTAAAACCTCCAGCCTAAACGCCTAGGTCTGAGTCCAAACACATCACAAAACGAAGTCGAACAGACAGTACAAAAGGGGGAGGAGCAGTAAAAATACATGTAGGGTGGGAGATAAGACCAGGCGCCCATCATTACATTGATTGATAAAAACCACGCTCTCGAATAAAACTTAAAACTATATCAACCTTTGAGCCATTGTCACCAACATTAGAGGTAGTGCATCAGGAAGGTTGAACTCCGCGTAAGGGCGGTTAGATTGGGGCAGTCCAACAAGATGTGGCCTATTGCCAATCTAGAACTGCAGCGACACTGGGGTGGGTCTTTGCGACAGACGAGATGACCATGAGTCAGCCAAATGGAGCCGATGTGGAGCTGGCAAAGGACAGTGGAGTCCCTGTGAGCGCATTGCATAGATGATCTCCACGTACTTTTGTCTTCTTTATAATACGTAATTTATTGGGCGTAATTAGGGTGTATCATCTGGTATTCCAGGTCATAAAAACTTTACTGCGTAATACCGATTGGAGAACAGTTTCTGGTGTACTGATCTCCAGAATCGGTTTTCTGGTAGCCTGTTTGACCAGCCTGTCAACAAGTTCATTTCCTGGGATTCTGACATGACTTGGGGTCCAGACAAAGGCCACCGAACTTCCACGATGCTCGAGGGCATAAACTGACTCCGGGATAGTCATTTGTGAAGGAGGTTAGGGTAGCGCTTGTCGAGAGGTTGTAGGCCAAGGACTCGCTGCAGGTGAGGAAGGACTCACTGGCGCAAGACCAGATATGCTCAAGAGCGCGAGAGATTGCTACCATCTCAGCAGTGAAAACACTGCAGCTATCTAGCGAGGAGAGTTGTTCTGTATGTCCAGCGCGAGCAGAAGCGAAGCCAGCGTGACCATCTACCATCGAGCCATGAGTGTTGACTATCTCTGAGCCTTGAAAAGAAAAGAGAAAACTTGGCGGCGGAGGGCCTCAGGATGAACTAAGTCCTTTGGGCCTTGTGATACGTCCAGACGAAGCTATGGCCGAGGTATGGACCATGGAGGAAAAGTGGTAGAGGGGAAAACTCGAGCTCAGAAAGAAGGGATTTAATGCAAACTGCTGTCATATCCCTGACCTGGGCCACAGTTGCAGGAGATGAATTACCCTGTCTGGGAAGAGGAGGCGGTAATTCGGATGCTCAGTTGTAGTACAAACAGGTGCAGCATAATTAACAAGCAGTTATTGGCGCCTAATCCGCAATGAAGGGACTACAGCGTCCACAAGTTGGCTGCTCACAGGGCTCGTTCGGACAGCTCCTGTCGGAAGTCAAACCCTGCAGTGATGCTTTGGGTCGAGTATCCGCAATGTTAAGAGAGATGCCGAAACATAAGCCAGACTCCAGTAATCAAGACGGGACTGAATCAGAGCTCTATAGAGCTGCAAAAGAGTAGAGCAATCAGCACCCCAGCTAGTGTTACTCAGGCAGCGAGGAATGTTAGGATGCTGCCATCACTTTTCCTTAAGCTGACACAGCAGGGGAGGCTGAGTTAGCTGGGCTTCAAAGACCAGTACTGAAAAGTCTTCACTACGTTAAGTAGTTAGCATCGAGGTAAAGATCTGGATGTTGGTGGACAGTACAAGGACGACAGAAGTGCATGACGCAAGTCTTTGTGGCTTAAAAGTGAAAGCTGTGAATGAGGGCCCATGACTGCACCTTTCGTATGGCTCCCTGCAGTCGACTTTCAGCAACACCAATACTAGAGGAGCAAAGCTGGATGTAAAAATCATCAGCATATAAGGAAGGTGATACTCAGGATCCCACAGCTGTTGTTAGACTACTAAAGGCTTCATAAGAACTTTCGTTCCACCTGCTGTTTTGGTATACAAAAGGCAGGCTGATAATTCTCAAATATTTAAGTTCGGACATAATGTGCAGAAAAGTGTTCGGCGATTGCGGTTGCATAGAAATCCCAGATACATATGTAGGGGACTGGAACCCATAACGGCGTCTGATCTATGTCCAAGCCTGAGGAGGAGAGGTACATGTTCCAATGGTTGAAACATACCGTTCCCAGCACTCCTGCTCAAGGCTCTGTCTTCTGTTGTGGAGATCCCGAGGAACAGGGGATTGTCAAATCCGCAACAGAAACAATGTTCGCAATTGCGTTTAGAACCACCACATCGATGTTTCTATGTGGTGGGGATCGAACAGTGGCAGCAGACGTGAAAGCAACCCAGTCACGATTATTAAGAGCCCATCTGTGCAGAAGGCCTGGGGAGTGACGCTGGGGTAGGGACAGGAGGATCAGTAAGTGATCACTACCATACAGGTCGTCATGAACTCTCCAGTGAATAGATGGTAGAAGGCCAGGGCTGTTGACTGGAAGTTCAGTGGCTAAGTACGTGCCATGTGTCACACTGAAATGTGTGGAAGCACCAGTATTTCAAAGACAAAGATCGAGCTGTGCTAGTAAAATTTCGTCGCCTTTGCCACTGCAGTGCTCATGGATCCACGCTACAAAGGGTTATGGGCATTGAAATTATCCAGAAGTAGGATAGAGGGGGGAGTCAAGAAACCAGTGCCACCAGAACAGACCGAGGGAAGATAGACATTGCAGATGATAATAACCTGTGTTGTTCTTATCCAGCAGCCACAGCGTCTAAACTTGTTTGGAAGGAGAGAGATTCGCTATATACAGATTCAAGCACATATATACACAATTGGAACTTGCAGGATGCGGTGGTGAGGTTCCATTGTGATGTCTTTCTTCTTTCTGGTTGTCTTCTTCCTGTCTTCTCGCTTCTTTTTCGGTTTCTCTGGGTGGGAGGGCTTCTCTGAGTTTTTGTCAGGAACTGATGATGATCGTGAAGTCCTACACCAACCGGTCATGTCTCCTTCAGCCACTGGCTGCTGTCTAGATTCACACCAGTGTAATCCTTCGCAGCCATTGTCTCAAGGGACCCTTCCCCTGCGAGAGGAGCCAGAGGACGCTGTTGCTTCTCCAGCTGAAGGGTGGGGAATATTGCCCCTGATGGCTCGGAGGCCTTGCTCCCGAAGTAGATGTCAGGGGACGAATGGGAGGAGGAGTGCTCCCAACCGTCAATGGTGCATAAATAGTCCAGTGGTCCTGAGGGCCAACCATGCAAGGTGCAGGTGTCAGGGTTGCCATCGCCAGAGTGGGCAACCGTTCAAAATGGTTCAAATGGCTCTGAACACTATGGGACTTAACTTCTGAGGTCATCAGTCCCCTAGAACTTAGAACTACTTAAACCTAACTAAACTAAGGACACAGAGTCTTATATTTCATTATCTTCCTCTCTTGCTGCAAAAACGGTACATTTCAGCGAACAGGGCAATGCTGCTCTCTGCAGTTGACACAAATGAAAGGAGGGGCACAGAGAATGTTCAAGTGTGCTGGACATCCACAGTCCCGACATGTGGGGCTGGCTTTCAAATGAGAGATTATGTGCCTAAATTTCCAGCATTTGAAGCAGCACATAGGGGAGGAACATAGAGTTTAACGTCACAGTAGTATATCATCACCTTGACCTTTCAGGGAACGAGTCACCTTCAAAGGCAAAGATGAAGCACCCAGTAGAAACCCTGTTGTCCTTCGGTCCCCTACATACTCACCTGACGAAGTGTACACCTTGTAGCTGCAGATTGGCGCCCAACTCGTCATCGGAATGCAGTAGGAGAGCTCTATGAAATATAATCCCCTGGACAATGTCTAAGCTGTTATGGGGGGGGGGGGTGATGTAAATCACGATATTAGCCAGCTTGTCATAGGTGACCAATGCAAGCTGATAAAAATGCTCTTAACGCCTATTTAAGAGACAGTCAGCACTCCTGATCACGTAAGCGTAGAAAAGTTGTGGAATGTTTTCAAAGAGGTAGTATTGACAGCAATTGAGAGATGTGTACCACATAAATTAATAAGTGATGACACTAATCCCCCATGGTACACAAAACGGGTCAAATCGCTGTTGCAGAAGCAGCGAAAAAAGCATACCAAATTTAAATGGACGCAAAATCCCCACGATTGACAAAGTTTTGCAGAAGTTCGAAATATAGCATGAACTTCAGTGCGAGATGCTTTTGATCATTTCCACAAGGAAACTCGGTCTCGAAATCTTGCAGAAAACCCAAGGAGATAATCGTCACAGACCAGTGGCAAGATGTAATCAATACCTTCACTACGCGATAACAACATTGAAATCACTGATGACAGTGCCACTAAAGCAGAGTTATTAAACATGATTCTCCTAAACTCTTTCACCAAAGAAGACGAAGTAAATATTCCTGAATTCCAATCAAGAACAACTGGCAAGACGAGAAACATAGAAATAGATAACCCCAGAGTAACGAAGCAGCTTAAATCATGTAATAAAGGGAAAGCCTCCTGTCCAGATTGTTTACCAGTCAGGTTCCTCTCAGAGTATGCTGATAAAATAGCTCCATACTTAGCAATTATATAGAACCACTCGCTCACAGAAAGATCCGTACCTAAAGACTGGAAAATTGCTCAAGTCACACCAATACCCAAAAAGGAAACTAGGAGTAATCCGCTGAATTACAGGTCTGCATCACTAATGTCGGTTTGCAGTAGGGTTTTGGAACATATACTGTATTCGAACATTATGAAGCACCTCGAAGAAAACGATTTATTGACACATAGTCAGCATGGATTCAGAAAATAACGTTCTTGCGAAACATAACTAGCTCTTAAAACTCATGAAGCAATGAGTGCTATCGATATGATATGTGAAATTGGTTCCATTTTTTGGATTTCCAGAAGGGTTTCGACACCGTTCCTCACAAGCGTTTTCTAAGCAATCTTCGTGCCTATGGAATATCACATCAGCTGTGGGGCTGGGTTCGTGATTTCCCGTCAGGAAGGTCACAGTTCGTAGTAATAGACAGAAAGTCAACCAGTAAATCAGAAATAATATCCGCCATTGCCCAAGGAAGCGATATATACTTAGAGATTACAATCACAAATACCCTAAACTGAAACGATCACATAGATAATGTTGTGGGTAGAGCCAACCAAGGACTGCTATTCATTGGCAGATCACTTACAAGGTGAGTAGAATGATTTTTCTGGTTCTGGTGCACTAAGGCCATTTTACATTTTCTACATAATTTGACTGATTTTTTAATAGTTCAGTACATTCAATTAAATCAATCGATTTTATTAATGTTAACTATATTAGTTATTTTTTACAATAACATAACTAAATACAATAAGCAACTGACTTGTAACTTTGTTATTTAATTTACTATACAATTGTAGCACAATAATATGTATTAGTTAATGAAAGTAAGTTATTTTTTAATAAAATACACTGTGAACATTGGTTAAAATGTATTAATTAAGAAAAGCACATTTTTTAATAAATCACATTGTGAATGTAAGTAAATTAATTAGATGTATTAGTTACTAAATATACATTATTTTAAAGTATAACATTGTATAGATAAATAAAATAATTAAAATTTATTAGTTAACAGAAGTAAATTATATTAAAATTTTCAGTTTTTACTTTTTCTATCTTTCTTAAAATGTTTCAGAAATGTATATAAGTATGAAGTTAACACTTTTATAATTTTTTTAACTTTTTCATTCATTTATATAGAAGCAAATGTTGATAATTAAAAATTTTCAGTAAGTAATCTATGTTGTGCAGCATATGTGAGATTATTCTTAGCATACATAATTGTATAAGCAAGTATATCATTTGAAATTTTATCATTAAAAATTGCACAGTTTCATATTTATTTTTTTGTGAATTTATAACATTTATTCTATGTGTCATATTGATTTGCATATTTAGTTATAAAACTAAATGGATTAATATCAATATACGATTTAAATAAAGTAATTCTTTTAAAATCTAGAAATGCATTATATGCTTTAAGAAAATTATTTGGTGGATTAATATTCCACGTTTCTTGGGGAAAAACTTCATTTTTATTTTTTTTCAATATTTATTCTGCAGATTAACATGATCAAATAATGATGAATCAACTAATTGATTATTTTTTATTTGTCTGAAATGCAACGAAAACAAAGTATGGCATATCAATTTCTATTAAATTATAGTAATTTGTAATATCTACTTAAAAAATATTTCTATTAGGTAATGCGCAATTATTTCTGTTTGAATTTCATAAAAGGAAATAGGAATTTTAGGATTTTTAAAAATATTTTCACATTCTGCCTCATAATTTGGTTCACATTTAGCAACTGGTACACGAATTTCAATAGATTCTATAATAAGTTTTCCGTCTTTACGAAATGATTCTTTTAGAACAACACCAGCATCATTTTTATCAAACTAATGTAAAATTGCATCTCCAGACGATGGAATGCGTCTAAAAACGACACTTAAGTTTCCTTCAAACATAATTTCTTTATAAACTTTACAAAATCCACCAAGTAATGAAATGGATAAAGTACTTCATTTGTTTTACTATATATTTTTCCTGAATTAAGAATATGTCCTAAACTTATCTTGTCAGCAACACATGAAGTTAAATGTAGTAACACTGTTCATGAAATAAAAGGTTGTTCAATTCTCGATAATATATTATTTCCTTTTTTAATTGTTATAAAGTTAAACAATTTAGTTACATAATTATAAATTAACTTTTTATTTGATTTTCCATCATAAGTTGGATAATCTCTACCATCATTTCCAATAATACTAAAATTAATGTATAATTGTGCATGATTTGGATGAAGCCAACGATCACCAATATTTATTTCAATTTCTGTACCTTTGTTAGGAAAATTTAAATTATTTTTAGTTTTTTCATCAACAGGAAATGAACAAAAAAGATAACTTTCAATTTTTTTCATGATTTATTGAGGAAAAATTTTATTACCATATTTTTAAAATATCTGTTACAGTAGCACCATTAACATCAATTAAATTATCATTTTATCAATTATAGTAACTTCTAAATCTTGAACTGTACTAAAAATAGGAACACTTACAGGATAGTTTGGTTCATAAATAATTGGTACACCAAATCCTTCATTATGTTTAATTGAAACAATAATATTAGTTTCCATATGAAGATGATCATTATATTTTACATACATTCCATCTGCAAGATTAAAATTTAAATTTTTTAATTCAAAAGGAATAATTTTAGGAACATCTTTAGCTAAAGCTTTTTCATCAGCTGAAAAAACTTGATTAATAAAACCAAGTAAATTTCTAAGAATATCTGCTATATCCATATGCAATTTTACACCTCTTTCAATAACAATAGTGTTTAAAATTTCATCTGCTATAATGTGTAGATATGGTTTTTCCAAAAGTATAAATTTTTCTAAATTTTTAAAACTATATTGACCTACAGGATATTCTATTGTTTCTCCATTACAACAAAGTTTATTATTTTTTGTTGTTATATTTGGAGTTAAAAGTTGAATAAAAGCCAACTAACAAAACATTAGTATAATTACCACATATTGGAATAGTTAATCTTTTTCTAAGTACAAAAGATTTATCCTTAAGTTGAAATAATCTACTCATTACTACTGCAAAATTATTAATAATAGTAAAGATTATCAATAAATGAAATATATAAATAAATTAAAAATTTATTAATAAATGGTCAAAACAGACTGGGAATCTAAAGTAAGAATTCCAGAAAATACTTTAAAAGAAAAACATGTTAAACATTTATCAAATTCTACAAGATGTGCAATAAGCACCATTAATAATTGATTATTATACTTTATCTCCAGGATGGTTAAATTGGAAAAAATTAAACATTTGTGTGTTCATTCAAAAACTTAATAAGGATCAAAATAACAAGAATTTATAAAACAACCTAAAAAGATGAAGATAATATTAATGCAAACATTTTTAGTGTTATTAAAAATAATGAAGAAACTATTCCTTTAGATGAATGTTAAGATAGTTCAGTTGTTGTATTTGGTGATTTTATTCTACAAAATCAAGATATTTTAAGAGAACATCTTATTAGATGTAGACATAAGGATATAGATTGATTTTATTAAGCACAATCTTATTCAAAAATACCAAAACATTCTGTTGGAGACAATTTAATTTTTTAAAATATTTTTGGACAAGATGATAAATATTTAAATCATATTGTTCATGAATTTGTTGGTGGAGTGCTAAAGTTAAGTAATTTTAAAGAAATGTGTAGTAAATGTTGGAATGATGATTTTGGTTTTTTAACAACAGATAAGTCTAGAAAATCAAACGAAGGTAAGTTTAGAAACAATATACAATATTTCTTAATATCATAAACATTAAATAAAAACATTAAATAAAGACATTAAACGTTAACTCTAACATTAACTTTAAAATAAATATACACATATACATAATTAATGTTTTTTCTTCATTATTAAGTGTTTGTAAAGTATGATGAAAAATTGTTAAACAAGCAAAACAAAATAGAAGGAAATTGGAGAATTAAAAGAACAATTTAAGCTTTGGAAAAAGCAACCAAGTACAGAATATGAGAAATATAAGATGTAAGATTTACCAGCTGTTGATTCTATTGAAAAAGGAAAACATGGTATTGAAGGTTTATGTGATTATCTACATCTACATCTACATTGATACTCCGCAAGCCACCCAACGGTGTGTGGCGGAGGGCACTTTACGTGCCACTGTCATTACCTCCCTTTCCTGTTCCAGTCGCGTATGGTTCGCGGGAAGAACGACTGTCTGAAAGCCTCCGTGCGCGCTCTAATCTCTCTAATATTACATTCGTGATCTCCTCGGGAGGTATAAGTAGGGGGAAGCAATATATTCGATACCTCATCCAGAAACGCACCCTCTCGAAACCTGGCGAGCAAGCTACACCGCGATGCAGAGCACCTCTCTTGCAGAGTCTGCCACTTGAGTTTATTAAACATCTCCGTAACGCTATCACGGTTACCAAATAACGCTGTGACGAAACGCGCCGCTCTTCTTTGGATCTTCTCTATCTCCTCCATCAGACCGATCTGGTACGGATCCCACACTGATGAGCAATACTCAAGTATAGGTCGAACTAGTGTTTTGTAACCCACCTCCTTTGTTGATGGACTACATTTTCTAAGCACTCTACCAATGAATCTCAACCTGGTACCCGCCTTACCAACAATTAATTTTATATGATAATTCCACTTCAAATCGTTCCGCACGCATACTCCCAGATATTTTACAGAAGTAACTGCTACCAGTGTTTGTTCCGCTATCATATAATCATACAATAAAGGATCCTGCTTTCTATGTATTTGCAATACATTACATTTGTCTATGTTAAGGGTCAGTTGCCACTCCCTGCACCAAGTGCCTATCCACTGCAGATCTTCCTGCATTTCGCTACAATTTTCTAATGCTGCAACTTCTCTGTATACTACAGCATCATCCGCGAAAAGCCGCATGGAACTTCCGACACTATCTACTAAGTCATTTATATATATTGTGAAAAGCAATGGTCCCATAACACTCCCCTGTGGCACACCAGAGGTTACTTTAACGTCTGTAGACGTCTCTCCATTGATAACAACATGCTGTGTTCTGTTTGCTAAAAACTCTTCAATCCAGCCACACAGCTGGTCTGATATTACGTAGGCTCTTACTTTGTTTATCAGGCGACAGTGCGGAACTGTATCGAACGCCTTCCGGAAGTCAAGAAAAATAGCATCTACCTGGGAGCCTGTATCTAATATTTTCTGGGTCTCATAAACAAATAAGGCGAGTTGGGTCTCACACGATCGCTGTTTCCGGAATCCATGTTGATTCCTACATAGTAGATTCTGGGTTTCCAGAAATGACATGATACGCGAGCAAAAAACATGTTCTATATTCTACAAGAGATCGACGTAAGAGATATAGGTCTATAGTTTTGCGCATCTGCTCGACGACCCTTCTTGAAGACTGGGACTATCTGTGCTCTTTTCCAATCCCTTGGAACCCTCCGTTCCTCTAGAGACTTGCAGTACACGGCTGTTAGAAGGGGGGCAAGTTCTTTCGCGTACTCTGTGTAGAATCGAATTGGTATCCCGTCAGGTCCAGTGGACTTTCCTCTACTGAGTGATTCCAGTTGCTTTTCTATTCCTTGGACACTTATTTCGATGTCAGCCATTTTTTCGTTTGTGCGAGGATTTAGAGAAGGAACCGCAGTGCGGTCTTCCTCTGTGAAACAGCTTTGGAAAAAGGTGTTTAGTATTTCAGCTTTACGCGTGTCATCCTCTGTTTCAATGCCATCATCATCCCGTAGTGTCTGGATATGCTGTTTCGAGCCACTTACTGATTTAACGTAAGACCAGAACTTCCTAGGATTTTCTGTCAAGTCGGTACATAGAATTTCACTTTCGAATTCAATGAACGCTTCACGCATAGCCCTCCTTACGCTAACTTTGACATCGTTTAGCTTCTGTTTGTCTGAGAGGTTTTCGCTGCGTTTAAACTTGGAGTGAAGCTCTCTTTGCTTTCGCAGTAGTTTCCTAACTTTGTTGTTGTACCACGGTGGGTTTTTCCCGTCCCTCACAGTTTTACTCGGCACGTACCTGTCTAAAACGCATTTTACGATTGCCTTGAACTTTTTCCATAAACACTCAACATTGTCAGTGTCGGAACAGAAATTTTCGTTTTGATCTGTTAGGTAGTCTGAAATCTGCCTTCTATTACTCTTGCTAAACAGATAAACCTTCCTCCCTTTTTTTATATTCCTACTAACTTCCATATTCAGGGGCCCTCCAACGGCCTTATGATCACTGATTCCCTGTTCTGTACATACAGAGTGGAAAAGTTCGGGTCTGTTTGTTATCAGTAGGTCCAAGATGTTATCTCCACGAGTCGGTTCTCTGTTTAATTGCTCGAGGCAATTTTCGGATAGTGCACTCAGTACAATGTCACTCGATGCTCTGTCCCTACCACCCGTCCTAAACATCTGAGTGTCCCAGTCTATATCTGGTAAATTGAAATCTCCACCTAAGACTATAACATGCTGAGAAAATTTATGTGAAATGTATTACAAATTTTCTCTCAGTTGTTCTGCCACTAATGCTGCTGAGTCGGGAGGTCGGTAAAAGGAGCCAATTATTAACCTAGTTCGGTTGTTTAGTGTAACCTCCACCCATAATAATTCACAGGAACTATCCACTTCTACTTCACTACAGGATAAACTACTACTAACAGCGACGAACACTCCACCACCGGTTGCATGCAATCTATCCTTTCTAAACACCGTCTGTACCTTTGTAAAAATTTCGGCAGAATTTATCTCTGGCTTAAGCCAGCTTTCTGTACCTATAACGATTTCAGCTTCGGTGCTTTCTATCAGCGCTTGAAGTTTCGGTACTTTACCAACGCAGCTTCGACAGTTGACATTTACAATACCGATTGCTGCTTGGTCCCCGCATGTCCTGCCTTTCCCCGCACCCGTTGAGGCTGTTGCCCTTTCTGTACTTGCCCAAGGCCATCTAACCCTAAAAAACTGCCCAGCCCACGCCACGCAACCCCTGCTACCCGTGTAGCCGCATGTTGCGTGTAGTGGACTCCTGACCTATTCAGCGGAACCCGAAACCCCACCACCCTATGGCGCAAGTCGAGGAATCTGCAGCCCACACGGTCGCAGAACCGTCTCAGCCTCTGATTCAGACCCTCCACTCGGCTCTGTACCAAAGGTCCGCAGTCAGTCCTGTCGACGATGCTGCAGATGGTGAGCTCTGCTTTCATCCTGCTAGCGAGACTGGCAGTCTTCACCAAATCAGATAGCCGCCGGAAGCTAGAGAGGATTTCCTCCGATCCATAGCGACACACACCATTGGTGCCGACATGAGCGACCACCTGCAGATGGGTGCACCCTGTACCCTTCATGGCATCTGGAAGGACCCTTTCCACATCTGGAATGACTCCCCCCGGTATGCACACGGAGTGCACATTGGTTTCCTTCCCCTCTCTTGCTGCAATTTCCCTAAGGGGCCCCATTACGCGCCTGACGTTGGAGCTCCCAACTACCAGTAAGCCCACCCTCTGTGACTGCCCGGATCTTGCAGACTGAGGGGAAACCTCTGGAACAGGACAAGCAGCCATGTCAGGCCGAAGGTCAGTATCAGCCTGAGACAGAGCCTGAAACCGGTTCGTCAGACAAACTGGAGAGGCTTTCCGTTCAGCCCTCCGGAATGTCTTTCGCTTCCTGCCACACCTTGAGACGACCTCCCACTCTATCACAGGTGAGGGATCAGCCTCAATGCGGGCAGTATCCCGGGCAACCACAGTCGTAGTCCGATCAGGGGATGCGTGGGACGAGCTGGCCGTCCCCGACAAACCCCCATCCGGACCCCCACAGTGATGCCCATTGGCAACAGCCTCAAGCTGTGTGACCGAAGCCAACACTGCCTGAAGCTGGGAGCGAGGGGATGCCGAATCAGCCTGCATCCGAACACAGCAGTTGCAGTCCCTATCCATGCTAAAAACTGTTTTGCAAAGAACGTCTCAACTAATCTACAGAGAGCGCAAACAAATCGACAAAATTTAAACGGTTATTAAAATACAAGATTGCCTAGCAAATGCAGTAATGCTGCTACTTGCGCACTGCTGACACTGCTCGGCGGCGGAAGGAGACTAAGCGAAATTACACTATTCAGGTACTAAAACGCGATGCTACACTCTCAAATACTATAATACGCCCGAAATTTGTGAATTAAACAATGCAAGTACCAAAAACACGCAAAGAAATTATGAATTAAACTGTGTAACAAATAAGTGAGCTAGGAGTATATGACTTGCTGCTCAGCTGCTTATCTAACGGCGGCAGGCAGCACGCTGACTGTGACCAACCAACACTGGCCGTTCAAAACAAAAACAGTAGACAAACGACTATGCGAATTTACACTATTGAGGTAGTAAAACGCGATGCTACAACTCTCAAATACAATAATACGCCCGAAATTTATGAATTAAACAATGCAAGTACCAAAAACACGCAAAGAAATTAAGAATTAAACTATGTAACAAATTATGTTTTAAAAGCAACTGCAGAAAATAGAGAAGTAGAAAAACAAATAATTCCATGTTGTCTTCATATAGTAGATTTTGAAGACTTATCACCAATTAAAAAATTAACCAATTGGTCTAATGATAATCTTGGAAATTATAATTATTCATTGTGTGAAACAACAAATAATGATATATTTAGTCAATAAAAAGTAGAAAATAAAAGCAAAAATATAAATGAAAATAAAAAAAATAAATGTCAATGAAAGAACGTTAAAATGTATTAATCATAGTGAAGATAAAGTATTTGTTTTAACAACTGTTGGTATGTTTATATGTGTTGGTAATTTACCTTTAGAATTTCATGGTGATAAATTAAAAATTGGTAAAAAACATATGAGGGTACAGATGGATTAATGAGACTTTTAACTGAAAAACAAACTACTATAGGTGATTTAACTGAAATGTTAGATGGTATAGATTTATCAAATTATTCAGACATATTATTAAATTCAGGAGCATTATATTCCGATAATAATCGAAATAAAATAAGAACAAGTAAAGGTAATAAATATTTATATTTAATAAAACCAATTTTCCGTATTTAAGAAGACATACAATAGATTCTTCAGATTTAAGCTCTCCTGAATAACAAAATATAGGTGAAGGTTTTTTAAAAAATATACAGATAAATCAATTGAATATGTTTCGTTAAATGATGATAGACAATTAACTGGTAGATTAGCAATAATTCATGGTGAACAACTAGCTCGCAATAATAATTATCATAATGAAAAAGTTAGAATTACACAAATGTCAACAAATAAATGTACTGATCCAAAAGGAAATCCATATTTTATTGGATTTTTAAATAATCTTCCACATACATTTTGGAAAAATGGTATGTATGGAAAATTAAATTACCATTGTAAATGCATCTAATAGGTTACAATTTTTGTGGTCCAGGTACAAAATTAGAAGAAAGATTAGCTGAAGATGGTAAAGGTACTAATCCACTAAATGAAGCTTGTAAAACATGATATTACTTATAGAGATAATAAAGATTTGGAAAAAGAGGCATATAGCTGATAAAGAACTTCTATTAGGTGCAAAAAAAATGTATGCAAATGATGCTTCGTTTAATGAAAAGTAGCAGCAACAGGTATGGAAATTAATGATAGTATTGATGAAAATGGCTGGGGATTAAAAAACCTTATAAGTTTTTAAACCATATAAAATCGTTATAGGATTTTGAAGTATTTTTTATACGTTTTTTTTACAATATAATTTTTTAATAAATTTTTAACTATTTAAATTATTAACTATATAAATGTCATTATAAAATTATTTTGCTATATAAATTTTAAAATATATAATTTTTTTTATAAAATTAGTGAATATTTTTACAATTGATTGTTCTATGCTACCTAGTGGTAAAACTAAACAACAGTCCATTAAATTAAGGTTTAATAATGAACAACTGAATGCATTTTAACAGATGTTCAAAAAAGGGTAAAAAGAAAAGGGGGTTGGTGGAAATTTAGTTGTAACGTTAGCTACTCCTGTTGTTAAAAAAATTATTAAATATTTAGAAAAAAAGATAGATGTTAAAGATTAACACAACATGAAGGTGGATTTTACATTTATTATTAGCTACATTACCATATTTAGCAACAATTGGTTCATTACCTGGTAGATCTGCAGCAATTGCAAATGCAGTATTAAAAGAAAAATAAAAAAGAATTGGAAGAACAGAAAAGACATAACTTAGAAATGGAAAAAGGCTGGGAATGGAGTAAAACGAACAAAAAAATGTAAAAAGTAATTGATAAATACCCTAGTGCATTAAGTAATTTTTATATAGAAATACTTACAAAAATATTAAAAATTAAAAACTTTTATGGTGTATACAGTTGTGTTTGATTCATTTTGTCGTAATATACCAAAACAATTAGTTAACTATTTCGGAAAAAATGAACTATACCTCAATATAGAAGAAATACAAAATTTAGTTGAAGTAATATGTAGTAATTTATATTTAATTTTTTAAAGTTCCTGTTAGAGAATTATTATTTTAATAATATTTTAGATTTAGTAAATGTACATTTTGGAAATATAATTCATTTAACTAAACAAACTGAACAAGTACTACACATATCTAAATTCAATTTAGAAAAAATTTGAGAAATAGAAAAAGTTGAAAATAGTGTTAAAGAACTACAATCATCAATCGATCCAAACATATCCATAGAAATTAATGAATTTTAAAATATTATTAAAAAACTTCAATTTTCAATAGATCCATAGATAACTAATGGAATTCACCAATTTCCAAAACAATTTAATGCTACTTTCAATGTAAAAAGAAAGTTATATTGGTTTTAAAAATAGAATACTTGTTAATGTAAATAATCCAACTGATGAGAAAGATGTAGCTAACAAACATTATCTTCATAGTTCATTATCATATTTTGTTACAAAACCAGCAAAAAACAAGCATTGTAAAGATGTAATAAATATTTTTATAAAAAAGTATAGAGGCTTTCTCTGATTACTTCTCAAAAACATTTTTAATTACATACTTAAATAAGTTAAATAATCTGAAAGATAATTTATATGATAAACAAATAATGGAATATCTTTTATAACACGTGGTGAACAAAAAATGTACAATTTTGAGTATGATTTAATATTAGTGTTGTTGGTAAAAATATAAATAGAGACATAAACTTTGATGATTTTGATGTAGCAGTAAGTGTGAGCTATAACAGATATATAATAATAATCAACCAATATTGGTACACAAATCAAATTTTATAGCTGTAATATTGAAAGAGTCTGTTAAAACTGTTACAGTAGATGCAAATGTAATTGCATTTGGTGAAATAATTAAAATAAAAATTTTTAATCTATATAAGTGTTTTATGTGTGTAAATGCAAATCATATTTCACATAACCATCATTTTTATTGTTTTAAGAGTAAAACGATTACTGAAACACATAATCCACATGGTGTATGAACTAAAAATTGGAGACAAAGAATTGACGCTATTTGAACAATTTGTAAATCTAAAAATTTAAATTTTTTACAAAAATTTTGTAAATGGTGAGTGTTAAGTTATATTCGTGAAAATATAATTAATGAACTACATAAACCAATTAGAAATAAAATTTAAAAGGAAAAATGTTGTTTGTTTTAATATAGATGATTTGTGGCCAGCTGATCTTGTTGAAATGGGTTCTGAAACATTAAAAGGAATTTCAATAATGAATAACGCTTATAAATATTTATTAAGAATAATTAAGGCTTTTTTAAAAAATGTGTTTGCTGTTCCTATTAAAGATAAAACAGCTAAAAATATAGTGTGGGTTTTCCAAAAAAATTTTATGTACTTTTCAAACAGGTAATGGTAAAGGATTTTATAGCAAAGGTTTTCTAGAATTAACGAAAAATACAACATTAATAATCAATCAACTTTTTCAGAATTAAAAGCATCTGTTGTTGAAAAACTTAATACACTACTAAAAGAAAAACTCTGGGAAAAATTTGTTTTTCCAAGGAAATTATAGATGGGTAAATTTAGTTAAAAATCTAATTGATGAATACAATATAACAAAACTTTCTACAATAAAAACGAAACCAATGCAAGTAAATGAAAGGAATTTAAAAATTAGTAATATGGAATCTAATGAAGAACCTAAATTTAAAAAGGTGATTAAGTTAGTATAAGTAAACTTAAAAAACTTCTGAAAATGGTTATACATGTAATTCGTTTACTGAAATAAATGAAAATCAAGATGATATATTTTGAAACCAATTACATATAAATTAAAAGATGTAAAAAAAAATTTTTGTGAACAAGAAGTACAGAAAACAAAACTGGCAGGTGTATATTTAGTTGAAAAAGTTTTAAGAAAGAAAGGTGATAAATTTTATGTTAAATGCTTAGGTTTTAATAATTCACATAAGTTGGTTAGATAAAGACAACGCAATTTTATAAAGGAGTAATTTACTGTTTAGTTTAACAGTCAAAAGGTTTATAAACAAGTAGTTTTTTTATAACAGTTAGTTTACTATTTAGTATATCAGTAAATTAGTAGTTTAAACAAGTATCAACTATATCCATCAAATTTTGATTCGAACCTCTTGTACTTTAATTTTTCGTCTTTTAATAGAATTATATTATCTTTCAAGTGAATTATTTCGTCTCTCAATTTAATGTGATTATCTTTAAATTGAATTATTTCTTGTTGTTTTTTAATTATTTCATTTTTAATTTTTTTCAATCTCTGTAGTTTTTTTATACAATAATCTTTGTGTTTTATTTGACTTTTCTAAAATTTATTAGATCTTTGTAAAAATGTTCCATTTATATAGAAAAAGTTTATTTATAATAAAAATATATTAATTTTATATAGAATTAATTTTATTAATTTTATAACTTATATGACCACATGATAATGTATCTACTTTATTTTCCAATACATATCTTTTATTATCATGAGGACTTAGTGCTTTTTTAATTACTTCAATTTTATATACTTCATGTTCACTTTTAATCAAATAAATTATTCTGTGTTTTTATATATTGTTAAACAAACAATTCTTATAATCTTGTAAACTTATTTTGTTTTTAAGAACAAATTTTTTAATTCCTTTAGATTTTTTCTATTTTGTCACCAGCTTAATAAGCATTCTTTCTGATCTTAAACCACGATAATCTTCATTTACTTTTCCATTACATTCATCTTCCATGTTTCCAAGAACTTTCTGTTTATTTAAGGAATATGATATATATCTGTTGGATACTCACTAGTGTCTAAGTAATCAATCATTGATTTGATATCTTCTTGGAATGCTTCTGTTTTAACACCATAAATATGACTATCCATATCTTGATAACATAATTCAATACTTTCTCCATATTTAGGTACCATTTTCCTATAATGAAAATGATTCATTAATTCTTTAGGTAAATCAAGTATAGTGAATTCCACATAAATAGTTTTATCAAATGTTATTTTAGTTTTATTCATATGAAAACAGCAAGATTTTCATTAAGTATAGTTCTACACATAAAGTTTGGTGTAGCTACTAGTTTATCACATATTTTAGTATGTGAATCTAATTTTATATCTTTTCTATTTCTTATATTTTCCATTGTTTTACCAAATACAAAATTATTCATTAGTTTGTATAATTCTTTTTCGAAAGTATTTGTAGCTTTAGTTCTTAACTGTGTTTTAAGTCAATATCCTTCAGTAACCAATTAGTTTGATTAAAATTTAAAACTTCATATATTTTTGTAAGTTGTGTTGCTAAATATAAATATTGTTTAAGATTTCTATAATGTACTACTTAATGATGTTTTTTTAACTAAGGTAGTTATTAATTTACTTTCATTTGTAACTGGGACAACTTTTGATTCAGAAGCTAATTCAAATCTTTATTTAATTTGGATATTAAAAATCTACTTCAAATATATAACCATTTTCACAATCGTTTGAAATTTTTTTCCGAGATTCTATATAATCATATGGATTAAGACATTTTCTAATTACTAAATTAAATTGTTCTGGAGAAAATTCTTTTTAATATTTTTTATTTAATTTTTCTTTAAATTTGTAGAAAGTTAATCAAGTGAAGAAACCATACATTTAGATGAATGATCATATCTCATTTTTAAATTCTTTGTTTACCAAAAGTAATGTATTTATTTTTATTGTTTGGTATTAATTTTATTTCTTTATTGTCATAACCAAGTTCTTTTACAATAAGATGAGAATCATGCCCAGATCAATTATGTAAATAAATAGGTTGAGAATGAGGTTGTGTTATTTTTAATTACAATTATTACGTAATGGAGCAATTTATTTTTTAATTATATTTTTTAGTTAGACGATCTTGATGTCCAATTTTTATTACTTTTTTATAAGTACATTTATATAATGTACAAAATTTAGAATTATTATGTATTTTGTTATCTTCAAATGTAAGTGGTTTCATTTCTTAAAATTTCAGAACAAATTTTTTCAATGCCTTTAACTTCTTGTTTTATATTCTATAAATTTTTATGACAATTTGGTCCTCTATAAACAACAGGATTTTTATAATTTCCATTTATATATTTAATACGATAAGAAATTCCACTTGGTTCATGTTTCTGATGTCACTATATATGGTTTATCTGGATTTGGTTCACAATTCAATTGATAATTTTTAAAATATAGTCATTCTCCTTTATTTTGCATTTGATCTTTTGAAGTGTGTACTATTTAACCAATTTGGTGTATGATTTTCTAATCTTTCTTTACAATTAAAATGTAGCAATCATTAATCAGAAATAAATTTTGTTTTTTGATGCATATTCATTTGACTTCATAAAAGTCTAGTTAAATTTTTTGTATATAACAATTGTGCGAATTATAATTGTTCTTGAGATAGAGTAGAATTACATGTTTTTCCTATTTACATTTTGTAATTTTTTATGGATACACTTGGTATTTTTCATCTTCATCATGAATAAGCATTAGTAGACAGATTAATTATTTTTTCTATTTTTCGAATATGATCAACTAATAAAGGAAAATCAATATATTCAAGTTTTATTTCAAGATCATAATCAACATTTTTATATTATGTTTTTCTTTCAGCATCGTTATCTACACATAACAAGGCTGATTTTATAGCCCATAGAAACCATTTTTGATAATTATTTTTCACATTAATAAAAGTTGTTTGTTTCTTAATACTTTAGGTTAATCAATTTAAGATGATCCTTTTAGTGGAAGATAATTATTAATTGCTATTTGTAAACCAATAAGACTGTTTAATGAACATCCTGATCTTCATCCTTGAAAATCAGATATATTTTCTAAAATATCTCTTTTACTCTGTTTAAAATATTTACTAAAACTATTTCTGTTAAAATATAATACTGTCGTGTTTATTATCCTAATTCTCGAACTTTTCCATTGACTTTATTTGTTTATATTCACAATTTGAATTAAAAACCACGATGTACTTTCAAATAGTCTTGAACAATTTTAAATATTTTTATTTTTACTGCAGTTAAAAATGATTAGGATCAAGTATACCTACCTATTTTCTAAATTGATAGTTTGTAACCGGTTTTGAAATGCTTTTTCAAGTCTGTATTCTTTAATTGTGGTTCTATCACTTGGTTTCAGTTTTTCAAATATATCTGTAGAAAATGGAAATATTTTTTTTAATGGTTTGTCTACTTTAGTTAAAAAACATCATAAATATTATAATATGAAAACTTTTTCCTTAATATATCATTTACTTCAGATTTATTATTATTTTTAACAATATTCGTTTGATTTTCTCTTACTTCAGGTATATAAATTGAACAATATTTGTATAATTTTTACTTATATCAGTTAAATGGCTCTGAGCACTATGGGACTTAACATCTATTGTCATCAGTCCCCTAGAACTTAGAACTAACGTAAGGACATCACACAACACCCAGTCATCATGAGGCAGAGAAAATCCCTGACCCCGCCAGGAATCGAACCCGGGCGTGGGAAGCGAGAGCGCTACTGCACGACCATGAGCTGTGGACATCAGTTAAATAATTTTCACTTAATTCAAATGTATTATTTTTCACAATATTTTTATCATTGTCACTTACTTTTGTTGTATTATGTTTAACTAATTCTTTATTATTTTCACTTACTTCAGGTGTATAATTTCTAACATTTTTATTATTTCTAAAAATAGATGTAATTCAACCAGCTTATATAAATTTTAATATCTTTTGTAAATTATTTATTTTACAAATTTCTTGAAGTATATCAACAGTGAACTGTTCTAGTTGAGCAGCAACATATCTTTCCATTTTGCTCTTTTCTTTATCACAACAAAATTTATTAGATTTGTAAAAAATATTTTTTAATAAAATGATAATTATTTAGTAGATGGATAATTATTATTATTTAATAGATAATTAATCAAAAAAATGAATTAATTTATTATTTAGTTTAAGAGATAGCTTTTAAACTTTGTTTAATCATAGTTAAAAATAAAAAAATTAATTTTTTTAAAGAGTTAGTTTACTATTTTGATTTAACAATCAATTAGTATTAAAATAATTAGTTTTAATGTTTTATTTAGTTAATCAGAAAGAATTATTATTATTTCACAGATAATTAATCATAAAGTTCAAGTATATGTCTTACATTTATTATTATGGATATCTTTATGTGAAGGATTTATATAAAAACATTTTAAATCGTTAATCTCTTGACAACTTTTACATTTCTTTGTAGATTTAGGTTTTTCTTCAGTTACAACTTCTTCATTTTTCATTGTGGATGTAGATTTTTCTTCATTATCCATTGTTAATAATATTTTTGTAGGTTCCTCACTTGGTTTGAATCGTAAATGTTCTTTGAAATAATATCTAACAACACTTTTTCCACATACACTAGAAATTTTATTTTTAATGTAATTTTCTACATGATATTTATTTATACATGTTCCACATATCGTTCCATAAACATATTTTGAATATTTTGTAAAGCAAAATGATGAATTGATTTCTCTGTTATATTTAGATTAAAGTTCAGTCTTGATCACGTTATGTCTTTTTTAATGAGTAACCGGTTTTGGTTTTTTCTATCAGTTGACTGCACAGCAGCAAGGAGAGCTCCACCTACCAACCCAAGGGAGCCAATGGGTCTGATGATGGTTTTATAGAAAAAACCGAAACCGGTTACTCATTAAAACAGACATAACGTGATCAAGACTGAACTTTAATCTAAATATAACAATTAATTGATCACTGTATTCCAAAAATGTTTACCAAAATTGTGATTTCTCTGTGTTACAATATTTACAAAATTTTATTTTCACAGAACAATCTTCTTGAACATGTTTCATTTATATATAAAAATTTATTAGATTTGCAAATAATCTTATTTTTATAATTTTTTAAATTTTAATTTTAAATTATTAATATAAGTTATTTTACAAATAAGAATCATCAGAATCATCATCAGATTCATAATACCGAATTCTAAGTTATTGAATTCTATTAAAGGATCAAAGACCTTTGTAGTTACTGGTAAAGAATCAAATGTAGCTACTATATCTTTTAATGTTGGTTCTTTATTATTAATAATACAAAGTGGACAATATTCTTTTTCCTTTAACCATTTATCAATACTTTCTTTATGAAAAATATGATTGCAGTTTGTAGTAACAAACTGATTATTAGTTTCAGTGCTTAAACAAATAGGACAATCAATATCTCTTTCACATAGCTCAATTATTTCATAAGTATCCTTTTCATTAGCTTGCATTTCTTTTTTGTTCTCCATTTATAAGAAATAACTTTTATTATATTTAGCAGTTGTTTACTGTATTTTGTTATGTTATTGTAAAAAATAGGTAATTTAGTTAATGTTAATAAAATCGGTTGAATTAATTAAATACACAGAATTTTTAAAAAATCAGTTAAATTACTTAGAAAATGTAAATTTGCGTTAGTGCACCAGGGCCGGCGAAATCATTCTACTAAGGTGCAAAAGGTCTACTTCACCGTACTTGTCCGCCCTATTCTGGAGTATTGCTGTGCAGTGTGGGATCCACATGAGATGGGACTGACTCATGGCATCGAGAAAGTAAAAAGAAGGGTAGCTTGTTTTGTATTATCGCGAAGTAGGGGAGACAGTGCCACAGACATGATATGTGAATTCGAGTGGCAATCTTTAAAAATAAGGCGTTTTTTGTTGGGACGTGATCTTCTCATGAAATTTCAATCACCAGATTTGTCCTCCAATTCGGAAAACATTCTGTTGCCACCCACCTACATAGGGAGAAATGATCATGACGACAAAATAAGAGAAACCAGGGCACGCAGAGAAAAATTTTAAGTGCTCATATTTCATGCTTGGCATTTGAGAGTGGATTGATAGAGAGACAGTTCGAAGGTGGCTCATTGAACACACTGCCAGTCACTCTATTGTGAATAGCAGAGTAATCTCACAGATGTAGATGTAGATGCGTGTATTATATTTGCAGTAAGATAGGTTAATGAATATGTTGATTTCTGTAGTTCTGCTCCAAAGAAATCCCCTAATGGAGCCTAAAATTGCAGTCTATGAGCAGATATTTTTTTCAGATTGGTCACTTGGACCTTACTGATTGTCAATATTTCAGCAGACCAATTTTCAGTATAACCTTTCTCAAAAACTGTTTCTTGTTTGGTAATTGTCACGAAATCTCTCACGTGGATTTAGATAGATGGTGATTATTGAACTTTATTTTGTTTTACGTAGTGATTTTGACAATATTGCCCTAAGCTGTGCTGCATGTATTACAATGTACGAGAACCACTCGAAGGTGGCAAGAGGCAGCACCAGCAGTGGAGGCTACATAATACACTCCTGGAAATTGAAATAAGAACACCGTGAATTCATTGTCCCAGGAAGGGGAAACTTTATTGACACATTCCTGGGGTCAGATACATCACATGATCACACTGACAGAACCACAGGCACATAGACACAGGCAACAGAGCATGCACAATGTCGGCACTAGTGCAGTGTATATCCACCTTTTGCAGCAATGCAGGCTGCTATTCTCCCATGGAGACGATCGTAGAGATGCTGGATGTAGTCCTGTGGAACGGCTTGCCATGCCATTTCCACCTGGCGCATCAGTTGGACCAGCGTTCGTGCTGGACGTGCAGACCGCATGAGACGATGCTTCATCCAGTCCCAAACATGCTCAATGGGGGACAGATCCGGGGATCTTGCTGGCCAGGGTAGTTGACTTACACCTTCTAGAGCACGTTGGGTGGCACGGGATACATGCGGACGTGCATTGTCCTGTTGGAACAGCAAGTTCCCTTGCCGGTCTAGGAATGGTAGAACGATGGGTTCGATGACGGTTTGGATGTACCGTGCACTATTCAGTGTCCCCTCGACGATCACCAGTGGTGTACGCCCAGTGTAGGAGATCGCTCCCCACACCATGATGCCGGGTGTTGGCCCTGTGTGCCTCGGTCATATGCAGTCCTGATTGTGGCGTTCACCTGCACGGCGCCAAACACGCATACGACCATCATTGGCACCAAGGCAGCAGCGACTCTCATCGCTGAAGACGACAGGTCTCCATTCGTCCCTCCATTCACGCCTGTCGCGACACCACTGGAGGAGGGCTGCACGATGTTGGGGCGTGAGCGGAAGACAGCCTAACGGTGTGCGGGACCGTAGCCCAGCTTCATGGAGACGGTTGCGAATGGTCCTCGCCGATACCCCAGGAGCAACAGTGTCCCTAATTTGCTGGGAAGTGGCGGTGCGGTCCCCTACGGCACTGCGTAGGATCCTACGGTCTTGGCGTGCATCCGTGCATCGCTGCGGTCCGGTCCCAGGTCGACGGGCACGTGCACCTTCCGCCGACCACTGGCGACAACATCGATGTACTGTGGAGACCTCACGCCCCACGTGTTGAGCAATTCGGCGGTACGTCCACCTGGCCTCCCGCATGCCCACTGTACGCCCTCGCTCAAAGTCCGTCAACTGCACATACGGTTCATGTCCACGCTGTCGCGGCATGCTACCAGTGTTAAAGACTGCAATGGAGCTCCGTATGCCACGGCAAACTGGCTGACACTGACGGCGGCGGTGCACAAATGCTGCGCAGCTAGCGCCATTCGACGGCCAACACCGCGGTTCCTGGTGTGTCCGCTGTGCCGTGCATGTGATCATTGCTTGTACAGCCCTCTCGCAGTGTCCGGAGCAAGTATGGTGGGTCTGACACACCGGTGTCAATGTGTTCTTTTTTCCATTTCCAGGAGTATACATGCCAGGGACGATGCTGAGAAGAGTGCAGTCGTTGTAATGTGTACACATAACTATTTGTCTGATGACCATAAGTGCATGGCCCAAAGGTAGAAGCATTACCGAAATAGCTAAGCTCGGAAAATGTTCGCTTGCCGCCGTAATTAAAGTATACTGTGCATTGAAAAATACCATTATTCAAAACTGGCGCTGGTGCAACAGTGGTGCACTATGGGCCATAGATAACACGGGTGAACGATGACTGCAAATGTGTCTCTGAGCGAATAGACAAGCAACTACCGAGCATCTGATCGCCCAGATGAACCAAGAGGCTACCAACAGTGTCTTTTCAACGACAGTTCAGTTAATGTTGCAGTGAATGGAGCTCTGCCGTAGGTTCATGATTAATGCTCCCATGCTGACCACTGTTTATTAGCGAGGAAAGCACGAATTAACACTGTACGTCCACACAGTGGTGACAGGTGTCCTTTTCAGATAAATCACGTTTTATGGTCCATTGGAGAGATGACCATTTCTGTGTTCACCTGAGAGGTGGTATGAGCCCCCTCTCATATTTCTATCTTACTCTGAGTAATTCGATTTTCCTCTCTAATTGCATGCAGTGAAAAGTTGCTATTCCTTCACATGTGGACTTCCCATGCAGCGTCTCTCGTCACTGGGGTGGTCTGGTGACAGGCGGGTTCTGCTGATCATGGAAGAGTTAAGCTGACGGGTGTGAGGAAGTCGAGTGGATGCTTTCCAGACGCCGACATTGTGATAAGAGTGGGAGCGACACGCCCACAGGGGCCTGACGGAGTGGCTGGGCTGGAGATTCCGTTACTTCGCACAAACATAGTGAAAACTCTTTCTGGCACGCAACCAGTGAGGCGTGGGAATGACTTGTGTTCCCAGGCAGTCTTGGCGGGCAAATTCCCGCGCTTTGTGCAAAATCAGAACTGTAATTGGTTTGCTCAGGGGATAGCTCCGTGAAGTAGCAAAATGGGCGCAGAAATTGGCGCCAAGTATCTCCATTGGTGGAATAGTAGTGCGTCGGCAATAGAGTGGAATTTTCCGCCGGTTTTCGAGTTGCTGACGGGAACGTTTACCCACGGCCACTGTCGTGGGGGCGGGAATGTTCTGTGTTCGGCTTGTACGGGTGCTCTTGAGAGAGTGGGCTCTCACCTTTTGGTCGGTGTAGGTTACAAGACAGCTCTCGCTGCTCTGGACAATCTGCCTTCCATTGGCTGTCTAATATACATATTTTCATTTAATTGAAACTTTTTGAGAAAGTTGCTGAAGTTTTGACTTCTACCTACCTTTCCGAGTACAGTTGGCAATTGAGCGTTCTGCATACAAGTGGCCTATGTTGTCCATCTTGATCAGTTTTGGCTAAAGTTGAGTGTATCGGAGTTACTGTGTGACTTCGCTTGTTAAAATCAATCACTGTACCGTCAGTGATTGTGTGACGAGCCTTCTTCGTCTCCCTCAGAGGCACATTTGTATAAATAGGAAGTCTTTAGTCTGGAACAACCAGACCAGGCTAATTTGTTTCGGGCTATACTCGTGACATTATCATCACCACGACTGGACGTCTAAGCAACCAGCCATCGCTTCCAGTACGCCAGATCGTGTCCTTGCAGTTACGAAGACAGCTTGGTAATGTATGTCCGTAGCACTGGTAGATTAGGGAATTTTGCTCTGTGATAATCAGAGCTCAGCAGAGCGTGCCTGTTCCCGTCTTTTCTTATGTGGTTCTGTCTTGGGTGTTCATTGTCTGAGTTTTTACTACTGTAACAGCAATTTAATGTAGGGTTCATTTCTCACCACGTTAATGGAACTTATTTATCAAATTAATTTCTATCAAAATAAATTATTGCAGGTGCCAAACTCTTTTCTACTCCACTTGCAGTTTCGATTAGAGTCAGTACGCGTTTCTTCTTAATCCATGTGCAACAGCAGAAGTCGGAGTTAGAAAAGGGGGGAGGGGCTTATTTCCATATGAAAATTCTAGAAAATTCAGTGTTAAATACACTGCTAGCCCCGGCACCTCGCACACCCTGCCACAATCGTTATAAGGGCCCAGGTTGCGTTATGGTCTGTGGAATGTTGTCGTGGTTTTTCCTAGATGATCTCGTCATTCTGGAAGGAACAAGGTTGAACACAAGCGTGTATCTATCCTTGGGGACCATGTCCACACCCACATGCGGTCTGATTTTCCTCGGCATGATGGCATCTACTAACAGGATAATGCAATGTGTCACACAGCTCGCAGAGTACGTGCTCTGTTCGAAGATGACAAGGGTGAGTTTTTCCGTTTTTCTCTAACCGCCAAACTCCCCAGATTTAACCAAATCCGTAATCTATGGGAGAACCTCCGTAGCGCTGACCTCGAAACTTAGCGCAACTGGCCACGGAACTGGTGTTGGCATGGCTCCACATCCCTGTCGATACCTTCCAGAGCCCATTGTTCTCTCTTCCTGCACGTCTCCCAGCGGTCCGCGTGGCAACGTGTAGTAATTCAAACTTGTGGTAGGTGACCACATGAATGTGACTGGACTGTGTACGTAAGCCCACCATAACTTTGAAATAAAACAACAGTAACATTTATTGCCTGATATGTCAAGTTTAAACTGACGTTTTAACGAAGACAACTTTTATTTATGTTCATATGAAACTGACCTTCGTAGTGTTTTAATTGTGCTGGAACTACTTGACAGCAATATAAGCATTCAGCTTAGTCATTAATTGATAATTTGTTTATTTTTTACTGTGTTGTTTAGAGTATACTGTATCTTACGCACTTTCGTTTACCTTTAACAAGTTGCCATACTAAGAAGGAAGGCAGAGACTTTCTGCTTTTCAACTGTTTGCAGATGTACAAATACTTCGACTATGATGCACCAAGTGTTCTGCTATACCTTGAGTATTACGTCGTCTTCTCTTGGTCAATCAAGTAACATGAAAAACAATTAAGAAGCTTATTGTCAGGTTTAAAAAGTGTAAGCCTGAACCTAATAGTGGAGAAATGTCCTTTTAAGAAGTCTCAAACATAATATGCATAATATGTGGGCCACATTGGCATTAAACGTGATGCATGTCTGACGAAAACCGTTCACAACTTTCCTGCACCAAAATATGTAGGTTTTACAAACTATAGCCCACAGTCTCATATAAGACTATGCCATAGTCATTTAACCTCTAGCTAAATTATTGAAAATACTAGTGAACGTGTCCCATCAGTGAATGAAATTAATGATTTATTGGTTTACCCAGATTTTAGAAAACAGTTTCTTCTGTCATGTGACACTGAAAAATATGTCACTGGGCGCGTTGTAAGCAAGGTAGACGAAAGTGTGGAGAAACCACTAAGTTAAACATCCCAAGAACTTAACAAAGATGAAATTATTTATGGTACTACCGAGAATGACTCTGGTATTCAGTGTAAATTATTTGAATGATAAACATTTTATAGTAGTCGCTGACTATGGTGCGCTGGTATGGCTTTTAAATTGAAAAGACGTGAGTACTCGATTGACAAAACGGACCTAAAACTTAGTATCATAATGAAGTCTCATATAAGCCCAGAAAACTTCACCAAAATTCAGTCTCATTAAGTGGAAACTTTGCTTCTTGAAAGTTTTCGAAGTACTCATACCTGATTTTAAAGAGGTACAGGGAAAAGTTGAGAAATGATAGCAACATGTCACAATGCCAGACTTTGTGTTTGAAGATGACATTTTATGCAGTAAAACTCTGCAAGGAGACCGATTGCTAATATAAAGAATACTTCATTGACTTAAAATTTATCAATGTTATGACAGTATTCTATTGTACCATAGTGTAAAGTTAGCTACAAGCGCCTTCCATCCAGACTCTTTCAAATAGTATCTTTGAACATCCTAGGACCATTTCCACAAATACGGCAAGAACGTAAGTACATATTATCGATAACTGGTCATTTCTTACATTTACTAATTTTCACATGGCAGAAGAAACTGAGCCAAAATCATTCCTTAGACATATGGTTCTATCTTTTGAAAGTCCTGACCTGGTACATACAGATAAGGTAGAAATTTCACGTCTTCATTATTTGTCCATTTTCTAGCTTTTGAGAGTCAAGAAATGGAGGACAGCGCCTTTTCATCTTAAAGTGAATGGAAGGGTGGAAAGTGTACACAAAACCATAACTATGGTGAACTCTTAATATGACAAAAAAACCGACAATGAGTGGTGCAGGTTATTTGTCATACATTATATCTGCTTACAACAGTCGAATCCGCAGGTCGATTGGATGTACACCCTATGTAGCTGTGTACAAGAGAAAAGTGAGCTTGTCATTCCAATTAGAAATACTACCAGCAGGAATGGACTCAGGTCAAAGGATTTGTAGGGGACGTTACAACAATATGAAAAACATTCCAATAGAACGATTCAAGGACACATGCTAGGCAAGTAAAGAGAGATAATAAAAGTAGTATTACCAGCGTATCAGAAGGAGGATTGGGTTATACTGAGAAATCCTGCCATTATAAAGGGATAAACCAAGAAACTTTAGCTGTCTTAGGAGGGACAACACCATATTTTTACACTCACACCACCTGTGAATTCTGAGTTACTATTAGCCGATCGCTCTATGATTATACATTTTGACAGATTAAACTATACCACAGTTACCTGAAATCCTCACCAGCTGTGATCCCTGTCGATCCTCCTTGAGCTGGATCTACAAACTCAAAAGAGATTAAATGACATAAAATGTTTCCGCTTTCAGACTCATATTTATGTTCATGTATTCCAAGGACTCTTGCAGAGTATAGTCGAGGGACTGAAACCTGTATCCGCAATCTGTATTATGCTGAAATTATCGTGTTATTTTGTCCAAGAAGTGGTTGATATCCTCCAGAAGACGTGGTTAGCTACCCCAGAGAGCTCCAGCTGGTCATTGCAATCCTTTATTTTAGTTTTTAGGCTACAGTATATTCTGCCATGTACCATCTTTCCTGTTTCCCCACAAGCATGCTGATTTGCAACCATATGACGTTTTCACTTAACTTTTTTCTCTTTCATCGTTATGTAACATCGTTATCTTTATTTTGGGTCGCACATTTGTCAAACATGCGTTGTGACTGTGTCAGTTTTCCAGATTTTTCTACTCCACATTACTGTATTTCCACCCACAAACCTTCTAGCCCTGGCTACTTTTAAATCACCATCGGTAGAAATTGCCAGTGACTGCCCCGGACATTCTACAACGAAGCAAAATCAGTTTGATGCGTGTGTTCGGCCTACTGGCCACCTCCTTGTGCCCTGTGGTGGTGGACCTTGGTGGATGCAAACGGATAGATTCCTGGAACACACACGAAATAATTATGTCATGTGACAATGGATTCCAGTCACCTAAATCTCTTAGTTTCAATACTATGCACTGTTAAGCATCTGCCACCACAGTAGAACTTTTTCACCTGTACTTTAAATGTTCCCTTGCAGCTGGGAGCGATCCCCTTTGTCTTCTTTTAACGCTGTGTCACAGTCAAAATACCCTTCTATTGTTACACAACATCCATTTCGGCACCACCTGCGCTTTGCGCACATTATGTATCATAACAGAAATGCATTTAGCCATAATGTGTCTGTTCCTTCCAGAGGATAATGTCCTCCTAGCCTTTGATGCATGTATTGTCATCCATTGGAATTGCATTTCACTACTACTGGACATTCAACCTGCATACTTCTATCTTTCTTGTGGCCATTACGCCACCTTTGTTATTTGCATACTGGTAATACAAGCCCCTGCACACGGCTGTCCTATACGCTAGGCACCGCCGTGGCAATGCAGCGGCGAGGCCGCCAGTAAAGCCGCTACTGCTAGAATGCGATAACAATAAGACGTTGAACCGCTGTCTTGCAACTCTAACAGAGCCACATAAGTAAAGTTAACCTACGACTCAGTATTTGCATGTCCTGCTGTTAATATTTATATTTTATATTACAAAAATCATTTGTAGAACCGAAAAATGCTTTATTAATGTCAAGAAATTTAAACTGCCAACCCTGAGCGCCACCTTGCAAACCCATATGTTTACTGTGAACTCATTACTTCGGCTCTAAGCGTAAATTTGGAATCGAAAGAAGTGCACAGTGTTTTAATTTCTGGAACACCGCCGCTAGCTGAACAGATAGTCACGTCTTTCATGACCGTTCATAAAAAGCATCCTGACACAATGTGTTCAAAAATTGGTTCAAATGGCTCTGAGCACTATGGGACTCAACTGCTGAGGTCATTAGTCCCCTAGAACTTAGAACTAGTTAAACCCAACTAACATAAGGACATCACAATCATCCATGCCCGAGGCAGGATTCGAACCTGCGACCGTAGCGGTCTTGCGGTTCCAGACTGCAGCGCCTTTAACCGCACGGCTACTTCGGCCGGCACAATGTGTTCCTTTTTAGTGATGCAACCGAAAAGTACTCTATTTACACTCTCATGCTGGTCTGTAATTGAAACCCAGTCCGCCACACATCAAGCTGTGCTTTCCATTATGTCATATATTTTTTGTGCGATTTGCTATAGGCAGGCTTGGAAAGTTTTCAATAATGGCCAAGGAGAAGCACTGAAGCAGGATCTGAATCGTACCAGTAGCGACATTTCGTACTGCTGGCATGATTCGTACGGAGTTGGGGCGCCATGGGCCGTGCAGTCAACAAGAGGATGCATTTTCTATTACAAGACAGGTAACAGCCGCACTTTTGCTGATGCGGCAACAGTGCTCGAACGTGCCATTGTCTCATGTACCTCATCTGCCGGACCGGCAAACAAGTACGATTCTGCTCTCTGTCTCTTCACTCCTGACCACATCTGTTAGGAACAACTGTGGGATTTTTCTGTATACGATGGTACGGAAAACGCTTTTGCGTCTGTACGCAGGGGCCCTTCCACGACCTCATACTCCTTGTTCTTATCATGAGTAGGGTTTATCTCTGTGGTACATTTGGAGTTCCGGACATACCCTTAGTATTAACGACAATTTCAGGTGGCTGAAACATCTGTTTAATTTAACATTTGTTCCGTGATTTGTATTAATTTTCTATTAACATTCACGATTTATTATGGTGATTTGTGAGTCCATTTCCTGGGTTTCTGTAACATTATTCCAACAAAAGACAGCTTTGCTCTACATGCACGCAACTTTTAATAAACGAACCTTGTATAATGCAAGGCAATCATAATCCCTTTCATCAGTCACGTAAC
Organism: Schistocerca americana; assembly: GCF_021461395.2. Taxonomy (NCBI): domain Eukaryota; kingdom Metazoa; phylum Arthropoda; class Insecta; order Orthoptera; family Acrididae; genus Schistocerca; species Schistocerca americana. Next base: position 483,367,720 of record NC_060130.1, read on the forward strand.
GTTAATGCATGTGTAATATATTTTATAGCCAGAAGAGTCATTAACAGCTATGGTTGCTGTGTCTAAATTTTCTACTTTCTTAGAAACACAGTAATCGATGCCATATGCTCTGAGTTACATATGTAGTTAATTTTGCTTAAATATAATTTAATTAGCTGCTCTTATTGTCTTGGAACGTTTTCTCTCTAGCTATCAGCTTCAGACAACTGCAATTCTTCGAGTATTAACAATACTTATGTTTACACGGAATTTTCGTATTTCCTCGGAGACAATTATGATCCCTTATCCATATTAAACCGCATTTTTATGTTTTACATTTATAATTCAATTGTTATTGTAAGAATTTACTTTAGTTTAGCTTCCTGGGCGTTTAATTTCTGATCCTGAATTTAGATTTGTCCTTAGGCTAACCTTAAGGCGTATGGTTATTTATACCCAGATTTGTAACGTCTCTGTGACTATGACAATGTGATTACCTATCCGTTTTCTGAACATTTCTGTCAACTGTAGCAGTTGTGTGCGTTTATTAGAAAACTTACGTTTGTTGATCAGGTGTCTCAGATCAATTGTGTCATAACTGTTGGCAGTTAATTTGTTGAGTTAGGTGTCTTCTATAATTCAGGTTTAACTAACGAGTCAAAAGTTTAAATCAGTGCTGTTAGATTTTGCCACTCAAGTTAGATATTTGCTCTCTAGAACTTCCTAGCTTAATTACTATCTACTGTTCCAAACTGAATTTTTAATAATGAAAATAATTTCCATGCAACTGTTATATAATAATTGTGCTGTATTGTGTTAATCTTACTTTGAGTCTTGTTTTTTTTATTGTAGTGGGATTTTAAGAATTGAGCATAATGGTCTGAGTTTTGTATGTTGCCCCAGTGCTACAAGAAAATTGTGTCATTTTCTTTTTTATATTTCTATAGAGTTACTTTATTCAGCGTTTAAGTTTTAGGCGTTATAGTGTTTCAGAATTTTCTTATGCTGGCAGAGGATTTTACTGCAGCTGCGTTACGGACTTACCATTGGGTATCCTTGTGTGGAAGTTAAGCGTGGACGATAAAAAATTCAGACGAGAAGTGAACAGAAACTTCTCAACCGTGTTGTTATGGAAGAATGCTGCAGGTTAGATGGGTAGACCGTGTAACTAATGGTCCGGTACAGAATGGAACTGGCGAAAAAAGAGAACTGTGGCACAGCTTGACTAAAATAACGGACCGTTTGATAGGACACGTTCTGAGACGTCGAGGAATCATCAATTTCGTACTGGAGAGAAGTGCGCAGGGTAAATATTGAGAAGGAAGACTAAGAGATGAACACAGTAAGCAGTTTCAAATGGATGTAGGCTGCAGTAGTTAATCCGAGATGAAGAGGTTTGTGCAGGGCAGTGTAGCGTGGAGAGTTGCATCAGATGAGCCTTCGGACTGAAGACTACAACATCAACGACAACAACTACAACTAACTTGGCTTGCAGTTCATCTCACATTAAATAATAATATAAGTTTTGTCTCTCTGCATGTTCAATACATAATTTCTGATACATATTTCATCTTCAATGATTAAATTTTTTAATTAAAATTTTCTGATGTAAATGAAATCAAGTATTACTTTGTAAGGGGTCCGGATTTTACGGACCTTACATGACCTTGATCCATAACGACAGGACGATACAGTATGAGATCCTCAGAAAATAATAATTACATTATATCAACAAAAGGCAATTTCAGCTAATCTCAGGTCCCGAAAACTAACAAAACAATCTCTACCAATATGGACAAGTTAAAGCGAAACGCATTTGGGAGACGATCCGAGCAGGTGGTTAATGATAACGTAAAACTCCCGTCTAGCAAGAGAACTGCGAGCTTCAGTGCAGAAAGGGATAAGACCAGAACAATACATTATTCCTTTTGATGTAAATAAGGCTGGGCTGGGACCGAGGGTAAGTGGCTGCACGTCATTAACAGGGCTACGCTGCGAGCCAGGAAGAAAAATAAAAATGTTTATCACCTCTAGCAAGATGATGATTAGCTGAAGCCTTACTTGGCGACGCAGGCGCGACGCAGTGGGGAGATACCCATTATATAAAAGCATTCTGAGACCTAAAATCGCCGTCTCTCTCTCTCGTCTCGTGGCTGACGGCACAAGTGTGTGGAAATTAGTGAGGGCGTTGAGAGCTTTGCTTTCTGCGAAGTGAGGACGATACGCTTCACGTATCGTGGCGACAGATAGCAAAGCGGCAGTTAATTATTCTTGCAGGAATTTTTGTGGGCAAAGGAATTATGCACGTCGCTCCAACTCATAGCGAGTGAGCAGTAGCCATTATTTCGACTAGGGAAAGATTATCGTTCTACAGAACGCAGAAAGCTGCGACTGAGTGAATTTAGTCAAGACCAAAGTAGGGAATTGGTGTTTCAGATCCAACACAGAGACAACGCCGTTGAAGGTGCTGGTGAAGTACAATAGCGCGTAAGGCCACGGTAAATGTTGAGTCTAGATTTTTCTCCCCCCAACTTGCGTAAGCTTTGACCATAGAATATCAAAATGCTAGGATACTAACCTACCCTCATATTGAGTACATGAGAGGTTTTTTTTCATTGATTCAAGAAGTAAATTTATTCTCCACCGACTCACTGCATTGACCGGCTATGACAACTTAGATTTAAATGAGCTAATGAGGATTTTTAGTAATCATTCTTTCCTGTGATAACAAATTTTCATTTGTAGGATAAAGATTTTAATAATCGTCTTTTCAATATGTCCAAGACTTAAATATTTTGTTACTGAGTGTCAAAAGTAATTGAACAAGGTTGTTGACTATCACTTGACCTCTGAAAGCAACAGTTTATAAATTATAGTAAAAAAAGGGAATAGCTGTGTTGTCCTTCTAGAATAGGCCCCAAACTTTCACTTTTATTAATTTATGCTTTCTAGGTACGGACAGCAGCATTCCTAATGATTTTTGTTATGATCCGCACTTGATATTAGCTGCCTTACAAGGTAAGGGTCATATTTATTTAGAATGTGTGTTTGACACCCTGGGCTTGAGAAGACAGTTTAGATGTTTTGTCCAATTGTTCAGTAAGTGGTAAGCTAAGTTTACACACATTAGTACACCCACTGTGCCGATCCAAAGGTCAGACACACGACAAATTGTAAAGCTTAGCGTCAGTGCCCATGGGCCATACCGATTTGTAACATTTTCCGTAAGCCTTTCTCTAATGCTAGTAATACTAGTGTTGCCGGTGACTATATTTGTTGCTTGTGCTACTCAGCTGCTATGGAGAACTCATACTACCTCACGCCCTCAGCCACCATCAAACCACCGGCGGGTTATTGTTGAGGTTAGTCCAAAAATAAAAAATTAAATCTAAACAGTCTTTGTAAACCTAGACCTGTCCTTCAGATTTAGCTGATAAGGCTAAAATACCCAGAAAAAGGTCACCCTCAGTATACGAGAGCCTACAGAAGAGATAGATACATACAGGTCACTTATCCGGTAGGTACTACAAATTGCTGTTGTTGTTTCTAATCATTTCCATTACCATTTTCGTCTGTAATGTTCGAGTGCAGTGCGTTGTGGCCTGCATACCGAGAAAGACTAGCGTTGCAGTCGAGCTTATTCGTTCCAGTGGAACATTCTGACTAACAAGCCATGATGTACCTTTTCTTGTGAGTAGCTAATAGAGAAAGTGAGAGAGAACTCACGCGCGGGCTGCCGCCCGTTTCTGGAGCCTCGGATCCAGACTGGACGTTTTCTCTGACACTCGGTTTCAGCTGCCTATGAAGAGTAGCATGTCCTCTGTTTCCTTAATTTTCGGTCTTTTTTCGGACACTGAAACTGACATACTTTCATGAACACTTTGACTGCCTGATGGCCTCACAGGCCAACTCATTCATGCCCATATTCATTACAGAATACAGATAACTGCAATTGACTTATTTCTTTTTTTACAGAAAACTCCACATTTCCGTTTATCCTGGCCTGGAGCAACTCTGACCCGAAACAGAGCATATCTCATGACGATGCTAATACATAAAGAGATATTTTGCTAAATGGGAACAAACAGCAGGATAAAGAGCAAAAGTTTCACGTGGAAGTAGCCGCAGGTGCATTCAATGGGAGGTACACGTGCTTGAAAGTGGAGATAAATTATCTTTGATATTTATCCTGGTATCAGTACTATAAATGTGGCTCACCAGCCAGTCTGTGTGGAATGTTCTGTGTGACAACTGGCACTATAAGTATCGCTTGCAATGTGCGTAACCCTTTTGCCTATGGACTTAAATTCAACGTGACAGTACTGCTGTTTTGTCGCACAGGCGTCCATGGTGCTGGAATTTCTGTAATCCATGCTATTCACAGATGGGCTACCTTTATAAGAGGCAGCATCTTCAACCTTCATAACACCAACTTGTTCTCCATGGAGAATGCCCAAGGTATGGCGACAATGACACGTCACCACCAGTCCAGCCTCAATGTGTGAGCGGGGATTATTGGCGACCGCCTAGTGTTATCAGTCATCGTTACACAAACCACAGTGAAGTATATCTTCAGTTCCTGCTGTGATCTGCCTCCTGTAGTGTAAGACCTGCCTTTGGTAATGCTTAGGGTAATGTGCCAACTACATGACTGTGCTCCAGATCACTGCCCTCTTGAATGTGAAGCCAAATCACTATTACTGACAGAATATCCATACTTACCTGGTGTATTCTCATGTGTGCCTTCAATTGTTGAAACCTAAGGTGTCACATATCTTACATTGTCATCTTCAAGAGAGTGTATCTCCCTTGGAACGCATTTTCGGCCATATGTCAACGCCTTTTCTGCTGTTTACCCTATCAGGGACCATTTTCTGTAGTTCGTCCGCACTGACCAAAAACATCCTGTATGTTATACTTATTGAGACTAACAGAGGTTTGGTGACCTTTTACAAGCCCTGTAGGGAGCTCAGTGAACACTATATGTCAACCGAGTCACAGATTATTACTTGTAATGATTAACGCCGCTTCACCATATTCAGCAGACTCCTTTTCTGCATTTTGCGTATTATATGGCCATGCCTGAGAGAAGTTCCAAGTGGGAAATATATTTCCTTTTTTTGCACACCAGCATTCTATGTCACCAACAATAATGATTAGCTCTGTGATGTATGAATATGTGATCAATTCTGATTGCATGTATGATCCCAGGATCTCAGGGTCAGCAAAGCTGTCTTGATTTTCGTTGCAGAAGCGTGGAAACATCGGTTGAATTTTTGAGTTTCCAAAGTTGGCTTTTGGCGTGCCCTGGTAGGAGACAACAGTTGTCCTGCACTTTTCAAAAAAATATCTCTTCAGATTGCTCAGGCAGAACAGTGCACGGGCAGTGGAAAATTCCCAGGAGAGCTTGTTCAGATTTTGTACAGTCATGTGGTGGTATCCTTGAGCTATGGCCACTGGCATCAACCCAACTGGACAGGCCGCCTGACGCCAACATATCGTTTCTTTACGTTTGGGTGGTATCCACCCCTCTTTCACGGGGATGAGGCGCTAGGACGCAGCGTCCGGAAGTCTTTGAAAATTTCAGTGCTAGACAGTCGTGTACTGACGCTGTGGTGAGTAAATCGTGCTGCGTTCGAGAGTTTCAGTTATACACCCATCTTAGGATTACATCATTGCGCTCTAAGGCTTTTCTTGAGCAAAATGAATGGTTACAAGCCAGGTAAGCTTTGCTATACACAGACATTCTGTTACAGTCACTACGAGTGTTGTGATACCCCGATAGCCACGAACGGCAGGGGTCCGCATTGCTCGAAACCAGGTTTCCTGAAGGGGAACGCAGAAAGCGCACGTAATGCTTAAGAATTGTCGTAGCTCAGCCAGGTGGTGGAAAAAACCGCCACAATTCCACTGGAGGATGACGCCTTCTGTAGTCTGTGAAGGCGTGAAGGTACCAAAGAGATAACTTACGCCTCGGGTTCTTCTGTGGCCACCGCCTGAGTGCTTTTATGTATTACCATCCCTGCTGAGGCGTCGGCGAATCTAGGCCCTCGGGAGATGCCATAATCTCCACCTCAGATGCGGAAGTAGTGGGGAGTGATGGTGTGGGGTCCACCGGAGTTTCCTGTGTCTTATCAAATTTCTTCTTCATCTGTTTACCCTCTCACTCCTATTTAAGGGCATTCTGGGAGGACTTCTCTGAAGAAGCTTCAGGTACAGGTGAAGAGTGTGAATCCCGTCACCCAGCAGCTTGTGGCTCCTTCAGCCACTGGCTGGTGTCCACTTTTGCACAGAGGGAGACCTTGGAAGGTGCTCGAGGAGCTGGAGGAAGCTGTTACTTCTCCGGCTGGGGGGGGGGGGGGGGGGGAGGAGAGGGGACTGATATCCCCAGCGTTTGGGGGTCGTTGCTCCCAAAGTATATGCCACTATGAGGGCTGTTGATGTCGTCAGGCGACCCTGAAGGCCCACTATGGGAGGCAAAGACGAGGGTCCTACCGTCACCAGCAAGGGTGACGTCGTTGTAGCTGCAGCATAGGAGGATGTCAATCGAAGGGGATTCAAAAGGTCATATTTCTGTTTAGCCTCTTGGTAAGTCAGTCTGTCCAGTGCCTTGCATTCCATAATTTTCCTCTCCTTTTGAAAAATCATGCAGTCTGACGAGCTGGGTGAGTGGTGGTCTCCACAACTGACACAGCTGGGAGGAAAGACATATGGAGTAGTAGGATGCAATGGACATCCGCAGTGTCTATATGCGGTGCTGGATTTGCACTGGAAAGACATGTGTCTAAATCTACAGCGCCTATAGCACCATGTGGGAGGGGGACATATGGTTTTACGTCACTTTGACCTTTTCAGGTAACGAATCACCATCAAAGGCAAAGATGAAAGCACTGGGAACAACCCTAATATTTTTAGGTCCCCTATTGACGCGCCGAACACAGTGAACACCCAGTCGTTCTAAAATAGTGCATAGCTCGTAGTCGTACTGCAATAGGAAGTCTCGATAAAAAATAATACCCTTTTAGGCTTTTATGGGGAGTGACTGAAATGGGAGTATCACCCAGCTTCTCACAGACGAGCAACGCCCATTACTGGGCTGGCGATGCTGTCTGAATTCTGAAAGAGGACAGACCGATTTCTCGTGTTGGACAGAGCCGCCACTTTTCCAAACGTATCCTCCAGGCTTTCAACAAAAAAGAGAGGCTTTGTAGCCAGAAAGGCGTCCCCACGTGTTCTGCTACAAACTAAGTACTGAGACGATTATGGCTCTCATTTTTTCTGTAGCCCTTCGTTCCTTCCATAGTGTAGCTAGGGAAGGGAACGATTTGGGGTAATATTTCTCGACATTGAAGTCTAGCATTCCTTTCTTAGAGACTTCTGGGGCCATTTAGTCACCACAAAAAGATGACTTGATCTGCTTCACTGCAGATCATTTGTCCTGATGCCACCCACTCTGAGCATGGGCTCTCTCCATGGGAGGAACCCAGCCACGGGAAAGACCACCAGGCGCGATGACTGTTGCTGCGAGTACTGATGCCCCAAGAAGACTGGCATCTAATCCTTGAATTACATGCGGACTTTGCTGCACAGGCATCAGCAGTGCGATCCCTTTGTTGGCCGGGGGCAACAACCAAGAGGGTACATTGTGACCCCTCGATAACAGACTGGCTACTGTGCTGGATATCGGGTGTGAAAAATCCATCACTATCATGGATGCAGAAGAGGTTAGCAGACAATGGATGTAGATGATACACCCCATAACCTGTCTTCTCCCAAACAGCTGGATTACAGATGGAGTTGCAGAGCCGCGACTGTAATAGGTGCAGAAGGGCTGAGGCACGATGTATATATACTACTGGCCATTAAAATTGCTACACCACGAAGATGACGTGCTACAGACGTAAAATTTAACCGACAGGAAGAAGATGCTGTGATATGCAAATGATGAGCTTTTCAGAGCATTCACACAAGGTTGGCGCCGGTGGCGACACCTACAACGTACTGACGTGAGAAAAGTTTCCAACCGATTTCTCATACACAAACAGCAGTTGACCGGCGTTGCCTGGTGAAACGTTGTTGTGATGCCTCGTGTAAGGAGGAGAAATGCGTACCATCACGTTTCCGACTTTGATAAAGGTCGGATTGTAACCTATCGCGATTGCGGTTTATCGTATCACGACACTGCTGCTCGCGTTGGTCGAGATGCAATGACTGTTAGCAGAATATGGAATCGGTGGGTTCAGGAGGGTAATACGGAACGCCGTGCTGGATCCCAACGGCCTCATATCACTAGCAGTAGAGATGACAGGCATCTTAACCGCATGGCTGTAACGGATCGTGCAGCCACGTCTCGAGCCCTGAGTCAACAGATGGGGACGTTTGCAAGACAACAACCATCTGCACGAACTGTTCGACGACGTTTTCAGCAGCATGGACTATCAGCTCGGAGACCATGGCTGCGATTACCCTTGACGCTGCATGTATTCTCCAGATCTCGCACCAATTGAAAACGCCTGGTCAATGGTGGCCGAGCAACTAGCTGGTCACAATACGCCAGTCACTACTCCTGATAACTGTGGTATCGCGTTGAAGCTGCATGGGCAGCTGTACCTGTACACGCCAACCAAGCTCTGTTTGACTTAATGCTCAGGCGTATCAAGGCCGTTATTACGGCCAGAGGTGGTTGTTCTGGGTACTGATTTCTCAGGATCTATGCACCCAAATTGCGTGAAAATGTAATCACATGTCAGTTGTAGTATAATATATTTGTCCAATGAATACCCGTTTATCATCTGCATTTCTGCTCGGTGTAGCAGTTTTAATGGCCAGTAGTGGATGATGCATCAAGTAAGGCGTCCTTTCTCGAAAGGCTTGCACCTCTGAAAAATTTGAAAATGTGGCGCTTAAACCCTAAAAGGGGAAAATGACTTATATGGTCGAAAAGAAGGAGACTCCTGTAGTCCACTCTTACGACGGGCGTGAATACCTCAGGTCTATTCTATCCCGCGAACCGACAGGGGGAGCGCCTTTATAGCCGTCCAAAACTGCGAAAGTGTTACCAGTGCAGCATATTGTAGCCGAGCGGTCTAAGGCGCTGCGGGCATGGACTGTGCGGCTGATCCCGGCGGAGGTTCGAGTCCTCCCTCGGGCATGGGTGTGTGTGTTTGTCCTTAGGATAATTTAGGTTAAGTAGTGTGTAGGCTTAGGGACTGATGACCGTAGCAGTTAAGTCCCATAAGATTTCACACATATTTGAGCAATTTTTGCAGCACTTTGAGTACGAACTCACCTCTCGATTATATCCCACAAATGTTTAACGGGATTCATATTGGATGAGCTCGGTGACAAAATCATACACTCGAATTGTGCAGAACGCTCTTCAAGCCAATCGTGAACAATTGTGGTTCTATGGTATAGCAATTGTCATAAAAACTATATCGTTGTTAGGGGACATCGAGTCCATAAGTGGCTGAAAATGGTCTCCAAGCAACCGAACGTAACCATTCCCAGTCAATGAGTGGTCCAGCGCTACTAGAGGACCCAGTCCATTCAATGTGAACACAACCTACACCATTACGGAACCACTACCAGCTTGCACAGTGCCTTGTTGGCAACTTCCGTCAACGGCTTCGTGGGGTCTGCGCCAAACTCGAACCCTACCGCAACCTCTTACCTACTGAAATCACGACCCATCAGTCCAGACCACGATTTTCCTGTCGTCTACGGTCCAGCTGGGATGGTCACAAGCCCAACAGAGGCACCGCTGGCAGTGTAGTGCTGTTAGCAAAGGCACTCGCGTCGGTCGTCTGCTGCCGTCGCCATTAACGATAGATTTCGCAGCACTGTCTTAACGGGTACGTTCACCATATGTCCCACATTGATTTCTGCGGTTTCACAAGTGCTAGTTGTCTGATAACAGTGACAACTCTATATAAACACCGCTGATTTCGGTCGTTAGGTGTAGGCCGTTGGCCCCTGGGTTGTCCTAGGTGAGAGTTAATGTCTTAAATTTGGTATTCTCGACACGCTCTTGACACTGTGGATCTCGGAATATTTAATTCCTTAACGATTTACGAGATGGAATGCCTCCTCCGTTTAGCTCCAAGTACCATTCCGCGTTTGAAGTTTGTTAATTCTAGTCGTGCGGCGATAATCTTTTCACATAAACCACCTGATGCAAATGACAGCTCCGCCAATACACTGCCCTTTTACACCGAGTGTACGTAATACTACGGCCGTTTGGATACGTGCATCTCGTTATCCCATGACTTCTTTCACCTCAGTGTAAGATCACGTGTGAAGGCTGTTCCAACAATATATGTTTACGCTAAATAACGTTTTCTCCAGGCTGTGGCGATACCCTAAGACTTTTGTAGATGTTATAGAGACTTTACGTGGAAGTATTTCACTGTTTTGAGACACATTGCAGTCTATGTAGAAGAGAGAGATTTGTAGAGAGACGTTAGGAAAACATTAAAGGGACGTTTAAGAGATTTGCTGTATAGTGGCAGCTCTTTGCCTGCATAAAACCGACCGGTCTCTTGTGCCACGCAGCTCGCACGATACTACGACCGCAGTGTGGCCACCATCTTTCTGTTTCGTGCTAAATGAAGTGCCTCTTACCTTGTCATACCGATTTATACACAATGATCCGGCTATGTTACTTGGATTTTTTGGTATTCACTTTTGGTATTCATTCGGTGAATAGCTTACGATATCAAAAACGGAACGACAGACAATCCTAACCACACAGGTTCGTAGGGCACAAGTCATCTGCAATAAAGAAAGCCGCAGGACTAACTATAACAACCGAAGGAAGTGTTTCGCAAGAATAGGTACTGTGAAACACAGACTAGTGGGATACTCAAGGAAAGAAAAGATGCAACACACCGGGGAGAGGAGAAAGAAGACAAGAGACTTTCCTTTCTCAGTTGGGACGATTCTCAACCAAAATTTCCAGGCTACTAGAAAAATCTGACAGACAAACGATCTTCCTGCCACTGCTTGGTACGAAACAGTACATACAATCTACGAAAGATGTACTGAAATTCAAATTACCTGGGATATACAGCGCCTCTTCTGAATGTGTCCACCAATACACTGATCATAACGCAGCACTGTATCCCGACACTCTGCGAGGAGCGCATCAGGCATGTACGACAGGGACCCAGAAAGAAATCAGTCATAGCAGAGCAGAACATAAAGGAAGACCATACTTTTAACTTTCAGAACATCAAGGTAATATACCGATAATGTGGCTATTGGTACAGTATTGTAAAGGAATCCTTAGAAATAGGGTATCAAGAAAATTTGGTCAATATTGATGTAGAATACCATCTTAGTTAGGCATGAAATCGTGCGCTATCAGCTATAAGACGAGAGCGCGAACAGCGCAGTCCAGCTGGCAAGACAGATCCGGAATACCAAGACGGAGATTCCAGCACAGACTCCGTCGCACCGGGTACCACCTCATCCCCTTCCCCCACACCGAGCAGTACCCAGCCACCTGCAGCCAGACGGTGGGGCGTACCACTAGTACAAATACTACGACTTCCGCTATATCACGACACTTTGTTATATGACACTCTTCGAAATCTCGTGCTATTTCAAGAAGTACCCTGCTGGAAAGGCGAGAGTTTCTCCACCATAAATACTGCTAGTTCGGGAAATTAAAATTCGGAGCTGATGGAGAATGCAGAGCAGAAATCGAGTGCCAGGTGCTGCTGGAAACTGGAGTCGGCAGAGATGTGTATAAGATGAACAAGCAGAAGCAGTTATAGCTTCACATTGCTGACAGAAAGTAATAATAAAATTGATTAAGAAAAGTAAGAAGTAAAAAGTTGCACAGAAGGAGAACAGAAGAAAACAGCAATATCTGGTTACAAAGCAGCTGCTCACACTGCGTAGAAATATGAAGAAGTATGTGTCAAGCAAGACCGTAAGAGATGGTAAAGAGCTACCGTGGTACAACAACCGAGTTAGAAAACTGCTGCGGAAGCAAAGGGAACTTCACAGCAAACATAAATATATCCAAAGCCTTGCGGAAAAACAAAAATTACGCGAAGCGAAATGTAGCGTGAGGAGGCCTATGCGAGAGGCGTTCAATGAATTCGAAAGTAAAGTTCTATGTACTGACTTGGCAGAAAATCCTAAGAAATTTTGGTCTTATGTCAAAGCGGTAGGTGGATCAAAACAAAATGTCCAGACACTCTGTGAGCAAAATGGTACTGAAACAGAGGATGACAGACTAAAGGCCGAAATACTAAATGTCTTTTTCCAAAGCTGTTTCACAGAGGAAGACTGCACTGTAGTTTCTTATCTAGATTGTCGCACAGATGACAAAATGGTACATATCGAAATAGATGACAGAGGGATAGAGAAACAATTAAAATCGCTCAAAAGAGGAAAGGCCGCTGGACCTGATGGGATACCAGTTCGATTTTACACAGAGTACGCGAAGGAACTTGCCCCCCTTCTTGCAGCTGTGTACCGTAGGTCTCTAGAAGGGCGTAGCGTTACAAAGGATTGGAAAAAGGCACAGGTCATCCCCGTTTTCAAGAAGGGGCGTCGAACAGGTGTGCAGAACTATAGACCTATATCTCTAACATCGACCAGTTGTAGAATTTTGGAACACGTATTATGTTCGAGTATAAAGACTTTTCTGGAGACTAGAAATCTGCTCTGTAGGAATGAGCATGGGTTTCGAAAAAGACGATCGTGTGAAACCCAGCTCGCGCTATTCGTCCACGAGACTCAGAGGGCCATAGACACGGGTTCCCAGGTAGATGCCGTGTTTCTTGACTTCCGCAAGGCGTTCGACACAGTTCCCCACAGTCGTTTAATGAAGGAAGTAAGAGCATACGGACTATCAGACCAATTGTGTGATTGGATTGAAGAGTTCCTATATAACAGAACGCAGCATGTCATTCTCAATGGAGAGAAGTCTTCCGAAGTAAGAGTGATTTCAGGTGTGCCGCAGGGGAGTGCCGTAGGACCGTTGCTATTCACATTATACATAAATGACCTTGTGGATAACATCTGAAGTTCACTGAGGCTTTTTGCGGATGATGCTGTGGTGTATCGAGAGGTTGTAACAATGGAAAATTGTACTGAAATGCAGAAGGATCTGCAGCGAATTAACGCATGGTGCAGGGAATGGCAATTGAATCTCAATGTAGACAAGTGTAATGAGCTGCGAATACATAGAAAGAAAGATCCATTATCATTTAGCTACAGTATAGCAGGTCAGCAACTGGAAGCAGTTAATTCCATAAATTATCTGTGAGTACGCATTACGAGTGATTTAAAATGGAATGATCATACAAAGTTGATCGTCGGTAAAGCAGATGCCAGACTGAGGTTGGTTGGAAGAATCCTAAGGAAATGCAATCCGAAAACAAAGGAAGCAGGTTACAGTACACTTGTTCGCCCACTGCTTGAATACTGCTCACCAGTGTGGGATCCGTACCAGATAGGGTTGATAGAAGAGATAGAGAAGATCCAACGGAGAGCAGCACGCTTCATTACAGGATCATATAGTAATCGCGAAAGCATTACGGAGATGATAGATAAATTCCAGTGGAAAACTCTGCGGGAGAGACGCTCAGTAGCTCGGTACGGGCTTTTGTTGAAGTTTCGAGAACATACCTTTAGCGAGTAGTCAACCAGTATATTGCTCCCTTCTACATATATCTCGCGAACAGACCATGAGGATAAAATCAGCGAGATTAGAGCCCACACAGAGGCATACCGTCAATCCTTCTTTCCACGAACAATACGAGAGTGGAATAGAAGGGAGAACCGATAGAGGTGCTCAAGGTACCCTCTGCCACACACCGTCAGGTGGCTTGCGGAGTATGGATGTAGATGTAGATATGCAAAAGCTAATTTTTTTTTTTTAAGAATGTTCTGTGTAACTCTGTAAATAAGAAAGTGATTTTGTGGAATAATGAAATTTCCTGGAATATAAAAAGGGATGTGACTGGAAAAACTTTACAGACTACAGCTTTGATATAGGAATTTTGAAGAATAAGAGGAAATTTTTCCTTCATCTGTCTCTTCTTAGGTTTTTAAAATTTTGTCCCCATGCGTTTGGTAAGTTTTGGAAATGCTAAATCTGGGTGATAATACCTGAATCGCAACAAAAGAATAGGATTCGGAATGGAGTAGAATTTTAGATGTCTTCCCTCGGTAACGCAAGAGGCGAGCGAAGCACGTCAATATGCGACCGCTGGCCGAGTGTCTGATGTTACATGTTATGCGGCCACAAGACGGAGGTAATTGCTACACACTGTAAGAGCTAGCTTTCCAAAACGCCTCTCCAGCAGAATGAGATCATAGAAGGAACGATGTTGTCATTGTGTTGATCAGCCGCGCATGATTAGCCGAGCGGTCAGCGGCGTTGCAGTTATGGACTGTGCGGCTGATCTCGGCGGAAGTTCGAGTCCTCCCTCGGGCATGGGTGTGTGTGTTTGTCCTTAGGATAATTTAGGTTAAGTAGTGTGCAAGCTTAGGGACTGATAAATTTAGCAGTTAAGTCCCATAAGATTTCACACACATTTGAACATTTTTTTGTGTTGATCAGATAGAATGAAGCAACAAGCCAAAGACAGGACGTATTTATTGTTATTCAGAGTACCAATACTGCAAAACTCGTGCACTACTAGTTCTGAGAGCCGAGGTTCAGACATCTTTCAGTCACTGCGAAGGCGGCAAGAAAGCCGACCTGTCAAGAAAAGCAGGGCTACTGAGGTGACAATCGCCTAGCAATAGCAACGCACGTGAGGCAGTTCTTGTCTAAATATCACTCATATCCAGTGACTTAATAGACTAGGCTTCAGGTTGCAGCTGATCAGTCTGAAGGTAGGATTTGTGTTGTTCTATTATCTGCTCATGTAGACCGTCTTCAAACTCTGATGGAACAACGAATCCTGGCAAGGAAATTTGCAGTGGCAAACTGCAGTGCTTTCAATAGAATAGAGACCGATGGAAAGCTGTGGACGAAATTCACCATCTGGCTTTCTAGAGGCCTATCTGGTGGGTCTCGGAGCAGGTAACAACTATCATTCCGGGAGTTTTGTCCACATTTGACATGGATATGTCTGAACGATTTTTCACCTGAATATTTAGGTGACCGGGGGACCATGCTTCAAAAAAGAGAGAAAGGAACGTAGAGTCTTGGAAAGTGAATAAAAGAAAACGCCTAAGAAACCTGGGACAAGAATATACATCTACAACATGAAAAATTATACACGCAAGAGTCATTCAGCCATTTCAACATATCAGCCGATGTGAATACGGGACTTTCACACGAGAAAGGCGAAGAACTATCCATGAAGAGTTTTGGGAAACTGGTTCTTGGCAACAACAAACGACCTTCATAGTAAAATGTGTTTCAACTGCCAAACCAAGACGTCCAAAACAAAACTGTAAGAAGTCAAAGACACAAAGTACTGTCATTATCTTGGATGGTGATCGATTGTGTGAGGAGTTCTTCCCAAAGACATTAACTGTAAGCAATCGCTGGTTTAATACAGCTGCATTATACAAACCAAGAGTGGAAGGTATATCTCCGGTTCATCAACGTGGTAAACATGCTCCTGGAAATAAATTACCAGAAGATCGCCTCACTACCGTAAGGAACCACATAAAAAGCTTTCTTCATTACTCAAGTCACTATTTTCGTAAACATAATTATCACAGGGAATATCTGTCGCTAGAGTTATCTGTCTCAAAAATGTATATGATTCATACTACGAAGTGTGAGGAAGAACACATTTTGCCAGTGAAGGTCTGCATTTACAGTAAAATGTTCAATTCAGAATTTAATCTATCATTTTACAAGCTATGGAGTAACACCTACAATACTTGTGACCGATTAGAAAACTTAAATCCAAGCAGAGGTAGATACCAGTAAAATTAACGATCTAAAGCTGGAGAAAGAGCTTCACCTAAGGAAAGTTGAGCAAGCAGGAGCCGCTAAGAAAGGAGATATATAGAAGTCAAAAGAAGGCTCAACACTTGTACCTACTTTCAACCTTGGAAAAACATTGCCAACTCTAATGATAAGAACCAATGTTATTTACTGAAAGAGACAGCTCTGGACATTTAATCTTGGAATACATGACTGTAGAGCAGACCGTGATTTCATGTATATGTGGTCTGAAAATACTGCCTTATGTTGACTTTCAGAAATTGGTTCTTCCTTACTGAAGTATGTAAAATCATGCCATTTGATGTCAAACATGTTATTGCCTACAGTGATAGTTCCGGTGGGTAAAACAGAAATCAAACAATCGCCCGATTTTGGCTTTATATTGTTGCCAATACTTCTATTGAAATTGTTGATCGTAAATTCCTCGTGCCTGTACACAGTTACCTTGAAAATGGTGCTGATTTTTCTCACATTGCGAGCAAGAAAAAGCAAATTCAGTTTATATTTGTATCACACGATTGCATTAAGCCTGTAGAAAATTCCTGGATGACATTTCATGTGAAAGAAATGAATCAAGATGATTTCCTATCTACAGAACCAATTGCAAAACTTCTCATCAACAGAAAAATAGACATGAAGACATACAATTTCGAAAAGTAAATCTTGCACGTCCATTTAGGTCTGGAACAATACCTGAACAACTTCCACTGCTTCGACATGGACCAGTATGTTTAAAGCAAGCAAAAACTGATCACTTGACGACGTCGTTACAGTTTATTACTCCAGTGTACCACAACTTCTATACGAGTCTAACACCGATTCAGAGCTCACCAGAAAACCAACCAGGAATCGGTGGTCGCCCTTGTGGTCGTCCTCGTGGTCGTGGCAGAGGTCAGCATCATCTTTTACACATTCCACAGTACACTGCATAGTCAGGTGACGAAGAATGCTACCCTGACAACTGTGATGGTGCTGAAGTAAATGAAAGCGAGTAAGTGGTAAGAGTTTATTCTTTAAAGGCATGATGATACAAGTGATATTTTATGAAGACATTTTGAAACCATAACGGTACAAGTGAACTTTATGGATAATTTGAATTATGACGCCTTACACCAAGGACCTTCAGATACTTATCATATATAATCATATATATGTCCCTCAAGTGTAAAACTTTGTATAAATCTTTTGTTTCATTTTGTATTGTAGGTAGGCTGTATAGGTTTTTTAATTGGTAACGCCACGTAGCGCTCTGTATGAAAATCACTGGCTGTGCTGTATGCAGTCTGTGGCTGGTTTGCATTGTTTTTGGCTATTGTAGTGTTGGGCAGTTGGCTGTTAACAGCGCGTAGCGCTGCGCAGTTGGAGTTGAGCCGCCAGCAGTGGTGGATGTGGGGAGACAGATGGCGGAGTTTTGAGAGCAGATGATCTGGACGTGTGTCCATCAGAGACAGTAAATTTGTAAGACTGGATGTCATGAACTGATATATATTATAACTTTCGAACACTGTTTGTTCTTTATCAAAATCTTTCATTTGCTAACTATGCCTATCAGTAGTTAGTGCCTTCAGAAGTTAGAATCTTTTATTTATCTGGCAGTATTGGCGCTCGGTGTATTGCAGTAGTTTAAGTAACGAAGATTTTTGTGAGGTAAGTGATTCATGAAAGGTGTAGGTTATTGTTAGTCAGGGCTATTCTTTTGTAGGGATTATTAAAAGTCAGGTTGTGTTGCACTAAAAATATTGTGTGTCAGTTTAAGCACAGTCATTTATAATTTTTCTAAGGGACGTTTCAGTATAACCTGTGACTTTACATCAACATTGAAGTGTTTAAGATCATTTTTCTCCCAATAAACTCTGTGCTACTTATACCAGTTTGATTTTCACCCATTCATATATTTCACCAGTATTTCTAGCGAATTTCGTCCTGCAGTTTCGTTTTGACGCAGCATAATGTTTACGATGACATACGTCCTGAATTATGTGTAATGGAATTATATAATGTTGCAGGTATATCTAGAAGTATATTTGAGTACCGTCTGCGACATGAGTTGTTAATAGTGGTAGTAGTACAGAAGTAATTAATTTAAACGTCATGCATAATGTAACAGGTTTTCACTCGTCTTCTTGTTAATGACGTCATATCCCCTGAACTATGCGCCGTACAATGATATATTTTTATATGTAAATTCAGCGGTATATGTGGATCGTGTCTGGGAAATGCGTTGCGAATAGAATTAATGGTAAAAGAAGTAATGAATTAGAACATCCTGCATTATCCGACAGTTTTTTATGCGTCTCAGTATTTGACGTCATATTTCCGTAACTATGTCGTACAATGACATAATTTTGGTAGCAGTTTCAGGGGTATACGTGAATACTGCCTGCAAAATGTGCCACGAATACAGTAACTATTAAAGCAGTAATGCATTAAAACGTCATACTTCATGCAACAGTTTTACCGCATGAACAGGGACAAAAAGTTTCGTGACGGTCTCAAGTTTGTGTTAAGTTGGTTGCATGTCGCTAAGTGGTCTCATTGTGACATACTGGAATACTCAAACCCAACAAGCGTGGGTATGGATACTTTGAAGGATACGTAGAAAGCTATTGATGATGTTAATTGTGATGCGTATGTTAAGGATAACGGTGCTGTACAGACGCATTTACTTCTGAAGGACGCAGTTTCGTCACCACGTGTGGTGGCGCTGCCTTCTGCAGAGGGGGAGGGAAGAAGAAAAAAAGGAAGAAAAATTGCCTGTATGGCTAAAAATCGGCCTGACGAGACTGAATCCTTTCAGGACTGTGTGCCTGAGGAGCAGGTAGAATTTGACGATACTTTCCATGTTATGTTTGGTGAAGGTAAGAAAAAACGTCTTGCAGTTATTCTGAAACGCACAGTCAAATTCTGGGAGATATTGTTTCAGCCAAAGGAGACAGTTGCAAGTGCTAAATCGCCGCAAGGATCTGTTATCGTGAAAGCAGAACGACTTAAACGGCGTCACTAAGAGCCAATGCACACGGAGCATCGACGAGGAGCACAGAGAGGTTGGTTTTGGAACGTAAAGCTGTAAAAGGGCATGACATTGCAAGGCTCAGCAAATCTGTCGGTAGCTGTAAGGTAAGAGAGGTAACTGGAACTACTGACCAATATTTTGCATGTGGTAGTGCTGTACGTGCCAACACCGGCTCCCGTCAGATCGCCGAAGTTAAGCACTGTCGGGCTGGGCTAACACTTGGATGGGTGACCATCTGGTCTGCAAAGCGCTGTTGGCAGCTACTTGATTGAGAAGTAGCGGCTCCGGTCTCGTAAACTGGCATACGGCTGGGAGAGCAGTGTGCTGTCCACATGCCCCTCCATATCCGCATCCAGTGACGCCTGTGGGCTGAGGATGACACAGCGGCCGGTCGGTACCGTTGGGCCTTCCAAGGCCTGTTCTGATGGAGTTTAGTTTTAATTTAGTGCTGTAAGTAGTTTTTGTCTGACCATAGGATTGAGTATGTATGTCTTGAGGAAGCATGAGGGAAAAATTTTGTTTCAAAGACAAAGTTCCCGATAACAGTGGACGAAAAAGCCAGCTGATAGGCAAAGAAAGATTACGAACATAAGGAATAAGTAAATGGAGCCATTTTCTGTAGAATGATTTACTGAAGAGTAGGAGCTTGTGTTATTATATTGTACTAGTTCTTCACGTGATTATTTAATGGGCTAATGTCTATGTGTGGAAAGGAATCAAAGTTGACTGGATTACTTGCAGCGAATAAAAGGAATTAAGGGAGCGTAAAGGTAAAGTTACTAATTATATGAGGAATAAACGAGATTTAAAACATCAGTGCTGTGTGCTACGTATGACAGAAGTTTATGCTAGTGTTTAAGTAATTATTTATAAATCATCAATAATAGTAGGATAAGTAGGTTAATGATCTAAACTCTGAAGAGTACCGTTGTCAAGTGCAGATTAAGTGGAAGGACATTGAGTTGTGGCTCATCTGGAGCAAAGAAGGACAGCTAAAACATACAAAGTAAACTTTGCTATAAATGTAAATAAGTTATACAAAATGCTACCACTCACTTTTTTGAATAATTATGTTTTATTCCATGGACCTGTTTTCGAACCTTTTCAGGTTCATCTTCAGATGGTTTCAGGAAGTTACATCGTTATTGCTAGCATAATGCTGGGTGCTGGTCTATGACAAAAAGATGGAACACACTTTAATGTATCGCCATGGCTGTAGCTTATCTGTCGGTATGGATGTAAATTTAGTTTTTTCCTTACTGCGACAGTATAGGCGGCTTTTTTCGGTCAGTGTCTGCCTCCATTTTGATGTTCATAGAGGCAGACAGGCGGAAAGTCATCCCGTACTCGTTCTGAATCATGTTTTCACTTAGATTTTATTGCTGAAACATTGAGACCTTCTCTGCTCAGAAAGAGCAAGCATTCTTCTCTACATAGCAGGTAACGTTTCCTCCATTGCTTGGAAATGCTATTAACGTAATATGCACTTTCGATGTCTGTATGAAATATCTCGGAAACTGAAATAACAATGCTTTCTGATGTCAGTATGAAAGAATTATAGATCTGAGTCGAAAAATCATGGAATTTAGTTATTACTAAACCATCAGAAGTTTCTTTCATATGATGCCCAATCTTGTATTGTATGTTAACCAGGGGCCTAGAAACGACGGAGATGTTCCGTCCCCGCTGCAGCCGCAGTGGTCCACAACCCCACGACGACTACCGCAGTCTACTTCACCCCTCCGACGCCCCACACCGAATCACTATTTCAGTGTTATTGTGTGGTTCGGCCCCCTGTGGACCCCCCACCCCCAAGGAACGTCTCACACCAGACAAGTGAGACCCCTATGTTTGCGTGGTAGAGTAATGGTGGTGTACGCGTACGTGGACAACTTATTTGCGCAGCAATCGCCGACATAATGTAGCTGAGGCGGAATAAGGGGAGCCAGCCAGCATTCGCCGAGGCAGATGGAAAACCGCCTGAAAACCATCCAAAGACTGGCCGGCTCACCAGACCTCGACAAAAGTCCGCCGGGCGGATTCGTGCCGGGGACCAGGCACTCTGGAAAGTCGTGCGTTAGACCGCACGGCTAACTGGGCGGGCTATGCCCAGTCTTACATGATATCTTACATCACTTCGATGTGTCGTCACGCATTACTCAATATTCATGAAATTTAACCGGATTTTTGTGTAGTTGTAGTAGTTCCTTTGTGTCAATGGGTCACGTGGGACATAAATGGTATTTATTTCTCTCAGTTGCTCCATTCTTGCAATTTTTTATCCTGCAATGTGCATACTGCTGATAAACTGGAAGGTCGCGTCAAAGAACGGTAATCTTTCGTGACATCCGTGTTCATTACTTCAAGGGTTCCATAAAGTGCTCTTAATTTGTTAATTTACTGTCAGTGCCAATAGACAGCGTTTTGAATCAATGTCGAGAGTCTTGTTCACAACGTGCATGTCACTCACAACAGTAAAACCACAATACAGTACTTGCAGTTTTACAATTCTGTTTGATAATGATTCTCCGAAAATGTTGCACTTAACACTATAAGCCTCAATTCGTTAAAAAAAAGTTTTCCCCTGTGTGTCACTATTAGGGTATATGTGCCAATCCGCACTAGTGAAATTCACACTATAACCCATGAGGGGGTACAAGGCACTCATCAGAGGTGATTTTTCTACGTGAGAAGTAGTTATCTGTTCACACGATGACACTCCTCGACTGGTATCATGATGTCAAAATTATAACGAAATAACAGTAATTATTCAGCAGAATAATAACTAGCACACTCTCATTACGTCTTCAATAAAGATACTGGAAATGAGACCAAGAAAGTTAAATAATTAGTAATACTGGGAAGATAACCAAAATTTATTTTCTTGTTCTTGTACATGCACTGGACAAAAAGTTTGACAGACTAGAAATTCATTATAGCAACATTTGTAATTAAAACAATTAAAAGCACATTTTCCTATTCCAAGCTTTAAACTTTGACAAAGTGGACGGATTAAGCATATAACACACTCAGTTTTACGTCCCAGGATTCTAATAAGTATGTTTTCTTTGTGTTTCTAATTGCTCACGAAATTTGCATATGACTGAAACATCGATACATTGCAAAGAATAATTTTCTGGAGAATTCTTTCGCGTTCTTCCTGAAAAATCAGTTAGCTTAAGCAATTTGCGATTCAGTGCTTCATTTTTGGCAAAATTTGAGGAAATCGTCTGTTATTCTTTAGCACAGAAACATATGTTCTTGGTGATATGGACCCAGTTTGTTTCTTAGGTTTCGTAATGTTACCTATCGATCCCTTTCTCCGCAATATGCTTTGCATACGTCGAGTCTCTTTGATCCCAGAATTTTTTTTTCCTGTTGGTGGATCTCCAACTATGAACAGAGGCATCACATCAGCGGCATCCGGTTCCACTTTTTTCAAGATTTCGTGAAAAACTTTTTCTTCTTCTACTCCCTGACTAGTCTTCCCTGGTTGTGGAACTCTGGTTACGTTGAGACACATCCCACTACTAGACGTTGGTCCCATTCTCGGCAAAGTCTTTCGATTGTGTTCAATTTCTTTTATCTCAAAACTTGCTTTGTCTGCTGGAGACAATTTACACATGTTCAGAGGAATTTCGTCTCTGGATGCTGGTCCCATCTTGGGCAGAAGTGTTCGAACCTGTCTTTCCGTTTTCACTCCAGAAATACCTTTTCCAGGAGTTGGTACCCCTGGAATCATGTTGTTAGACGTTTTTCTTGTCGTTGAGAAAAATGTTGGAAGATGCCGCTCTACTGTTACACCACGACTGCTTTCCCCTGCTGGTGGAGCTCCAGTTGTATGTGTAGGGATCACGTCACCAGTCACTGATCCCATCTTCAACAATGCCTTTCGAATACTGCCTTCAGATGTCTCATTCCCTTCTCGTGCAACTTCAGCTACTCTCCTAGGCGTCAAATCACTTGAGGTTGAAGCGATTTTCGGCAAAATCTTTCCGGAACCTTTTACTTCTCGAATTTCGCGACCATCTTGTCCAGGTGTTGAAACATCACTATATTGTGGTTCCACCTTCGGCAAAATCCTTCGAAGCCCTCCTTTGTCTCTTGTTAGTTCATGAATAGTTTCAGGAAGACTAACTGCAACTACTTGTGATTGTAGGGAAGTAATTAAACGTGATTGTGGGGAGCCTGGTGTCTTGGGTTTAGTTGGAGCTGTTGCCTTTAGTACGTCTATATGTAGTATTGGTTTCGCCAGTTTTTCAATACAATCCTGCGGCAGTCTTGGCAATGTCTTGTTTCCACCTGTTGTAATGATGGTCGTCACTGGTCGTGTTTCATGATGAGGATTATCTTGAGATACATTATACTGAGAATCGATGTGGTTGACAGTTACAGCTAACTTGTCAATCTTTCCTGGTACCAGACTGTATCTTCTGTGACGTCTGCGTCTCAGAAATGCAGTTTTCTCACTTTCATTTAGTATTCTGATCACTGTTCTGCTTTCAGGCAAGTTGCCATTAGTAGAACTGTTAGGAAGTTGTTGTTTAAGGTCAATCTCGAATACAGAGGATGGAATTGGCTCTTGATTAAGATTCGCGGAATCATGTTGCGGTACGCTATATTGATTTCCGAGAACGGGCTTATTAAAATCTTCATGTGAATTTTCATTCGCAATAAACAGGACAGGTGAGTCGTCTACCATAATTACTCTGTCGTTTCACAAATACTGATTTCTTAGTACCTGCCTCTCGGCTTGCTCTGAAATAAATTTCGGAACTAGTATCGGCTGCTTATTTTTAATCTCTGACGTTGAAGAATCTCATTGGGACTGTAAGCTGTTGGCTACCATCACACCATCACACCTGAAAAGACAAAAAAACATAGTAAAACTGGAGAGGACAGAATGTAGTCATTAATTTTAAATCTTTGAAACGGAATAGTGCATTATATTAATTATCTCCTGGTCGTACTAAACTGACCATCCAGACAGTTTCATGCAGATAGCGAAACACACCAAACATAAATCGAGAACAAAAACGGATCGTTTCTCCGTACCTGCCTGTTGTTTCGCGAACGAAACAAAATGCTACTCACCTTCAGCTGACTCGTTTTGCATATTGTAACGTTGGCTCAGAAACAATTACTGCGTTATTTTTGAAGTTACCGTGATTTCGGCTTTTTTGCATAAATTTTAGTCATTATAATTTTTATTCCCAGACATGAACGAAACATCGTCTAGTATATCGAATGTACGTTATGTTAAAAATGTATGTATGATATATATAAAGAGTCAAGTGGAATCTACGGTGATAGTAGAGGTAAAATTAAACAAAACTCAAATATACAAAAAATCAATGAACTATATACAAGTAAATTTCAGCCATGTCATAAGATAGTGTATGGCGGTTTTGACAAAATTTTCTTTTCATTAAAAAAAAAAAACCTTTTACTAGCAGTAACTTCAGTTGTGCCTGTTATGCTTTCTACAGCCAGTTTCCTGTCCCAAGAAATTCAGTTTGTAGCCTCAGGCTGTATTATGTCCTTTCTCATTATCAAGATGTGCTCCAAGCCCAGATTTCAACAAAAACACATTCAGTCACATGTGATTGTCATATCACAGCGAGAAGTTCAGCAGTTAAAGTTGACTTGCACCCATTTCTTCTATACTCCTTGGAAGTACCCCGACACACAATCATAAACAGTAAACCATGTGAGCACAGTTCTAGTTTTGTCAGAGCAGACATTCAGAGCGTTCAGGATATACCTAATTCTCTAGCAAATTTACTCTTTCGGAAAATATTTCCAACGAAAGAAAAATTAAGAGGTGTCTAGGAATAACTTCTCCTGAATCTCTATTACTATTATGTCATACACAAGGTCAAGCCTGATGAAAGCTTTAGTCAACTCGAGCTATCAGTGATTGTTTGAATATGATATGAATGTAATATTAAATTTTTTAATCAGTTTTCTTCTTTTTACTCTCAGATAGATGGTACCAAATAAACGAGATGATTTTCACACGCTCTGCATTCTTCGTCGGTTTCTCAGTCGCTTAGTACCTCTCTCCGCACCTCCGACAAATGCTTCCATTTACATTTCAGCATATATCTGTAGCAAACATTACCGAGTAATCTGCGTCTGCTCCAAAACCATGCTGCAAACGCCGGCCGCGGTGGTCTCGCGGTTCTAGGCGCGCAGTCCGGAACCACGCGATTGCTACGGTCGCAGGTTCGAATCCTGCCTCGGGCATGGATGAGTGTGATGTCCTTAGGTTAGTTAGGTTTAAGTAGTTCTAAGTTCTAGGGGACTGATGACCACAGCTGTTAAGTCCCATAGTGCTCAGAGCCATTTGAACCATGCTGCAAACAAATGGATGTCAAAGCTTATCCTATCTTTGCTCGGGTTGTCTAATCTGCTTTCTTCCCGCCCAATAGCGTACCAGCACCCACGTTTCATTGTCAACAACCTCCCAATATTCCGTATGCCTTATTCTTTATTTTTTTCATTTTGGATGTATCTTTCATTAACTTTATTTTTTTCCTCTTTATTGATTTTGGGCGGGCTGACAACAGCTTAATACGCTGCTCTACATCCGCGAGAAGAGTTAAACAAACAATGGTAAGGTAGCAAACAATATAAAAAGGCGATAAAACGGCGACTTTGTGAAAAACAGTTAAATGGCGGGAAGTCGCGGAATTTAAAACAGAAAAACACGCCGTTGACGATGCGGATGAAGACACACAATAAATAGACAAGCAAAATTAAAAAAACACTGCGACAGTCTGGTGTCTGTTCGCACGAGATAAAAAAACACAACTAGCGACAGTATGGTGGCTGTTCGCAACATTGAGAGAGGACACACAACACTGAACACTCACTTAATAAGCATTATGGAGGCGACACGGCGGCAGATGGTGGCGGGGAGAGGACCCGGACCGATGAGGGGCATTAACTTTAGTGCCTTGTCGTATTTGATTCCTTTTGTCGCAGTATAGGGTCAAGTGGAATCGACGCTAATAGTAGTGGTAGTAAGACCGAGGTTACTAGTAAGAGCGATGTCCAATAAGTAGTGGAACGTTTTCTTTCTCGGCCGATTTCGGCTGAAAAAATTCAGAATTTTTTGTGGGATGTCGTGGAATATTTCCTCTTCAGTCCCTATAGATCCATGTAGTTCTGATAGATGTCGGCGTTATACGTAGCCTTGAAAATGGCGTCTGTAACGAAGGTTCACTCCAGGCAAAGAGGTGTCATTGAGGTTCTTTTAGTGGAAAACCAGAGCATCGCAGACAGTCAAAGGAGCTTGTAGAATATCTATGGAGACCTGGCAGTGAGCAAATACTGTGAGTCGTTGGCGAGGCGTTTGTCATTATAGCAACAAGTTCGCGCAAACCTGTCTTGATCACCCGCATGCCTGCCGCCAGCACACAGTTGTGACTCCTGCAGTGTTGGACCTTTAGGAGACTCTCATTCGAGGTGATCGACGGATCACAATCAAATACCTCGCTGGTCACTGGACGTCTCTGTTGGTAGTGCTGAGACACTCGTCTTCCAGTAGTAGTACTCCAAGGCGTATGCCCGCTGGCTTCCGTGCCGCCTACCAGAAGACCATAAAGAGCTAAGACGTACCTTCTAGGCGGAATTGCCCAATGAAGCAATACTTGGATTATGAGGAGTTTATTAATGCAGCAAGACGTCGGCTCTGACGTCGACCAGTAGAGTGGTACGATAACGTAGACAGGCAATCCTAGTAAGGTGGCGTAAGGCCGTCGCATTGAACGGAGATTACGTTGAAAAATAGGGTTTTGTAGCCAAAAGAGTGGGAAATATTATGCTGTATTGGTATCCTGAATAAAAGCAATATGATATCAGAAAAAAGTGTTGCATTATTTGCTGAATGAACCTCGTATATCAATACTCCTATTTAACTGTAAATCTGAATAATGAGAAATGTACTTATCACGCCGTTGATGAATAAAATTGTAGTAATAAATAAGTTTATACTGTAACTATTTTGTTTATTATTTTTATAATTATTATTTGTAAATCTCTTGTAGTGTACTGTCATATATTCAGATACTGTCAAATAAGTAACCACTTGTGTGAGCTGTCGCAAGAGGCCAATTATGTTTACTGCATTCGATGCCCCATTTATTGTCTACCATGCAACCACAATAGAGACTGCTAATGGCAACAGCGGGCGGAACTGGAGGTATCCAATGGCGAGCACAGACTGAGGCTACCGAGCTTCTTTGAACTGCATAGTCGACGAGTAACTTACAACCGTGCTACGGAGCTAGTGGTATTGATACAAAGTAGAGCAATGGCAACGATAAACAAGCAAATATTGCATCATATCTACAACAACAGTTGCCGAAGTTGATTGTTCGCCAGAAAGAAACCCATGGAATTTCGCAGAGTGAGAAAGGGATGGCAGATGGAATTTTAATGTTTCTGCAACATGAGTCAGTGAAATGTGTGGTGTAGTATACTGTCGACTGTGCGGAGTGAAATGACGACGATACGTGGTTAACAAGTGAAAAGTGATATTGAAACGGGTGTCACGCCATGTGGTCCATCGTCCTTGTCGGACAAGGAGACACAAACCCCGTTTCCAGTGAAACGTAGTAAAGGACAGTCGATATCGAAAGAACGGGTATTAAACATAATTACGGACATGGAAGATCATCCGCAGCACAATAAAAAAACTATTATGAACAGATTTCGAATAAGTCTGCAGCAATATGACCGTGTAGTGTATAAGAAAATCTACGGATATTCAATTGAGCTCAAGGTGAACTAGTTACAAAAAATGGTGTTGGTGCGTTTCAAGGATGCTCGATACAATTTACAGGATGTGCATGATGATGACCTACTACGTTATTCACATCAAATTGGGCGCGCCATAGATTAAAGTGATTTTAAGGGAAGCAGGCATGGTAGCATGACTTAAAACAGTGCTAGCCCCAACCGCTTAGTTTCTGCGGTGTTAAGAGGATTGGCTACCGTCCCTACTGGATTTCCTGTATTTGAATTCTGAAAAATTAATTCCTTATAGATCTTGTACGGAACGTAAAAATCCGGTATTTCATATTTTTCCACTAATTTATCTGACCCGTATAGCTCATTTGTGGAAATTACATCGTTGGTAACTTTTTATTTAACTGATAAATTTATTGACGTTTGAATGTGTCTTCTAACTCTTTCGTCTGTATTAAGATACGGTAAATCACATTACACGTATATTATAAGACAGTGCATGTACGTTTGAATTTGCCTTATTCAGACTGTAGCCTCAGTCAGTTTTCAAAATAACTTATGTAATGTAGTCTCAGTATTACTGAAAAGTACTTTGAAATTTGAACATTTATGACAAAAACGAATGATGGTACTTTACTTACACGAACCAATGCTAACTGCCATTACGCGTCGACGTCATTCTCTAACAGTGTCCATTCGACATTGTTTGTTTGTTGTAGGAATACGATTCACATCGAAGTAATAATGTCTAATTCACCTCCTATGCCAATTAAACGGCTGTGTGTTTATTTATAAAGTTCAGAAATGAAATAACAGTTCGTTCAAGGCGAAATACGCTAATTATAAGTTATTGTTTCATTTGTTAGGAACTTTTTCAAATTGTTAAGATTGACGAGAAACTTCACTAAAGTAAAAACTGTGTGTATGGCATTTTTTGTCGGGAGTCCCCCTTGGGGAGTTCGGATATCTGATGGAAGTCTTTTCCATTTGACACCATTTTGGTGACTTGCGCGTTGATGTTGGTGATGATGATGATGATAAAGATGATGATACACACACACACACACACACACACACACACACACACACACACACACACACACAGACACACACACACACAGTTTCGAGCGGAAAAAGTCGTCGACAGACCGGGAATCTGATGTGGAGCCCCCGTGATCGAGAGTTCACCAAAACACCACGAACTGCTGACACTGAAGCAAAAGAAATAGGTTAATACGATTTATGTCAAAAATTTGTATAACGACGGGAAGATACATGTTAACTATCAATTTTTAACATTTTAATGATTTTAAGTGTTTAAATAAGCTCTGTAGGATTTACGTTCGAGGTTATTAACGCATTTTAACAGAAGTTTAAAACTGTGAAACATCCACTAAAATAAAAAAGAATAAGACCGTGTTCGTCTTTCTGCTAAAACAGTATCTTACTTTAAACTGACTAAAATAAGCTCACTGGTTTCTGCATTATGTATGTATTTCCCTTGATGAAATTACTGCTAATCGGAGTAAATATTTTGAATTTTGACTGGTATCCCGTATTTCGATGTTTTATAGTTTGGTACCCGCACCTGTTGATAAGACGTGTTCAACCACTAGTGTCCTCCTAACACAAACAGAGGGGCAATTCATAATTTGTTCGACAGCGAACGTCGCAAAAATAAACAGACCAAATATATGCACTGAGCTAAACCATTATGAGCACTGCCCACCGGAAGATTTATTGTCGCCTGTTGGCGTCACGTATTAAGGCAAGTATAAATAGTGTCCCAGGAGAAATGATCTACATCAAAGGTACGACAGGAACGATCATTCGAAGCAGACAACAGCAGTAAACACGGCCTGCAAAATGTATGACTTACTATGAGAACGTCTTCACCTAAGATACTGTGAAACGAATCTCTTCTACTGCAAGATCTTTGTTTTCCATATTTTGGAAGGATATAGTATGGACCAAAAAAAGAAAAAAAATGTGCACTAAACATGGGCTCTAAAACTCATACCTTAAGAGTTATGAGCAATTGTTCAATAGAAGATATGGAGTTTCGCATGGATTAATACGTTTTAGAGTCCATGTTTGGTTGACGTTTTTACATAGAATGATTGCTCACCATATTCCTGAATACTGATCATTCCTCCTGGGACACCCTGTATAAGCGGAGCAGAGCGGAACGGGAAAGATTATAGGGACAATATGGGCCGCAAATGTGGAAATTCACTGACAAAAATGATTTTTATCAAGGGTACACTGCTCTGGCCCATTTACTGGGAACGTGAATCTCGGAAACGGCGAAACTGGTCGGCTGTTCACATGCAATTGTCATGAGCATTGTGGAAAGTAGTTGATGGGCGGATGGACTACGCGTACACGACAAGTTGTCAGTAATACTTATATCATCACAGAATGTGGATGTAGGAGGCTTGCACCTTCCCCAAAGCAGTACAGGTGTCGGTCCGTGACAAATCTGGCAGCAGAGTATAATGTTGATGCAGGCAGTGCACATTTCTGAGCATAGAGATTTGCATCAGACAGTGTAACATCTTTGGCTAATTGGCCCTGAGCTCAATCCTACCTAGGGGACAAACTAAACTGGATGACACCTGCTGCGTAGTAATCACGCACTGGGTACGAAGTTCAACACTTGAAACGACTGAAAAATACATTTCCTATCTTCCATTTACTGTCCGAAGCAAGCTCTTGTTTGGAAGTGATTGTGAAGACGAGTGG
Source organism: Schistocerca americana (assembly GCF_021461395.2). Classification (NCBI taxonomy): domain Eukaryota; kingdom Metazoa; phylum Arthropoda; class Insecta; order Orthoptera; family Acrididae; genus Schistocerca; species Schistocerca americana. The sequence continues at coordinate 483,398,148 of NC_060130.1, forward strand.
TATTCATTCCGCAATGATAGCTATCGTGACAAATAAAAGAGTATCTTGTTATTCCTAAAAATGAAACCCAATGCCAGTAGTCAAGCAGCCCGTTAATAATATGTAGCGATCCACATTGAAGTGAACGTGACTGCTATCAGCGAACCTACAACCTTATGATATCTTCAGTGTAAGGTACACAGCTACAGATGTTTTACCGAAAGTGTAAACAACATTTGCGACATGTGCCTGATGTCTGTATGTCTATCTGCGAAGCCTGGGTGAGATGTCTTGCTGTTACAACCAGCCAAAGTCATCACGTTTTCCCCAGTAATGTCTAGTGGAATTGTTGCACATGGCATCCCTTGTAGGAATGATTTTGAGTGCCTGTGACTGTGATGGGGATTGTTAGTAAGAGTAGTCAGTTTAGAAGTTTGAACAAACAGTGACTAACAAAACAGAGTGTCAGATGTACAGTTTGGTTTATCTGCATGATTAAACGAGCAGTGGCAATAAACAGTTATAGAGGTCGATAAGAGAGTGTTCGCTATAGTGACTAACAGAACATTTCTCGCTAGAACAACGAATCTGCTGATAGACAGATCAGTGAAGGTAAAGTTAAATTTGTAATTTGCACATTAAAGTTTTGATTAGTTAGTATTATTGAGCTGTATAATACATAGTACGGAAAGAGAGAGTACGCCACAGATTTGACGTTTACTTTCGCGGCTGTCTGTGCGACGGGCAACTCTCGGACGTTCGGACGGTAATAGAGCGACACGGTATATTTTGGCCAGTTATCTGCGCAGTGAACAATCCAGCGAAAGTACCGCTAGTGCGACCACCGGCCGGGTACAACCACAAAAGGCCCAGCAGAAGTATGTGACAACTTCGCACAATGACGCAGAGAATCGTCTAACCACAGGCTCACAAGTGTTATCGTAGTATATTTCATTTTTTTCAGTTGCCAGAAACACGTATTAAAATGAGTGGTGAGTGAGGAAAGATTGTAGTTCTCGGAAATAGAGCGTTACACTATTCGCAAGGAAGAAATGACGCTCATTCACGGTAATAGTTCATGGACGATTAGGCTGTGTTACGGAAGTTGCAGCAAAAACAGTGTCGGAAAACTCACCTGACAATGATAGACCAATTGGAATCACATCAAATATAACTAAAATTAGTCATAGCACTGTGTCAGCAGACACCGTAACTCTTACAGTGAAAGTGAAAGTCAAGTGAAAGCACTGTGGAAAACATCGGTGATCGTGAAGATATGGTCTCATGGAATATCATGCTAAACATCATCAAAATTTTTGTGCTATTATTGACGAAAGGAATCAAAACACCGATAATCTAAAACAAGAATTCATTTAGAATCCACGGTTTACCTAATGGAGCATGAGGAAAAGCAGAGATTATTGAATAATGTATTTTCAGAAACATTGTGTAGTAGTATCATAACAAAAGGAGCTCATGAGATTAAAATTACCAGGTTGGTATCTATTGTTGCTCATTCAGTTAATGAGGAAAAGGAAATAAGTTATAACTGTAATTTAAATCTTGAGCAGCACGATTCAAAATTATATAAGATTTCCAGAACTCAAATTGACTTCAATAACCAAGTACAGGAAGGTAAATGTACGTGTGACTAAAACTCAGGCGAAATCCATATTGAATTGAAGGAGATTTGCGACCGAACTTAAAATACATAACATGCAGATTTAGAATGAATTACTAAAACACCAATCAAGTTGAAAGTAAAAATAAGAAGTGATTGAAGGTGTAGAACAAACGAGAGAAACAGAAAAACAAACTATTCCGAACTGCGTGATCTCTGATTATCACTGTTTAAAAGAAAGTTAACTTCATAGTAATTCTACCAAAGGAAACATACACTTTGTTGCTTTTGTGAAACTGTTCGAGGGACTGTTGACTTCTCAGTGAGACGATAAGCAGGGTGCAGGGTGTGTATTTAGCAGGCTAGAAGGAGAAGCGTTTTCTTGAGGAATGAGAACAGGAATACAGTGTAGTACATGCGACCACTTTAGACGCGGTTTCATGAACTAGTATCTGTCGAGTGGCATGCAAAACTGCGTCAGTAGTTATCTGTCTGAAGGTATAAATTTTGCAAGCAGTCGATGCCAAAGCTACAAAGACTTTTTCCTAATATATCAGGAAAATAAATTGTATTTCGAAGACAACCTGAAATAATCTAACTTCATCCCAATCTAGCCGGCCGGAGTGGCTGTGCGGTTCTGGGCGCTGCAGTCTGGAGCCGAGCGACCGCTACGGTCGCAGGTTCGAATCCTGCCTCGGGCATGGATGTGTGTGATGTCCTTAGGTTAGTTAGGTTTAATTAGTTCTAAGTTCTAGGCGACTGATGACCTCAGAAGTTAAGTCGCATAGTGCTCAGAACCATTTCAACCATTTTCATCCCAATCTATGAAATAATGTTCACATCTTTAGTCACAATTTACTAATAATTATTAGCATATGAGTTTCCAGCAGTCGCCATCAGGTGCGTTATAATTACTTGTACATCAATCTGATGTGTAATGAGCATTATTTGCTTGGTGTGCCAATGAAATTATTCATCGAAATTCAACAATTCAACAAAGTGGAATGTAAGCATCCGAGAAAACAGAAAGTCAACGAGTAATTCCTAATATAATGAACGCCAAAGAGACGGCGAAACCGTAACTTAGCTAAATATTTTTAAGACGTATGAGAAACCTTGTTTTTAGTATGTGTGTTTTAGGTTTAGTGTTGTGACGGTTTATTCAGCAAGTTTAAAATTTAAGTTTCTGTCAGAATATTGAGTCAACCATACTGCTGTAACTTAGCAAAATGTGTTAAAGGGAACTGAAAACAATGTTTTTGAGATAAGGTTGAGATTACACTTAAATATTTCAAAGATATTTGCATAGGTTATCGAGACAGAATTTTACCATGTTATAATTTCAACCATACTGAAAGGTATACACAGTTAAATTTTCACTCTAAATTATGACTCGGGCTATTGAATAATAATACGTCAGGCAAAGGACATTTATTACGTGTCAAAACCGTAGTTTCTGTTCTGTTTCTATTTCAATATTCAAAATTTTTCAATGTTTCTGAGAATTTGAAAGTTTGTTAAAACTCAGTGAATGATATGTGTAATATTTTTGGCTGATTTGCCTATGCTGAGACTTCCTAGGATAGGAAAACAATCTTGGTTAACTTGGAGGCAGTCATTGCAGCCAAGTAATGCGATGTATTAAAACTGTAATGTTGTACATTTACGAGTAAACTCAACTGGGCGATAGCCATTGCGTTCAGACTATGCACTAGGTGCATAATAGAACAGACGAAGCGACTGAGAAACATGTTTTCACGTTCCATTGGTTGTACAATGAACTCCGTCATAAGGAAGCGGTGCCTTTCCTGGTCTCTGGTTTCTTACCATTTGACAACCATAGATGGCTAGTCCTGAAGGTATGGCGAGAGTATGAGTGTGAAGGTGCATAGAGAAAGACCTAATACACATTCCACAAGCGTAGTTCACGTGATAAACAAAAAGTACCTTGACAGGCTTAAAAATGTTTTAATACTTGTTGCCAATAGACAAGCAGTCCACTAATCATGTGTAATGATCAGTACTGCAGTCGAGGTGTTTCCAACGGATCTACGAACGTGCGATATCTTCTGCGTAAGGGACTCAGCTATAGAAGATTCAAGGTGAGTGGAATAAACATTAGCAGCATGTGCCTCAAGTACGAGCAACGACCGTGTTAAGCGTCTGGCTGTTAAAACCAGTCCACCCCATCATCATTTTAGCAATAATCTCGAGTGGATTTGTTGCAACCGCTCCTGCATTAATTATGTTGACTCAACGACTCAAAATAATTAGGACTGCAGTGGACACAGGGTTATAGAGGTTGGACCATGGATCAATAGAAACATGCAATTTCTTGTTAAACTAGATAAATGGTCGTTTACGGATACGTCATCACCCAGGAAAACGAATGCTGGAAACGCCCCACACAAGCGACGCAGATCGATAAGTGTAGTACAGTGCTATGAGAGATATTCAGTTGGACGTCCATGGGATCTGATGCAGTAATGAAAGGAACTATGAGAGCTGAGGGCTACGAGAACGCCATTGAGGACCACCAGCTTACATTCACGGTGGTGTCTTTCCCAGCAGCGATGGTACCTTCCAGCAGGTTAACTGTTCTTCTTACAAGACCAAAATAGTGCTCAAGTGGTTTGAAAAATATGGTAGTTCACTCACGTTGATGTCTTGGCCACAAAATTCACCTAACATGTGTCTGATGGCACACAGCTGGAACGCCACTTGGTTCCAGCTCCAAACCCAAAAACCACCGGCCCGTATTTTACTCGAACTGCGTGATCGCTTCGTAGAAATCTGGTACGCTATAACTCTGAAAACTTACCAACGTCTGGTCGAAACCGTACGTCACAGAATAACTGTTTGATTATGGGCAATGCTAATGAATGGTAGTCAAATTAACACATGTTATCACGAATAGAAAACATGGGTAGCACCAGTGTGAATCTATAGGGAATGTTCCTCTACAGACTGCGAATTCAGACGAATTGTGACAGTAATTAATGGATTGGGGTTCGCGACGAAACAGTTGCTTTATTAATTGACATTGCACGTTTACAGCCTCGGTTGACTTGGCATGGCACTTTTGGTGGGAATGAAGAGGTGGGCTTTCGGAGACAGACTGTGTAGATGCCCTCTCCTCATTTCTCGCCACATCGTGTTCTTGTCCAAAGTACTGCGCCGTGAAATTAAATACTCAGGCTTGGACAAACCATGCTATCGAACCCCCCCCCCCCCCCCCCTCCAACCATTAACTGTGCCTGCATGTGTAGAAACAATGAGGTGAAGGCTTTAGGTCATTCACTATATGGTACCTCACGTCTGAACATGAAAATTTTTCTTTGTGTTGCATTTTCTTGCACGACCTGGTGATTATTTTGTACGTACTTTTTCGTAAATTCGTCCATTAGGGACCATATTTTGTTTTATGCTTCTTATTTTCAGGAAAAAGACGTTTATTTATATCATATTTCGTCAGAATGAGGACAAAATTTTTATATATCCAGTTGTTAGTGAACTTGTATTAACGAGGTGACATAATTTTTTGGCCCCTACCATTCTTGTAACAGAAACACATTCCACATTTTGAGATATTAATTATTTTAGTGGATTTTTATGTGCCTAGTTATTAGTGTTTATGTATTTTTTTGTCTTTGATGAGTGATACCATTTTGTGACGCCTATGTTTCTGATAACACCGACAAATTCCTATATTGTGGAATAATGTGAATTGCATGTATGGCCCGAATGAGGGTAGATCTCGATTTTTTTGAGAAACTCCCATGTTTTTGTAAATAATGTTGAAAATTCATTTTATTGATCAGGTAAATTTACACTTTTGATTGCATTTACATAGTATAGAGGGTAATTAAGGAAATATTCATGCTGATCACAAGAGTTAGGATTTCCTCCTGTAGTCTCTAAACTAAGAATTAGATGAGGCAATGAAGACAATAAATATGAAAAGGAAACCCGGTTTGTGATAACATTGGTCCGTAGCTCTTGGTCGTGCGGTAGCGTTCTCGCTCCCCGCGCTCGGGTTCCCGGGTTCGATTCCCGGCGGGGTCAGGGATTTTCTCTGCCTCGTGATGACAGGGTGTTGTGTGATGTCCTTAGGTTAGTTAGGTTTACGTAATTCTAAGTTCTAGGGGACTGATGACCATAGATGTTAAGTCCCATAGTGCTCAGAGCCATTTGAACCATTTTTTTTCATAACATTGTAATAACAGGTCCTGCATGATATTTATAACCTGGGTGGGAAGGAATTAAAGGCGGCAATCGATCCTACTTTCAAAAAACTTGTTGGTTTTGTCAAGTTCTGCAGATTGACTTTTCTCTGCCTGTGATTACTCATAATTTTTGCATGCCAAGAAGGAAGATCGTGTTGGAAACCGAAACCAAGTGTGGTTTATTGCGTGTAATTGCAAACGCAGGCAAGTGGGTCAGCTCAGGTGGGCTTTCTGGGTTCCAGGGAACGGCAGCTGAGTTAAACTTTCAAAGGTGGCTCGAGGCGTCACTCAGGCGGAGCGTCAGTGCGTTATCTGCTTGGATTTTTGTAAAGGGTGCCCTGAGGATTGGCTCTTCCAAAACCAGATGTGAGGGAAGTGTTTGTTCAAACCTTAGACGTTCAACTGACAGAATATTTTGAGAACGAGTGAACAGTCGTTGTTTCTCTTGCATTAGACTGGAGGAGGTGCCTGGTACCACTAAAGAGTATGTTTTGCTGAGTGGACAGTTCGCCTCGTCCAGGTTTTTCGTTCTCTGTGCTCGGAAGCGAGGTACGTTCGTTTTCGGTCAGAAGTTTGTGAGTCGCGGAAGAGTTGAGTCATAGATGAGCCGCTGAGCTGCTGTGTGGCGAGTATGATATGTCGCTTCTGTGCGCACTTAGTCGGTGAGTTTGGGCGGCAGTTAGCTCAGATTTTTCAAGCTGATAACTTTAAACTTTCTGTAGCTTTGAAGTCTTATGTTATAACCGTTATGGGGCTCTCATGAGTGATAATTTTGTTGTCATTTAGCGAAATTCAGATGGGACAGAACTTTTTCTTTACCCAGACACGATTCACTTCATAGTACATCGTGATTATGATTAAGTTTCGTGTTTTTTTTCACTGAAAGACACAAACGCCGGCCGCTGTGGCCGAGCGGTTCTGGGTGCTACAGTGCGGAACCGCCCTGCTGCTACGGTCGCAGGTTCGAATCCTGCTTCGGGCATGGATGTGTGTGATGTCCTTAGGTTAGTTAGGTTTAAGTAGTTCTAAGTCTAGGGGACTGATGACCTCATATATTGAATCCTATAGTGCTTAGAGCCATTTGAACCATTTTTGAAAGATACGAACCAGTTCTGACGATTCACCTTGGCTAGAAAATGGTGAACATTTTCTTCGATAATTCCGTGAACGTCTGAGACGTTGCGTGCGACTATGTTTGAGTCTATGTTGTGACACTGACTCAGCTAAATCCTCGTTTGATAATAATGGTAAATGCAGTTTGCTCTTACGAAACCATAGTGTTAGGGTTTGATGTGTGTTCCATGTTTAATGCAGATCAGACGACGCTCCACTTCGTAAATAATTGTCCTCTCAGGTTCAGTTCACTTAGTTAAAATTCTTCCACAGCGAGGATACCAGTACGCCATTCTCCCTCCTGTGATCACTGAAGTGACATGATTAGGAAAGAATTAGGAAAGTTCAGTTTCTAATCGGTCCATCTAAACTCCACTAGTGAGATTTCCGTTGTGCGTTTTCGTTGTGATAGAACCTAGGGCTAAATTCGATTAATACTCCTCGGACTTTACAGGACTTGGCACGCAGTGGTAGGTAGAGAACGTTACGCACGTTCATTAGGAAGTTCGTGGCTACGAAAAGTCACTGTTATAGGACAAAAGATTGTGCCACCGAGGCATATAATACTAAAGTTTTGACGTTTTGTGTAGTCAGTAAAAGGTGGGAGTGTTTTAATGTTCGTAAAGCATTCTGTGCACCGAAAGTGCACGATCGTGTCATCGAAAATATGTGCTTTCAGCAGGACGGAAGCATGCCACATTCTGCTCGAGAATCGACTGAAGCCTTTCGTCATCTGTTTGGAAGGCACGTAATTTCATGTAACAGTGACATTCTGTGGCCTGCGAGATTCCCTTATCTCATTGTACATGATTTCTTCCTGTTGGGAAATTTTGAAATAATGTCTACCGTGCCCGTCCATCAACTATCCATAACTTGTAACATGAGATTCTAGACGAAATTACTGTCATTCCCTGTGACATACTGCAACGACCATTCCGGAGTCTCCACAACAGGCTACTAGAATGTGGACACCAAAAGGGAGTGCATCTTTCCGATCTCATCATTACGAAGTAAAGAGACGGTCTGCAACATTTTGTAATGGAAAAACGCGTGACATACGGCATACATGTACCTTCGACGATAAGAAATATGGGGGAAGCTCTACACAAATGTAACACTCATTTTTCTGAAAGCAAGTTACTTTTATCTAGGATTCCAATACATCATATCATTGCCCACTCTTCTGGCTACAAAACACTATTTTCCAACACAATCGCCGTAAATGCGACGGCCTTACTCCACCATACTGGGAGGGCCTGTATGACCGTATGGTACCACTGTACTGGTCGACACCGGAACCAACGACTTGCTTCATCAATAGCCTCCCCATCATCCACGAACTGCTTCCCGCAGAGTGCATCCTTCACCGGGCCAAACAAATGGAAGTTGGAAGGTACGAGATCTGAGATGTAGGGTGGATTAGAAAGAACAATTCATTGAAGTTTCTTGAGCTCTTTTCGGGTACGCAGACTTGTATGAGACTTTTCGTTAGCATTTTTGTGGCGACGAACACGCTGAAGTTGTTTCTTCAATTTCTTGAGGGTAGCACAATACAGTTCCGAGCTGAGCGTCGCACCTTGAGGGTGGACATCAAGCTTAGTAAACCCTTTAGAGTCCCAGAAGACCGCCCCTTGACTTTACCGGCTGAGTGTGCAGATTTGGACATTTTCTTCGGAGCAGAGGTGGTGGGTGCCACCCCACTGACTGCCGCTTTTTCCGGTTCGAAGTGATGAACCTATGTTTGATCGTCTGTGACGGTGTTCGAAAAAAATTATCCCGATCAGCCTCATAACACACCAGCAATTCCGCACAGAAGGCCTTTCATTGCTCTTTGTGGTCTTCTGTTGGGAACCCAGAGTGCACGTACCTTTTAGTATCCCAGCTGGTGGACATGTCAGCAATATCAACAGAGACTTCCAGTTGGACAGCGACGTGTTTGATTGTGATCCGTCAATCCCCTCGAATGAGAGTGTCCGAACGTTCCAACATCGTAGGAGTCAAGGCTGTGTGTGGCCGACCGGTAAATGGGCGATCCGACATGTCTGTGCGGCCTAGTAGCGATAATGACAGACGCCTCGCCCAACACCTCACGGTGGTTTTATTCCACTACCAGGCCTCCGCAGACATCCTGCAAGTACCTATGAATATCTGCCATACTCTGGTTTTCTTCAAAAGAAACTCAGTGACAGCTATCTGTTTGTGCTACAGAACTGCAGCCCTCAGGTCAGCGGGGCGATATGCAATAATAACGTAAGTGTGTTTAAGAGGGGATTCAATTACGTGCTATCTGGACATCAGTAAAAAATTGGGAATAGGTATCATACCTTACTTGGCTTCTCTAACTGGAAGAATCCCGCTACGGAGCAAGGTGTTGTTTCACTTGTATATGAAAGGTTTAGGAGAAGCTTGATACAAAAATCTTGCTAAAAACACAGAATTGAAGCTCATTTGGTTGGTTCCTTAGTTTGATGTTAAATAGCATTCAGGAGGTTTTCACAGTTCAAGATGGTGTCGTAGAGTCGTTGCATGGGTTACTGTGAAGGATACAGAAAACTACTTTAGGCTGTCTGTGGGTAAATGCTGTTGCGGCTAGGGACAGTGATACGTTTTTTGCATAGTACTCCCCTTATGCTGTGCGCTGTTATTAACATGTTTAATTCAATTTGTGCTATGTTGCCCCAGAAGTAGAGGCCAGGGGTACAACAGAGGCATCTGTAATGTTGACTGATTTTAGAGAACAGTGTGTAATCGAAATGGGTGTCACCGGGAACGTTGAAGATGTCGTCGGGGTGGAATCCAGCTTTGCTCAGTTTGTGAAGTTGGATACGATTCTTGTGGAGGAGCGAATAACGAGGTCTGAATTTACTACTGGTGAGTCGGTGAAATGCTTCCCCATGTTTACAGAATTGTAGCGTTAAGTCTGGTGTACTATAGCGCCAGTCCCGGCGTTTATTATCGCTTTGTAAGTTTCTAATGTATTTGCCGATTGTGTGGGAGTGTATCCCGGTAAGGACGAGTCTGCTGGAGGAATCGGTATGTTTCTGCAAGGTGTCTACACATGCGACAATAAACCAGAGCTCAGAAGTTCATGTGAGCTATGAGTTAGGTTAATGATGTCAGATTGGTACCAAATCTCGCCACAACTCTGCCCAACGCCACCGTGGACGTGGCACACGATGGGGAGATCGTCACAGCCACTCTTACCCACATTTCACCCCTTCGTTTGACGCGTGCACGATGAAGGTCAGAACCGTGATGCCCAGGGTTGAAATCACGCAGGATTCTTATGGGTGACTGAAGAAAACATTTCAGCATCTACACTAAAAGGCCTCAGGAAGTGGCATAAAAACGTCAATGAAATAACACTACCAATAACGTCGTCCAGTTTCGAAGATTTCTCGCCCGAAAACGATAGTTTGCAGTGCTGTATACAACAGAACGACGTTCTTGACAAATTTTACAAATCTGGCCACTGCTGACACCTTTTCTAAGGACATTTTGGGGCTGCAGCCCCATTGAGCCTGGTCTCATCCGTTAGAAGCGTTGTGTGTTTGGTTTTGGTGCACAGGGTGCTACCAGTAAGGACAGATGAAAACCATTCGAGGAAATCTGAACATCATCTGCAGCAAAAAAGGGTGTTTATACTTTAACATCCCTCCTTTTTCGCACCCTTTTGTGGCGTGTATACAGGGTGATGGAAAACTGGAACGCATCTGGGGAAAACGGCGAACGTCCCTGTAAGGTGCCGCAGTTTGACAACACCATTGGTGCCTCGTGCACTCCTTTGTCAGGTACTTAAATGAAAAGACAAAAAAATGATTACAATTTCAGAAAAAGTTGGATGATTTATTAAAGCCAAAGAAATTAAAAAAATGAGTAAGTCAATAACGCGTTGGCCCACCTCTGGGCTTTATGTACCCAGTTATCCGGCTTGGCGTAGATTGAAAGAATTGTTGGGTATTCTCCTGAAGAATATCGTGCCAGATTCTGTCCAACTGGTGCGTTAGATCGTCAAAATCCCGAGCTGGTTGGAAGACCCTACCAATAATGCTCCAAACGTTCTCAATTGACGAGGGAACCCGTGAACTTGCTAGCCAAGGTACAGTTCGGCAACCACGATAACAGGCAGCGTAGACTCTCTCTGTGTGCGGACGGGCGTTATCTTGCTGAAATGTAAGCCCCAGATGGCTTGCCATAAAATTCACAAAAAACTTTATGCCGTAGTATCAACACGTCCCCTGGTGACTCTCTTTGCCAGCTGTGCTGTGAAACTGCCCTGCAGCGTCACACATTCATCCGTCGGTAACCAAAGTTTATTAATTTGAATTTTCGATTGACACCTGTATGAGTATCAGTTTGTGACCCGTTTACGTAACTTATTCTTGGTGCGTCTTCTTATTTTTCTCTTTTGTCTTACAGTGTATTTGCATGTGCCGATATCTTGCAGTTTGAAGAGAATGTCCATCACCTCATTTATAAATGAAAATAGGTGCTTCTCTCTCATCTTATAATTTATGTTATAAATAACTAGCTGGGGACATCGCTTTCTAGGTGACTATTTTAGACTTTCATTACTAACTGGATCTATATTCAACACATTCATCGTACTTCTTACTTTTGTAATATGTGTTTTCATTACGAATTTTAGACAAGAATAAAGTAGAACTATGTGATGAGCCATCGCTGATTCTGCTCTTAACGCCAATTATACGTTATTCTTAATCTGACTGAGAGACTTTTGCAGTGCTCTTAACTGTAACCGTGCAACATGAAGAATGTTATTGTAATATGTGGAACAAACAATGAGAGTCAAAAAGTTGATGCATATTTATGATTTCTAAGTTGTTAGAGATGGTTCCAGTAGTCTCTGCACTGAATCAAATAAACAGGCCTTACCTCTAACTGACGTAGCGTCGTTTTGTTTCACACACACACTAATCTCAATGCGGACACCGAATTAAGACACGAGGAAAAGACGATACAAAAATGTCGGATCATGCTGTCATCCTTATTTCCTTGCAAAAATCTGAAACAATAAAGTATGGACACTGCTCGTGAAACTTAGACATCAGCTACGGTAACAGTTAACTCTGGTGTCATTGAAGGAGAGAAATTCAGGAATTACATGCAGGAAATAAGTTAGTTGTAACAGTTTGGAGAGTTGGATATTGGGACATTTACAGCCTGTGCATTGGCTTAAAAAATTGAATCCTAATTCAAAATAAACAATAAAGTATGATAATCATAGCGTCATTATGTTTCTCAGTAAATTAGTCGCCTTTTGCACTCGGAAGTGTGTCTATCAATAATATGTACCAATACTTGAAGGCATTTTCTATGACTCTAAGCCTTGTTTCACGCACGATCTCCTAATGGCAGACTAGTTGCTATCTTCGTTGTGTTATTGCTCTTCTGTGTCACAGTTTTTTTACAAGTATTCTTCCTTGCTGAGTCTAACGATTAAGGAAGCCTTTTGTTCAACAAAAAGTCAGAGGGTACTTATGCTATCAATAACAGCGAATGTCCTTCTTGCGGCAATGATAAGGTGATATCTGAGATATACGCTCTATGGTCTGGCATCCTCGTCGCCTCGGAGGAGATATTTATTCCACATATTTCATCCGTCGTAGGAGTGCAGTAAACTTCCAAGTTCCAAGGTTTTGAGCACTATGGGACTCAACTGCTGTGGTCATAAGTCCCCTAGAACTTAGAACTACTTAAACCTAACTAACCTAAGGACAGCACACAACACCCAGCCATCACGAGGTAGAGAAAATCCCTGACCCCGCCGGGAATCTAACCCGGGAACCCGGGCGTGGGAAGCGAGAACGCTACCGCACGACCACGAGATGCGGGCAGTAAACTTCCAGAGACGCCAAATCTGTGTACCAGATGGAAATGGAACGCAGAGTCTTGCCTATCGCGGGCAGTTGTCTTACTTGAGCTATTCAGGTTCTCTTCATCCCTGCAGCAGAAATTCAATATGCCTGTTCCTCACTTCCATTTTCTAGTTCCCACTGCCCTGTGGACCTAGCTTCTATATGTAGGTCCTGTACAGCACTCAAATATTCACGGAGGAGGAGGCTAGTGTTTAACGTCCTGTCGGCAACGAGGTCATTAGAGACGGAGCGGAAACTCGGATTAAGGAAGGATGGGGATGGAAATCGGCCTTGCCCTTTCAAATGAACCATCCAGGCATTTGCTTGAAGTGATTTAGGGAAATCACGGAAAACTTAAATTGGGATGGCCCGATGCTGGTTTCAACCGTCGTCCTCCCGAATGCGGGTCCAGTGTACTAACCACCACGCTACAGCTCTTGGTCAAATATTACCGCACCTTCCTCATTGGTTTGAACACTGTGGCAATGCTGTCTCTTCTGCGTACTCTGACGCTTCGGCCTGTGACTGATTTTTCGAATGGGACTAAAGTTCTAAATCGAGGTGGCTCTTTATCATTAGCATATCCAGATTTTTGGGGTGTAGTGCCCTGTTAATGTCTTTGTCAAAGCTGCCGTTTCTTTATCTGTGTAGTGTTCTAGTTATCTCTTTGTCAAAGTAGAAACGGGTTCTCTGTCATAAGGCACTACACTGCAGGAAAAGGTGGACTCGCTATGAATATTCCAGTGGAACAGCGATGAGTAAACGGTAGGAGTTACTATGTCATACCACTGCCGTAGATAACCTTATCACGGTCATGAATGTCTCAATATACCCTCGTTTGTAGAGTGAAACTGGTAATAAAGGAAATAAATCTCCAACCTTGGCTATTTACATGAGCATTATCTTAAAAAAGTATTCCATATGTTCTTTCATGGAACTAATCACAAGACAGATAAGAAAAATATATTTAAAGTTTTTCTTTGGAATCATTGCCAAGTGCACTTTATCAAGTCGGCATGTACTTACAGTTCTTCCGCGGCAATCCAGACTGCATTGGAGGTGAGGCTTATGAGCTCCTGCGACCTTGCAGTACCTATTGCGTGATAGTCCATCCGGAACAAGCCAGTAAGTTGAACTTCAGCAACGCTAGCCTGACGCCCCATGTGAACTGTCCACCTTTTACACAATACTACATTCTGACGTTTTCGGAAATAGTGTCATACTGAGTTTTTTTATTCTGATTTTTTGGTGGGTGTTACCCCTTATTGCACTCTAACGTTCTCGGCAGTAATGTCGAAAGATGTTATTTTGTTCTGTTTTTTAAGTGGGTAATTCTGCGATTACCAAAATCCCCGGACTTGTTCGTTGGTTTTACACCTTCAACCAAAAAGGGAGGAACTTCTGCAAGGTGGTAGTTTTGCCGCTTCATTTTCTTGATGTAATTAGTGGTGCCACGAATGGAAATTTATAGTAGCAGAAATTACTTCCCCCACTGCGTTGTTAATAAAATGATTCTGCACTCACGTAAAACGAGGGAATCCTAAATCGTGAACAATGAAACACGAATCCCGTGTCTTGACCAATGCGTCATAAGTCCCGACCCACTGAAGGTGATAGCAAGCTAAAAATGTTTCACCGAAATTCCTAAGGCGCAACAAGTGATGAAAACGGGCGTTGGTTGCGTCGCAACTGCTGCCGCTTCTCGGAAGCAGCGCGCTCCGCTCCTGCAGGAACAACACTGTGAACGCACAAACGCTGTGCCAGCAGCGATAGCGTAGCGGCCCGCACTGCAGCTACCCAGAAGAATATCAGCGCATCGCCAGCGCCAGCGTGCACGCGCTTCGTTCTCACAGCCTGATGAACCGCTTAGACTGCTCCTTCCTAGCTCATATTTATCAAGAATCGCTTACTCGGACTGCTGTAACTGGGAAAGAAAGATCACTTCTTGTTACAAAAAGGTTAATATACCACATTAACAGAACTATTGACTAATAAAGCAAACGTCTGTCTGCTGAAGGATCCTTCACAGGATTCTGAGCTCAAACATTATGACGTTCCTGCACATAACCTTCTCTCAAAGAATCAGTATGGACTCTGGGCACAGCTTGCTTAGTTCATACACTACTTCTTGCAAGCAATGGATACAGGTGAACGGGTAGATTGCGTCTTTTTAGTTCTGGTAATTCTACTAAGGTGTTCCGAAACGTAGTACATCATCAACTGCTAACAATACGGAGTATCTTTGTAAATATGTGATTCGCTGGAGCAACATTTAACTAAACTACGCAGTATGTTATAGTGGACGGTTAATGTTCCGCACAAAGAAGTGAAGCGTCGGGTGCTCCCCAAAGAAGGGCAATGTTTTGAATATATACGGAGTGCATCTTAATTAACATATACAGTTGAAACTATACCATGGTGGAAACCAAGAAATCTAAAAACATGGCGTTTAAAATTCATACCTTAAGAGCTATCACCAGTTCATCTTAGAAAGAAATCTCTTCTACAGGAAGCACTTTGCTTCCATTATGTGGGAGGAGGTAATATGGACGAAAACAAGAAAAAAATATTCTAGTAAACATAGGCTATAAATGCATGCTTTCAAAGCTGTGAGCAGTTGTTCAGCAGAAGAGATGAGTTTCACAGTAGCAAAGATGAGCTAGTGTTTATAGCTCTTATGGTATGCGTTTTACGGCCCATGTTTACTACATTTTTTAGCTTTTAGTGTCGTGTGTCTACGTCATTAATTAAAATGCCCCCAGCGTAAATAATTTATCAAACACGAACAACAGCGCTATAAGAATTGTCCGCTGACGATGCAGGAAAGTATCCTCGTTGGATGACAGTAAGGACTACATAAATACTAGGACAAAACTTCCAGTTGGTTTGGGGAATGACAGCTCCACTAAAATTTGAATAAAGGTAACATAATTTTGACTACAAACAGAAAGAACTTGAAAGGTATCCCATTACAAGATTGGTGGTAAAAAATATTGTGCACATCAAACCGTATGAGTATTTCGGGTTAACACTAAGAATATATGTGAAATTGAATGGTCACATATAATCAGTATTAGGGAAGGTAAATGGAACACATTTTGCCAAAGTTGTTTCGAGTACGCTGTTTCACTGGGCCTTCACTCGTCCTCCACGCAGTCCCGATCACTCCGTATGTGATATCCATATTTAGATGCCCTGACATTTGTGGCCGTCCATTTCCTTTGGATGAAGCCTGGGTACAATCACGGTTTGGTAGGTAACTCCAAATATTTATCCATCGCGGCACTGACTGTCTTGTCTCATACTGGGCTGACACTTATATTTTTATAACTGTTTTCGATATCTATTTGGCAGTTTACAAATCTGCAACGGTTAAAATACATTTTGGGTTACCCAAAACAAATTTCAATTTAGCATTGAATTTTAAATAACTCGCAAAAAATATCAAATCTTTTATGATCATTTTTAATACATTTATAATTCACATGAGAACGCAGTGTAGCATGGTTCAACGCGTCTTCATCTTGCTTTATTACGATGGTACTGGGTGTAATACCCGTATGAGTTCATTTCACGATGCCATTTGCTCTACAGAAACCTGTATTCATCTAAACTCACAGAGAGGAAAAAAAATGTTATCGTTCAGTTAGTGTCCAAATTGTGTCCAAATAATACCGCAGCGGTTAATCAATTAATTAAAGAAAGAGCGGTTAATATATTGCTTAAGACCTTCGTTATAATGTGCAGGAGGCAAGACACACTGCGGTACATCGTATACAGTGTGGCAGATGGATCATTCTCTAAGTGATCAACAAATAATAATGTCAATTAACAAGTTTTCGCTTGTAACTCTTCAGGCTTTCCCGGCGATCTAATGCCATCTTGGGTTGTCGGGTGTTCTGCCGGATATCAGCGTCGTACTTGCACGATATTTCGGTCACGTAGCTCGTGACCTTCATCAGGTGCGACCTGAGACTGCTCCTCGAGTGGACCTGGTCCAGTATTTATGCCTATGGCCTTCCCCCTCCACCAACGGCTGCAGGCGCTTCCTCTGTGGTCTGCGCCCATTCCCTGCGACCTGCTGGAGCGTTGCTGCTCCACTGTCACTGTCACTTATCCATACGGGTCTGCCCTGACCCGTGTTAGGAGCAGGCTAAGCATATACTGCTGTTCCTGCATAATCCTGTATCTGTGGAGTGGCTTCCTCACGGTGCGAATTGGCCTGAGGTGTTTGCTAGGGTGGAGTTGTCCTCACTCTGCCACGAGATGTTAATCTCGTAACAGGTCAGGCCAACGCTTGATTGGCCTGTGGTGAATAGGATGGCCCAAGTCCCTAATGAGCCTATTGTCGGTCTGTACAGTCCGCTCATAGAAGACCCGCGCCGATTGTTTAAATCGGTCGCGGAGGAGGGGGATGCCGGTTTGGCGGTGTAGCCGAGCGGTCGAATAGAGCCTCGGTAGGCGCAGAGTGAGCTTGAGCGCCCTGTTCTGCACCCTCTGCAGCTTGTTCATGTGTGTGTCGGCTGCGTTGCCCCACACCACGGCCGCATATTCCAGCACTGGACGAACCAGCGCCAGGTACAGCGTGATGCCGTGGTGGGGAGGCAAGGCAGACGACGGGTTGAGCAGAGGGTACAGAACGCGTAGGCGCCCTATTGCTCTGCCCCTGACGTCCTCGATGTGGGCTTTCCACGTTAGCTTCTGATCGAGAATGACTCCCAGGTAGCGGCCAGTCCTGCTCCATGGGACGGGGCTTCCCATGACGGTCACTGGTGGAAGATCTGGTGGCAGTGGTCTTCGGGTGAACACCACTGCCTGGCTCTTCGCCGCATTCTGTTTCAGGCGCTACTTTGTCGACCACGCACCAAGGGCCTCACATGCACGCTGGAGCAGGCGGCGCATCTCGACTGCCTTCATACTCAGCACGAATAGCGCCGTGTCGTCGGCGTAGAGTGCCAACTTCACCGGCGCCACGCGCGGAGCGTCGGCCGTGAATAAGGAGTAGAGCAGGGGGCCGAGAACGGACCCCTGCGGCACTCCAGCACGGACGGGTCAGTGCGTGGACGTCCCCTCGTCCAGGCGGACGTGGAAAGTCCTGTCGGGCAGATACGACCGGAGTAGGACCCCGTGCGACGTCGGCACCCTGTGCACAAAAAGTTTGTACACGAGGCCGTCGTGCCACATGGAGTCGAATGCCCTGGAGACGTCGAGGAGCACCGCCCCAAGGCATTCCCGCGTCTCCAGGGCGCGCATGGCCTCTTCCACCAGCGGCATCAGCTGATGGACCGTGGAGTGACCCCTCCGGAAGCCGAACTGCTCATCCGGTATCACTCCTTCTGCTGTCACGTGGCGAAGCAGGCGCCTGGAGTAGAGGCGCTCGAACACTTTGGAGTGGGCCGGTAGCAGACTGATGGGTCTGTAATTGGCAGCGTCACGCGGGTCCTTGTTCGCTTTGGGGATGGCCACCACGTCTGCATGTTTCCACACAGAGGGGTAGACACCCAAGCGAAGGACCTGGTTGAAGATACCTGCCAGCAGCGGATGGGCCCCTGCTGGAAGGTTCCTCAGCAGGTGGTTGGTGACCCCATCAGCGCCTCCGACCTTCCTAGTATTGAGCGCCTTCAGCTGTGCGGCCACTTCCACCTCAGAGATGGCTTCGATGACGTCCCCGTCGTCCCTTGCCTACAGGAACACTGGGAGTTGCTCGGCTACCCGCTGGATGTGGTCTTCATCCAGATTGTCGTCCACCGGGGTGAATGACGGTTGGAATTGGTCCGCCAGGACACCTGCTTTTCCGTCTGGGCTGCAGACGACGTCTTCCCCAACCAGTATTGGTGGTATGCGTTGTCGTCGGCGCAGGAACGACTTCACCGTGCGCCAGATGCTGCCGTCCTCTGGGTTGAGGGAGGCGACGAAGGCCGACCACACGCTGTTCCTGTGCACCTCAGCCGCTGCTTTGATGCCTCTCCGCATGCGGTTGAGGCGTCGCTTCGTCGCGGGTTGGCGGGTGAGCTGCCACTACCGGAACAGCCTGTTCTTCTCCCCGATTGCTTCCCGTATCGGAGGCGGTAGGTTGCGGGAGAAGTCCCTGGGCCCCTGTGGCTGGGGAGGGGTGGCTGCGTCAGTTGCGTGCAGTAGCTGGCGGGAGAGGACACGCAGAGCGGCGTCCGAGCCCACTGCGTCTGGATCGGGTGTGTCCACGATCGATTCCAGGACTATCTCCTGGAAGCGCTCGCAGTCCATGCGCCGGTACATCTGTCGGCGTGGTGGCAGCGTGGCTCCGGCGTTGCTGCTCCGTTTTCCGTCCGCTGCGGTTCTAGGTGTTCCGTCTGCGGTCCGCGCCCAACAAACCCGCTCCTAGGGGTTTCATCTACGGTCTGGGGTACCAAGCGTTCCCCCTGCGGTCCGCGCCCGCTCACCACGACCTGTTGGAGCGTTGCCGCTCCGTTTTTCGTCCGCTGCGGCTCTGGATGTTCCCTCTGCGGTCCGCGCCCACCAGTCCCACTTCTGGGTGTTCCATCTTCGGTCTGGTGCGCCTGGCAGTCCGTCAGGGGCTCGTTTTCCATCTCCATGTCTCTGGTTCTTCTGTATGTGTAGTGTTGCAGATGGCCCCGTTGCTCCTTTAACAATTCCAGAGCCGGATCCCAGGCTCTGCTTAGCTAGTATCCTGTGTCACGGTTCATAAGATCGTCAGCCATTTTAATTTCTATCGATTCCCTTATAACACAGTCCCAAAATCTGTGTGTTTGTGCTAGAATCTTGGTATCCTCATACTTCATGGCATGATCTAGTTGTAGACAGAGTTCAGCAATGGCTGACGTAGTCCCCTGTCTTAATCTAGTGTGCCTCTAATGTTCTTTGCACCTGATCTCCACAGTTCTTGTCGTCTGGCCAATGTAGGACATGCCACATTGACAAGGTATATTGTAAATCCCTGGTTTTCGTAATCCCAGGTCGTCTTTCACACTCCCCAGCAGTCTCCTGATCTTGTTGGATGGACAGAAAACACACTTGATATTGTGTTTACGGAGGATCCTACTGATTCTGGCAGAAATAGTGCCAGCATAGGGCAGATATGCCACCTTCTTTGCTTCATCTTGGTCTTCTTCAGGAACCTGTGGTATAGTGGCTGGTTGGAGTGCCCTCTCAATTTGTCTGTCCGTGTATCCATTCTTGGAGAAAACTGTTTTGAGACGTTCTATCTCTATAGGTAGATTCTCTTGGTCTGACAGGGCACGTGCTCTGTGGACCAAAGTCTTCAGAACCCCATTCTTCTGTGCAGGGTGGTGACAGCTGCTGGCTTGCAGATGTAAATCAGTGTGTGTTGGTTTTCGGTACACACTGTGGCCAATTGATCCATCTGGTTTCCTCTGGACTAGTACATCCAGAAATGGCAGCTGGCCATTCTTCTCCAGTTCCATGGTGAGCTTGATATTAGGGTGGCATGAGTTAAGATGTTCAAGAAACTCATTGAGCCTGTCCATTCCATGTGGCCAGATCACGAAGGTGTCATCCACATACCTAAAGAAGCATGTGGGTTTAAATGTGGCTGTCTCCAATGCCCTCTCTTCAAAACTCTCCATAAACATGTTGGCAACCACAGGGGACAGTGGGCTGCCCATAGCTACACCTTCAGTTTCCTCGTAATATTTGTTTCTGTACAGGAAATATGTGGATGTCAGTGTATGACTGAACAGGTCCAACAGAACACCGTCAAATTTCTCTGCAATCAGTTCTAGTGAGTCCTTCAGTGGGACCCTGGTGAACAGCGATACCACATCAAAACTAACCATGATGTCCGAATCTGTGATGTGCAGTTGCTTGAGGCGTTGCAGGAAATCTTCTGAGTTGCGGATGTGGTGAATACATTTCCCCACATATGGAGACAGGAGACCTTTCAAGTACTTGGCTGTTGTGTACGTAGGTGCCCCAATATTACTGACAATAGGACGTAGGGGCACGCCCTCCTTGTGTATTTTAGACAGACCATACAGTCTAGGTGGCACTGGCGCTTTTTCCCGTAGTTGTCTGATGATCTTATCCGGCATCCCTGTTTCCTTCAAGAGAGCACTAGTCTTCTTGGCCACCTTGTCCGTGGGGTCACACTCCAGAACTCTGTATGCAGGGTCCTCCAGAAGTTGGCGTACTTTCTCATCATAATCAAATAGATATCAACTGCGTTTTTTTAAATAGGAACCCCCATTTTTTATTACATATTCGTGTAGTACGTAAAGAAATATGAATGTTTTTGGTTGGACCACTTTTTTCGCTTTGTGATAGAAGGCGCTGTAATAGTCACATACGTGGTATCACGTAACATTCCGCCAGTGCGGACGGTATTTGCCTCGTGATACATTACCCGTGTTAAAATGGATCGCTTAACAATTGCGGAAAAGGTCGATATCGTGTTGATTCATGGCTATTGTGATCAAAATGCCCAACGGGCGTATGCTATATATGCTGCTCGGTATCCTGGGCGACATCATCCAAGTGTCCGGACCGTGTTTTAGTTACTGTCGCGGCTAATCCGCACATCAGTAGCAGACAAATTGCGCGAGCATCGAGAATTTCAAAAACGTCGGTGTTGAGAATGCTACGTCAAAATCGATTGCACCCGCACCATATTTCTGTGCACCAGGAATTGCATGGCAACGACTATCAACGTCGTGTACAGTTCTGCCACTGGGCACAAGAGAAATTACGTGACGATGACAGATTTTTTGCACGCATTCTATTTAGCGACGAAGCGTCATTCACCAAAAGCGGTAACGTAAACCGGCATAATACGTATGCACTATTGGGCAACGGAAAATCCACGATGGCTGCGACAAGTGGAACATCAGCGACCTTGGCAGGTTAATGTATGGTGCCGCTTTACCTCCGAGGTTGTCTCCCGCAGTCCCAGACGAAACATCAGGGGAGAGTTTTATACATCAACCACGGCCTATCAGCCAGGAAGTTTTAAGTGAAAACAATACCGGCTGTGAAAGCCTACACTGTATGACTCGGCGAGTTCTTCATCTCAAAACAACTTGATTTCTACTGTCGCGAAATCGAAATTTACCCCAGCTTTGGCAGACTGTTGCAAATTGCGAAGGATAACATATACTGATGACTAAAGTCTCCATTAAGTGTATCTGTCGTGTTTATTAAACTTATGGAAAAATGTTTACGAACTTATACACGAACCCAATATATTATTGGTTCCGTCCAGTGGAAATAAAGATACATCCATAAGAAATAAGAGGAGCAACAGAATCAATGTACTTCCATGCTCGAAACCATCTTAAAGACCTGAATTGCGTCCCATAATACACTGAAGAGAAAAACTGGTACAACTGTCTAATATCGTGTAGGGCCCATGCGAGCACGCTGAAGTACCTCAGCACGACGTGGCATGACCTCTACTAATATCTGAAGTAGTGCTGTATAGAATTGACACCATGAATCCTGCAGGGCTGTTCATAAATCCATAAGAATAAGAGGGAGTGGAGGTCTCTTCTGAACAGCGCGTTGCAAGGCATCCCAGATATGCTGAATAATGTTCATGTCTGGGGACTTTGGCGGCCACCGGAAGTCTTTAAACTCAGAAGAGTGTTCCAGGTGCCCCTCTGTAGCTATTCTGGATGTTTGTGGTGTCGCATTGTCCTGCTGCAATTGCCCAAGACCGTCGGATTGCCGGCCGCGGTGGTCTCGCGGTTCTAAGCGCGCAGTCCGGAACCGCGCGACTGCTACGATCGCAGGTTCGAATTCTGCCTCGGGCATGGATGTGTATGATGTCTTTAGGTTAGTTAGGTTTAAGTAGTTCTAAGTTCTAGGGGACTGATGACCACAGCTGTTGAGCCCCATAGTGCTCAGAGCCAGCCGTCGGATTGCACAATGGACATGAATGGATGCAGGTAATCAGACGGGATGCTTACGTCCGTGTAACCTGTCAGAGTCGTATCTAGACGCATCAGGGATCCCATATCACTCCAACTGTACACGCCCCGCCCGCATCTCGTGGTCGTGCGGTAGCGTTCTCGCTTCCCACGCCCGGGTTCCCGGGTTCGATTCCCGGCGGGGTCAGGGATTTTCTCTGCCTCGTGATGGCTGGGTGTTGTGTGCTGTCCTTAGGTTAGTTAGGTTTAAGTAGTTCTAAGTTCTAGGGGACTGATGACCGTAGCAGTTAAGTCCCATAGTGCTCAGAGCCATTTTTTTTGTACACGCCCCACAGCATTACAGAGCCTCGGACAGCTTGAACAACCCCTGTTGACACGCAGGGTCCGTGGATTCATGAGGTTGTCTCCATACCCGTACACGTCCATCCGCTCGATACAGTTTAAAATGATACTCGTCCGACAAGGCAACATATTTCCAGTCATCAACAGTCCAATGTCGGTGCTGAAGGGCCCAGTAGAGGCGTAAAGCGTTGTGTTGTGCAGTCATCAAGGGTACACGAGTGGGCCTTCGGCTCCGAAAGCCCATATCGATGATGCTTCTTTCAATGGTTCGCACGCTGGCACTTGTTGGTGGCCCATAATTGATATTTGCAGCAATTTCTGGAAGGGTTGCACTTCTGTCACGTGGAACTACACTCCTGGAAATGGAAAAAAGAACACATTGACACCGGTGTGTCAGACCCACCATACTTGCTCCGGACACTGCGAGAGGGCTGTACAAGCAATGATCACACGCACGGCACAGCGGACACACCAGGAACCGCGGTGTTGGCCGTCGAATGGCGCTAGCTGCGCAGCATTTGTGCACCGCCGCTGTCAGTGTCAGCCAGTTTGCCGTGGCATACGGAGCTCCATCGCAGTCTTTAACACTGGTAGCATGCCGCGACAGCGTGGACGTGAACCGTATGTGCAGTTGACGGACTTTGAGCGAGGGCGTATAGTGGGCATGCGGGAGGCCGGGTGGACGTACCGCCGAATTGCTCAACACGTGGGGCGTGAGGTCTCCACAGTACATCGATGTTGTCGCCAGTGGTCGGCGGGAGGTGCACGTGCCCGTCGACCTGGGACCGGACCGCAGCGACGCACGGATGCACGCCAAGACCGTAGGATCCTACGCAGTGCCGTAGGGGACCGCACCGCCACTTCCCAGCAAATTAGGGACACTGTTGCTCCTGGGGTATCGGCGAGGACCATTCGCAACCGTCTCCATGAAGCTGGGCTACGGTCCCGCACACCGTTAGGCCGTCTTCCGCTCACGCCCCAACATCGTGCAGCCCGCCTCCAGCGGTGTTGCGACAGGCGTGAATGGAGGGACGAATGGAGACGTGTCGTCTTCAGCGATGAGAGTCGCTTCTGCCTTGGTGCCAATGATGGTCGTATGCGTGTTTGGCGCCGTGCAGGTGAGCGCCACAATCAGGACTGCATACGACCGAGGCACACAGGGCCAACACCCGGCATCATGGTGTGGGGAGCGATCTCCTACACTGGCCGTACACCACTGGTGATCGTCGAGGGGACACTGAATAGTGCACGGTACATCCAAACCGTCATCAAACCCATCGTTCTACCATTCCTAGACCGGCAAGGGAACTTGCTGTTCCAACAGGACAATGCACGTCCGCATGTATCCCGTGCCACCCAACGTGCTCTAGAAGGTGTAAGTCAACTACCCTGGCCAGCAAGATCTCCGGATCTGTCCCCCATTGAGCATGATTGGGACTGGATGAAGCGTCGTCTCACGCGGTCTGCACGTCCAGCACGAACGCTGGTCCAACTGAGGCGCCAGGTGGAAATGGCATGGCAAGCCGTTCCACACGACTACATCCAGCATCTCTACGATCGTCTCCATGGGAGAATAGCAGCCTGCATTGCTGCGAAAGGTGGATATACACTGTACTAGCGCCGACATTGTGCATGCTCTGTTGCCTGTGTCTATGTGCCTGTGGTTCTGTCAGTGTGATCATGTGATGTATCTGACCCCAGGAATGTTTCCCCTTCCTGGGACAATGAATTCACGGTGTTCTTATTTCAATTTCCAGGAGTGTATTATCTTCAGTCGTCGTTGGTCCCGTTGTTGCAGGATCTTTTTCCGACAGCAGCGATCTGATGTTTTACGGGCTTCGTGATGTTCACGGTACGCTTGTGAAATGGTCGTACCGGAAAATCCCCACATCATCGCTACCTCGGAGATGCTGTGTCCCATCGCTCATGAGCTGACTATAACACCACGTTGAAACGCACTTAAATCTTGATAACCTGCCACTGTAGCAGCAATAACCAGTCTAACAACTGCACCAGACCTTTCTTGTCTAATATGGGCGTTGCCGACCGCAGCGCCGTATTCCGCCTGGTTACATATCTATGTATTTGAATACGCATGCCTACGCCAGTTTCTATGGCCCTTCAGTGTGTAACTTTCTTTCAGGTCCTCCAGTCTCATTTCAGTACAATCGTTTGACTCTCATAACAGTACTATAAGAGACTACTTGAGGGCACTTCGCTGTACAGCAATCAGCCCGCATGTAAAATAAAACCACGATACTCCAGACTTAAGGAAAGACCTTACTTGACGGGTGATAGTTATCACTTTCATTGGTATATCAGAGAAAAAATCCATGTATCTATCACACACATCATTCTGTAATCATAAGTCAACACCTACTTTAAAAACAAGTTGCGATTTTGAAAAGTGAGAAGCTGGATACCCGAAGTCCTAAGATAATTCAGCATATCCGTTCCTTCTAAATCGGTTTCCAACCGTCCTTCACTTAGAAGCGGTTTTGCATAAATTGGTTACTGAACTGGCCAGTGAGGAAATCCGCGATTAACAGGGTCAAGCGCTTGATGCAAACCGCAACATCCACAACCTATCATTAGTAACTTACTGTAGTAATGATGGTACGTGGATCTACGTGCAGCTAGAAAGTCATCTTTCATTCTTCTTATCTAGCACAAAGTGGCACTTAATATTTAAGGTAGTCATGTACAGGTGGATGTTAATAAAATGTATGAAATTTAAATGACGTAATGATCTGTTTCCTTCAGGATATGGATTCCAGCCTAGCACCTAAAATTAATCCTAATTGAAGCTAAGATTTCGTGTGTGACTAAGACGGGAACACACCACAATTTGTCATTGGCTGTTAGACATATAGAAGAAGGAGGTGGCTAATTTTTGCACAATATCGGTTACCACATTTGAACTTGAAATCACATGACGGATATTTTGGTACTGGGGGTGTGACGCCTCTCCAGTTACTATTGTCCCTATTAATCAGCCAATAGAGATGCTGGTTATTCACAAGTAAAAAGGTGTGGGCCTATATAACCTTGAAATGGTGTGATGTGAATCTTTTTGATGGATAGCGATTTGAACACAGCACCTAATCCGATAGTTTCCTAAGGACAATCAAATATAAGATATCTAACTGTTTTACCAGTAAAGATCCTTTTGAACCTAAAATGTGGCGAGAATATATTATTGCTGTACCGCAAATAGAAATCGGAATCTATCGCTGTTGTTTCCTAGCCACATCAACATAGTTTTCATTCTTCAGTAGGGAGTTGTATGCACGTCTGGAATAGAAACAAAGTGACGATAACGCCTGTGTTGACTGGAAGTCGAACCCCAGACGTATCGTCATTGTTGACTTCGTGTCAAGAGACATTAGCTATGGAATTCTTTTCACTAGTAGCGAGGAGTGTCATGTTAGAATCTGTGATGATAAATGAAAGGTTCTGAATAAATTTCACTATTTCCGTCTATGATCACAAAATTGTTAGGTTCTTAGACTACCGGTTTTGGTCAGCAATTACCATCTTCAGATCTGCAGCAAAACGTGAGGAAAACACATATACAACTAGTGGATTCTGTATACCTTAAAACAATATAATAGGCCATAATGAAAAGAAGTATTACTGACATACAAGTTGAAAACATGAGCTTTAAATATGACGAGGCACACCTGTTTTAAGAACATGTGTTAATATGATGGAGCCATCGTCGAAAGATAAACACAAAACCAGTTTAGCGTCGTCAAATATTTTTAAATATTCCATATACTAGGCCACAGGGTCGCTGGAGTCATCTTGTTAACAGAGCTGCTGCTCATAACAAACAGCCGTACGGTAGCTACAAAATGTTTGTGTCAATAGCTCGTTTGATGTCGTTTCTGTAGGCTTACACATATTCCTCAATTATGTAACTGTACGACATTGAATAAAAAGAATTCAACACATAAACAGGTAAAGCCTATAGTGGGCTTAGCAGGTGTACAAGTCATTACAGTAATGAAATGCTATAAATTAAAAATAAGACTAAGCTCATATTCTTAAAAAAGAAACAGTAAAGTGACAATTAGTCTTATACGCTCTTGCAGCGAATTTTAGATAAAAATATAATAATACAGGTAAGTACAAGCTTACGGAGTAAACAGAATAATATAAAATAGTAAAATAAATTGGGAAAGATGGAAAATGGATGAAACAACATACTGTAGTAAGTAATCAGCTCCCTGTGTTGGTGTGAGCGCTAGAATACCGCATGGGCGAGGAGTGGTCAGAGGAACTTAACCGTCAGAGCTACCCTCGTACCCTGCGACACGCTTTTCCCATAAAGAACGATAAAGCACCGTTCCCTTCATTTTAGAAAATTATCTAGTTTGCTAAATATATTATATAAACAGAAAAGGGACAAGATAATATGAGAGTACTACGCTCAACATACGAAAACGAATAATTACGTAAAGTAATACATACTAGGTAAAGACAAACAAAAGATATACGTATGAGCGGCTTTCGATGGTTAAAGCAGAACGTTGTCAATCAAGGCAAAGTAGGTGCTGGGTATAAAATCGCTCTGCCCATTGCGCACCTTGGTTAACTCCTGTTTTTTCGCTTTATGAATTTGAAGCTCTTCTAACAAGTCATGAGCCAGGCAAAAGGCCACATTCTGTGAAGAATACGAATATTATTCTCAATGCTCTTTTTAATATGACCAGTTCCTGATAAATGCATCCCAAACCTATTTTGTTGCCCGGATGAGTGCGCTCCTTAAACTTTAGGTTAAAGGAGCGGCCTGTTTGGTCGATATAATACTTGTCACAGTTACCACAACGAATCCTGCGTACAGTAGAGCCGTCAAATTTGCCACACACCCTTTTCAGTTTCTGTTTTACTCGTAATTTTATACCCAGTGTTGACAGTGTTCTACACTAATAATTGAAAGTCTCTCGTATATATATTGTCTTTATCGAATCTAGAGTGCTTTACATATTTATTTCGTTTTCTTATGATGAGCGTATTACTCTCGTATTTCCTTGTCCCTTTGCTGTTTATATATTTCAATAACTAGATAATCTTATTAATTGAATGGTACGGTGCTTTATCATTCGTACATTGGAATGGCGTGTCGCAGTGTACGAGGGTCCCTCTGGTAGTTAAGTTCCTCTGACCACTCCTCGCCTATGCGGCATTCTGGTAGTAACGCCAACAGAGGACGATAATTACTTACTACCATCTGTTGTTTCATCCATTTGGCTTCTTTGACTACTTATTTTATCATTTTTGTACTGCTCTGTCAACTCTGAAAGCTTTTTCTTATTTATATTATTATATTTTTATCTAAAATTTGCCGGAAGAACGCATAAGAATTATTGTCTCTTAATTATTTCCTTTTCAAAAATGTAACTTCAGTTGTGTTTTTAATTTGCTGGATTTTATTACGGTAATGACTCATACAGCTGGTAAGCCCACTAAAGACTTTATTTCATGTATTCTTCGTTTTATTCTATTTCGTACATTTATGTAACTGAGAAATCTGTGAACGCCCACAGTAGCGACATCGAACGAGCTTATAAAACAAAAATCTTTTGGCAACTGTATAGCAGTTTTTTATGAACAGTAGCGCTGTTAACCAGGTGATTCCGCCGACGTTGTGGTCTCGCATGTAGAATATTTAAGAGATGTACTGCGATCCTAAGCTGATTTTGTGTTTATCTTTTGACGATACCAGTATAGCTCCCTTATATTGGTACATGTTTCTAAAACAGATGTGCCTCTTCATATGTAAAACGCATGTTTCCAACTTGTACGTCAGTAATATTTTCCATTATGGCATGTTTTATTGATTTAGAGTGTAGAAAATTCACTAATTGTATCTGTGTTTTTTCCCATGTTTTTCTGCACATTTGGAGCTGGTCATTGCTGACCGAAACCGATAGTGTAAGGACCTAATAAATTTGTGATTGTAGACAGAAGTAAAGAAATTTATTCTACGCTTCCTGAATCGCTCATCTGTCGGTAACCACGTCACAGCTTATGAGAAAAGTTCTGAGCCTGACGACGAGTCGAAACGGACCTGTATCGTTATTGTTGACAAGACAAGGAAGAAATGTTGAAAATCTGAATTATTTTTCACCAGTAGTTAGTTGTGTACATGCTAGAGCTTGAACTGACATAATGAAAATTTCTGTGACAGGCCATTACTCGAATCCAAAAGCACACTTTCGTGGGGGGCTTAATGAGTTTGTATTGATGGGGAAATAACAAAACGGTGGAACTGAATCAGGTCAGATCCTATGGAAGGATGATCTGAGGTAGTATCCCAGTCCAGCACCAATACATCTGATGCTCATGTGAAATAATAAATTAATTATGTATGATCTTATCATCCTCCACTGCGATTCGTTCATTATAGAAAACAGAACTGATATTGCAACAAAGCTTACTAGCGACTGAGTTTCTACTTACCGTAACCTCCGCCTCTGTCGTGGCGCAACTAATCTGTCTCTATTTCCAGTTGCTAGCGAAAAGACATTATAATTGTCGTGGAATTGGAACTGTGGAGCAACCATACGGTCGTCATTTGGCGGTAGCAGAGATAATGGCCTGTCCCTGTTAAAACGGTCGCCTGGGATAGGAATCGAACACTGATCTTAGAGGTGCCAAACTAGTGTCATTCTAACAGACCACCAGCTTCACATTTCTCTGGGTCATGATTTTGTTATAACAGAGTATACACCATACCGGATGAAAATTTTGACTCGCTGAATCTCTGGAGACGGATTATAGATTGTTAAATACATACATTTCCTTGTTTGACCGCATCGCCGTTCACCAACTTCCTTGGCTGCTGAAATTTCGACTATATTTTGTAATGAATATATAAAAGAGACTTGGTTTGCCCATGAGTGCCGACAATACTCTGCAGCCCACCCCTGCAGCTTCATGGTCGCTATGTGATATGGTAGACATCCGTCGTCAATTTATGGAGAAGGTATCAATTTGAAATTGAAGGAATTTTGTTTGAAGATATGGGAATCACACTGGGGTGCCACACAAACAGACATCTTATACGAAGTCAGTGAAGCATCTGGGAATCAACCGAGACTTACTAGAATGTTCTTTATAGAACATTGCAAACTGATGTAGAATGTTCCAGTATGTAAGACAATCTTCCAAAAATTTCAGGAATATTTTAAAATGTTTGAGAATATTATGAAATTTTCCAGAAGGTCCAAGAATGTTCTAGAGATCAGAACTTTCATGAATGTTCTAGAATGCTGTAGGATGTTCAAGGATGTTCTTTAAAATTCCATTATCATGTTGTATTGAGAACTTGCGCTAGTAGGGGTGGTGGGAGTACTTTTTTTTTTTTACTGTGAGTCGTACTTGAAGTTATTTAGTTTCCTGTAGGTGCAGCTCCATCGTCTGCTAGGATGGATCGTGACACTTTATATTTGTGGCGTCGTTGGGGAAGAACTGCGCCTAATGTCGCTAACTGGTCAGTGGTGTGATATAGCGCGTCAATCATGTCAAACAGTTTTTGGGGCCTTATCCCGCACATTAGGCGCGTAATGGGGCCCCTTAGGGATATGGCAGCAAGAGAGGGGAAGAAAACCAATGTGCACTCCGTGTGCATACCGGGGGGAGTCATTCCAGATGTGGAAAGGGTGCTTCCGGATGCCATGAAGGGTACAGGGTGCACCCATCTGCAGGTGGTCGCTCATGTCGGCACCAATGATGTGTGTCGCTATGGATCCGAGGAAATCCTCTCTGGCTTCCGGCGGCTATCTGATTTGGTGAAGACTGCCAGTCTCGCTAGCGGGATGAAAGCAGAGCTCGCCATCTGCAGCATCGTCGACAGGACTTACTGCGGACCTTTGGTACAGAGCCGAGTGGAGGGTCTGAATCAGAGGCTGAGACGGTTCTGCGACCGTGTGGGCTGCAGATTCCTCGACTTGTGCCATAAGGTGGTGGGGTTTCGGGTTCCGCTGGATAGGTCAAGAGTCCATTACATGCAACAAGCGGCTACACGGGTAGCAGGGGTTGTGTGGCGTGGGCTGGGCGATTTTTTAGGTTAGATGGCCTTGGGCAAGTACAGAAAGGGCAACAGCCTCAACGGGTGCAGGGCAAAGTCAGGACATGCGGGGACCAAGCAGCAATCGGTATTGTAATTGTAAACTGTCGAAGCTGCGTTGGTAAAGTACCGGAACTTCAAGCGCTGATAGAAAGCACCGAAGCCGAAATCGTTATAGGTACAGAAAGCTGGTTGAAGCCAGAGATAAATTCTGCCGAAATTTTTACAAAGGTACAGACGGTGTTTAGAAAGGATAGACTGCATGCAACCGGTGGTGGAGTGTTCGTCGCTGTCAGTAGTAGTTTATCCTGTAGTGAAATAGAAGTGGATAGTTCCTGTGAATTATTATGGGTGGAGGTTACACTCAACAACCGAGCTAAGTTAATAATTGGCTCCTTTTACCGACCTCCCGACTCACCAGCATTAGTGGCAGAGCAACTGAGAGAAAATTTGGAATACATTTCACATAAATTTTCTCAGCATGTTATAGTCTTAGGTGGAGATTTCAATTTACCAGATATAGACTGGGACACTCAGATGTTTAGGACGGGTGGTAGGGACAGAGCATCGAGTGACATTGTACTGAGTGCACTATCCGAAAATTACCTCGAGCAATTAAACAGAGAACCGACTCGTGGAGATAACATCTTGGACCTACTGATAACAAACAGACCCGAACTTTTCGACTCTGTATGTACAGAACAGGGAATCAGTGATCATAAGGCCGTTGCAGCATCCCTGAATATGGAAGTTAGTAGGAATATAAAAAAAGGGAGGAAGGTTTATCTGTTTAGCAAGAGTAATAGAAGGCGGATTTCAGACTACCTAACAGATCAAAACGAAAATTTCTGTTCCGACACTGACAATGTTGAGTGTTTATGGAAAAAGTTCAAGGCAATCGTAAAATGCGTTTTAGACATGTACGTGCCGAGTAAAACTGTGAGGGACGGTAAAAACCCACCGTGGTACAACAACAAAGTTAGGAAACTACTGCGAAAGCAAAGAGAGCTTCACTGCAAGTTTAAACGCAGCTGAAACCTCTCAGACAAACAGAAGCTAAACGATGTCAAAGTTAGTGTAAGGAGGGCTATGCGTGAAGCGTTCAGTGAATTCGAAAGTAAAATTCTATGTACCGACTTGACAGAAAATCCTAGGAAGTTCTGGTCTTACGTTAATTCAGTAAGTTGCTCGAAACAGCATATCCAGACACTCCGGGATGATGATGGCATTGAAACAGAGGATGACACGCGTAAAGCTGAAATACTAAACACCTTTCTCCTAAGCTGTTTCACAGAGGAAGACCGCACTGCAGTTCCTTCTCTAAATCCTCGCACAAACGAAAAAATGGCTGACATCGAAATAAATGTCCAAGGAATGGAAAAGCAACTGGAATCACTCAACAGAGGAAAGTCCACTGGACCTGACGGGATACCAATTCGATTCTACACAGAGTACGCGAAAGAACTTGCCCCCCTTCTAACAGCCGTGTACCGCAAGTCTCTAGAGGAACGGAAGGTTCCAAATGATTGGAAAAGAGTACAGGTAGTCCCAGTCTTCAAGAAGGGTCGTCGAGCAGATGCCCAAAACTATAGACCTATATCTCAGACGTCGATCTGCTGTAGAATTTTAGAACATGTTTTTTGCTCGAGTATCATGTCGTTTTCGGAAACCCAGAATCTACTATGTAGGAATCAACATGGATTCCGGAAACAGCGGTCGTGTGAGACCCAACTCGCTTTATTTGTTCATGAGACCCAGAAAATATTAGATACAGGCTCCCAGGTAGATGCTACTTTTCTTGACTTCCGGAAGGCGTTCGATACAGTTCCGCACTGTCGCCTGATAAACAAAGTAAGAGCCTACGGAATATCAGACCAGCTGTGTGGCTGGATTGAAGAGTTTTTAGCAAACAGAACACAGCATGTTGTTATCAATGGAGAGACGTCTACAGACGTTAAAGTAACCTCTGGCGTGCCACAGGGGAGTGTTATGGGACCATTGCTTTCACAATATATATAAATGACCTAGTAGATAGTGTCGGAAGTCCCATGCGGCTTTTCGAGGATGATGCTGTAGTATACAGAGAAGTTGCAGCATTAGAAAATTGTAGCGAAATGCAGGAAGATCTGCAGCGGATAGGCACTTGGTGCAGGGAGTGGCAACTGACCCTTAACATAGACAAATGTAATGTATTGCGAATACATAGAAAGAAGGATCCTTTATTGTATGATTATATGATAGCGGAAAAAACACTGGTAGCAGTTACTTCTGTAAAATATCTGGGAGTATGCGTGCGGAACGATTTGAAGTGGAATGATCATATAAAATTAATTGTTGGTAAGGCGGATATCAGGTTGAGATTCATTGGGAGAGTCCTTAGAAAATGTAGTCCATCAAGAAAGAAGGTGGCTTACAAAACACTCGTTCGACCTATACTTGAGTATTGCTCATCAGTGTGGGATCCGTACCAGGTCGGGTTGACGGAGGAGATAGAGAAGATCCAAAGAAGAGCGGTGCGTTTCGTCACAGGGTTATTTGGTAACCGTGATAGCGTTACGGGGATGTTTAACAAACTCAAGTGGCAGACTCTGCAAGAGAGGCGCTCTGCATCGCGGTGTAGCTTGCTGTCCAGGTTTCGAGAGGGTGCGTTTCTGGATGAGGTATCGAATATATTGCTTCCCCCTACTTGTACCTCCCGAGGAGATCACGAATGTAAAATTAGAGAGATTAGAGCGCGCACGGAGGCTTTCAGACAGTCGCTCTTCTCGCGAACCATACGCGACTGGAACAGGAGAGGGAGGCAATGACAGTGGCACGTAAAGTGCCCTCCGCCACACACCGTTGGGTGGCTTGCGGAGTATAAATGTAGATCTAGATGTAGATTTTGGCACAGTTATTTTTCGCCCAGTGCATGGTGGAATTCCATTGTTCTTATCCCTGGGGGTCCATCGGAGACATTTCTTTCGTATCACTTGGAGCTTATAGAAAATAGTGTCGTATGTTGTGGCACAGGACGTCGTTCCATAGGGAAGTGTGGACTCCACTGTTGCACGATATAGACTCATCTTTGTGACAACATTTAGATCCTTAAATTTGAAGTTTGGGATGACGGGTCTCAACATTCTTAGTCCGACTTTCTTCTTTTCTGTGACGTGATGGGTGAAGAGTAGTTTTATTTCCATGTAAACGCGCAAGCACCTTACAACAGTGGAACAAGGAATGGGTTGGTTTCCGATGCGGCGTCTTGTAAAAATAATGGCCACAGTTTTATACAGGTAGATGGTAAGCTTGTGTGCTTGTGCCCATCGCTCCATTGTCACTGAAATCTCGAAATCAATTGCTCTAAATATCTCTTCTTAAAAAAATTTTTTCGTCAACATAGAGGTTAACTGACGCATATGGAACTGTAGATATGTCATTGACGTAGACACTGAAAAGTACTGGTCAGATTACAGACCACAGTCGGATACAGGCATGGAAAACTTTCTTGGCTTTGTTCTTGTCGTTGATTTGCAAATGCAGTTTCCTATCTTCAAGAAAGTTTTCAACTAGTTTTACATAGCAGTCTTTTATGCTGGTGTTTTGGTGCAGCTTGACAATTAAGTTCTCACGCCATACTTTATCGTAAGCTTTCTCGAGGTCCAAGTACACTCCAGTTATCGAATATCGTTGCAGAAGCTACGAAAAAAGCATGCCAAATTTAAAAAAACGCAAAATCCCCAAGATTGGAAAACTTTTACAGAAGTTCGAAATATGGATGGTACTTCAATGTGAGATGCTTTTAATAATTTGCACAACGAAATTCTGTCTCGAAATCTGGCAGAGAACCCAAAGAGATTCTGGTCATACATAAAGCACAACAGTGGCAAGACGCAATTAATACCTTCACTGCGCGATAACAACGATGAAGTCACTGATGACAGTGTCACTAAACCAGAGTTGTTAAACACGGTTTTACGAAACTCCATCACCAAAGAAGACGAAGTAAATATTCCTGAATACCAATCAAGAACAACTGCCAAGATGAGAAACATAGAAGTAGGTATCTTCGGAGTAACGAAGCAGCTTAAATCACGTAATAAAGGCAAAGCCTCCGATCCTGGTTGTATACCATTCAGGTTCCTCTCAGGGTATGCTGATAAAACAGCTCCATATTTAGCAATTATATACAACCATTCGCTCACAGAAAGATCCGTACCTAAAGACTGGAGAATTGCTCAAGTCACACCAATACCCAAAAAGGGAAGTAGGAGTAATTCGCTGAATTACAGGCCTGTATCACTAACGTCGATTTGCAGTAGGGTTTTGGAACATGTACTGTATTCGAACATTATGAAGTACCTCGAAGAAAACGATTTATTGACACATAGTCAGCACGGGTTCAGAAAATATCGTTCTTGTGATGTACAACTAGCTCTTTACACTCATGAAAAGTGCTATCGACAGGGGATGTCAAATTGAGTCCATATTTTTAGATTTCCAGAAGGCTTTCGACAACGTTCCTCACAAGCGTCTTCTAACCAAACTGCGTGCGTACGGAGTATCGCCTCAGTTGTGCGACTGGATTGGTGATTTCGCGTCAGAAAGGTCACAGTTCGTAGTAATAGACGGAAAGTTATCGAGTAAAACAGAAGTAATATCTGGCGTTCCCCAAGGAAGTGTTATAGGCCCTCTATTGTTCCCGATCTATATTAACGACATAGGAGACAATCTGAGTAGCCGTCTTAGATTGTTTGCGGATAATGCTGTCGTTTACCGTCTTGTAAAGTCATCAGATGATCAAAACTACTAGCAAAATTATTTAGATAAGATATCTGTATGGTGCGAAAAAGTGAAAATTGACCCTGAATAATGAAAAGTGTGAAGTTACTCACATGACTACTAAAAGAAATCAGCTAAATTTCGATTACGCGATAAGTCACGCAAATCTGAAGGCTGTAAATTCAACTAAGTACTTAGGGATTACAATTACAAATAACCTAAATTGGAACGATCACGTAGATAATATTGTGGGCAGACCAAACCAAAGACTGCTATTCATTGGCAGAACACTTAGAAGGTGCAACAGGTCTACTAAAGAGGCTGCTTACACCACGCTTGTCCGCCCTATTCTGGAGTATTGCTGTGCGGTGCGGGATCCGCATCAAGTGGGACTGACGGATGACATCGAAAAAGTACAAAAAAGGGCAGCTCGTTTTGTATTGTCGCGAAGTAGGGGAGATAGTGTAACAGACATGATACGTGAATTGGATTGGAAATCATTAAAACAAAGGCGTTTTTCGTTGCGACGGGATCTTCTCATGAAATTTAAATCACCAATTTTCTCCTCCGGTTGCGGAAACATTCTGTTGGCACTCACCTACATAGGGAGAAATGATCATCAAGATAAAATAAGAGAAATCAGGGCTCGCACAGAAAAATTGAAGTGCTCGTTTTCCCGCGTGCCGTTCGAGAGTGGAACGGTAGAGAGACAGCTTGAAGGTGGTTCATTGAACCCTTTGCCAGGCACTTTACTGTGAATAGCAGAGTAATCACGTAGATGTAGATGTAGTAAAGTTGTCTTGAATGGTTTCGGTAATCCAAAAGAGTTGAGGTTCGGCGGAAAGTTCATTTTGGAATCCGAACTGTTCCGGTCGGATCATGTTGTCCTATACAAAATTGTTTTGTGGTCTCTTGAGTAATACC
Organism: Schistocerca americana; assembly: GCF_021461395.2. Taxonomy (NCBI): domain Eukaryota; kingdom Metazoa; phylum Arthropoda; class Insecta; order Orthoptera; family Acrididae; genus Schistocerca; species Schistocerca americana. Next base: position 483,434,951 of record NC_060130.1, read on the forward strand.
CGTTCGAAGAGCTTCCCCAGCAGTGGTAGAAGACTGATTGGATGGTAATTGTTCGAAAGTGTGCGATCCCTCCTGGGTTTCAGCAGTGGCACCACTGTCGCCGTCTTGCACGCCTCTGGAATTTATCCATGGTAAGGACAATTGTTGCAAATTCTTGTCATTAGGACCAGCGGCTTCCTGGGAAAATGTTTTAAGTATTCACTGGTGACGATATCGTGTCCCGGAGAGTTGTTGGCAGTATTACGGATGAGTTGTTTGATTTCCACCGGAGTGGCAAACTGTGACTAGAATTGCATAGGTGCATTCCGGAAGATCGTAAGTGCCGTCAAGACCTGCTACTTATAGCGTAGGACTTCGTCCTCTTGTTACTATGGAATTGGCGTAGTGATGTGTCTCTGACATGTGTCAGAACACAGTTTCGCTTGTGTCAGTGCCAAGAAGTCGGACATTTTGGTTTCCCAGGCTTCGTAACGCTATTCTGTGACACATTTGTGGACCTACCTGTTCAGTTGGTACATTTGTCTTATATCCTCTTTATTTTTAAAGGGAATCCATCGTATTCGAAAATAATTCGATTGTGTTTTTATGGCTTGAGTATGTGGGGAAACGCCCCAAAATTGCCGTCTGGTTGAGAAATTCCTGTTGTTGACTGGCACTGAACGGTTGGGATTTTGACCCTTAACGTCTGTACCCCTGCATCGACGGCGACCCTCGATGAGACGTCTTGTGTTGGCAAAACGTTGTTGACCAGAAAACGCTGAAACTGTGGTCAGTCAGTCTGCCTTGTGCTATGTGGCGGCAGTGGGATGTGTGCCCTCTCCAGTACTTCTATTACCGGCTTGTGATACGACGATAAGTCATTGATTACCCGGAGTTGGTAGCTAGCGTTGACATTCTTGAGAACCGCTCTATCAAGGACGACTGCTTGCTGCTGGACAAAAGACGGCACTCTCGTAGGGTCTCTCAAACCGATCACAGTATTGTGTAGGCCATCTCCTAAAGCGAATAATGTTTGACCCTTTGGATTCGTTTTTCCCGAGTTCCAAGCAGTGTGCTTGCTGTTGAGAGCGACTTCCAGCAGTACCTTGTCGAAACGGTCGAACAGATCACGTAGATCTTGAGTAATAAATGCCTGTCTGGACCGAGGTATGCAGCAAGACACGTAATGTTTCCTATGGCGGTGGCAATGGTAGCCACCGTAGCATCCATTTTTCGTAGCTTTGTAAGTTGTTCCTCGTGACGACATATTTCTTTTTTGACTGGGATGGCAGTCCCTCTTCCTCTTTGACCGACCCGATATGTACGGTACATGTACATAATCCGCGTGTGAAACTCTTTCGACCCCCTCAAAATGCGTCTCCGAAAAGTGCGCAACGTCAATCCTGTGGCGTGTCAGAAAGTCCGTTAGTTCTGACTTCTTCGTTTTGACACAATTCGCGTTCCATATGAGGATTCTGGGGTGCGTTGTGGGGCGTCCGTGGTCCATTCTAAGGAGAAACGGATGTTTTGATAAGATTCTCTGCCAGTGAGAGAATGGCGCTCAGTTTTAGATACAGTGAGGTCGGTAGTGAGGCGATATCGGTGATGGCTGGTGTGATGGGGTCCTTGGCGAACGTCGCTGGTACTCTAAAGGGTTGTAGAAGAAGTGGGGACGTCACGTCGGCATAAGCCCGTGGACCCCGTTGTGGTCGCGAGTCGTGCCTGGCTGTTGTCACTGGCGTAGCCATATGCGGTGTCACCGTTTCGATCACTGTCGAAGCTTGCAGCTGTACGTTGTCGTGTTGGTCTTCTGCATGAAGCTTCTGATAACGAAGGTCTTTTGCTTCGGTGGTTGACTGACGGACTTCACATTGTACTTCCTTAATAGTGCTTGGTATGTTTCGCGCATAAGGTAGGTCGCGGGATAGTCCTTCCCGTCGTTGGTCCGTTTAGGTCTCTCCGTTTTTGGTACTTGGCAGTCACCTTATTTATGATGGTGACCAATTCATAAACATCTCAGTGGGAGGCAGGAGTAATTGCACGTGTGTCCTCGCCGTTGGCATACTCTGCACTGTACTCGAGCGTCCTTGGAGTTGCAGGGCTTTACACGCACTCTTGTGTAGAGGAGATACATCAGACTGTAGATATTTTGGTTAACATGTCCCTTTGGAATCTGTACGCAATAAGCCGATTACGGAACGGATTTCTTTTTTGTGTGTCTCTTGTGGCACTAACATACACTCCTGGAAATTGAAATAAGAACACCGTGAATTCATTGTCCCAGGAAGGGGAAACTTTATTGACACATTCCTGGGGTCAGATACATCACATGATCACACTGACAGAACCACAGGCACATAGACACAGACAACAGAGCATGCACAATGTCGACACTAGTACAGTGTATATCCACCTTTCGCAGTAATGCAGGCTGCTATTCTTCCATGGAGACGATCGTAGAGATGCTGGATGTAGTCGTGTGGAACGGCTTGCCATGCCATTTCCACCTGGCGCCTCAGTTGGACCAGCGTTCGTGCTGGACGTGCAGACAGCGTGAGACGACGCTTCATCCAGTCCCAAACATGCTCAATGGGGGACAGATCCGGAGATCTTGCTGGCCAGGGTAGTTGACTTACACCTTCTAGAGCACGTTGGGTGGCACGGGATACATGCGGACGTGCATTGTCCTGTTGGAACAGCAAGTTCCCTTGCCGGTCTAGGAATGGTAGAACGGTGGGTTCGATGACGGTTTGGATGTACCGTGCACTATTCAGTGTCCCCTCGACGATCACCAGTGGTGTACGGCCAGTGTAGGAGATCGCTCCCCACACCACGATGCCGGGTGTTGGCCCTGTGTGCCTCGGTCGTATGCAGTCCTGATTGTGGCGCTCACCTGCACGGCGCCAAACACGCATACGACCATCATTGGCACCAAGGCAGAAGCGACTCTCATCGCTGAAGACGACACGTCTCCATTCGTCCCTCCATTCACGCCTGTCGCGACACCACTGGAGGCGGGCTGCGCGATGTTGGGGCGTGAGCGGAAGACGGCCTAACGGTGTGCGGGACCGTAGCCCAGCTTCATGGAGACGGTTGTGAATGGTCCTCGCCGATACCCCAGGAGCAACAGTGTCCCTAATTTGCTGGGAAGTGGCGGTGCGGTCCCCTACGGCACTGCGTAGGATCCTACGGTCTTGGCGTGCATCCGTGCGTCGCTGCGGTCCGGTCCCAGGTCGACGGGCACGTGCACCTTCCGCCGACCACTGGCGACAACATCGATGTACTGTGGAGACCTCACGCCCCACGTGTTGAGCAATTCGGCGGTACGTCCACCCGGCCTCCCGCATGCCCACTATACGCCCTCGCTCAAAGTCCGTCAACTGCACATACGGTTCACGTCCACGCTGTCGCGGCATGCTACCAGTGTTAAAGACTGCGATGGAGCTCCGTATGCCACGGCAAACTGGCTGACACTGACGGCGACGGTGCACAAATGCTGCGCAGCTAGCGCCATTCGACGGCCAACACCGCGGTTCCTGGTGTGTCCGCTGTGCCGTGCGTGTGATCATTGCTTGTACAGCCCTCTCGCAGTGTCCGGAGCAAGTATGGTGGGTCTGACACACCGGTGTCAATGTGTTCTTTTTTCCATTTCCAGGAGTGTACATTGATGACGTTGCAGTGCTTTTTTCGCAAAGCTTCGAGCACTCGGTGATATGTTCCAGCTCAAAGTGGTATATATAGGCGATGGCAGTACAAACGCGTGAGCATGCTTTTCAAAATCGATTAGAGAGGATCAAGGATATTGAAGGGGATATAATATGAAGTAAATTTAGTGAAAGTGAATTCCTTAAGGTAATGGACATTGTATCAAGTGGAATTTTAGTGTGTTAAGTAATTTACTGAGGTGACAAAACTCATGGGATAACGATATGCTCAAATTCCAACGGCGGTAGTATCGTGCGCACAAGGTATAAAAGGGAAATGCAGTGGCGAAACTGTCATTTGTTCTCAGGTGATTCATGTGGAAGGGTTTCCGATGTGATTGTGGTTGCACCACGGAAATTAATAGACTCTGATCGTGAGATGACAGTCGTAGGTAGACACATGCGACATTCCATTTCGGAAAGCGTTAGGGAACTTAATATTCCGAGATCCACAACGTTAAGAGTGTGCCGAGAATACCAAATTTCTGGCATTACCTCTCACCATGGACAACGCATGTCCAGCGGGTTTCACTGAACGACCGAGAGCAGCGTCGTTTGTGTACAGTTAGCAGTGTTTACAGACAAGCAACACTGCCTGAAACAACCTCAGAAACTAATGTGGGACGTACGACACACACGTATCTGTTAGGACAGTGATGCGAAATTTGGCGTCAGTGGGCTATGGTGGTACACAACCTACGCGAGTGCCTTCGCCAAGAGCACCTGCAGCGCTTCTCCTGCGCTCGTGACGTTATCGGTTGGACCCTAGACGACTGGGAAACCGTGGCCTGATCAGATCATTTCAGACTGAAGTTGATATGAGCTGACGGTAGGGTTCTAGTGTGGTGCAGGTTCCTCGAAGCCATGGACCGAAGTTGATGTAGGCTTTGTTTAAATTGAATGGAATTGTTTCTCTGTTTGTACTGGAAATTTTTTGGTTTCGAGTACTTGGAGATCATTTGCAGTCACTCATGACAATTCGCCATGTCACCTGGTCATAATTGTTGTTTGGAGAACACTCTGGACATTTCGAGCGAATTATTTAACCACCCAGCTCGTCCGACATAAGTCTAATCGAACATTTATGAGACATACAGGTAATCGAGAGGGCAGCTCGTGCAAAAAATCCTGCACTGGCGACACTTTCGCAATTTTGGAAAACTATAGAGGCAGTGTGTCTCGATATTTCTGCAAGAGACTTCCAACGACTTGTTGAGTTATGCCACGTTGTGTTGTTTGACTACGCTGGGCAAAGGGAGGTCCGACACAATATTAGGAGATATCCCATGACTTTTGTTACGGTAGTGTATTAACAATTAACAGAATGCCAAAACGTAAAAGAGGAGGATATCTTTCAGTGGTGAAAAAATTGTTGAATACATCTGTCGATTTAAGAGTAGTCTAGTTTATTTTTGTAAATTTGTCCGTTTTTTAAGCTTGAAATACGTAGTCATATTTAGCACGAAGTTTTTGAATGTTAATTTTTAAAATGTCTCGAGTGATCTGGAATGTTCTTAGGAATCAAATGAAAATAAAGACCAAGTGAAGCTGGTCTTTTTCAGCAAGTCGCTGAAATAAAATCACATATCGGCCATCTGTACGGAACTGGCACCACTAGACAATGCGGAAGCTTCTACAGGTAGTATTCTTCTACATATGAGATATTGATGTCTGTTCGCGACCTAGTGGTAAATATCACGTAGTGTGAACTTAAAGCCGATACATACAGTCCAGAAGCAAGCAGCAATATGTTTTGGCGTGTAGTCACGCAGGTTGCGTGTGTTTATCAATCAACATTTTTTATTTCTTAGTTCTAGTATTGTTTTAGTAGTGATTTATGGGATATTGGTTATCTGAAACTCTTAAGGAACGTTGTTTGAGCTTTAAAATGGGGAGCATAAAACGGAAATAAGTGTAACCGTTGTGACTTTTGTTCTCTGCGGTACCAACAAAGGAGTGAATTCAGTGGAGGTGACTCAAAACATTTGTGCCGTGTATGGGGTGTGTCATCGGGGATTCATGACTGAAAAGAGTTTTCTATTTTCATGTAGAACATTTTTCTTCACATTCAGGAAGAGCAACAAGCATTGCTGAAGTACTTTTTTTCGGTTTACCACTGTGGTCCTCGTAAAAGTACCCGATATTTCTCATATGTGATGAATTACGAGCATTTAACCTTTGCGTCACCCTGCATTCAGTGGGAAATGTTGGGGAAGAAGAAAGGAAGAACTTTTAGAGTGAAGCATCTCATTGACAATGAGATCATTACCAACTCCAGATACTGAAAGAAACATCCTGGCATCTGCCTTAAACGGTTTAAGAGAGTTACGGATAATTTAAATCCGGATTGTCGGATGGGGATTTGAACCACTTTATGTTACCACCATAAAAAGATAATGATGACTGACCCCTAATAAAGAACGTATCAGCCATATGTCAATGTGCGTCCCCTTAATTACAATGTGATGCAACAGGCGGCACAAAGGAACTGTTTATGTTATGAACTGGTTCCCACTGGTCTGTCCATTGCAGTTAGCATTTTCAGGCAACAATTGAGACGCATTTGCGGTCATAATATAAGCAAAACGACAGACAAGACGGCATCAGTTATTGCTACTGATGATTTCACAAAAGAAGCTACGACCATCAGGAAAATTCTTGGCGACTTAAAATGTGCTTTAAACTTGACTTGATGATGTCATAACCTCTGAACCCTTAGGTTGCTACAGGCATGGAATCGAAAAACGCGCTTGAACATTAGAAGACTGTTTCAGTTAATGTGAGAATATGTTGTTGCAGATTAGTTTCTAACTTTTTTTTCAATAACTTAACAAAGAACGTTTTAAAATATATACTACACTAATACTTATGAATGACAAATGATCATGACAACTTTTGACGAAAGTCTAACATGATTAAAATGCTATATCTGTAACATGAACATTAGGGCCTACTGAATCGTCATGAAACAGTAAGTTAATATACACTCGCAGGTTCGAATCCTGCCTCGGGCATGGATGTGTGTTCTGTCCTTAGGTTAGTTAGGTTTAAGTAGTTCTAAGTTCTAGGGGACTGATGACCACAGCTGTTAAGTCCCATAGTGCTCAGAGCCATTTGAACCATTTTAATATACACGTTTAACGTCAAAACGGTCTGTATAGTCCTGTGCCACACTCAGGTGTCAATACACAGGGTACAGTTATTGAACTATATGTAATAAAATTGTCACAACTTCTGAACGGTTTGCATTAGAACGTTCAAACTGCACTGTTGACCGCGGGGCATGATGAGAATTAATATGTGCGAATGGTTTGTATTGGCGACGAAGCCCACTTTCATTTGGATGAGTTCGCCAGTAGGCAAAATTTGGAGCATTTGGGGAACTGAGAATCCGCATTTCTCGATCGAGAAGTCTCTTCACCCTCATCAAGTGACTGTGTGGTCTGCAGTGTCCAGTCATGGAATAATAGGTGCGATATTTCTTGATGGCACGTTGACTACCGAACCGTACGTGAAGGCTTTGCAATATGATTTCATTTCCATTATCCAAAGTGACCTTGATTTCCACACCATGTGGTTCATACAAGACAGAGCTCGACCCCATCGAAGCAGGAGAGTGATTCATGTCCTGGAGGAGCACTTTGGGGAACGCATTCTGGCTCTGTGGTATCCATGAGCATCGATTGGCAAACATATTTTCCGGATTGGAGCACATATGACTCATTTTTGTGGGGCTGTATTAAAGACAAGGTGTACAGCGACAACCCCAAAACCATTGCTGAGCGGAAAACAGCCATTCAGGAGGTCATCGATAGCATCGATGTTCCGATATTTCAGTGGGCCACACAGAATTTCACTATTCCTCTGCGCATATCGAACATGTCATGACCTAAATCCGAATATCTGTAGTGACGTTTACATGTTTAATAAACTATGTGCACTCCGTAGTTTGTAACCAACTTCCTTTGTTTTCATATAGTTCAATAATTGTCACCCTGTATGACTACCACAGAATTATGGAAATGGGACAGCTGTAGTTGACGCACAAATAAACTCAGTTAAAATTATTGAGTACCAAAATTTCACCAATTACATTATGTATTCTCAAAAACCTAAAACCTATGTTCACAGAAGCAGAAAACTGGAGGCATTATCGGGTGATCATTTATGCAGAACCATTTGTATATTACCTTGAGATCTACTGAACTGACCGAGAAGTCTTATAATGGAAACATATTCTTAGGATTTCATTGCAGACTTTCAATCTGGCTGCTTGTAACGTTGTCAGAGGAGAGGTAAGTATTATATGTGTGAAAAGCCCTTCCTGGAAGCAAATAAATTTGTTTAATAACACAATCACACACTATGAGCGAAAATCATTAAGTATTTTTATCTGACATACCAAAAAAACATTAAAATGAATCAATCGTCATGTAAAGCCACCGGGCAGTTATTTCTTATTTTATTTGAGCTTCAGATGGATGGATTCAGGACTGGGATTCGGCCTCAGATATCCCCCTTCGCGAGATTTATACCTTCCGGAAGATTCACCATCGTTTCGTGGTTTCCCCCAAGATCAAAACTTCTAAAGAACTCCTCAAAAGGAACGTTTCTGGATTCGAATAGTGGTCTGGCACACAGTATGCCATTTCAAGCTCTAGCATGCGCATACCCGGCTAATGGTGAAAAATAATTTTGATTTGTAACATCACTTCGTTCATTGTCAACAATATCTCTGAAGCCGCATTCGACTTACAGCCAGGCTCAGAACTTTTCATTAAACCATTTCAAATTCTAACATGGCACTACTAGCTACTAGTGAAAAGAATTCCATGGGTAACAACTGGTATGTACACTGAGATGACAAAAGTCATGGGATAACTCCTAATACTGTGTCGGACCTCCTTTCACCAGGCATAGTGCAGCAACATAATATGGCATAGACTCAACAAGCCGCTGGAAGTCCCCTTCAGAAATGTTTCAGAAATGCAGATTCGAATCCTGCCTCGGGCATGGATGTGTATGGTGTCCTTAGGTTAGTTAGGTTTAAGTATTTCTAAATTCCAGGGGACTGATGACCTCAGATGCTAAGTCCCATAGTGCTCAGCGCCATTTGAACAATTTAGACGTACGTACACCTCTCCACTGGTGATTGAAAATTATAATTAACGTTTATACGTGGCTAGAAAACAACAATAAGTGACGCGATTGATTTGCGATACAGGAATAATTTATGATATTGACATTTTAGGTTGAAATATCTCTTTACTGATGAAATTATTTGATACAGTTTATTGTCTGACGTCTGGAACATGACCCGCACCGCAGACGTAGTCCGCTGGGGACAGTATTGTGTTGGGGGACATTCACCAGGACTTCCATGGGACTTGTGATAGTACTCAAAGGCACCACGATAGTTGTAGTCAATGTGAACATTATTGCGGACTACTTGTAACCCCTCATGCCTGACGTCATCCCCGACGGCGATGGCATCGTCCAGGAAGATAACGGTCCGTGTCGTAAGTCCAAAATCACCTGTTTTGGGGCCGGCCGAAGTGGCCGTGCGGTTAAAGGCGCTGCAGTCTGGAACCGCAGGACCGCTACGGTCGCAGGTTCGAATCCTGCCTCGGGCATGGATGTTTGTGATGTCCTTAGGTTAGTTAGGTTTAACTAGTTCTAAGTTCTAGGGGACTAATGACCTCAGCAGTTGAGTCCCATGGTGCTCAGAGCCATTTGAACCATTTGAACCTGTTTTGGGGAATATATCACTTTGATGTCTTGGCTACCTATCTCGTCTGATCTGAACCCGACAAAACACATCTAGGACGCTCTTTTGATCCAGCTTCGTGGCTACATACGACCGGCTCACAATTCACGAAAATTGCATGTCTTGTGCATGGGTTTCTTGCGGCAAATACTTACCGAAACCTACCAAGGACTTCTTGATTTCATTCCACGTAATATCACTGTCTTATTGCAGCCAAAAGAACTCATCCTCTAGCGGAGGTAAAAGCGGCAAAATTCCCATCAGCCGAACACAACTTGAACTGGGCCACATGGAGACCATTGAACGGGATACGAACGGGCGTTGGCAAATATAAGAACAACCTGATGAAATGAGGATACTTACAAGGGGCAACAATGCATGACTGTGGAGAAGTACAGGCAACGAAACCATGCGAGGTGGCGCAGTGGATAGCACACAGGATTGGCATCCGGGAGGACAACGGTTCAAACCCGCATCCGGCCTTCCTGATCTAGGTTTTCCGTGCTTTTCCTAAGGCGGTTGGGGCAAATGCAGGGATGGTTCCTTTGAAAGGATACGGCCGACTTCCTTCCCCATCCTTTCCTAATTCGATGGGAACAATAATCTCGCTGTTTGGTCCCCTCCCCCAAATCAACCAACAAACAGACAACAAAGAGTCTGTCTCATTTTTTACATTGCCCTGATTCTTGCGATGAGGAGTTCATCATAGTACAAGAAAATACTGTAGCACTTGTTCGTTTCTGAGTAATTACAGTTAAGTTTTATTTTTTAAGTGTGTATATGCACGAGGGCGTGCTGAAAAGTAATTCCTCCGAATTTTTAATGTGAAAGTTCGTAAAACCTTTTAACTAAAAACAAATGTTATGAACATTTCAATTCCTTAAGCTTCATGTCGAGATATTAATTTCAATGGTTAACATTGTTGACGGAGCCATAACCCCATCTCATCTTGCACTGCTCCATCACTATGAAAGTGAAGCCCTCGAAGATGTTCTCTAAGTTTTGGAAACAGATGAAAATTAGATGAGGCCAAGTCAGGACTGTATGGAGGATGATCGATGGCAATGAATCCAAGGCGCCGGATTGTTGCAAAGACAGCGCTCGTATGTGGTCTGATACTGTCATGCTGAAGAAGAGGGTGCTCCATGTATGGACGAATTCATCGAATTTGAAAGTCGATTACAGCACGCTGCTTTTCATGCACAAATATAGCTACGTCACATATCGTCATGTTATAGGCTACAATTCGGATTTCTCTTGCGGCAGAAGACTGCAAATACGTAGACAAAAAGAATAAATATGTATGATGTTAATAATGTTTGTTTTATGTAAAAAAAATTAAGAATTTTCACATAAAAATTTCGGAGGCACTGCTTTTCAGTAGTCCCGCGTATAAATTCCTTCTGCTTCCTTACCGGAAACTGTTAATTTATAGAATCCTGTGTGCTTACTCCTGATCAAAATAAATAAATAAATTTTTTAGCTTATCAGAGTATTTACAATCCCAAAAATTTACTTTCTTTCTTTGGAAACGACAGTTATCAAATATACGAATTCAAAGAGTAAACGGCTTGAAGTCGAATCATGGAGTAACTCAACCAGTTACACATTCAAAAAGCGCACACTTGCTAGAGTTGAAAGAGGAAGGTGTCGCAGTAGTGAGTCGCTGGGTTCGTATTCGGTAGAGTCGTGGTTCAAATCCAGCTCTGGCCCCAATAATATTTGTTTTCCGTTGTTTCGCTCAACAGCTTAGACGAATTCCGGGATGGTTTCTTTGAAGAAGTCAAGTCCGATATCCTTAACTGCTCGTCCTTCTTTGGTACCTTGGTAATGTGGCTCGCTGGGGAGAGAACGTTGCATTCTGCGGAACTGCGTGAACAAAAGTCGTGATGTTCCCGCTGTCCAGTGCTAGCCGCAATGTAGGAAAACAGGCATGCGCAGAAGACAACAAGGCGACAAATGACGGATTGCTTGACAAGCATTAACAGCTACAACTACCATTTCTACTGTCATTCAGTGATCAATACTCTCGTCTGCACAGTTTCCTAACAGCACCATTTTGGTTGCCAGGCTATCCCCAACGTGTGCCTAGCTAAAGACGATTTCGTTGACTGCACTTAGCACCACAGCAGCGTCAACAAATATTCCGACAGTGCAACCTGAATTATTATAAAGACATTTTGACTGGCGTCAGGTAGTTCCAAGTGATTAACCTTACCTTTACCTTGATGTTAAAGAGAATATCCACTTCTGTAAGTGACATGGGCTGCTTACAGAAAAAAAATTGTTGTCACTTGAAACGACAGCGGTGTATGTAATTCCAGTACATTATTATTTTTCGTCATAGGCTCACTGACAGTCCAGCATTACCTTAATGAGGTTCTTTGACTAATACTATGGTGCTCTACTTCAACAGAAGCCGACTACAATTATTCCGTCGCAATAGTAGATTACCTGTCGTGACCAACCGTACAGCCAAACATTTTTCGAATAGAAAATGTATGGAATATTATTTGGTTCGCTACCATTCAGCAGGAATTGTGAACATTGACTTCATCTATGTGGGGTGGAATATCGAAGAGTTGCATTATAAGCCATTTAAAATGTGTAATGTTACTCGTGGAAGATTTCGTTCGCATGCATGGTTATGTGGTGAAGCACATTATATTTGGCGCAATATAAACTAATCCTGAGAATCCATTTAGTAATAGTTCCTCTTTCTTTATATGCGTGATGAATTGTGATATTCTCTGCCCTGTGCTTGGCGTATGAAGAGAGTTTACCACAAATGAAGGGAGACGGCTGCACATATCTTTGTCACCCTTCGAGTGTATGAGGTCCTATGTGCATTCTGCATCCACATCTACGTCTGTACTCCGCAAGCTGTCCTATGGTGTGTGACCGAGGGTGCTTCTTCTTCTTTCCCTGTTGTGTTACCATGTGGCGAAAGGGAAGAATGACTGACGGTAAACTTCCGTATTAGTTCTAATATTTAGAATTTTATCCGAACTTCTCGTTGTGGTTATTTCGTACGACGTTTGTAAGCGGAATTAATATGTTACCCGACTCTTACAGAAATGCACTCTCTCGAGTTTCCATGACAAATCTCTGGTTGATGGCCAATCACTCTATTGTAACGTCTGTCACTGGAGTTCGTTGAACATCTTGGTAACACTCTCACGCCAGGCAAATCCCGGGATGGTTCCTGTGAAAGGGCACGGCCGACTTCCTTCCCCGTCCTTCCCTAATCCGATGAGACCGATGACCTCGCTGTCTGGTCTCCTCCCCCAAACAACCCAACCCCTCAACTCTCGCGCAGAGTAAACGATTCCGTGGCGAAACGTGCCGTTCTTCGTTGGATTTTGTCTATTTCCTCTATAAAACCAATCTGGTAATGGTCTGAAACTGATATACGCAAGAATATGACGAACTAAGGTTTTGTGAGCCAGCTATTTCGCGGATGGATTGCATTTCCTTATGATTCTTCGAAAAATCTCAGCCTAACATCTGCTTTCACTACAATATGTTTTGTGTAGCCACTTCACTTCAGATCTCTCTGTGCTTAGGGTCAACTACCAACAACCGCACCGAGCGACGTGGCGCAGTGGTTAGCACATTTGACTCTCATTCGGGAGGACGACGGTTCAAACTCCGTCTCCGGCCATGCTGATTTAGGTTTCCCGTGATTTCCCTAAATCGTTTCTGGCAAATGGAGGAATGGTACCTTTGTAAGGAGACGGCCTGTTTCCTTCCCCCATCCCTCCAGGATGCGATCTTGTGCTCCTTCTCTAATCACCTCGTTGTCGACGGGATGTTAAACACTAATATCCTCCTCCTGCACCAGTACCTGCACCATTCGTCAATCCTCTGCAGGTCTTCCTGCAGATCAATACAGTTTCTGACGTTGTCACCTTCTTATAGACGACTACATCATCTGGAAACCACCACATTTAGTTTGTGTGTGTGTGTGTGTGTGTGTGTGTGTGTGTGTGTGTGTGTGTGGTGAGTTCTATTTGCAATGACGTCCTGAATATAGAGTGGTATGCGGTAAGCTCGTCCACTTTTTCACGAAATGACAGTGCGGTACTGTATCAATACCGTCCTGAAATAAACTGATAAGTCATCAACCTGAACGCCGATTCTACGGCGACCTGAATCTCATGGACGAACAAAGAGAACTGAGTTTCGTAAGATATATTCTTGTAAAATCATGTTGATTTTTATATGCGAGATCTCCGTTCTCCAAAAACATAATAAGGGGGCACAAAACATAATTCTACAACAGACTGATGTCAGTGATGTAAGTCTGTAATATGTGCGTTTTGACCTACGACATGATTCTACAACAGATTGATGTCAGTGATGTAGGTCTGTAATATGTGCGTTTTGTCCTACGACCGTTCTTGAATAACAGGAATGACCTTGCTTTTTGTATTCGCTAGATGCCCTTCGTTTCTCCGGCTACGTATGATAAACTACTGGTGGAGGGGTGTAATTTCTTTCGCAAAGTCCCTTTTGAATCTTACAGCTGTCTCATCTCGTCCAGACGCCTTTCCGCTGTTAAATGAGTGTAGTTGCATTTCTATCCCTCGATCACTGATCTCAGTGTCTGTTTTCTGGCGTACGTGCGATGATCGAAACAAATGGTTCAAATGGCTCTGAGCGCTATGGGACTTAACATCTGTGGTCATCAGTCCCGTAGAACTTAGAACTACTTAAACCTAACTAACCTAAGGACATCACACACATCCATGCCCGAGGCAGGATTCGAACCTGCGACCGTAGCGGTCACGCAGTTCCAGACTGTAGCGTCTAGAACCGCACGGCCACTCCGGCCGGCTGATCGAAACAAGGGACCATTTTTGTGCCATCTCCCGCGGTGAAATATTTTAAGAAGACCTGATTCTGGATTTCGACCCTCCCTCTGTCATTTTCCGGTTTGATACCAATATGGTCAGTGAGAAACCGAGTAGGTTATTTTAATCCCCTTACTGATTTTACAAAAGACCAAAACTTTTTAGTAGTTTCAGTGAGCTTCGTTAGCCAGACTTTACTTTAGAGGATACGATGACCTCGCTGTTTGGTAACTTCCCCCAAATCAACCAATCTTTACTTTCGAATTCATTGAACGCTTCTTTCATTGCTCTCCTTACCCTCGTTCAGCTTTTATTTGTCAGTCAGGTTTTGACTTCACGTAAATCTGTGATAAAGCACTGTTCGCTTCTTAAGCAACTTTCAAACACGAATAATAATCCATGGTGGATCTTTTCTATCGCTTGAAACGTAGTTGCCTAAGCGGTTCGAAAGATACTGTTGGAATTTATCTGTTTGTGATCCACGTCTTCATCCTCATAAGTGGATATTTGATGTTGACAACTGACATAGTCTGCAATTTGTATTCTGTCACTCTTGTCAAGCATAAGTATGTTCCTGTCGTTCTTGAGACTCCTTCTAACACACGTAGGCATCGGTGCTATCACAGACTTATGATCACTGATGCCCTTTCTCTACGTTAACTTATTCAGAAACTTCAGGTCTGTTTGTGACTAGAAAGTCTAAGACGTTACCATGACGAGACGGCTCTATAACTATCTGACAGAATTTATTTTCTCACAAGACATTCAGCGTAATGTCACATGAATCCATGTATTGAGCAGATAAATGGGGCACCCTATATATATATGTATAAAAGTGCTATAGTATTGTAATTGTGTTTCCAACAGCTCCTGAATGCAGGTCTGAAAAGTATACGGTTCCACAAAAAGACGTACTTATTTCATTGTCTCAGTGGATACCAGAGTTTAGAGCATTATCCATACAAAACACTACGTACCCCTCGGCATACGATCAATTGCGAAAACACTCGTTCCTATAACTGGAACCGTTCACAAATTAAAAGTGGTTTTACGGCTTACGTGACTCACCATGCGTTTTGCAACGATATGTTAGATGCCTGTATAGCGGCGTATTTATTGCAACTATGAATTCGACATTATCTAGTGGCGTTATTACAGATTCCAGATGTGAAATAATTTGGGTTCAAGTGAAGCATCAAATGCAGATCAAACGGTGTTCGGATGCTTCTATAGACCACCTGCGTCACTAGTTATAGTAGCAGAGTGCTTTAGGGAGAACTTAGGATATCATGAACGAGTTTCCTTAAAACGCTACTGTAATAGGGATGCCTTCAGTTTGCCAGGTACAGAATGGGTGCGTCGTGGGCTAAATATTGCTGCTCAATACAAGGATTCATGTGACATTACGCTGAATGTCTTGCGAGAAAATAAATTCTATCAAATAGTTGGAGAGCCGGCTCGTCGTGGTAATGTCTTAGATTTTCTAGCCAATTATTTACGGTGGTAAAGATAAATGGGACACCCTATATATATATAAAATGTCTGTTCTTTAGGACATGTTACTCACAGACATACACACACACTGCTAATATAGTGCACCTTGCCCATTATCCTTACTACTCGCGGCATTTCGCCAATTCGCGTAAGAATTAAAGCCAGGTGTGCATTTGCACGGAAGAGGTCATTGACCGTCTCGCCACAAACCTCCCCCCCCCCCACACACACATATATAATATATATACATGGCTTGAGTTTTTACGCGAATCGGCGAAATGCCGCGAGGAGTGCGTGGAAAAGATGAGAATTTGTGTGTGACAGGAGGCGTGCTGTGGTATTCCTTGCAGTTGTAATAACCACTGTGTCTGGATGGTTTTGTGGTCTGAGCGGCTGCCTAGTATCCAGGAGATTTGAGCTCGAATCTCCGTCCGGCACTAATTTTCAACTTTCCCCTTTGATTTCAGTCAATGCTCTCTCGCAGCCCATGTCTGTAATTTCTTTGTGTCTTAATTCATAATGACTTTCGGATAAGAATAGTGTCTGTTCTTTAGGATATGTCCGAAGGAACAGACATCATTAAGTCATCCCAAAGATGCCCACTGTGTCAACCCTGCGAGAAACAACAGAGCTCTTAATTTTTACAGCTACAACTAAAAAGTACTGTCATATAGCTTCAACAAGAGATATTAAATCTTGAAGGAAAAGTTTTGCAGGTAATAATAGTAGAATAATCAGTTATAATAGAAGTTGCAGCTTATCAACAAAGGTGCATCGACTGTATCCGAAAGGTCAATCATAGTACAGAATTAAATTTTCGGATTATAAATAACGCTACACACTGAATTCACTTCATACTGAGGATCCCCCCCATGAACCATGGACCTTGCCGTTGGTGGGGAGGCTTGCGTGCCTCAGCGATACAGATGGCCGTACCGTAGGTGCAACCACAACGGAGGGGTATCTGTTGAGAGGCCAGACAAACATATGGTTCCTGAAGAGGGGCAGCAGCCTTTTCAGTAGTTGCAGGGGCAACAGACTGGATGATTGACTAATCTGTCCTTGTAACATTAACCAAAATGGCCTTGCTGTGCTGGTACTGCGAACGGCTGAAAGCAAGGGGAAACTACAGCCGTAATTTTTTCCGAGGGCATGCAGCTTTACTGTATGATTAAATGATGATGGCGTCCTCTTGGGTAAAATATTCCGGAGGTAAAATAGTCCCCCATTCGGATCTCCGGGCGGGGACTACTCAAGAGGACGTCGTAATCAGGAGAAAGAAAACTGGCGTTCTACGGATCGGAGCGTGGAATGTCAGATCCCTTAATCGGGCAGGTAGGTTAGAAAATTTAAAAAGGGAGAGGGATAGGTTAAAGTTAGATATAATGGGAATTAGTGAAGTTCGGTGGCAGGAGGAACAAGACTTTTGGTCAGGTGATTACAGGGTTATAAATACAAAATCAAATAGCGGTAATGCAGGAGTAGGTTTAATAATGAATAAAAAAAATAGGAGTGCGGGTTAGGTACTACAAACAGCATAGTGAACGCATTATTGTGGCCAAGATAGACACAAAGCCCATGCCTACTACAGTAGTACAAGTTTATATGCCAACTAGCTCTGCAGATGATGAAGAAATTGATGAAATGTATGACGAGATAAAAGAAATTATTCAGGTAGTGAAGGGAGACGAAAATTTAATAGTCATGGGTGACTGGAATTCGTCAGTAGGAAAAGGGAGAGAAGGAAACATAGTAGGTGAATATGGATTGGGGGGAAGAAATGAAAGAGGAAGCCGCCTTGTTGAATTTTGCACAGAGCATAACTTAATCATAGCTAACACTTGGTTCAAGAATCATAAAAGAAGGTTGTATACCTGGAAGAATCCTGGAGATACTAAAAGGTATCAGATAGATTATATAATGGTAAGACAGAGATTTAGGAACCATGTTTTAAATTGTAAGACATTTCCAGGGGCAGATGTGGAATCTGACCACAATATATTGGTTATGAACTGCAGATTGAAACTGAAGAAACTGCAAAAAGGTGGGAATTTAAGGAGATGGGACCTGGATAAACTGAAAGAACCAGAGGTTGTTGGGAGTTTCAGGGAGAGCATAATGGAACAATTGACGGGAATGGGGGAAAGAAATACAGTAAAAGAAGAATGGGTAGCTCTGAGGGATGAAGTAGTGAAGGCAGCAGACGATCAAGTAGGTAAAAAGACGAGGGCTAATAGAAATCCTTGGGTAACAGAAGAAATATTGAATTTAATTGATGAAATGAGAAAATATAAAAATGCAGTAGATGAAGCAGGCAAAAAGGAATACAAACGTCTCAAAAATGAGATCGACAGGAAGTGCAAAATGGCTAAGCAGGGATGGCTAGAGGACAAATGTAAGGATGTAGAGGCTTGTCTCACTAGGGGTAAGATAGATACTGCCTACAGGAAAATTAAAGAGACCTTTGGAGAGAAGAGAACCACTTGTATGAATATCAAGAGCTCAGATGGCAACCCAGTTCTAAGCAAAGAAGGGAAGGCAGAAAGGTGGAAGGAGTATATAGAGGGTTTATACAAGGGCGATGTACTTGAGGACAATATTATGGAAATGGAAGAGGATGTAGACGAAGATGAAATGGGAGATAAGGTACTGCGTGAAGAGATTGACAGAGCACTGAAAGACCTGAGTCGAAACAAGGTCCCGGGAGTAGACAACATTCCATTAGGACTACTGATGGCCTTGGGAGAGCCAGTCATGACGAAACTCTACCATCTGGTGAGCAAGATGTATGAGACAGGCGAAATACCCACAGACTTCAAGAAGAATATAATAATTCCAATCCCAAAGAAAGCAGGTGTTGACAGATGTGAAAATTACCGAACTATCAGTTTAATAAGTCACAACTGCAAAATACTAACGCGAATTCTTTACAGACGAATGGAAAAACTAGTAGAAGCGGACCTCAGGGAAGATCAGTTTGGATTCCGTAGAAATGTTGGAACACGTGAGGCAATACTAACCTTACGACTTATCTTAGAAGAAAGATTAAGAAAAGGCAAACCTACGTTTCTAGCATTTGTAGACTTAGAGAGAGCTTTTGACAACGTTAACTGGAATACTCTCTTTCAAATTCTGAAGGTGGCAGGGGTAAAATACAGGGAGCGAAAGGCTACTTACAATTTGTACAGAAACCAGATGGCAGTTATAAGAGTCGATGGGCATGAAAGGGAAGCAGTGGTTGGGAAAGGAGTGAGACAGGGTTGTAGCCTCTCCCCGATGTTATTCAATTTGTATATTGAGCAAGCAGTAAAGGAAACAAAAGAAAAATTCGGAGTAGGTATTAAAATTCATGGAGAAGAAGTAAAAACTTTGAGGTTCGCCGATGACATTGTAATTCTGTCAGAGACAGCAAAGGACTTGGAAGAGCAGTTGAACGGAATGGACAGTGTCTTGAGAGGAGGATATAAGATGAACATCAACAAAAGCAAAACGAGGATAATGGAATGTAGTCAAATTAAATCGGGTGATGCTGAGGGGATTAGATTAGGAAATGAGACACTTAAAGTAGTAAAGGAGTTTTGCTATTTAGGGAGTAAAATAACTGATGATGGTCGAAGTAGAGAGGATATAAAATGTAGACTGGCAATGGCAAGGAAAGCGTTTCTGAAGAAGAGAAATTTGTTAACATCGAGTATAGATTTAAGTATCAGGAAGTCGTTTCTGAAAGTATTTGTATGGAGTGTAGCCATGTATGGAAGTGAAACATGGACGATAACCAGTTTGGACAAGGAGAGAATAGAAGTTTACGAAATGTGGTGCTACAGAAGAATGCTGAAGATAAGGTGGGTAGATCACGTAACTAATGAGGAGGTATTGAATAGGATTGGGGAGAAGAGAAGTTTGTGGCACAACTTGACAAAAAGAAGGGGCCGGTTAATATGACATGTTCTGAGGCATCAAGGGATCACAAATTTAGCATTGGAGGGCAGCGTGGAGGGTAAAAATCGTAGAGGGAGACCAAGAGATCAATATACTAAGCACATTCAGAAGGATGTAGGTTGCAGTAGGTACTGGGAGATGAAGAAGCTTGCACAGGATAGAGTAGCATGGAGAGCTGCATCAAACCAGTCTCAGGACTGAAGACCACAACAACAACTGAGGATCGTTGACGATATAGCGTTTCTGGTGTAGGTATGGATGACTTAGACGGACTGTGATACGAGGTGTACAGGCTCTTTACCACACTTCTCGAGTCAGGAATAAATTAAGGAAAGTCACAAGTGACGAGTGATACCAAAAAGGAGAGCTCAGGCATCTGCACCAGAGAAGATGTAGCAGGAGATGTGAAATTGTAGTGAAGACCTCATCTCGATGTCTGCTGTTGACCATTAAAATTGCAACACCAGTAATGCTTGCAATTACGAAATTTACGTTATTGCGCGTATACACTGTAGTAGGGAGAAAAAAATATTGTATTTGTAGGTAATCTGAGTGTATACAGGGTGTGAAATTTAGTTCGCTGATCCGCCACCTCTAGCAGCAGCGTTGGCTCTAAAGCGGCAGGCCATCGAGTTGAACTGAGCTTTCATGACGGATACGGGTAAGCCATTCCATGCTGCTTCAGTTCCATGCGCGGGTTCATCTATCTTAGCGACAGGCCAGTGGTGGTGAGCCAGTGTCTCAACAACTCGTGACGTACATTGTCACTCAGTGCGAAATATGGAGAATGTGTCGGACAAGGCAACAGTCGGTTACCCTCTGCATCGAGTTGAGTTAGGATAGCATGGGCCACAAGTGATCTTGCGTTATCATTTTGAAAGACAATGACACAAAAGTCGCCCTTAGGTTGTTGGAAATGTAGCGACGTGTGTCCAAATTACCACCTAGGCGAATTAAGGATGATCGCGTTCTGTACCCAATGGGCACCCTGTCGTGTCACTGCAGCTGCTGGCCCATATAAAGGTAGAGAATGCAATCTAGAACCGTTTGTTCCCTTAAGGGACTCCACACAGGATACGTCAATACTGATGCTGGACGCTGGACCAAAATCGAAGAATGGCGTTTTACGTCAGCGAAGTCATTAGAAACAGAGCGCATGCTCGGATTACTGAAGGTTGGAAAAGAAAATAAGCCGTGCTCTTTTCAAAGGTACCGTTTACCTGGAGTGATTTAGGGAGATCTCGAGAAATCTGAATCTGGATGGTCGTACATAGATTCGAACCGTCTTCCTCCCGAATGCGAGTCAGTGTGTTAACCACTGCACAACCTTGGCTCGAGACACTAACACAGGACTTTCCTGAAAGGACGAAGTAGTGCACTCATGTGTCCAGTACTGTAGGGCGCACCACTGTTGGTGTACCATGTCATGGAAGCCGCAACAACGGTCGCCACGTTGACAGTCAGCAGGTCTCCACAGGTCGTTGCATTCACCTTGTGGATATTTTTCTTGCTGAGAACAAGTCCATTTTATGACTCAAGGTACGTGAAGGGGTTGTACAATAGTGCACAGCTGAGATAACTCTGTCTACTGTTATACAGGGTGCGGCACTTAACTCCGGACAAATGAAACGTATTTTAAAAGCAAATTTATTCAAGCAAAATATAAATGACAATGAAAATCCTATGACATACAAGAAGTGGTATCTTTCCAGACTAACGCAACTCGATGTAACCCCCTTCAGCCGCAAAGTACCGCCTCCATTCTTGTCCTGAAGCGATCGCACTCCTTGAAACAGCTCTGTCCATTGCGATTGTTACTTCGATAGCGGTGCGTAGAAATGCGACATTAGGGCGCCTCGTCTTATTGGTAACTCTTTCGACTACGCTCCAAACATAGTAGCCGAGGGGGTTCAAATTCAGGCAAAACTGGGCCAGAACTCTTTTGATCAGAACATGTCAACGTTATCCGAGAACCAGTTTTGGACTAAATGGCTCGTACGATGTACTGTTCGCTCGCTGACATTCAATACTGCCTCGGCGGTGGGCCCTGGTCCTCCGAAATCAGCATCTGAAATTTTTCGATGACACGCGTTTGTCCTCCGGTTTAGCAGACCTTCCCCTGACTTCTCCCCAGCCTTATTCTTGGCCACAGTATCGCAAACAGTTGATCTCGGGTACCCGAAGAAGCGAACTATTTCAATAGACGAACGCCCAGCGCGAAAACTTTCAACAATCGCGGCTCCTCGGTTGTACTCCGTACTTGTCCGTACCATGTCGGCCATTTTGAGGTTATGACTGTTTACTAGATGCCTATGGCTTTCGGGAACTACGATACGGCGGGAAATTCAAATTGGAATTGGTCCAGCTTTAAGCGCCACTCCCTGTAGTTGGGCATTCACTACGTCGCAAACTCAGGTACATGGAATTCTGTTTACTTGCCAGCAGTTGCCATATCCTTCGAAAACCACCAGTGTCCCTAAGACTTTGGTGAGTAGGACAGACAGTGTCTCTGACAATAAATCTCCACAGGATGAACTAGAAAACTTGGGGAGCATCTTCCAAGCGAATGGATATTAACAGCAGGAGATTCGTGAGACATTGCATGCGTTCTGCTTTATATCGGTGCTCTTTCCTCGAAGATTGTCAGAATCCTAGAGAAAAACAGCGTCAAAATGATCTTTCTCCCTGTCATTTAGACTACTGCTATACTGTGTTCTATCAAGGATGGCATACTGCTCCTAAATGTGGGTGGATACGGGATTCCCTGTGGAAGCTGTGGTATTTCGTGGGATGCGCAACGCGAACTGTTCGTGATAGATTTACGGCACACCAAAGGTACGCCTGCTTGCTACAAGTCAGTATGGCGGAAGAGTGTACTGATGTGAGTGACTCTATGGATTACACTTACGTAAAGATTTTACCATGTAGCTCATCGTTTTCGGATCGGTGTGTGTGTGTGTGTGTGTGTGTGTGTGTGTGTGTGTGTGTGTGCGTATAAGTGTGTGTGTGTGTGTTACCACATGGAATGATCCTCTTCCATCAGCCACTGCAAAACACAATGTTATCCTCCTGCAAGACTATAACACTCGACCAAGTGAGTTCATTTTGTAGACAACATTTTCAACGGAAACCAATTCACCAGATGGAGTGGCCAATTCTTTCATCTATCCTTCTATAATATTAGTGCTTGCAGTACTACCATTGTGATCATTGCTTTGTTGCAGGTACCTTTCTATGAAGAGCGCCATTCAGATCCTATTAA
Organism: Schistocerca americana; assembly: GCF_021461395.2. NCBI lineage: Eukaryota > Metazoa > Arthropoda > Insecta > Orthoptera > Acrididae > Schistocerca > Schistocerca americana. The sequence continues at coordinate 483,457,952 of NC_060130.1, forward strand.
GACACACCGATGCCATACGATAACAAAATGACGTCTTGCTGTGTGTGCTTCAGTACTGTTTGGTAAAAGTACACTCAGAGTTGCCTCCACTTATGTTATGCCGATATGGCACACATATTTTGCAGATTTCAAGTATGTTCTACACTACTGGCCATTAAAATTGCTACACCACGAAGATGACGTGCTACAGGCGCGAAGTTTAACCGAAAGGAAGACGCTGCTGCGATATACAAATGATTAGCTTTTCAGAGCATTCACACAAGGTTGGCGCCGGTGGCGACGCCTACACCGTGCTTACATTAGGAAAGTTTCCAACCGATTCCTCATACACAAACAGCAGTTGATCGGCGTTACCTGGTGAAACGTTGTTGTGATGCCACGTGTAAGGAGGAGAAATGCGTACCATCACGTTTACGACTTTGATAATGGTCGGATTGTAGCCTATCACGATTGCGGTCTATCGTATCGCGACATTGCTGATCACGTTGGTCGAGATCCAATGACTGTTAGCAGAATATGGAATACGGAACGCCGTGCTGGATCCCAACGGCCTCGTATCACCAGCAGTCGAGATGACAGGCATCTTATCCGCATGGCTGTAATGGATCGTGCAGCCACGTCTCGATCCTTGAGTCAACAGATGGGGACCATCTGCACGAACAGTTCGACGACGTTTGCAGCAGCATGGACTATCAGCTCCGAGACCATGGCTGCGGTTACCCTTGACGCTGCATCACAGACAGGAGCGCCTGCGATGGTGTACTCAACGACGAACCTGGGTGCACGAATGGCAAAACGTCATTTTTTCGAATGAATCCAGGTTCTGTTTACAGTATCATGATGGTCGCATCCGTGTTTGGCGACACCGCGGTGAACGCACATTGGATGCGTGTATTCGTCATCGCCATACTGGCGTATCCACACGGCGTCCTGGTATAGGGTGCCACTGGTTACACGTCTCGGTCACCTCTTGTTCGCATTGGCGGCACTTTGAACAGTGGACGTTACATTTCATATGTGTTACGACCCGTGGCTCCACCCTTCATTCGATCCGTGCGACACCTTACATTTCAGCAGGATAATGCACGATCGCATGTTGTAGGTCCTGTACGGGCCTTTCTGGATATAGAAAATGTTCGACTGCTGCCCTGGCCAGCACATTCTCCAGATCTCTCACCAACTGAAAACGTCTGGTCAATGGTGGCCGAGCAACTGTCTCGTCACAATACGCCAGTCACTGCTCTTGAGGAACTGTGGTATCGTGTTAAAGCTGCATGGGCAGCTGTACCTATACAAGCTCCGTTTGACTCAATGCCCAGGCATATCAAGGCCGTTATTACGGCCAGAGGTGGTTATTCTGGGTACTGATTTCTCAGGATCTATGCACCCAAATTGCGTGAAAATGTAATTACATGTCTGTTCTAGTATAATATATTTGTCCATTGAATACCCGTTTATCATCTGCATTTCTTCTTGGTGTAGCAATTTTAATGGCCAGTAGTGTAAATTCGCATATATACATTTCTTGGCTAAATCTCAAATTGCAGCTTTCATATGTGTTATATATTTTGTTTTGTACTGTAACTAAGTTCACAGTCATTTTGAGTTACCGTTACATTCATGTTTTTCTATATTAATGAAATCCAGGGCAAATCAATGTATGTTATAAGTGTAAATCTACAAGTACAACTAAATCACTGTTCTGAAATACCCATTTAAGTATTTGGCAAAGGGTTCAGAAAACTACTTTCAGACTAATTCTCGATCGTTCGACTTTCGTACAATGCACGAGAGATGTGTATCCCTAAACATTTCCGTGGGATCCAGGTTTTCTCCGACGTTGTTATAATGGTTGTTTCTTCGTATGTACGTGTGCGTCAAAAAGATATTTCACCATTCGAAGGAGACAGATGGTGACCGAAATTTTGCGGAAAGGTTACATATTTATCAACCAAAATACGATTGTTAAGGAATATGGGATACTCTGTACAATCTACAGCAGAGAAAGTCGAGAAATTGAATCAGACTTCGAATCAAATTATCTGACTCTCAGGTGACTAAAATACTATGGATTTGTAGTGTTTAGGCGGCTAACACGAAGCCTTTGCAGCAGTTACAGGGGCGTAGTAGGTGAGTCATAGTCGCCCGCCTTACTGTCTATGAATCAAACGAGAAAGTCGCATGTCTGCGGGTTCCGTGCGCGTCGAAGCGCTGCATTCCAGCGATCTTAGATAAGGAGATGATGTGTATTTGTCACTGTGTTGCAGTCAAAACCCAATCTACGATGATGAATATTTCATAGTATAGGATAAGTGAACGCCCAATTTCATCACCCTTATAAGCAATTTCAATTTAGACAATTTATATAAGAAAGAACACGAGAAAATAGAAACCATCAACAAGTAAATGAATACGCTACATCCAAGATGAATTTCACTAAACTGAATGAAGCACTAAGAATTGCTGTTAAAATCCGTGTTCAAACTTTTAACATACTTATCTAAAAATTATCGGAAAACTTGAATATACAGGGTGAGTCAGGTAAGACGTAAAACCTTTTTATTTCGTGAACGGTTACACATATCGAAACGCGGTTTTCGGAAAATTTTAGAGATGCGAGAGGTAGGTATTTTTTCGTATGGTTGATGTTTTTAGCGTTGGTATCAACAGAGATATTGAAGTAAGTACGTTTGTCACCAATGACCCTAACCGATGAGTGACTCATCACAGACTATGGCATTGATTGTACTTCTTAACCCGCAGCCATTTTTCGGTTAGCTTTACTGAGACGTAGTTCCATTTGCGCCGTGTAGTTATTCTTGTTGTTTAGTGATGTGATGATTTTCAGTTCACGATGGTTACTTTTTGGTTGCTATGAGAAATATGCATGTTTGGCAGCAGACATGTTGGTGTGTCCGCATCTACATTCCACAAGCCACCTATATGTGTTTGAGGGAGGGTACTTTTGAACCATTCAACGAATCTGTGCGACTGAAATTAACAGTTATAGTTACAATGCTCTTCCTCATCCTCACTATCATTTCGACTGCAAGTGCGTATTATTATTATTATTATTATTATTATTATTATTATTACTATTGCTGTACTATTATTATCATTATTGCTGGCAGCAACTACAGTAGCACAGGTACAGCCAGTGTTAACTTTATTACTTCGTAGCCAGTGTAATTTACTCACATTGCCACTTCAGATACTCAAATCATTTTAATACCACTTGTCACATTAAAACTGTTATTTCTTAGGTACCTATGATTTAAAACTGATACTGTATGTGTGAAACCCTGGGCCGTTGTAAGAGAGGGCCTCATGGCCCTAATCAGATCACATTAAATAAATAAATAAATAAAGCAAACAAGTCGAATATCGGCGGTAAGGTATTGACATGAATTCAAAATGCCAATATGTTCCCCTACAGTCTGGGGTCTACGCAAAGGATTGTTTAGCTGAGAAATGTACTGAGCAGTTCTATTAATCTATATAGTGTAAAGAGAATTTCATTTACAGAAGCAGTATGGCGTAGTACTGGAAGACTTCTCATATTTTAGAAAGAAAAATTGCTTGACACATACACATGCCATAACACTGATATTGGTGCCCATCCACGATCTTGTAACAGGATGTTCTCTAAGGAGCTAACGATGTCAACTAAGATTTCACATAAGGTACTTTGTGCTTAATAATATATCACAATTCCATAAGAAAAGTAAAGTCTACAAAAATGACACTAAACGATCAAAATGCCATTTCATTACCTCTACCTGTTGATGCAACTTTAGATAAGAAAACTGGTTGTAGTAATAAAGGATTACTCAACAACTGCTGCGGTTTTGTTAAACAAGAATGCATTTGTAGAGCTGCAGTTGCCCGCAATACGAAGTGTGTTACCTTTCACTACCTTTGGTTAAAGATTACCTTGGTTCAAAGTGAGTCTAATTATAATGCAGTATTAAAAATGTTTGACCGGTTATCAGATTAACAATAAAGACAAACCAGAGATACGGATTATGATTATTCCGGAGAAATATTTATATTCTGTAGACGATTACGTAATAAGAAACGTACAGCATACAAGGTGCAAAAGTATGGCACACGTATTCATTGTAGTTGAAGTAAAGAATATTCAGCGCTGCGTATGCTAGCCTAAAAATGACATTGCATAACATGTGTAGCATGCACTTGACTAGATCCATATCGTTATTTTAAGTCATGACAATATGTAATCAATAAATTAAGCGAAACGAATACCTAGTATTATTATATCTTTTTCAGTAAAACGTACACAGTGCCAACAGTTGACATACTGTGTAATAAAATTATCATCATGTAACAGAAGAAAGGGAAACGGAGTAATTCTGCGAGTTTTGACACGGAATACGAAGACAGCATACTCACCCGCAGGAAAAGCGTCGCCTTCAGGCCTGATGTGTTCACGTCTACTCTGAACGATTTATCTGATGAGAATCACTGACAGTTCTGCTGGTTGTATACCAAACTGACAGCGAAAATAACTTCTCTATTTTCTATTGTGATTCACCACAACAAAATGATGCAGGACTCTTGAATGAAAAATCTCATAAAGGGCTGCAACAAGTACAGAAGCTCAACCGGCGACACTACATCGTTGTCTGTCGAATGGCCTCTTGGCTGCAGAGTTGCGCGAGGCAGCTGCGATTGGTAGAGCTGCCACCGTCATACGTGGGCGTGGGAGACTTCCAGTAGTTCTCGGAAACATGAGCCGAGAGGGGGTTAGATCACCCGCAACGCAGCTCATTTGCGTTGTCGGGCATCGTTGTGTGCATCGGAAGCTACGTTCAGACCATTTACTCCCAAATTTTTTGATCATGCATTTTCAGTTCATGTTGATAGATAATATTGAAATTCCAGAACACGTTCATAGACAAATTACTTTTGCGGCAATTCTAGTCCACGCGAGTTGATGGTAGGACTGTTTGGAAACTACAGTTTAACTCACAAAATTTTACACAAACGGCATATTATGAGTGTCGTAGTTAAACAATTTTATATCCTCGGTAGGTGATGGAAATACCCAGTTGCCATAAATGAAGGAAAAAAGCACAAAAATATGGGAACTCGGAATTTATGTACAGAATGCAACTAAATTTAGCTAAACTGGATAGAACCATGGTTCAGATCAAACAGAACATGAGAAAACAGTTACGAAAGAGTAATTTACATCGTAAATCACTATATGTAAAAAACGGAAGACGCAACACTCATAGTTTAATGCTCTGCACATAAGCCTACGAGACAGAGCGGTGAGGCAGCCTGGATGGCATCCGGGCGGCGTGCTATGGAACGTTAATCTCATAAGCTATACAGCCCAGTCTGATCGTGGGATTTAGGTGGTTTTACTCGCTCGTCTAAGTAAATAGCAGACTGGTACCCAATGTCCACTTAAAGAAAATTCGAAACTCAAACAATCACAATACGATAAGACGCAGAGAAAATTTTGCGTGTTTCAAAAACAAATGGTGCATACAAATCTCGTTTAAGGCGGCTGACGTTTATGGTCACGGAAAGGGCTTCCTACCTCAGTTGTCAAGAATATAATAATTCGCCAAGTCATGAAATAGCTGATCCCACCACAACAGAACACAACATCCTGAGACAATCGTCCGAACAATGAGGTAATGAGGAAAAAGAAGTGTCCACAGACAAATGTCTGTAGCAGGTATGAGTATTCTAGTTTTAGTAACTTGATTACAGCGCTGTATGATATGTAGTCGAGCAACTCAAAATGAACACCAAACTCTAATTTTTGTTCTTCAACAATTTTATATTGTGGAAACGTTATCCTGATAAAGTAGTTGCCATAATTGAAGGAAAGAGCTAAAAATATATGATAAGTGGGAATTTAATGTACTGGACACAACTAAATCTAGCCAGAATGTATATGACAAGAAACAGTTCGCAACGAATGCATGAAATTGGAAATTAGAATATGTTAAAAATATTCCCATACTAAAAATATTCAAAGCAGACGCTGTTTTTACAGTGTGCGATAACTTATGAGACAGGGAAGTGAACCAGCCCGGAACAAGTCCACGCAGCGTGCTGACGTCCATTGATCTCATACCCCCAATAGTCCGAGCGTAGTTTTTAGGTTTTCCACGATCGCCTAGACAGATGCCAAGAGCCAGGCCGGTTCCCAATCTCCACTTCACAAACATGAAATACAGACAATTACAATACGATAACACACAAAACCATGTTTACGGGAGCCATAGACAGATGGTGTACACGACTCTCCTCGACTGTGATGGAAAGAAAGGCACCCACACAAAGTCAAAATAGTACTATGATTTGGAATATAATGAATTAGTTGAGACCACTACAAGAGAACACCATACCCAGGGACAACTACTCGAAAGTAGAAATTAAGAAGAAGAAGAAGAATTCAAAGCCAGAGTTCCATTGCCGATTGCAGCACTGTTTGAAAAACGAGATTTAGCCGAGTAAACTTAAAAATAACGTCGCTCACGGATAGCTGCACTTCAACGATTTTATATTGTGAGAAGGTTTTGTAATGCACTAGTTGACACAAATGGAGATGGCATACATATGATAACTCGGAAAATTATGAGTCAAATGCGATGAAACTTATGGAAAGCTTATAAACAGAGGATAAGGTTATAAAATAATTTTATATACTAAACTGGTGACATATATTATAAACAAGCAATGTTTTTTAGCCTTTTTTCATAAATTTTATTATGGCTGCTGCACAGTCTAGGTTTGGCGTTATAAGTCCATTTTCAAGTACATTACTAACTGTAAAGATAATAATGTAAAGATAAACATGATGATAAGGCAAAGGCAATCACCACAACTTCTTAATATATCGATCCTTGGCTTAATGTAAAATTACTTCAATGGCGTTTTTTTGATAAATTAGATATGGAATTACACAATTCAGCAACTACACTAATGTGACCTAACATACCTAGGAATAAGGTGATGCATTAGCCGAGAACTTTGTATCTACTTTTTACTTCTACACCGGAATTGTGATATCGTCTCTCAACGAGGTGAATAATTGAATTTGAATGGGTTTGCTCGTTTAGTCATGTTAGCGTAATTCCAAAATTGTGTAATTCCATACTTAACTAGACAAAAATGGTCGGTTAGACCGTCAGTGAGAGAACAACTCTACTAATCCGAGTACACCGTTCGTTTGTTACGCATTTCTACGAGCTTCAAACAGGAGCGACTTCAGTAATGGATAGGAATTGTGATTGCTGTTTACAGATGTGAGCTGAGTTGTGACCCTTCGCTCACATCTCCAGGTTGTGTTGCCTTCCGTCACACAGCTCGAGGCTACTGCCAAGGGTCGTGACTGTGGGGGCTCGGATGCGGGTGTGCGACGTACGTCGAGCCCGTCCCACGTGTCCCCCGATCGGTCCACTGCTGTGGCCGCCCCGGGTACTGCCTGCACTGGGGTTGACTCCTCACCCGTGGTCGAGTGGGAGATCATTCAAAAGTCTGGCAGGCAGGAAAAGACTTTCGAGGGGCCGATCGTAGGGCCTCACCGATTCAAATGGTTCAAATGGCTCTGAGCACTATGAGACTTAACATCTGTGGTCGTCAGTCCCCTAGAACTTAGAACTACTTAAACCTAACTAACCTAAGGACATCACACACATCCATGCCCGAGGCAGGATTCGAACCTGCGAGCGTAGCGGTAACGCGGTTCCAGACTGAAGCACCTAGAACCGCACGGCCACACCGGCCGGCCTCACCGATTCGTTTGACGAACAGGTTTCGGGCGTTAGCTGTGGCTGACGAAGTGTCTGAGCCGGATGCAGTCGTCCACCCTCTTCCAGAAGAAACTTCTCGGTCCGCAAGGTCTGATAATTCACAGAAGTTGGGCATTCTGGTAGTTGGGAAGCTCCAACGTCAGGCCTTAGGACTTTGGTACGGAGAGCATATGCCATTTTCGACGCGGGCAGCTTAACCCAAGAACTTGCGCATTTGATGCCTGTTTTTAAGGAAAATGGATACTCCGAGAAGCAGATTCGTCGGGCTATGGAGTTTCGACCATGTCTGGAGGCGCATGAACAGAAACATAGATCGGTGGCCTTTCTTCCCTATGCTGGAGGCATATCGTTTAAGATTTGACGAATTTTAAGGAATTTAAACATTGAGAGTGTGTTCCGTCCACCATCTAAGATTAGGGCACTACTCGGCTCTGTGACAGATGATCTGGGGCTTAGGAAACCCGGTGTATACAAAATTCCGTGTCAATGTGGGAAGGCTTACATTAGCCGTTGGATTTGCACAGTTCATGACAGGTGTGTAGTAACCTAACCTGACCTAACCTAACCTAACCTCATCGCCGTCATACGAGGCTACAACAGCCGGAAAAATTGGCAGTAGCAGAACACTGCTTAAATGAGGGACACAGTACGAAATTTGATGACACTGTGGTAGTTGCCAACATTTCCGGGTTTTGGAACAGTGTCTATAAAGAGGCGATTGAAATTAGGTTGGCGGATGATTTAATCAACAGAGACAATGGGTTTCCTCTTAGCAAGGCGTGGAATTCTGTATTATCTCGCATGAAAAATGAACGTTCTTCGGTGCGGCCCTGAGTGCGATATATCGTTGCCAGCAGTGTTCTACTAAGTGCGGCGCCACCTCCCTGTCTTGGAGGGCAGCAACCATTATGGGGAGCGCATGCGCCGTGTACTGAACGGTGGCCAATATAGGACGTCGATCTGCAACCTGGTGTCATTTCTCAGCGAGACTCAGCAGCAGAAGCAGCATTCTCCTGAAGATGGCGACCCGCTGTATCACCGAAATATAGAGTCAAGTTGATTTTAGGATCCGACAGCAAACCCGAAAAGACTTGGAAGACTTATTACGCCGGGAAAGCTGACGTAGTCACATATTTTTTTATATTCTATTACATCTTCCCCATGTTTCACGTTACAAATCTATAATTTTTTTTAATAAAACCCTAATCAAACATCGACAAGATCAGTTTTGCTGTAATTAGTATTTAATTTTACGTAAAAGTCATGAGAACAAAAATGTTCCACATGTTACGTGGCCCTTTATACACTGAAGAGCCAAAGAAACTGGTACAGCTGCCTACTATCGTGTAGGGTCCCCGCGAGCACGCAGAAATGCCGCAACACGAAGTGGCATGAAATAATGTCTGTAGTAGTGCTGAGGGAACTGACACCATGAGTCCATACCCGTGCACCACTATCCGCTCGATAGTATTTCAAACGAAACTCGTCCGACCAGGCAACATGTTTCCAGTCTTCAACAGTCAAATGTCGGCGTCGACGGGCCAAGGCGATGCGCAAAATCTTTGTGTCGTGCTGTCATCAGGAGTACACGAGTGGGCCTTCGGCTCCGAAAGCCCTTATCGATGATGTTTCGTTGAATGGTTCGCAGCCTGACAAACTGATGGTGAAGCATTGAAATGTGCAGCAGTTTGCTGAAGGGTTGCACCTCTGTCACGTTGAACGATTCTCTTCAGTCGTCGTTGGTCCCGTTCTTGCAAGATCTTTTTCCGGCTGCAGCTATGTCGGAGATTTTATGTTTTACCAGATTCCTGATATTCAAGGTACACTCGTGAAATGGTAGGATTGGAAAATCCATAGTTCATCATTACCTCGGAGATGCTGTGTCACACCGCTCGTGCGCCGACTATAACACCACATTCAATCCCACTTAAATCTTCATAACCTGCCATTGTAGCAGCAGTAATCTAACAACTGCGCCAGACACTTGTTGTCATGTAGGCGTTGCCGATCGTAGCGCCGTATTCTGCCTATTAACATATGTCTATATTTGGCTAGTAAGCCTACACTCCTGGAAATGGAAAAAAGGACACATTGACACCGGTGTGTCAGACCCACCATACTTGCTCCGGACACTGCGAGAGGGATGTACAAGCAATGATCACACGCACGGCACAGCGGACACACCAGGAACCGCGGTGTTGGCCGTCGAATGGCGCTAGCTGCGCAGCATTTGTGCACCGCCGCCGTCAGTGTCAGCCAGTTTGCCGTGGCATACGGAGCTCCATCGCAGTCTTTAACACTGGTAGCATGCCGTGACAGCGTGGACGTGAACCGTATGTGCAGTTGACGGACTTTGAGCGAGGGCGTATAGTGGGCATGCGGAAAGCCGGGTGGACGTACCGCCGAATTGCTCAACACGTGGGGCGTGAGGTCTCCACAGTACATCGATGTTGTCGCCAGTGGTCGGCGGAAGGTGCACGTGCCCGTCGACCAGGGACCGGACCGCAGCGACGCACGGATGCACGCCAAGACCGTAGGATCCTACGCAGTGCCGTAGGGGACCGCACCGCCACTTCCCAGCAAATTAGGGACACTGTTGCTCCTGGGGTATCGGCGAGGACCATTCGCAACCGTCTCCATGAAGCTGGGCTACGGTCCCGCACACCGTTAGGCCGTCTTCCGCTCACGCCCCAACATCGTGCAGCCCGCCTCCAGTGGTGTCGCGACAGGCGTGAATGGAGGGACGAATGGAGACGTGTCGTCTTCAGCGATGAGAGTCGCTTCTGCCTTGGTGCCAATGATGGTCGTATGCGTGTTTGGCGCCGTGCAGGTGAGCGCCACAATCAGGACTGCATACGACCGAGGCACACAGGGCCAACACCCGGCATCATGGTGTGGGGAGCAATCTCCTACACTGGCCGTACACCACTGGTGATCGTCGAGGGCACACTGAATAGTGCACGGTACATCCAAACCGTCATCGAACCCATCGTTCTACCATTCCTAGACCGGCAAGGGAACTTGCTGTTCCAACAGGACAATGCACGTCCGCATGTATCCCGTGCCACCCAACGTGCTCTAGAAGGTGTAAGTCAACTACCCTGGCCAGCAAGATCTCCGGATCTGTCCCCCATTGAGCATGTTTGGGACTGGATGAAGCGTCGTCTCACGCGGTCTGCACGTCCAGCACGAACGCTGGTCCAACTGAGGCGCCAGGTGGAAATGGCATGGCAAGCCGTTCCACACGACTACATCCAGCATCTCTACGATCGTCTCCATGGGAGAATAGCAGCCTGCATTGCTGCGAAAGGTGGATATACACTGTACTAGTGCCGACATTGTGCATGCTCTGTTGCCTGTGTCTATGTGCCTGTGGTTCTGTCAGTGTGATCATGTGATGTATCTGACCCCAGGAATGTGTCAATAACGTTTCCCCTTCCTGGGACAATGAATTCACGGTGTTATTATTTCAATTTCCAGGAGTGTATATCAAGTTTCTTTTGCGCTTCAATATACATACTCACTCAGTTCATAAACTAGTTACTTCGCCTGTTTTCTGGCGGAATCTAGTTAGGTAACGATCACATATGTAAACGAAAGGATCACTGTGAAGTAACGACCGACAGGTATGGAAACACCTAACGCACTTACGATGTAAACTGACACAGGCTACTAGGAAAACTATCGTTGTCTATGCTTACTTAAGACGGTCTGCGGTATCCTACGATAAATATGCGACACTAGTCCTGACTAATTTACATGATTCGCAGATTTTTCTAAAACATTCTTGCAGTTTCACGTGGGATAACACTCGACCCGAACAGATGGGGTAACGACAAGAAGCGCATCCGGCAACCCTCTGGCTCATGCACATACTTGTGTCAAGATTACTTGGTAGATGTCTGTAATGAACTTTGTGGAAAATTAATAGTAGTTTAGGACAACGCTGGTACATGTAGCCCTTAAATTCTTCGAAATGAGCATAGTATGGCGTAACTGAGGGGAGACGGTGTGGGACGGGAAAACAGTGTTACAAATTTGTTTTCAAATCAGAGTAACTGAACATGAGAGCTTTTTATGTGTGAAATGTTGCGACGCTTTATTATTGAGGACCGTAATGTCGCTAAAGTGTAAAAGGCTCAGAAAAAGGACTTGAATGGGAAGTCTTGGTGCAGAACTGACTGCGAACATTGTAGTGACCGGTGGAGAGGACAGACGTACCTGTAGTTGTCATCACTGTTGGTGGCAGAGAAAACAATACAGGTACCACCAGGGCTAAGTGCCTGGCAGAGTGACCGTCCCACCTGTAAACTTTGTGGCTACAAAGCTGCGAATACGAGGTGCATTCAAGTTCTAAGGCCTCCGATTTTTTTCTAATTAACTACTCACCCGAAATCGATGAAACTGGCGTTACTTCTCGACGTAATCGCCCTGCAGACGTACACATTTTTCACAACGCTGACGCCATGATTCTATGGGAGCGGCGAAGGCTTCTTCAGGAGTCTGTTTTGACCACTGGAAAACCGCTGAGGCAATAGCAGCACGGCTGGTGAATGTGCGGCCACGGAGAGTGTCTTTCATTGTTGGAAAAAGCCAAAAGTCACTAGGAGCCAGGTCAGGTGAGTAGGGAGTATGAGGAATCACTTCAAATTTGTTATCATGAAGAAACTGTTGCGTAACGTTAGCTCGATGTGCGGGTGCGTTGTCTTGGTGAAACAGCACACGCGCAGCCCTTTCCGGACATTTTAGTTGCAAAGTGCAGGAAGGAATTTGTTTTTCAAAACATTTTCGTAGGATGCATCTGTTACCGTAGTGCCCTTTGGAATGCAATGGTTAAGGATTACGCCCTCGCTGTCCCAGAACATGGACACCATCATTTTTTCAGCACTGGCGGTTACCCGAAATTTTTTTGATGGAGGTGAATCTGTGTGCTTCCATTGAGCTGACTGGCGCTTTGTTTCTGGATTGAAAACTGGCATCCACGTCTCATCCATTGTCACAACCGACGAAAAGAAAGTCCCATTCATGCTGTCGTTGTGCGTCAACATTGCTCGGCAACATGCCACACGGGCAGCCATGTGGTCGTCCATCAGCATTCGTGGCACCCACCTGGATGACACTTTTCACATTTTCAGGTCGTCATGCAGGATTGTGTGCACAGAACCCACAGAAATGCCAACTCTGGAGGCGATCTGTTCAACAGTCATTCGGCGATCACCCAAAACAATTCTCTCCACTTTCTCGATCATGTCGTCAGATCGGCTTGTGCGAGCCCGAGGTTGTTTCGGTTTGTTGTCACATGATGTTCTGCCTTCATTAAACTGTCCCACCCACACACGCACTTTCGACACATCCATAACTCCATCACTACATGTCTCCTTCAACTGTCGATGAATTTCAATTGGTTTCACACCACGCAAATTCAGAAAACGAATGATTGCATGCTGTTCAAGTAAGGATAACGTCGCCATTTTAAGTATTTAAAACAGTTCTCATTCTCGCCGCTGGCGGTAAAATTCCATCTGCTGTACGGTGGTGCCATCTCTGGGACATATTGACAATGAACGCGGCCTCATTTTAAAACAATGCGCATGTTCCTATCTCTTTCCAGTCCGGAGAAAAAAACTCGGAGGCCTTAGAACTTGAATGCACCTCGTATATTGAAAGCCTTTGAATTTTGACATCAGAATCTACATAAACAGGGTGATTCCATAATGATGTTACAAAGTTTCAGAGATGATGGAAAAGGGGAAATGTATCAATCTGAGTCAATGAGCAAGTCGAGAGGTATAAGCGAAACGCTGCTCAGCTTACACCTCAGACTCGCACAAACTACGAAATTTCAGCGAATCGATGCTGTCGACAGCACTGCGGAGAAGCATCATCACTAGTAGCTGCTCAGTCCAGAATATCTTCAGATGCCAGAAAGCATGTCATGTTGAGAAAATAATTTTGTTGCAGTAAAATGGATATTCTTCGAAAAATTGAGACAGAAAATAAATGGCGAACTTAATAGTAAAGCATTTCCAGTGCTTTGTAATTGTCTTTTTATTTCGCCAGTATACATTTAAAAATAAAGACTTGTATATTGTGTATGTATACAACACGCAATCCAATTTTCTCTAATATAAAATAAACGGTTACTAATATGACAAATTAACAGTGTTTAATCTGTAATTCTCATGTGGATAGAAAGTTAATATTATTTGGCTAGGATACATTTCTCAGGGAAATTGTTCTGATGAAAAATGAAGAACATAAATAATGACTATCGTACAACAGCTTGTTAAGAATGCAGTGGCCCACATGAAACCTAGAGAAATAATATGTCATTGTTATTGAGAGAAGTGTCTAGTGAAACTACTCATGGAAGTTGAATTAATCTTTAATATTATTGTGAAGAATACCTGCAGGAAATACACATTAGAAGTACGACGACAAATTTTCGTGAAGTTTTCGTAATGATATTCAAACTGACAATATAACACGTCATTTGGTGACATATCTCGCTCCAAAACAAGGAAGAAATTTTATATCTTAACGAAGAGCACTGTTGCCTAAGGAAACCACACGCTATGTGGAGTCCATTAACTACCCAAAAGGAACATTCAGAAACTTCTTGGTAGACAGAACATCGTCTACAAAGATGGAGGTGGGACTGACGGGTAGAAACACAATGAATAAAGAACAAACATATATTGCTGCGATGGTAACAGAAATGCAATAAATTATCAACATGTGAAACTTGTCTGTAACTTGATTGATATGAATACCGTTCGCTGAACAAGCTTTATTCAGATATACTTATGTTTCGTTAATGTTGGAGAGATATGCATTACAAATTATTGAACGTCACGGCGACGTAATAATCAAAATAATGTACTACACACTATTTATATGTGATACTCCCAACATCCTGTGGTAACTCAGTTATTCTCATCATCATCAACAAGGCATGTGAAATTTGAACAAAATATTTCGACTATGTGAGGGGTGGATCTAAGAACTTGATTCAGTGCAATTAGCTTCTACTGATGCTAAAATGATCCTTTGGTTTTACTTCATCGATTTTAACAAGTTACCATGTATATAAGTGCTTACAAAACTCAATGTTCCTCCTGACGAAAGTGAAGGTGAAAGTAGGTGGGCAGTGTACATAATACTACCTAGTATGTGTAAGATACATGGCGAGCGGCTGGACCCGAACAGCGGTTGATTAATAAGTAATTTGTACACAGGTTAAACATGATGCTTAGACAAACGTCGTTCATAAAACTATATAGCATTCTTCCAAAAGTTCCGCGACTGATTTTATTCCGGGCATAGAAGTGAAGTAGTGGCATTATCTACAATGAAAGCTTCAGCTAAGAAATGTAAACCACATATGTGAGTTCTAGTCCTGAGTTATAAGCAGACAGTGGCAAGTAGTGGACGTGCGAACACACTGTGTCAACGGTGTTTTGTCCAAAATCGCAATGGAGCAACGACACAATGCAGAAATTCACACGAGGGTTCAACGATTTGATGACATAAACAACATAAAAACCAATGTTACGTGTGAGATGAACAACATCCAAAAGAAGAAATTGTCTGACAGTTTCCCGTTGTTATATGGACTTTCTGTGCTTTGTACCAAAGTTCGGGTAGACAAGACTAGAACACCAGAACCATTAGAATCCTTATCTTAACATTTTCTGTTCTCTATTAAGTCAGCCAAGAATTTTTTGGACTGGCAGCTATGGGTACACATATACTCATCATCTAGTATTAATTTTCTTCTAATAATGTAGATTTGTTAGTAACTGCTTCCAACAAGGTGAATTGCATTTTCGCTCAGATGCTTAAAAGTAGTACATAAATTTTGACACAGCATCAGCAGTGCATTGCTATACTCCTTCATAAAGCTATGTCATCTCATTGTAATGCAGTCAGATAAAATCTACACCCTTGAGATAGTTTTCATATTTCGGTGACCTACGGAAAACCGTGCATATTATGACGTGTAATATGCAAATATTTCACATTTTGAAACGCTAGAAAGTCTCTCAAACTGCGCTTCAATTAACATTACCTTATAATATTAATCTCTGACAGACTACTAGTGCTTACAGAAAACATAAGCTCCATTACTCCGTGTCTCAGTTCAAAAATATACGTTTTTCTCACGCTACAAAATAAACACCGAAATTTATCAATAACGTAACAACTGTGAGTGAACATGTGTCTTACCTTACTGATTTTCTAGAATTCTTATCTGCTCTTTTTGAAATGTTAATTGCATAAATAATAGACTTTAAATAGACATGATGTTTCTGTAATATTTAAGAATCATTCTTTTTCTGCAGTTGAATTTTAGCTTGGCTTTTAATTAAACAGCTGAAACTAAATCGGAAGGTTCTGATGCTATGAACTGTGATGGAAGAGATAAATGACGTTTTTGAACAGCGTTATGCAATACAACGCACCTATCAGAAGCACTAGTTATGAATAGCGGTTTCAAATGCCTTTAATTCAGAAAATTAATCTAAGATGATATAAGACTTGTTGGTCCGGCTGAAATGTGGATGCACAGTTCATTTGTCTATTCACCTTAAGGATGCAAGTGTGTAAACTGTTTAACCTCTCACTGGGCCATGTCGGAAGTTAACCATTCACAAAGATAACAGAAGCGCGTGCTCCAGTAAGGTATGGTCACAGGAGTATGGCGTCTTTCTCACGAGCGGCTCTAGAAATTTGTTCTATCCTGAGCTGATTTTCTAATATTTCTTTGTATTGTGTACTAGGGAATATAGCGAAAACTACAGAGTCGTCTGGAACCGCGAACCGCTACGGTCGCAGGTTCGAATCCTGCCTCGGGCATGGATGTGTGTGATGTCCTTAGGTTAGTTAGGTTTAAGTAGTTCTAAGTTCTAGGAGACTGATGACATCAGAAGTTAAGTCCCGTAGTGCTCAGAGCCATTTGACAACTACAGAGCCCTGACAAGGCTTCAAGAACGTGACTCAAGTTTCCATCCGACAGACTACCAGTATAGATCTTCATTTTGCCCCAGAATTTATGTTATCAAGACCTGGAAAATGCGAAGCAGAGCACTTCCTTAATGCTGTTATCAGTATCAAAGTGCAAAAACAGTAAATTATTGTTTTGTTACATAGTTAAACTATAATTTCCTTAGCACATTACAGTATACATGGGACGTATTTCAATTTTTAATTATTGTAGCAACAGATTTAGGACCATAACACATCGATTTCGCAAACTCCGTTCCCTTTGTAGTACAAATATTTAATGCTTTATAAATAGAGATATTTACAAACGGCTTGGCTACAGGCGATCGACGGTGTCATGAGGCACTGAGTTTCGTTCTCCACGCGGCAAACAGTGCGTTGCATTAAAGCCTTGATTTGTTGGTTGCTCATAGATTCTATACTATACCTCCACCTTCGATATACTACTGAACATCAGTTCCGATGCGACTAGAGCTAATACGGTGATGGTAAAACAGTAATAACCCCAAGAAGTAACGAAATATAGGGAATACATTTGATTTTGTAACATATTTCATTGATTAACGTTCCAAGATCACAGATTAATGTAAGCGCGAGTAAAGTCATCGAAAATCTGCAGTGCTGGTGCATTAACAACTTATGCAATCCCTAGAATGTTGAATGCGAACATGCAAACGTGCATGCTTTGCGTCGCACTGGTGTCGTATGTAAGTTTATGGGATGGATGTCATACCTGTTGCACTTTGTCGGTCAATACAGCCACGATTAATGCTTGTTATGGATGGCGCTAGAGCTATTGACCGATGATATCACGTACAAACTCGATTGGAGACAGGTCCGCTGATCGGACAGGCCAAGAAAACAAGTCGACACTCTGAAGAGCATGTTGGTGTTGAACTGCGGTATGTCGACGAGCGTTATCCTCTTGGAAATTACCCACTTTAATGCTGTTCTTGAATGGCAGCACAACAGGTCGAATTACACAACTGACGAACAAAATTTGAGTGAAGGTGCTTGGGATACCCATAGGAGTGCTCCTGCTGTCATACAAAATCGCACCCCAAACGATAATTCTAGGTGTGGGTACCCAACTGAATTCGCTATTGTCGGTGGTTTTGGGTCAGTGGGAATGCCTGCTACAGGGCGCATGGCACGGAGCTATCCTTGAAGTAACCGATTTGCAACAGTTAGTTCTGTACTGTAGTGCCAACGGCTGCTCGAACTGCTGCTGCAGACGCAGCATTATTCGTCGCAGCCATAAACCGAGCACGACGGTCTTTCCTCTCGGTAGTATGATGTAGCCATTCGGATCCGGTCTTCTTGCGAACTTCCTTCGGTCATGTACAGAGGCTACTTTCCTGCAAAGTCGTTCAGAAATATCGCA
Organism: Schistocerca americana; assembly: GCF_021461395.2. Lineage (NCBI taxonomy): Eukaryota > Metazoa > Arthropoda > Insecta > Orthoptera > Acrididae > Schistocerca > Schistocerca americana. Next base: position 483,476,141 of record NC_060130.1, read on the forward strand.
GACAGAACGTCCAGCTTGTATTAGCCCTGTTACACGACCTCGTTTGAACACTGTGAGCTGTTGATAATGGTATCTTCGTCCTATCAAATGCATTCCGGACTAATATCACTCAATACGTATAATTTCAAAGGTAACTTAAACTCACGACTGTTACAGCATGTATTTAAAGCAAACCTGATTTAGATTCCCATATAGACCCTACAAGCGTTACTCTTAAGAAACTTGCGCGAAATTTGAACACGCGCCAGCTTTCAGATGTAGAAACACGCCTACCAACTGTCGTTTATCTCGCACAACTGTTTCCTGTTGCTGTGATGTTTTTTTTTCCATCTGTGTAAAATAGGAGCCATTGATACTTGTATCTGAATCAAACAGCCCTCCTTCTTGTACCTTCGTTCCGAATCGGTGTAGGGTCGTCATGGTTATGAACCATTTGGCATCGTTAATTTAAGAGATGCGAGAATACCTCTCTGGCACCACCTCACTGCCCCTGGATGGAAGATTTGTACCCCAATTGTTTGCAATGAGACCGTAACAATAACTTTTACTAACGCTGTAGTGTGTGACGAATAAGTGTTTTATAAAACTTGCGAGAAATAGAGTGAGTCAGTTCTCTTTTCCTCTGTGAATCAGCTCGGAGCCTCCACGTGCTAATGCACGAAAATATCACCCACATACAACCCGGCATATTACAGTTCACTGGTTACGTGGTTGGACTTAATAATGTAACTGTGTTTTATGTCTAAGGGCACCAACTCACACCTGTGGCATAGTACCCAAAATATTTTTTAAACAGACCCATGAAAAAATTGCTACATTAGAAATTATGAACGCATTCACAGTTGGTTAAGAGAGCTCATAGTCCGAAAACTGGAAAACACAGTGGGAGAAGATAGCGTATGGGCAAGAATAATCAAGTCGATCCTCGAATACAACTTAATTACAATATCAGACAACCTCTCTTTCTCGAACCCCATTCTGCAATCTAACGGAGTCTTACAGGGTGACCCAATGAGCCCTTTGCTGTACATTCTTGCCACTGAAGAAGTACTCCGAATTGGAGAAAATGAAAAAGATGTGTATGTATATGCATACGCTGACGACATAGCCGTAGGTTCAACAGATATACAGAAGCTGCAGAGAATCATTGAGAAAATAGACAGATGGTGCAGTGAACACAAACTACACATAAACATAACAAAGACAGAAATGGTAATTTTCAGAAAAGGAGGCAAAACACCCAAGAATGCGGAAATCAGTATCAGAGGACAAAAAATAAAAATCTCGTCAGACTTTAAATACCCAGGAGTGACATTGCAACCAACAGCCAAATGCTTCACAAAACATACAACAGAACGTGCAGCCCAAGCAATAATAGCAATACAGGACATCAAAAACATCCGCCTACTCAGTCTAGAAACAGCCATGAAATTATTCAACACAAAAATCTTGCCAATTCTGGCCTATGGGATGGAGGTTATATGGGACCACCTGACAGAAAAAAATCTAGAAACATTAGAAAAGATGAAATCGACCTATCTAAAAAGAGCACTAGGTCTCTCAAAGACAACAAGATCTAGACTACTGTACCTGCTAGCGAGAGAGACATTCCTAATTGAAGACATCAGACTTCGATATATGATGCCACACACCTGGGCTTCCAGAAAGCAGCTGAAGATCATGGAGGACAAACGAGAAAAAATATGGCCGGAGTTTTATGGCACCGAAGCAATGACAAACCGCTCATGGACAGCACCAAACTTCGAACAACGACATGTCGTAACTAGTCTTTTTATTCACGGCTTTCATCATCTAATCTGCAAAAACAAAACTTATCACGACCCAACCGCAACATGTGTATGTGAACTGTGTAACGAAGCCTGTGAACGATATCACATAGAACTCTGCAGTAAAAGAGTGAAATCGATAAATGAATATGCAAAACTGTGAAATGTAAATGTAAAATGTTAAGCAAAGTAACTGCATATGGCTATTAGGCTGCAATTTTATTAAATAAATAAAAAGTTGGTTAAAGCTTCTTGTAAGTGAATTTTATTGCTTCTCCCATAAACACGAAAAGTAAAAAAAAAAAAAAATAAAGAAGAAAGGAATATAATTCAACCTTTTTCCTTGAAAACTCAGTGTCCGATTGAGGGTTTGTACCTCAGTGGAGGCTATCACCTAATTCACGATAAATCCAGTGAGCTTTTTCCAAGAAAATCGTTAAAATTCCACAGCACCAGTTCAAACCACAAGTTCCTCGCTAGCTCCCACTAAAATTACACGAAGTCCAACTTGTAGCTGGGTGCAAGTGCCTAAAATTGATAAAATCACCACGAGTTTGCCCTACTCGTAGTCGGGACACCACACAGTTCTCAAAGTCCAGATAGAGCACTTAGAATAACCCCGAATACGCAAACAGAAAAAAAATCACATGTCCCTACAAATGACCCACCACGAAATTCACTAATTTCAGAGTTAGGGACATACAATAATTTAGCGCACACAAATCGCGGTTATGCTTCCGCTCATCAAACACAACGTCTCACAGATAATTATTCACCAATCACAAGGCACCTACATCGTGGGGTGAGATGTTCTGCAATTCCCCTTGAACAGGTATGGTGCTGTCCTGTACTCACTGGCAGCTGTCACATCGAAAAAACTGTTTCTGCAGCCTGCGGTCCCTATTATTAAAGAGAACATAATCTTGAAATACCCCTGTACACTTCCATACCCCAAAATGCCTGTGACTAAGAAGCACATAATTTATGAGTGACTGTACATGCTCCTCAGGCCAGCACCTTTCTTTGTTGCCTTTCTTCCTGCGGAATAATATCTCCCTATTAACTTTATAAATTTTAGAATACGTTTCCCTCCTCTTAGTCCCTAAACTGGATTTCACCAGCCTCGAATTAGAACGGGCGCTCTGTATCCGTTTAATATCCTTATATATGCTCCTAATACACTGAAGCGGCAAAGAAACTGGAATAGGCATGCGGATTCAAATACAGACACATGCAAAAAGGCAGAATACGGCGCTGCGGTCGGCGACGCCTATGTAAGTCAACAAGTGTCTGGCGCAGATGTTAGATTGGTTACTGCTGCTAAAATGGCAGGCTATCAAGATTTAAGCGAGTTTGAACGTGGTGTTATAGTCGGCGCACGAGCAGTGGGCCACAGAATCTCCGAGGTAGCGGTGAAGTCGGGATTTTCCCGTACGACCATTTCACGAGTGTACCGTGAATATCAGGAATTCGGTAAAACATCAAATCCCCGACATCGTTGTGGCCGGAAAAAGATCCTGCAAGGACGGGACCAATGACGACTGAAGAGAATTGTTCAACGTGTCAGAAGTGCAACCCTTCAACAAATTGCTACGCATTTCAATGCTGGGACATCAACAACTGTCAGTATGTCACCACAGTAAGTCAACGATAATTCAGGAAAGATTCGCAAAACCTATATGAAGACGTTGGAAAAGGGCACTGGACTTGGGATAATTGAAAATTTTTTACAGCAAAGCAGCATGATGTTCTGCACATGTCGAACGTTGTGAAATCAACTGTTCTGTTTAAGTGTCTATGGCGATCCGTGACACAAGGCGATGTACTTAGTGCGCACATTGCCACACGGTCCTTGATGGAAGAGGCGAAGAATTTCATTTTGAAGCAATGATGACACAATCACTCAGGTTTGGTCATTCTCAGTGTGTAATAACGCCCTGCTGGACAGAAAAGTTGTGCCGAAGAGCAAAATAACGGCGTAGAGGCGGACCACTAATCCGCTTAATTGAATTTGGCCAGTCGGTGCAGCGTTACTGCAACAAAATCTTGAGACTGGAGTCTACAGCCATTGCCTGAGCAAACTGTTGGTGGCTGACGAGAAAACCATCAACTAATCCATTTTACTGAAAGTCAACGTCGAAACATAAATCCTTAGAAGTGTCAAACGCCGAATCAGTGCCAACTGGGAGGCGAGAAATAGTGTCGCCATTCGAATGATTAACCGTTGGGCTGTACAAAGTTTCGTACTGTTAACTTGAGTGGAGTAAAGGCCAAACCTGCAACTTGCACCGTGTGTGGAGGAATGGGCTTGAAAGGTATGAACGAGGGCGTGAGAGACTTGTGCTCCATTACCAAGAGAAATTTTCCTACACACTGGCGGAATCAGGTCGCCTCATTTATCGTAGAAAGCGCTTCCTTTTCAGTCTGCGAATAGTTGCACTGTGCCTTGTTCATTCAAGTGCTAATGCCGTTGGCCTGTCCAGAGGCCCAACTCTGTGAAACAACAGCGCCAATCCCTTCTGAGTGTGTAAAACCCCAGCAAGACCAGCTTAGTGAGATCGAAATGTAAGGAAAAATGATCACTCAGTCAAATGTCTTTCGGTAACTAAAACGCTACCGGACACTCTAGATCACTCAAACAGAATATCCTTTCATCGTGAGCGATGTAATGGAGCTGCTTTCAGTACAGCGTTCGGAATTATCCGAATGTAATAAGTCAATATACCCAAAACGAATTGGAGTTCACTGATGCCCCTAGGAGCTGGTAGGTCCCTCACAGCGCTTAAGAGTGACTACAAGTGGTGGATACCCTTACTGTTGATCATTCGTCCTCAATATTCAGTCACATCCTTAAAGAAAAATGGTTCAAATGGCTCTGAGCACAATGGATCATCAGCTCCTAGAACGTAGAACTAATTAAACCTAACTAACCTAAGGACATCACACACATCCATGCCCGATGCAGGATTCGAACCTGCGACCGTAGCGGCCGCGCGGTTCCACACTGTAGCGCCTAGAACCGTGGATCATCAGCCCCTAGAACGTAGAACTAATTAAACCTAACTAACCTAAGGACATCACACACATCCATGCCCGAAGCAGGATTCGAACCTGCGACCGTAGCGGCCGCGCGGTTGCAGACTGTAGCGCCTAGAACCTCTCCCCCACCCTGGACGGCCCCTGAAAGAAAGAACACTAGACTTTATTACAGTTTAACCTAGAATCTGAGAGCACCTGAAACAATTTCATGAAATTGGAAATACCATCACTGATATTAAGACCCGTAATGACTATGCGATCCAATTAGTTTGAACGGGAAGGAACTGGATCAGTCAAATGTGCCAAATAACACGGAAAAGTTGCAGGTGTGGAATGACTGCTGAAGGGAAACTTCATAAACTTAAATAACCTCATTTGGGTGTTGATCCAAAAACTTGTTGCTACTGTTCATCCAAGGTGACTGGCAAATAAGCAACGCAAGTATCAATCTTGAGATATTACAGTCTGTGGATCTCATTTCGTCTAGGCATCTGCTCATAGGCGGAACCTGCTTGAAGATTTCCTTGTTATCACTAGAGGTGATGTTCACTGACTGGCTGCTACGGGAAAATTTTTCTGCCAAGGTATAGATCCTTATAACTGATGGCGTAAGGTATGAATGGTGCCAGGCATAAACGTGGCTGCGCGTTGTCAACCTCAGAGTAGCAGGTTGCTTTGACCGTCTTTAAAAATGTCAGTAAATGCGCCACAAAGTTCAGCTAATCTCTCCGTAGGCGCAAAAAAGTTCTTGAATGTGCAAGCAAAATAAGTCATAAAAATTCATGTCAAAGATGGTTCAAAATGGCTCTGAGCACTATGCGACTTAACTTCTGAAGTCATCAGTCGCCTAGAACTTAGAACTAATTAAACCTAACTAACCTAAGGACATCACACACATCCATGCCCGAGGCAGGATTCGAACCCGCAACCGGAGCGGTCGCTCGGCTCCAGACTGTAGCGCCTAGAACCGCACGGCGTCAAAGATGGGATTTTCACTCTGCAGCGGAGTGTGCGCTGATATGAAACTTCCTGGCAGATTAAAACTGTGTGCCGGACCGAGACTCGAACTCGGGACCTTTGCGTATCGCGGGCAAGTGCTCTACCAACTGAGCTACCCAAGCACGACTCACGCCCCGTCCTCATAGCTTAGATTCGCAGGAGAGCTTCTGTGAAGTTTGGAAGGTAGGAAACGAGGTACTGGCGGAAGTAAAGCTGTAAGGACGGGGCGTGAATCGTGCTTGGGTAGCTCAGTTGGTAGAGCACTTGCCCGCGAAAGGCAAAGGTCCCGAGTTCGAGTCTCGGTCCGGCACACAGTTTTAATCTGCCAGGAAGTTTCATGTCAAAGATGTTTTTGCTGTCACGACAGCAAAAATTCGTGAATGAAATTATCTTAGTAACCTTACGATATATGACAGACTGATTTCAAATAACTAAAACATTAATGTGACTTCTAGCATAACGGGAAAGAGTTGCCTGTGACTTATGTAGCTTAGGCTTGCTCAACAATTCGTAAGTGCTTCTGTTCAACAAAGTCACTCAAGCACCAGTGTCCAGATGGTTCAAATGGTTCAAATGGCTCTGAGCACAATGGGACTCAACTGCTGAGGTCATAAGTCCCCTAGAACGTAGAACTACTTAAACCTAACTAACCTTAGGACATCACACACATCGATGCCCGAGGCAGGATTCGAAATTGCGACCGTAGCGTTCGTGCGGTTCCAGACTGTAGCGCCTAGAACCGCTCGGCCACTCCGGCCGGCCCAGTGTCCATATGCAAGTGTATTTGGTGACTGGTAATCTCCCACGAGACAAACAGTTTATTTGCCTGGCGCTGAACGTAAGTGTGTGAGATCTCCGTTGCCGCACTAGATTTGTACTGTGTTATACTGAGTCAATATTTGGCTGTGAAACAATTGCATGGTCATTCAGTGACTGAGACTTTGGAGAAAGTGCAAGGTGTGCGTTAAACTTGCGTTTTTGGAAACAGACAGCTCGAGTGCACCATGCGAGATGCAGCAATGGTTAGCAGACTGGACTCGTATTCGGGAGGACGACGGATCCAACCAGCGACCGCTTTTCCTGATCTAGCTTTCCCGTGACTTCTCTAAATCGCCGATTTCCTTCCACATCCAGCCGTAATCCGAACTTGTGCTCTGCCTCTGATGACTTCGTTGTCGACGGGACGTTAAACACTAATCTCCTCCTGCTCCTCAGCTTGAACGTGACCGTTCTTGCCACACTGATTACACTGTCAGAGTCACGAAAGGGGCACGCACGAAGATTGTGAGCTTTGAAATACTGAGTGTTAAAACACTGCTAGTTTGTTGCCTAGAACAATGAATCTGTTTACGTTGGTGTACTGGCTGAGACATCGCTTTCCGCGGTGCGCCAGCTACGGGCACAAACTTTTTCTTACTAAATTGGAATGGAATCGAAGTCAGCCGCTGTACTGTCTTACAAATCTTGCCGCTCCACTAATTCCAAGACCTGTTGTAAACTAGTATCCTACTTAAGACTCTTTTGGCGTTTATTAGCATCTGACACATTTATAGCAAGGGCGCCACTGCTCATGATATCACACTAATAACGTCCACACTTAAATTTGCAACGGCGTGTAAGTCCTTGTAAGATTGATAGCCAACCGCTAATGTATCTGTTCAAATGGTTCAAATGGCTCTGAGCACTATGGGACTTAACTGCTGTGGTCATCAGTCCCCTAGAACTTAGAACTACTTAAGCCTGACTAACCCAAGGACACCACACACATCCATGCCCGAGGCAGGATTCGAACCTGCGACCGTAGCGGTCGCGCGGTTCCAGACTGTAGCGCCTAGAACAGCTCAGTCACACCGGCCGGCAATGTATCTGTTATAGTTGCCTCGTCAAACATAAGAATTACTAACTTCCAGTTGACACAGTAATCTGTTCATCAAAGTGACTGCCTAGCGCGTCACTTTATTGTTCATAAGGATCACTTTCAGGGTGGATGATGGAGTAAAGTTTGAAGACAAGCCTGTTTACTGACACACCAACTGTTGCTGGAAAATAAGGTTATCTGCCCCTACCTCCAATGTGATCGTCCATGATGTGTGTGTGATACGTGCTGCTCGAAAAACTCCTCGTGTGTTTTTTTTTTTTTTTTTTAAAAAAAATCTTTATTCATCATTGTTATTACTATGCAGAATAACCTACTACCTAAATACATTAGTAGGTCCTATTATTAACTATTTCTAATTTTCTATCTGCAGCTAATGTTATGTTTAACACTACAGGATTTTTACGATACATCACCACTATGAGAGTATTGTTTTACTGCTTTGCTATGCTGTTGTTTTACTACTGTACTTTAATTTTTTCTTCTATTGATAAGATGCTAATGTCAAATGGTTACTTGTTATAACTATTCTAACTATTCTACCTGCAGCGTTACAACTGTGTTAGATTATGATACAAACCTATTTTATGGGCCGTTCCCACTGAGCTAATCCCAGTGGGAGTGCCCCTGACACTGGGCTGGCCAGAAACCTGGTCGCTGCAGTTTTATACTGTTTCTCTTATCCTAATTATTGATCTTATAACTAACTTAATTCTAATGTCATAATTGGTGCTTGTCAAATCCGGTAATAATGTACTGCCCCCCAACCTATTCCGTAGACCTGGCGGATTCCAGCCGTGAAGCGACTGGCCTATTCCATGTCCCGGCGGAACAGGGGGGCGTACGCGACAAATCTGGTGTTTAATTAATGATTATTACGGAGATATTCTTTGAGGACTTTAGTTGAGATGTCATTAGTTAATTTGTTCAGAATTTCGAAGGTGTTTTCTTGCCTGAGCAGGTGGTACGTGTCGTTGTTCGGTAGTTGTTCCCTGAGTTGGTGTGCTACATCGTCGAAGAGGGGACACTCATACACCACATGGTCTGGAGTGCCCAGCACTGCTCCACAGTCACACGCTGATGCCGCCCTTTTCCCGAACCGACAGAGATATGTCGGGTAGGGTCCGTGGCCAGTAAGAAAGTGCAGTAGCCCCCTTGATGGTTTGATATAGGTAAGTTCAAGGCGTTCCTTTATGCTTGGAAACAGCTCATGCGTTCTTCGGCCAGTTTCCTCGCTGTCCCAGAGTTCCTGCCACAATTCCATTCCCCTTCTTTTAATGCTTGGCTTATCCCCTACATATACCCCCATAATTTCTTCTATCTTCTCCCTTCTATTTTTCTTGACCCAGTACCAGGTAGCCTGTTCCCTAATTTTTATGTCCAAAGGACATATCCCCATCAGTACTGAGAGTGCCCCTCCTGGAGTTGTGTTTAGTCAAAGGCACTTAATGGTGGCATGGAGCAGGCGCTACCGGCCGCGGTGGTCTCGTGGTTCTAGGCGCGCAGTCCGGAACCGCGCGACTGCTACGGTCGCAGGTTCGAATCCTGCATCGGGCATGGATGTGTGTGATGTCCTTAGGTTAGTTAGGTTTAAGTAGTTCTAAGTTCTAGGGGACTGATGACCACAGCTGTTAAGTCCCATAGTGCTCAGAGCCATTTTTTTTGAGCAGGCGCTGCTGGCTGTGGGTCTGCTGCGGGTTGCGTGGGTGGCAGCTGCGTGTTTTACTGCACCGCAAGCAGTCTTGCCATAATTTCCATCAAATTTTTCATCTCCTGTGCCTGAAAGGGAACAGTCTGTGTTACTGACCGTAACTGCGAAGGACAAGTCATGATCAATACACACACACAAATTGCAATGAGAAAGTATACACAGTCACTGAAAAAATGAATTAGAGGCACAAAAAAGCGAAAAGAGAGAGTAAGTTCAGGCGAGAGTTCTGAAGACCCGTTAGTACGGTCTCGTCGCCAGTTGTATCGGTCCAGTGGTGGATGCCGAGAAATAGATATGCCTGAGACTTGGGATTTCAAAATGGTTCAAATGGCTCTGAGCACTATGGGACTTAACTGCTGTGGTCATCAGTCCCCTAGAACTTAGAACTACTTAAACCTAACTAACCTAAGGACACCACACACATCCACGCCCGAGGCAGGATTCGAACCTGTGACCGTAGCGGTCACGCGGTTCCAAACTGACGCGCCTTTAACCGCACGGCCACACCGGCCGGCGCTTGGGATTTCCTGACGGGTTACTTTGTCATAGAGGAGCCAAGTGTATCAATCTCAACGTTTTAGTATACTTTTACAAATGGTTCAAATGGCTCTGAGCACTATGGGACTCAACTGCTGAGGTCATTAGTCCCCTAGAACTTAGAACTAGTTAAACCTAACTAACCTAAGGACATCACACACATCCATGCCCGAGGCAGGATTCGAACCTGCGACCGTAGCGGTCTCGCGGTTCCAGACTGCAGCGCCAGAACCGCGCGGCCACACCGGCCGGCTTATACTTTTACATTCTAGTCATTTTCTTTCAGGTGTAGAATTATTGATCATCGGCAAAAAAAATTTGCCTTAATAATAACAACCGAATATAAATTATGTCTGCGACCACATTAAATAAAAAAAAAGAAGATGGATAAATACACGATATTCTCCATGTACACTGGTTGCTTTGCGGGGAGGGGACCAAACAGCGAAGTCGTCGGTCCCATCAGATGAGGGATGGATGGGGAAGGAAATCGGTCGTGCCTTTTCAAAGGAATCATCCTGTCATTTTTTTTTTTGGTCATCAGTCTACTGACTGGTTTGATGCGGCCCGCCACGAATTAATTTCCTGTGCTAACCTCTTCATCTCAGAGTAGCACTTGCAACCTACGTCCTCAATTATTTGCTTGACGTATTCCAATCTCTGTCTTCCTCTACAGTTTTTGCCCTCTACAGCTCCCTCTAGTACCATGGAAGTCATTCCCTCATGTCTTAGCAGATGTCCTATCATCCTGTCCCTTCTCCTTATCAGTGTTTTCCACATATTCCTTTCCTCTCCGATTCTGCGTAGAACCTCCTCATTCCTTACCTTATCAGTCCACCTAATTTTCAACAATCGTCTATAGCACGACATCTCGAATGCTTCGATTCTCTTCTGTTCCGGTTTTCCCACAGTCCATGTTTCACTACCATACAATTCTGTACTCCAGACGTACATCCTCAGAAATTTCTTCCTCAAATTAAGGCCGGTATTTGATATTAGTAGACTTCTGTTGGCCAGAAATGCCTTTTTTGCCATAGCGAGTCTGCTTTTGATGCCCTCCTTGATCCGTCCGTCATTGGTTATTTTACTGCCTAGGTAGCAGAATTCCTTAACTTCATTGACTTCGTGACCATCAATCCTGATGTTAAGTTTCTCGCTGTTCTCATTTCTACTACTTCTCATTACCTTCGTCTTTCTCCGATTTACTCTCAAACCGTACTGTGTACTCATTAGACTGTTCATTCCGTTCAGCAGATCATTTAATTCTTCTTCACTTTCACTCAGGATAGCAATGTCATCAGCGAATCGTATCATTGATATCCTTTCACCTTGTATTTTAATTCCACTCCTGAACCTTTCTTTTATTTCCATCATTGCTTCCTCGATGTACAGATTGAAGAGTAGGGGCGAAAGGCTACAGCCTTGTCTTACACCCTTCTTAGTACGAGCACTTCGTTCTTGATCGTCCACTCTTATTATTCCCTCTTGGTTGTTGTACATATTGTATACGACCCGTCTCTCCCTATAGCTTACCCCTACTTTTTTCAGAATCTCGAACAGCTTGCACCATTTTATATTGTCGAACGCTTTTTCCAGGTCGACAAATCCTATGAAAGTGTCTTGATTTTTCTTTAGCCTTGCTTCCGTTATCTGCCGTAACGTCAGAATTGCCTCTCTCGTCCCTTTACTTTTCCTAAAGCCAAACTGATCGTCACCTAGCGCATTCTCAATTTTCTTTTCCATTCTTCTGTATATTATTCTTGTAAGCAGCTTCGATGCATGAGCTGTTAAGCTGATTGTGCGATAATTCTCGCACTTGTCAGCTCTTGCCGTCCTCGGAATTGTGTGGATGATGCTTTTCCGAAAGTCAGATGGTACATCGCCAGACTCATATATTTTACACACCAACGTGAATAGTCGTTTTGTTGCCACTTCCCCCAATGATTTTAAAAATTCTGATGGAATGTTATCTATCCCTTCTGCCTTATTTGACCTTAAGTCCTCCAAAGCTCTTTTAAATTCCGATTCTAATACTGGATCCCCTATCTCTTCTAAAACGACTTCTGTTTCTTCTTCTATCACATCAGACAAATCCTCACCCTCATAGAGGCTTTCAATGTATTATTTCCACCTATCTGCTCTCTCCTCTGCATTTAACAGTGGAATTCCCCTTGCACTCTTAATGGTACCACCTTTGCTTTTAATGTCACGGAAGGTTTTTTGACTTTCCTGTATGCTGAGTCTGTCCTTGCGACAATCATATCTTTTTCGATGTCTTCACATTTTTCCTGCAGCCATTTCGCCTTAGCTTCCCTGCACTTCCTATTTATTTCATTCCTCAGCGACTTGTATTTCTGTATTCCTGTTTTTCAAAAAAATGGTTCAAAAGGCTCTGAGAACTATGGGACTTAACATCTGTGGTCATCAGTCCCCTAGAACTTAGAACTACTTAAACCTAACTAACCTAAGGACATCACACACATCCATGCCCGAGGCAGGATTCGAACCTGCGACCGTAGCAGTCGCGCGGTTCCGTACTCAGCGCCTAGAACCGCTAGACCACCGCGGCCGGCTCCTGATTTTCCCGGAACATGTTTGTACTTCCTCCTTTCATCAGTCAACTGAAGTATTTCTTCTGTTACCCATGGTTTCTTCGCAGCTACCTTCTTTGTACCTATGTTTTCCTTCCCAACTTCTGTGATGGCCCTTTTTAGAGATGTCCATTACTCTTCAACTGTACTGCCTACTGCGCTATTCCTTATTGCTGTATTTACACCGTTAGAGAACTTCAAACGTATGTCGTCATTCCTTAGTACTTCCGTATCCCACTTCTTTGCGTATTGATTCTTCCTGACTAATGTCTTGAACTTCAGCCTACTCTTCATCACTATTATATTGTGATCTGAGTCTATATCTGCTCCTGGGTACGCCTTACAATCCAGTATCTGATTTCGGAATCTCTGTCTGACCATGATGTAATGTAACTGAAATCATCAGGTTATTCGCTATTACTAGCTGAAACTTGTTACAGAACTCAATTAGTCTTTCTCCTCTTTCATTCCTTGTCCCAAGCCCATATTCTCCTGTAACCTTTTCTTCTACTCCTTCCCCTACAACTGCATTCCAGTCGCCCATGACTATTAGATTTTCGTCCCCCTTTACATACTGCATTACCCTTTCAATATCCTCATACACTTTCTCTATCTGTTCATCTTCAGCTTGCGACGTCGGCATGTATACCTGAACTATCGTTGTCGGTGTTGGTCTGCTGTCGATTCTGATTAGAACAACCCGGTCACTGAAATGTTCACAGTAACACACCCTCTGCCCTACCTTCCTATTCATAACGAATCCTACACCTGTTATACCATTTTCTGCTGCTGTTGATATTACCCGATACTCATCTGACCAGAAATCCTTGTCTTCCTTCCACTTCACTTCACTGACCCCTACTATATCTAGATTGAGCCTTTGCATTTCCCTTTTCAGATTTTCTAGTTTCCCTACCACGTTCAAGCTTCTGACATTCCGCGCCCCGACTCGTAGAACGTTATCCTTTCGTTGATTATTCAATCTTTTTCTCATGGTAACCTCCCCCTTGGCAGTCCCCTCCCGGAGATCCGAATGGGGGACTATTCCGGAATCTTTTGCCAATGGAGAGATCATCATGACATTTCTTCAATTACAGGCCACATGTCCTGTGGATACACGATACGTGTCTTTAATGCAGTGGTTTCCATTGCCTTCTGCATCCTCATGTCGTTGATCATTACTGATACTTCCGCCTTTAGGGGAAATTTCCCACCCCTGGCCAAGAGAGTGCCCAGAACCTCTATCCGCACCTCCGCCCTCTTTGACAAGGCCGTTGGCAGAATGAGGCTGACTTCTTATGCCGGAAGTCTTCGGCCGCCAATGCTGATTATTAATCAAAATTTATGCAGTGGCGGGGATCGAACCCGGGACCGAAAACGTTTTGACTATGAATCAAAGACGCTACCCCTATACCACGTGTACATTGTCATTTACCTGAAGCGATTTAGGGAAGTCACGGAAAACATAAATCAGGGTGGCCGGACGCATATTTGAACCGTGGTCTTCCTGAAATCGAGTCCAGTGTGCTAACCACTGCGCCACCTAGCTCGGATTCTTTATAGGGAGATGAGTAATACGCAAATGTAATTGGGGAATGTGAGTGATGTCACTTTCTGTAGGGGTGGCGGAAGTTATGAAATAATGATTACATAAGGTAAATTGCACTTACGAACCCTCTGAGAAACAATATAACGGAAAGATTTATATTTATTCATATGTGTTTCATTTCTATTATTAATTTTATTTGTGATTAGAGGGTACACTAAATACCTATGGATGATACATAGGTAAACAGAGATTTTACGAACTATTTTGCAATCTCTTGCCCCATTTTATTAAGAAGTTGGAAATTTTCTACCAGGTGGTGTTTTCAGTATTTTCTATGAAAATGGTGTCATTTTCTGCTGCAAGACTGTTAGCTTGGGTATTTTGTGAACCAGTATCTCTCACATGGGACCAGCCCCTGTTCTTGGAGAGGAAGGTCCAAGTGTAGGGAAACTTTCCGTGCTTAGGGTGCAAGAAGCCATAAAACAAACGGCAATTTTCACAGCTATCACATTAAATGAGTTACATGTTTCGATTACTCAAATGTCTGGAAACGATAGGTGTTACAGACTTAAAATTCCGCGGTGGTGACCCGTCTATCGCCCAACCACGAGAACTGCCGCTGTCATAACCCGATCCTCATCCGTACAAACATGCATGGCCGCCGTGCAAAGTCACACTGTGAAAGATGACTAAGAATCCACCTCATCATAAACACTCCAAGCGAGCGTAGCGATATCTGGTACGCCGCAACATCACAACTTCCGAGTGGCTCAAAATACACTCCTGGAAATTGAAATAAGAACACCGTGAATTCATTGTCCCAGGAAGGGGAAACTTTATTGACACATTCCTGGGGTCAGATACATCACATGATCACACTGACAGAACCACAGGCACATAGACACAGGCAACAGAGCATGCACAATGTCGGCACTAGTACAGTGTATATCCACCTTTCGCAGCAATGCAGGCTGCTATTCTCCCATGGAGACGATCGTAGAGATGCTGGATGTAGTCGTGTGGAACGGCTTGCCATGCCATTTCCACCTGGCGCCTCAGTTGGACCAGCGTTCGTGCTGGACGTGCAGACCGCGTGAGACGACGCTTCATCCAGTCCCAAACATGCTCAATGGGGGACAGATCCGGAGATCTTGCTGGCCAGGGTAGTTGACTTACACCTTCTAGAGCACGTTGGGTGGCACGGGATACATGCGGACGTGCATTGTCCTGTTGGAACAGCAAGTTTTCTTGCCGGTCTAGGAATGGTAGAACGATGGGTTCGATGACGGTTTGGATGTACCGTGCACTATTCAGTGTCCCCTCGACGATCACCAGTGGTGTACGGCCAGTGTAGGAGATCAGTCCCCACGCCATGATGCCGGGTGTTGGCCCTGTGTGCCTCGGTCGTATGCAGTCCTGATTGTGGCGCTCACCTGCACGGCGCCAAACACGCATACGACCATCATTGGCACCAAGGCAGAAGCGACTCTCATCGCTGAAGACGACACGTCTCCATTCGTCCCTCCATTCACGCCTGTCGCGACACCACTGGAGGCGGGCTGCACGATGTTGGGGCGTGAGCGGAAGACGGCCTAACGGTGTGCGGGACCGTAGCCCAGCTTCATGGAGACGGTTGCGAATGGTCCTCGCCGATACCCCAGGAGCAACAGTGTCCCTAATTTGCTGGGAAGTGGCGGTGCGGTCCCCTACGGCACTGCGTAGGATCCTACGGTCTTGGCGTGCATCCGTGCGTCGCTGCGGTCCGGTCCCAGGTCGACGGGCACGTGCACCTTCCGCCGACCACTGGCGACAACATCGATGTACTGTGGAGACCTCACGCCCCACGTGTTGAGCAATTCGGCGGTACGTCCACCCGGCCTCCCGCATGCCCACTATACGCCCTCGCTCAAAGTCCGTCAACTGCACATACGGTTCACGTCCACGCTGTCGCGGCATGCTACCAGTGTTAAAGACTGCGATGGAGCTCCGTATGCCACGGCAAACTGGCTGACACTGACGGCGGCGGTGCACAAATGCTGCGCAGCTAGCGCCATTCGACGGCCAACACCGCGGTTCCTGGTGTGTCCGCTGTGCCGTGCGTGTGATCATTGCTTGTACAGCCCTCTCGCAGTGTCCGGAGCAAGTATGGTGGGTCTGACACACCGGTGTCAATGTGTTCTTTTTTCCATTTCCAGGAGTGTATATAGCGAACCTTGCGTGAGACAGCGATACTTAAAAGTCATCGTACTTTGAAATGTCGTCAAATAGCTTATTCGGAAGACATCCCGCAGATTTAAAAGTCCTAAGCCAAGCCTCGCATCAGACAAAGACTGTGGTGCACACAAATGCACTGACATTGAAACTTCCTCTTTGTAAGTATACAGGGTGGTCCATTGACCGTTACCGGTCCAAATATCTCACGAAATAAGCGTCAAACGAAAAAATTACAAAGAACGACACGTGTCTAGCTTGAAGGGGGAAACCAGATGGCGCTATGGTTGGCACGCTAGATGGCGCTGCCATAGGTCAAACAGATACCTATAGCGTTTTTTTTAAAAATAGGAACCCCCATTTTTATTACATATTCGTGTAGAGCGTAAAGAAATATGAATGTTTTAGTTGGACGACTTTCTTCCCTTTGTGACAGATGGCGCTGTAATAGTCACAAATATATGGCTCACAAGTTTAGACGAACAGTTGGTAACAGGTAGGTTTTTTAAATTAAAATACAGAACGTAGTTACGTTTGAACATTTTAACTTCGATTGTTCCAATGTGGTACATGTACCTTCGTGAACTTATCATTTCTGATAACGCATGCTGCTACAGCGTGATTACCTGTAAATACCACATTAATGCAATAAATGCTCAAAATGATGTCCGTCGACCTCAGTGCATTTGGCAATACGTGTAAAGGCATTCCTCTCAACAGCGAGTAGTTCGCCTTCCGTAATGTTCGCACATGTATTGACAATGCGCTGACGCATGTTGTCAGGCGTTGTCGGTGGATCACGATAGCAAATATCTTTCAACTTTCCCCACAGAAAGAAATCCGTGGACGTCAGATCCGGTGAACGTACGGGCCATAGTATGGTGTTTCGACGACCAATTCACCTGTCATGAAATATGCTATTCAATACCGCTTCAACCCCACGCGAGCTATGTGCCGGACATCCATCATGGTGGAAGTTCATCGCCATTCTGTCAGGCAGTGAAACATCTTGTAGTAACATAGGTAGAACATTACGTAGGAAATGAGCATACGTTTCAATATTTAGATTGCAATCGATCAGACGGGGGCCAATTATCTTTCCTCCCATAATGCCGCACCATACATTAACCCGCCAAGGTCACTCCTGTTCCGCTTGTCGCAGCTATCGTGGATTTTCCGTTGCCCAATACTGCATTTTATGCCGGTTTACGTTAGCGCTGTTGGTGAATGACGCTTCGTCGCTAAATAGAACGCGTGCAAAAAATCTGTCATGGTCCCGTAATTTCTCTTGTGCCCAGTGACAAAACTGTACACGACGTTCAAAGTCGTAACGATGCAATTCCTGGTGCATAGAAATGTGGTATGGGTGCAATGGATGTTGATGTAGCATTCTCAACACAGACGTTTTTGAGATTCCCGATTCTCGTGCAATTCGTGTGCTACTGATGTGCGTATTAGCCGCGACAGACACGCCCGTTGAGCATTTTGATCACAATAGCCATACATCAACATGATATCGACCTTTTCCGCAATTGGTAAACGGTCCATTTTGACACGGGTAATGTACCACGAAGCAAATACCTTCCGCACTGGCGGAATGTTACGTGATACCACGTACTTACACGTACTATTACAGCGCCATCTGTCACAAAGCGAAAAAAGTGGTCCAAATAAAACATTCATATTTCTTTACGTACCACACGAATATGTAATAAAAATGGGGGCTCCTATTTAAAAAACGCAGTTGATATCCGTTTGACCTATGGCAGCGCCATTTAGCGGGCCAACCATAGCGCCGTCTGGTTTCGCCCTTCAAGCTAGACGAGTTTCGTTCTTTGTAGTTTTTTCGTTTGATGCTTATTTCGTGTGATATTTGGCCCGGTCACTATCAATGGACCACCATGTATAATGACAGTGCTGGAAAAACTCTTACGTTATTTTATTTTGAAACAGCTGAGCAAAACTCAACGTACTCAGACAGTTTTCTCTTTATTTATTCTGATCATCACTAAACTTACACCCAATATTTTAGCGCAACGCAGTCTGACTTTCAATAATCCCTACAAAAAAATAGCCTTGACTAACAACAACTTATACCTTCCATGAATCACTTACCTCACAAGAATCTTCGGTACTCGAACTACTGCAATACAGCGAGCGCCAATACTGCTGGCGGCTCACATCCAACTGCCAAACGCTACAGGCTGTTCACATCCAACTGCCCAACACTACGCTAGCGAATATTCCAACAATGAGTCCAACGAGCCACAGACTGCACACAGCACAGTCAGCGATTTGCATACAGAGCACTACGTAACGTTACCAACATAAAAACCTACACGGCCTACTTACAACATGTCTAAAGAACTTACATTCAGACATCAGAGATAGAAGCAACCATTTTCGTGTACTGTATCGCAGAGTGGCCAGGTCGGAGAGTAGCAATGAAGAACTCAACGAAAGAGATTCACCTCACAAGGCCCGTCCAGGAGCTTAGTAAGAACATATCGACGTCACTAGCTACAAGGTACCACAACTAAGCAGACTACATTCAACAAAACTAGAAATGAAACATCTTTCATTAGAGTATTATCGTATAACCAAACCACAACGGACAAGCTTCTGAAAGAAAACTTTGAAGTGATACTGAATTCCTATCGCAGAGAATCGTCCAACCTTCCATCACAAAATGTGAAGTATCACCACCGTTACAGCTGTAGACACCAAAAATACATGCAACGAGAGTCTGAAAGGCGAACACTGCTCAGGCAACTACTACAGTGAACCAAAATATAAGAATTGCAGCGGTAAACACCACGCATTGGACATCATGTTCCAAAATCTTTCCCAAACACCCCGGACGCTAGAATTCGATTCTACAGTGAATTGTGTACACCAACTAACACCAATTAAGCACAGAAAAACGCTTGAGAAAAAGTATGAGAAAAGTGTTGATGTCTTGTGAACGTTAACAACTTAATGAATACTGTACCGCAGAAAAAGCAAAAAAATAAATAAATAAATAAATAAGTAATTAAATAAATAAATAAAATTAAAAAAATTTAGGAACCTTGAAAGAAGTTTCGAAACGCTTTTTCTCCCTCCGTGTAGGAAACACACTACTAGGGAATAGTGTTCACCACAGCATTCAAAGCACAAAGACAATCAAAGCCATCTCAGCCATACTACTAGCGAACAGTGTTCACCACAGCATTCAGAGTACAAAGATAATCAAAGCTAACTCAGTCAACTCCGAAGGATGACAGGAGGGGAAACCTGGTAACAATGGCCCAACTACAAATGAAGAGCTCCCCAAAGAAATAACCAACAAAGACATTCTAAAAGTGGGAGAAGGACACTACCTCTTAAGCCCTAGCTCTCTCGACTACCAACCTATCTATGAGGGAGAAAGAGATAAAAGTACAACAACGGACTGCGATCCAAAAGGCTACTATTCGAATAGCAGAGAAAGCAGCTAACCACCCAGATAGCGGTGCGTGTTACAGCGCCGCTTCCAGGATAGGGAGGCACCCAGATCCCACATCGAATCAGCCCGGTCGATTAACGACGAGGGTCCGCGTGCTGGCCAGCCTGGATGTGGTGTTTTGCTGTTTTCCCACATCCCACTAGGTGAATACTACGCTGGTACCCAATTCCTGCCTCAGTTACACGATTCGTACACATTTAGAAAACTTTCGCTCATTTTCAAATGAATGATACTGCACACAGTCACGGAGCGTGACTGAGTGGCGACAGGACGGGCACCCGGTCACCCCTTAAATTAACCAAGCGAAATCCGTTCATAATCATGCCACTACTGTACTCACTATGCACTCTGGATATACCGCAATCTATATTTACATCTACATGATCAATCTGCAATTCACATTTAAGTGCTTGGCAGATGGTTCGTCGAACCACAATCATACTGTCTCCCTACCATTCCACTCCCGAACAACGCGCGGGAAAAACGAACACCTAAATCTTTCTGTTCAAGCTCTGATTTCTCTTATTTTATTTTTATGATCATTCCTACCTATGTAGGTTGGGCTCAACAAAATATTTTCGCATTCGGAAGAGAAAGTTGGTGACTGAAATTTCGAAAATAGATCTCGCCGCGACGAAAAACATCTTTGCTTTAATGACTTCCATCCCAACTCGCGTATCATATCTGCCACTCTCTCTCCCCTATTACGTGATAATACAAAACGAGCTGCCCTTTTTTGCACCCTTTCGATGTCCTCCGTCAATCTCACCTGGTAAGGATCCCACACCGCGCAGCAATATTCTAACAGAGGGCGAAAGAGTGTAGTGTAAGCTGTCTCTTTAGCGGACTTGTTGCATCTTCTAAGTGTCCTGCCAATGAAACGCAACCTTTGGCTCGCCTTCGCCACAATATTATCTATGTGATCTGTGGTGTCACCGCCAGACACCACACTTGCTAGGTGGTAGCTTTAAATCGGCCGCGGTCCATTAGTACATGTCGGACCCGCGTGTCGCCACTGTGTGATCGCAGACCGAGCGCCACCACAAGGCAGGTCTCGAGATATACGGACTAGCACTCGCCCCAGTTGTACGGACGACTTTGCTAGCGACTACATGGACGAAGCATTGCTCATTAGCCGAGCCAATAGTTAGAATAGCCTTCAGCTAAGTCAATGGCTACGATCTAGCAAGGCGCCATTAGTAACATTGCATGTATCTAAAGAGTCTCACTTGTATCGCCACAATCTCCAGATGTACCAAAAGGATGGATTAAAGTTAAGTATTCCAGAAGCTACGTACTTTTCTTTATAGCATTCATTACGTATCCTTTTTCAGACCTCAAGCCATCCTGCTTTAGCTTAGCGCGTGCCTCTCGGCTTCCTCTCATTGTGTCTAGGCTGTCTTGTCTAGACACAACATGATCTTTCCAACTGAAGCTGTTCGTAATTTTAACACCCTGGTACTTAGTTGAATTGACAGCTTTGAGACTTGTACTATTTATCGAGTAATCGAATTCCAACGGATTTCTCTTGGAACTCACGTGGATCACCTCACACTTTTCGTTTTTTAGCGTCAACTGCCACCTGCCACACCATACAGCAATCTTTCAAATGGTTCAAATGGCTCTGAGCACTATGGGACTCAACTGCTGTGGTCATAAGTCCCCTAGAACTTAGAACTACTTAAACCTAACTAACCTAAGAACATCACACACATGCATGCCCGAGGCAGGATTCGAACCTGCGACCGCAGTGGTCGTGCGGTTCCAGACTGTAGAGCCTTTAACCGCTCGGCCACTCCGGCCGGCCACAGCAATCTTTTCTAAATCGCTTTGCAACTGATACTGGTCTTCGTATGATCTTACTAGACGGTAAATTACAGCATCATCTGCGAACAACTTAAGAGAACTGCTCAGATTGTCACCCAGGTCATTTATATAGATCAGGAACAGCAGAGGTCTCTGGACGCTTCCCTGGGGGACACCCGATATCACTTCAGTTTTACTCGATGATTTGCCGTCTATTACTACGAACTGCGACCTTCCTGACAGGAAATCACGAATCCAGTCGCACAACTGAGATGTTACCCCATAGGCCCGCAGCATGATTAAAAGTCGCTTGTGAGGAACGGTGTCAAAAGCTTTCCGGAAATTTAGAAATACGGAATCAACTTGAGATCCCCTGTCGATAGCGGCCATTACTTCGTGCGAATAAAGAGCTAGCTGCGTTGCACAAGAACGATGTTTTCTGAAACCATGCTGATTACGTATCAATAGATCGTTCCCTTCGAGGTGATTCATAATGTTTGAATACAGCATATGCTCCAAACCCTACTGCAAACCGACGTCAGTGATATACAGGGTGTTACAAAAAGGTACGGCCAAACTTTCAGGAAACATTTCTCACTCACAAAGAAAGAAAATATGTTATGTGGACATGTGTCCGGAAACGCTTACTTTCCATGTTAGAGCTCATTTTATTACTTCTCTTCAAATCACATTAATTATGGATTGGTAACACACAGCAACAGAACGTACCAGCGTGACTTCAAACACTTTGTTACAGGAAATGTTCAAATGCCCCCATAAATGAAAGTCAAGAGGGTTGAGTTCAGGAGAGCGTGGGGGCCATGGAATTGGTCCGCCTCTACCAATCCATCGGCCACCGAATCTGTTGTTGAGAAGCGTACGAACACTTCGACTGAAATGTGCAGGAGCTCCATCATGCATGAACCACATGTTGTGTCGGACTTGTAAAGGCACATGTTCTAGCAGTACAGGTAGAGTATCCCATACGAAATCATGATAACGTGCTCCATTGAGCGTAGGTGGAAGAACATGGGGCCCAATCAAGACATCACCAACAATGCCTGCCCAAACGTTCGCAGAAAATCTGTGTTGATGACGTGATTGCACATTGCGTGCGGATTCTCGTCAGCCCACACATGTTAATTGTGAAAATTTACAATTTGATCACGTTGGAATGAAGCCTCATCCGTAAAGAGAACATTTGCACTGAAATGAGGATTGACACATTGTTGGATGAACCATTCGCAGAAGTGTACCCGTGGAGGCCAATCAGTTGCGGATAGTGCCTGCACACGCTGTACATGGTACGGAAACAACTGGTTCTCCCGTAGCACTCTCCATACAGTGACGTGGTCAACGTTACCTTGTACAGCAGCAACTTCTCTGACGCTGACATTAGAGTTATCGTCAACTGCACGAAGAATTGCTTCGTCCATTGCAGGTGTCCTCGTCGTTCTACGTCTTCCCCAGTCCCGAGTCACAGGCTGGAATATTCCGTGCTGCCTAAGACGCCGACCAATTGCTTCGAACGTCTTCCTGTCGGGAGACCTTCGTTCTGGAAATCTGTCTCGATACGAACGTACCGCGCCACGGCTATTGCCCATTTGTAAACATTGCGCTGGCTGCAAAACCACGTTCGTGATAGACACTAACCTGTTGATGCTACGTACTGATGTGCTTGATGCTAGTACTGTAGAGCAATGAGTCGCATGTCAACACAAGCACCGAGTCAACATTACCTTCTTTCAATTGGGCCAACTGGCGGTGAATCGAGGAAGTACAGTACATACTGACGAAGCTAAAATGAGCTCTACCATGGAAATTAATCGTTCCCGGACACATGTCCACATAACATATTTTCTTTATTTGTGTGTGAGGACTGTTTCCTGAAAGTTTCGCCGTACCTTTTTGTAACACCATGTAGGTCTGTAGTTCGATGGATTACTCCTACTACCCTTCTTAAACACTGGTGCGACCTGCGCAATTTTCCAATCTGTAGGTACAGATCTATCGGTGAGCGAGCGGTTGTATATGATTGCTAAGTAGGGAGCTATTGTATCAGCGTATTCTGAAAGGAACCTAAACGGTATACAAAAAATAGTTCAAATGGCTCTGAGCACTATGGGACTCAACTTCTGAGGTTATTAGTCCCCTAGAACTTAGAACTAGTTAAACCTAACTAACCTAAGGACATCACACACATCCACGCCCGAGGCAGGATTCAAACCTGCGACCGTAGCGGTCTCGCGGTTCCAGACTGCAGCGCCTAGAACCGCATTCCACTTCGGCCGGCAATCGGTATACAATCTGGACCTGAAGACTTGCCCGTATCAAGCGATTTGAGTTGCTTCGCAAACCCTAAGTATCTACTTCTAAGAAACTAATGCTAGCAGCTGTTCGTGTTTCAAATTTTGGAATATTCCATTCGTCTTCCCTGGTGAAGGAATTTCGAAAAACAGCGTTCAATAACTCCGCTTTAGCGGCACAGTCGTCGGTAACAGTACCATCGGCACTGCGCAGCGGAAGTATTGACTGCGTCTTGCCGCTTGTGTACTTTACATACGACCAGATTTTCTTCGGATTTTCTACCAAATTTCGAGACAATGTTTCGTTGCGGAACTTATTAAAGGCATCTCGCATTGAAGTCCGTGCCAAATTTCGCGCGTCTGTAAATTTTAGCCAATCTTCGGGATTTCGCGTTCTTCTGAACTTCGCATGCTTTTTCCGTTGCCTGTGCAACAGCGTTCGGACCTGTTTTGTGTACCATGGGGGATCAGTTCCATCTCTTACCAATTTGTGAGGTATGAATCTCTCAATTGCTGTTGCTACTATATCTTTGAATTTGAGCCACATCTCGTCTACATTTGCATAGTCAGTTCGGAAGGAATGGAGATTGTATCTTAGGAAGGCTTCTAGTGACACTTTATCCGCTTTCTTAAATAAAATTATTTTGCGTTTGTTTCTAGTGGATTTGGAAGAAACGGTATTGAGCGTAGCTACAACGACCTTGTGATCACTAATCCCTGTATCACTCATGATGCTCTCTATTAGTTCTGACTCTGGAACAAGGACCTTACCTTACATGTCGACAGCTTGGCCCATTGGTTTTACGTTCTTTCGATAGCCCAACTCCACGTACATCCACTGGAATACTTTCACTATTAGAGGCGTGTCTCCCAGATTGGAAAATTAAACCATATGCAATGAAAACACGACTAACAGCCTTCTCACACGGTCATCTGGGAAACGTCAAAAGGCCAAAATTCGAAATAAGCTTAAATCACTCCATGAGACGAAAACAACAGCGCTACAGAGAGGCAAAATATCTAGGTATCACGCTAGAAAGATACATGTCCTGGAACATCCACACTAAGGAAACAATAGCCAAATCAACAGTCTCAAAATGGTAAAACCATTGAGGAGGATGAATGGAGCTAATTCAGAAACACTAATTCACATATCCTCTTCCCATGACAAGGTATTGCGTTTTTGCTGGGCTGCTGACTCCAACTCGGAATTTTCGTCAGTGATCGTAGCTGTTATCTCGGGGATTAGATCAGTGCTCCTCGGTTCAAATGGCTCTGAGCACTATGGGACTTAACATCTGTAGTCATCAGTCCCCTAGAACTTAGAACTACTTAAACTTAACTAACCTAAGGACATCACACACATCCATGCCCGAGGCAGGATTCGAACCTGCGACCGTAGCAGTCGCGCGTTTCCAGACTGAGCGCCTAGAACCGCTAGACCACAATGCTCCCCGGCAATGTAGCTCAGAAAGAACAGGAAACGCGACTGCCTGTTAAGCAGTTGAGTGCGGCTTATATTCTGGTTTGCACATTGATAGGAAACTGCACCCTACTTTTTACACCTGACACCTGACGTGAAGCGTAGCTCCTGTTCTATTTCGTGAACTATTTTGTTTTCCTCTCGAATGGCTACCAGTCTTGCTGCGCCTCATGAGGAGGCTACCCTGTGCAATCTGAAACGGTAGAGGGAAGGCTAGCAGGCAGTGTATTTGCGACGACGTGTCAAGCGTTCACAAAAACGAAAATAGCTCCAACGACAACGTAAAGCTTCTGCTGTATCTCATAGCCAATAAAGAAGATGACGAGTAAAATATAGTCAGAATTACAACAGCCAATAGAAACATAATTCACTTAAGAAAGAATGTTACAATTAGACCCGACGCAGATTCAGGTTTTGGGAAAATTTCCTTCAGTACATTGTGCGAAGACAATGGTCTATACCAAACTCTCTCATACAATTAGTAACAGAAGATAGTAGATTAGAAATTAAGACCCAGAGTTTCAAGTGAACGGGCCCATAACAGAATTATCTAATGCAGACTAAGCACCGAATAGTAGTAGGTTCTCCATGTTCCCAACCTCTAGATCCAGGAAAGAAATTTCAGCGGACAGTACAGTCAGATTTAAGGCAACATGGACCTACAGTTAAGGGTCCATATTTGACGCGAAAGATTTAAGGAGGTGCCGGTTTGTCGAGTAAAACGGTTTACATCATTGCTCGCAAGTCACAGCTATTAAATTCACTGGAAATACAACGCTGTTGTGACTGACAATTCGTAATTTTTCACAAACACAACTTTTATTGATGTAAGTCCACAAGGTTGATGACTGAACAACAAACGAAAGGTAATAATAACGATGCCAGTAAAAGTCTCATAATTGAGGCAAACAAAAGTTCTAATTATCCACAAAGGTTCGTGGTAACAGACACGCACGCACACACACACACACACACACACACACACACACACTAGTAACAGTCCAATGCAGAGACGAAGACGTAATCTTCAACAGTGAACTGAACTTCGGGGCTGGTTCTAATACATAAATAACTGTCTCTAGTCAATCAGGTTTTGGCGTAGTGGTACTTCCTGCATGCTGTGGCTCGAACTCCACCTGCCGGAAGTAGTGCTAGGAATGTCTGTTTCCGTTATCTTGTATGTAAATAGACGGTGTTTACTATGGTGCTTTTGGTACGCCTTGACCATAGACAACGCCGTCCTCTGTGGTGTAATATGGGTTGCCAGCCCTCAGGGGCTATCTAGGCTCCGGTATAACAAATACGAACTGACAACTAAGACCCCACTAAGGTAATCTTCGGCATTATATTGTCGTCTAACGTCAGTAAGCCTGCAGCAGAAGAGTTCGTCACATTTGTCAACGTTCAGGACACCGAACTTTCTTTCACTGGGCAACAACACAGGAACGATGTTTACAGCCTTGGCTATTAATGATGGGACTTTACAAGCCTGACGGGGCCCTAACTAAATGTTTACAACCATGGTGAGAAGTAATATTAAGCGTTTCCCCGACACACAAACTACCAAATTTACGAACAAGAGGCTTTCACCACTCTCTGGTATCCCAGCTGGTGTGTCGCTGCCAGCAACGGGAGCTTCGCCTCTGCTTTCACGAACCTGGAAAGGTAATGGCCACTTATACTTGTTTTCTATACCAGCTTTCCAATTACTTTTATAGACATCAGAAACTTAATCCTCATCTAATTGGCATTTGATGTTGAATAAGACTGTATGTTTTTTTCTGAGCATTAATATGTATGTGTAATCAACATTGACTCAACAGTAAATAACATATACAGTGGGTAATGAGTAGAAGTGAAGATATTTCTGTTGACGACTGACGATGGTATTCTGAACAATATTAAATCAGTATCTATGTCACTGGCAAACTAATAATTGCATCTGTTCAAGTCACATGTTTTTGGGTTGGTTAGTGTCTCCAAGAATGTGTAGAAAGAACAAGCCAGTAACGCTTACTTTCCCCTGGGTAGCAGGTCAGGTGATGAAGTTTGGACGCCTGAACGCGTAACAGTTAATCTATACGGACAGGCGTAATCCACTTAATGTTGTAGTAACGGCCATGCACAGAAATATGGTTGTTAAATTTGTGGGAAGACACTCTGGACAATAGCGTGGGCGCCTGGCCGCGTTCTGCTGCTTTCCTTGCCTGTTCAGCACGTGGTTGCCATTAGATTAAGTTGTCAGCTATCTTAAAGTTGACTTGTGCAGCACCTCGTGCCTCCCTTGGGCGTCCATGCCTGTTGTGCCATCCTATGCGCATTCCAAGTGTTCCTTGCCAGCTACCATCTGCACATTACTCATGATTTAAATGTTTGCTTGTGAGCGTTGGACTACTCAACAATTCCTTACTATAAAATACGTTTTATGATTCTAATTACAAAACTTTATTCTTATTATGGTATCAGTATGCATCTCTGTTGGTTTAATGTTAATATTATACTGATAATCGTCTTATTTAATCTAAACATTATTACTATACTTTTTCAAGGTTGGTTGTTGGTACTTATTCTCCTAATGACATTTACAACAATTATTTCTAATTTAATATTTATTTGCATTTATTGTATCACACAACTCCTTCATTATTATTGTATGTGTTAGTAGACTGCTTATTGTTTAGAATGTCATGTGGTGGTATCACCTGTAATTTATTCACTAGTCCGATCACAATTACGTCATAGATGGCGTCTCTCATTTGACGCTGCAGTGGTGGCACATCAGCCACCACTCCGTTGAAGCCGTACACGGCCGGTCGTTCCAGAAGTGCTGAAATGCTGTTCGTGTAATGCGGAGCAATGTTGGAAGCTGCTGCCATCAGTATGACGGGAATGCGAGATGCTTTGTCCACACCTGATTTTAAATGAGCAGTGACTGAACTGGGGCAGATATCGCGTTTTATAGCCCAGAATTTACACTCGTGTCCTAACCTAAGCACAATCTTTTGATGTGCAATTTATCCGAGGAAATGGCGGACGGCAGGCTGCGGCAGAACCATTAATAATACTCGCTTTGCTCACGGTGGTTAAAGCTGACCTATTCGAGCAAACTCAAGAGAGAAAAAGTTCAGTTTCACCTCTAAAAGCGAAATCTAACATCTCGCTTTTGCTACACGAGCTGATGCTATGCCGATCGATGAGTAGTCCTGGTCGGAACTCATTTACAGACTATAGGCGACGAGGGATAACTTAAAACGACAAAGGAATGATGGGATGAAAAATAAATGCAAATAAAAATGTCTATACGATGATAAAAATGATGTGACAAAAGATTAAAAACAAAGAATTATATTGTAACCAATTAATAGAAAATAATAATTGGAAGCATTTTGATAAAGATTTAAAAATAAAAAAGTTATATCAGCTAACGAGATTCGAATCCACAACTTCAGAATTTCAGGCTGTTACCTTTCCACTGCACTAAGGAACTCCTTCATGTTAGTGTTTTATATTTATTTATCTATATAAGCAGTTGCAACTATTTGCTGCCTTCAAGAAGTTCGGTTTTACGTCATGCCGTATAAAGTTTACCTACTGTGAGCCGATTTCTATGATGATGTCTCTATAGGCCCCCTGGCTCAGCAGCTGTTGTGGCTGAGCACCTCAACCCTAACTTGGAAAATAATTCGAGTAGATTTCCCCACCATGTTATAGTTCTGGGTGGAGATTTTAATTTGCCGGATATAGACTGGGAGACTCAAACGTTCATAACGGGTGGCAGGGACAAAGAATACAGTGAAATTTTTTTAAGTGCTTTATCTATAAACTACCTTGAGCAGTTAAACAGAGAACCGACTCGTGGCGATAACATATTAGACCTTCCGGTGACAAACAGACCCGAACTATTTGAAACAGTTAACCCAGAACAGGGGATCAGCGATCATAAAGCTGTTACTGCATCGATATTTTCAGCCGCAAATAGAAATATTAAAAAAGGTAGGAAGATTTTTCTGTTTAGCAAAAGTGACAAAAAGCAGGTTTCAGAGTACCTGACGGCTCAAAACAAAAGTTTTGTCTCAAGTACAAATAGTGTTGAGGATCAGTGGACAAAGTTCAAAACCATCGTACAATATGCGTTAGATGAGTATGTGCCAAGCAAGATCGTAAGAGATGGAAAAGAGCCACCGTGGTACAACAACCGAGTTAGGAAACTGCTGCGGAAGCAATGGGAACTTCACAGCAAACATAAACATAGCAAAGCCTTGCAGACAAACAAAAATTACGCGAAGCGAAATGTAGTGTGAGGAGGGCTATGCGAGAGGCGTTCAATGAATTCGAAAGTAAAGTTCTATGTACTGACTTGGCAGAAAATCCTAAGAAATTTTGGTCTTATGTCAAAGCGGTAGGTGGCTGAAAACAAAATGTCCAGACACTCTGTGACCAAAATGGTACTGAAACAGAGGATGACAGACTAAAGGCCGAAATACTAATTGTCTTTCTTCCAAAGCTGTTTCACAGAGGAAGACTGCACTGTAGTTCCTTCTCTAGATTGTCGCACAGATGACAAAATGGTAGATATCGAAATAGACGACAGAGGGATAGAGAAACAATTAAAATCGCTCAAAAGAGGAAAGGCCGCTGGACCTGATGGGATACCAGTTCGATTTTACACAGAGTACGCGAAGGAACTTGTCCCCCTTCTTGCAGCGGTGTACCGTAGGTCTCTAGAAGAGCGTAGCGTTCCAAAGGATTGGAAAAGGGCACAGGTCATCCCCGTTTTCAAGAAGGGACGTCGAACAGATGTGTAGAACTATAGACCTATATCTCTAACGTCGATCAGTTGTAGAATTTTGGAAGACGTATTATGTTCGAGTATAATGACTTTTCTGGAGACTAGAAATCTACTCTGTAGGAATCAGCATGGGTTTCGAAAAAAGACGGTCGTGTGAAACCCAGCTCGCGCTATTCGTCCACGAGATTCAGAGGGCCATAGACACGGGGTCACAGGTAGATGCCGTATTTCTTGACTTCCGCAAGGCGATCGATACAGTTCCCCACAGTCGTTTAATGTAGAAAGTAAGATCATATGGACTATTAGACCAATTGTTTAATTGGATTGAACAGTCCCTAGACAACAGAACGCAGCATGTTATTCTCAATGGAGAGAAGTCTTCCGAAGTAAGAGTGATTTCAGGTGTGCCGCAGGGGAGTGTCATAGGACCGTTGCTATTCACAATATACATAAATGACCTTGTGGATGACATCGGAAGTTCACTGACGCTTTTTCCAGATGATGCTGTGGTGTATCGAGAGGTTGTAACAATGGAAAATTGTACTGAAATACAGGAGGATCTGCAGCGAATTGACGCATGATGCAGGGAATGGCAATTGAATCTCAATGTAGACAAGTGCAATGTGCTGCCAATACATAGAAAGATTGTTCCCTTATCATTTAGCTACAAAATAGCTGGTCAGCAACTGGAAACAGTTAATTCCATAAATTATCTGGGAGTACGCATTAGGAGTGAGTTAAAATGGAATGATCATATAAAGTTGATCGTCGGTAAAGCAAATGCCAGACTGAGATTCATTGGAAGAATCCTAAGGAAATGCAATCCGAAAACAAAGGAAGTAGGTTACAGTAGGCTTGTTCGCCCACTGCATGAATACTGCTCAGCAGTGTGGGATCCGTACCAGATAGGGTTGATAGAAGAGATAGAGAAGATCCAACGGAAAGCAGCGCGCTTCGGTACAGGACCATTCAGTAATCGCGAAAGCGTTACGGAGATGATAGATAAACTTTAGTGGAAGACTCTGCAGGAGAGATGCTCAGTAGCTCGGTACGGCCTTTTGTTAAAGTTTCGAGAACATACCTTCACCGAAGAGTCAAGCAGTATATTGCTCCCTCCTGCGTATATCTCGCGATGAGACCATGAGGGTAAGATCAGAGAGATTAGAGCCCACACAGAAGCATACCGACAATCCTTCTTTCCACGAACAATACGAGACTGGAATAGAAGGGAGAACTGATAGAGGTACTCAGGGTACCCTCCGCCACGCACCGTCAGGTGGCTTGCGGAGTATGGATGTAGAAGTAGATGATAATAATTAAATGTGTGAAGCCGAATCGCGTCTTGTGCGAAAGAATCCAAAAATCTTCTGCTAGTGGTGTGTACGAAATGTGGGTTATTTAGTTACCATCGTTTTGTGTTTATTGCTTTTGGTGTGTTTATCGTGTGTGATGAAGTGCGAAATAAAAGGACAAGACCCAGGAGTCAGGATGCAAACACGACAAAAAAAGCCGGACGAAGAACTGGAAGTGACCTGACTGTTTGTTGTGGCAGTTTGCCAATGGCGAGCAGTTCGGGTGTGACGTTGAGCTCTCAGTTTGGAGGAAGAAACCTCCAGCAAGTGAAGAATCAACTATCAAGTAATCTTATTCAGAACATAGCAATTATTGTCTCATGCACACCATGTTTGTTGCTCAACCTCTCTACGAATTTGTTATATTTTATATGTTGCAATCATGTGATAATATAATACCATCACCACATGCAACTAATTTTTGTCGCCAAGCTTAGTCTCTTTCTCTAACATACACAGTTTACAGCTCTCCTCTATTCTCTTTGTATGTCATCCAATCCCGTTATTTCGGCCGGCCGAAGTGGCCGTGCGGTTAAAGGCGCTGCAGTCTGGAACCGCAAGACCGCTACGGTCGCAGGTTCGAATCCTGCCTCGGTCATGGATGTTTGTGATGTCCTTAGGTTAGTTAGGTTTAACTAGTTCTAAGCTCTAGGGGACTAATGACCTTAGCAGTTGAGTCCCATAGTGCTCAGAGCCATTTGAACCATTTGAACCCGTTATTTCGGTTTTACCCTTGGTGCATTATTTAGGTATGTCACATAACGGCGGAGTCGTCCCGAGGTACTTCTCTCGTTCGTGTGAACATTTTCAAAACTTAACAGCAAGATTTTACATACCATATACAATGCAATACCTGAATTTACCTTTTGAATCATGTGGTGGACTCGCATTCGGGAGGACGACGGTTCAATCCCGCGTCCGGCCATCCTGATTTAGGTTTTCCGTGATTTCCCTAAATCACTCCAGGCAAATGCCGGGATGGTTCCTCTGAAAGGGCACGGCCGACTTCCTTCCCCATCCTTCCCCAATCCGATGAGACCGATGACCACGCTGTCTGGTCTCCTTCCCCAAAACCAACCAACCATCATGTGGACTTCTCATTGTAATATAGCGACTAGCCTGAACGTTCGTTTGTGCTACCTGAGGAGTTGATTAACGTTGTTCTTCATAAACTTCACTAAGGCAGTCAGTGGGTTTATTTACTTTGAGTCAAATTCCTCCATCCGCTTTCACATCCTGCTATACACGTCGGTGTGTGTAGAGCTATACTAGTCATGAAACAGAACAAAAGATCGCTATTTTTAACTTGCAAGAAATCGTCCTCGCCTAGCTTCCTTTTGTCGAACGTCCATTCACGCACAGTAATCATGAGTCTACTTCCCCAGTAACCTTTCACTTCCGTCAAATACTTTCCAGCTGAAACACTGTTCACTACCGTTGACAATTACTGCGCTGCGACCTACGCACTTTACATCAACTCTTCCTTAGTCCTACAACCTCAACAATTCGCACACATGCTCTAGATGTGGGTCACTTTAACTACTCTTATTTATCATATCCTAACGCACTTATGAATGGACATAGACGGTCACCCATTAATATGCACAACAATACTCCTCTTCCTCATCGCTTCATAAAGCTTCACACAAATTGAAAGTCTACCTAGAATGAGCATTTCTATTCCATTTCAGTACTTCCTCTCTTGCCGACTCAAGTGGTCATTTAACGGTTCTTCAAACCTTGCTAGCCTGTGTATCAAGCTAATTCATACTTACTCCACCGAACGAGGTAGCGATGTGGTTAGCACACTGGACTCACATTCGGGAGGGCGACGGTTCAGACACGCGTCCGGCGATCGTGAATTAGGTTTTCTGTGATTTCCCTAAATCGTTTCAGGCCAATGCCGGGATGGTTCCTTTCAAAGGGCTCTGCCGATTTACTTCCCCATCCTTCCGTAATCCGAGCTTGTGCTACGTCAGCCGGCCGCGGTGGTCTAGCGGTTCTAGGCGCGCAGTCCGGAACCGCGCGACTGCTACGGTCGCAGGTTCGAATCCTGCCTCGGGCACGGATGTGTGTGATGTCCTTAGGTCAGTTAGGTTTAAGTAGTTCTAAGTTCTAGGGGACTGATGACCACAGATGTTAAGTCCCATAGTGCTCAGAGCCATTTGAACCATATTTTTTGTGCTACGTCTCAAATGACCCCGTTGTCGACGGGACGTTAAACATTGATCTCCTCCTCATACTCACTCCTTCCACTGATTACTCGTTATTTTTGTTAGATTTCCGAATCTACACTGTATTATCTTGTTGCTCCCCACTCTCCCCCTGTCATTTTTCGCTTATTTATTTACTACCCCTTAGGAAAAATTGGCTCTGAGCACTATGGGACTTAACGTCTGAGGTCATCAGTCCCCTAGAACTTAGAACTACTTAAACCTAACTGACCTAAGGACATCACACACATCCATGCCAGAGGCAGGATTCGAACCTGCGACCGTAGCAGCAGCGCGGTTCCGGACTGAAGCGCCTAGAACCGCTCGGCCACATCGGCCAACTACTACCCCTTAGACAGTCACCCATACGGCTAACTTATTCTTCTGCTTTACCATGTGACATCAACACTGTTTATCCCTCACAGTTTTGGCTCTCATTTTCACGTCTCTCCCTGAAAGATCATACGTTGCTGAAAAGCTGTTTTCCTCCATACCTGTCAGTTTTGCTCGTCTCCTCTTTCATGGCATTGCCTTAGACAATGCACTACATTATCAGCGGTCCATAATACAGCGGAAGGAGTACCTACTTATGACTGTTTGATAGCCTATGCTATCGTATTAAAATCTTCTACCCTACTTCGTGATTGCACTCCTTAGCGCTACCGTCCCCAGCGTTCTTTTGTTTGACAGCCGTTTTTTATATCTTCTTTATCAACGCTTCTATTACTTCTCGATGTCATAGGTATTGCCTCTGTGGAAATCCACTTATTTCCCTGATTTTGTTTGCTGCTGTCTTATTCTTGCCGTCACCAGTTTACACCCTGTTGCACTATGTGCCAAATTATTCATCACGTCCCGGACCTTTTGGATGAACACATCCCATGAAGCATGCTGTTTACAGCAGTATAATGGATAGAGCTATCCCAGTTCTCTTATGATTCTCCTGGAGAGGTTCGAATAGTATGTTGATATAAATAACAGCCAGGTCCTTTATTTCTTTAGCTACAATTTCCTTTAAGATCTAAACTGGGGTGGTTATCACAGATAACCTTCTCTACAAGACTGACCTGTTTCTGGGATACTCTCTGAAACACGTCCTACACTCCCATGGCTGTTGTTTGGGGCAATAATACCAAGGTTATGTATTTCGTGGCCACTTACTCGGTAATGGTCCCATTAAGTCAGTGGCCACCAGTTGTTGTAATTTATCCGGTACAATTGGAAACAGAGGTTCGACGTAGTTGATGGGGTCGTCTTATGGCACTGTTTTCAGACTGCTGACACTTTTTGGATCTTCCTCACGGTATTCCTAAAGTAGCAAGTCACCAGCAGCTTAAAATAAAATTTCCTCAGACTGTAACTGGGATGCCTCCTATGGGTATACCATATTAACTTATTATTTCTTCCGGTGTGCACAGTAGTCATCACGCTTCATCCACGTTCTGGCCCCGAAATTATATTCCTTATTTCTGGTGGTACAACTGTCACATAGTAACCTGTTCCTGGCCTCTTATCTTCCTTTCTACTCCTCTCAATGCGGGGCGTGGCCCTGCTCACTCCCAATGTAGCGTTTTGTAACGCCAACTGTTTCATGGAGGAGGAACTGCGCTCACTGTCTTCTAAGAACTCCCTATTTTCTGTTATTTCAGCCAGCATGCACGACAGTCCATCGACCACATGATTCATCACTCTATGCTCTTATGTAATGGTGAATTGAAATTCCTTCGCCCATCGTGATAATCTTCCATATATCACCTTCGCCATCATCCAACAGTGTAGCGCTTTGTGTTCTCAGAATACCCACACGTCCTTTCAATACAGAAAATACCTGAACTTCCTGGATATCCACACAACAATGAGGACCTCCAGTGCGTTTACAGAATAGTTCTTTTTTCCTTCATGAACACCTGACTAGACATCGATATTATCTTACCTCTTCGTCTTCTCTCCCCCCTTTTTTTTTGTATTCTTGGAAGATAACCAGACTGAAATCTGTCTTGTCACTATCCGTTATCATACAAAAGTTCTGTGGCAGATCCTGGTGGGATAGAATCTTTGCTGTTACCATTGGCCCTTGTATGACTGGAATTCCTTCTTGACAGTCACGTTCCACGTCCAGTTTGTCTTGTTCCCTATCAGTTCACGTTGCTAAGTGCTGTAGGAATACAAAACGCATGTAGATCGTCGTTTAGTTCATGGTGGTGGGTAAAATCATGTCGCTTCCAGATTCTACGAATCGGGTGAAGTCCCATTACCATCTGTTACACGACCTAAGAACTTGACTCTGACAACCTCGAACTTTGACTTCTCAATGTTGGCGGTTATGCCATGACATCTGCATTTTACAGGTAGAACTTTTAAAGCTCGAGTATGTTCTTCCAATGAGGATCCTGCTTTCAACGCATCGTCCACATATCATGTAATGTAACATTGAAGTGAATCATCGAGGATAGTATCAAAGGCTCTAATAAAGCTGCAGATATATTAAAGCCAAAAAGGTGGCATACAAAATGGTAGCAACAACCAAAAACGAAGAAAGCTGTGTATTGTCGACCGAACGGTTCTAACTCAATTCGCCAATTACTGGCTGCAACTCCACATAAGAGAATACCCTCATGTCACGAAATTGTAGTAGTAGTTGTTGAAGACTTTCCGGTCTATCCATCTCCATTCCAATCACAGTAATGATTGGCCTGGCGTTCAATACAAAACGAGTCGTCATATCTTTCTCCTTTACTATTTCCAGTGGATTGTTATATAAAGATATGGATGGGATTACACCGTAAATTTATGATCAAGATTCCGTAATGTACCTACTATACTCGAAAAGCCATTCATATTGTCCTTCAGAATATGTTCTAAGTCATCTTTGACCCACAGATCTACTTGTTCCTCTTCTACCTTTCTCGCGATCGGTAGAATTTTCTCTTCTCTTTGCAGTGATCTACCCAAAAACACTCAATTCCTCCTTCGATTCAGTTCTGCAGTTTTTTCGTCGTTCTCAGACTCTGCATGATGTTTGAAACAGTTTGGCGGCAGTTGTTCTCAAGGTATGTGTTCCTGGAATCAGGTGCATGTTTCACTGTTTTGTTGTAAGATGATATCATCTCTGCCTAAGTCCATTACTGCCTGATAGTGGTACGTTTGCATAAAGTTCATGCTTAATATCATCGTTAGGGACACGTTAGGTACTATCAAGAAGTTCCACTCTAAGGTATTGCCTTGACACATGACTTCTGGTTATATTTGTCGCCGGACATCGATATTCTTGCCAGTTAGCACACCTCTTATTGTCATATTAATCGACGTTGTGAAGTGTCATTCGTTCCTTTGCAAACAAAGATACTGTGTTGAAACGTGTCGTCCAAAATTGCTGAAACTGGACCACAAGTGTCCCACCCACTCAATCATTTGAATCAACAGCCTTTCGTTTGCGTGCTCCTCCAGGCCACTATTCTTTCTTTAATCTGTGAAATAAACGTTCGTTTCGCCTATATTAACGTACTCTTTATTCGGATCAAGCACTTGTTGAACAAGTACATCCTCTGCTTTCCTAAGTGCCTCCATACCCTTCCTATTCACTACATTCTCTGTGTTCTCTACTCCCCCTGAGAATCAGCTTATGTACCTCAATGTTGCCCCTGCGTCTCGAGCTTTATCCATCTGCTCTCCTGTCTTATTCGTATAAATATTTTTGTACATACGCATTTGAAGTCATGCACACATTGGTTTCCCTCCAAATTGATTTTAATGCATGTGAGTTAGTGTGCCTGTGTGGTCATTTCGAGTATATATGTGCACAGCAATATTAATTTATCTGCACATTCGTTTGTTTGGATAAACGTACGTGCGCAGATGACCTCATCGTTGGGCACTCATAAGATCCACACACACACACACACACACACACACACACACACACACACACTCAAATATGACATCTATCAGTGTTGTTATATTTTTGCAAAAATGTATTTAGTAGATGTACAAGGTGAATAGGAAAATCTGAAGCGAAAACATTAGTAATTAGTCAATGGCATTAAAAGCAGGTACAGAGATTCACAGGATCTGTCGGCAAGTCCGCCGCAGTCCGATGGCTGGAATATAAACGCAGTCCAATAAAATGTGGCGCACAGTGATCTACGCGCCTCAGACATCACACATTGGAGAGTCCTCTCGTCGGAGTAAGAAGCCATGCGTCATAGGGCTGCAGCCTATGCGAAGACGAGTAAGGAGAACGTCATCCCATCGACGTGGCCACGGCCGAGTTGTGCACTTAATTGCACGGAGGTTCTTGTCAGTCACTTCCAGCCACTGCTCTTCACATCGACACATGACTTTGTACCTCAACAGCGAGGTGATAGAATGCAGTGGGATGGCACACGGAAATACCTGAGGATCACGACACGCCTCCTTGGCTGCTCGATCCATCCTTTCGTTGCCCGCAATTTCCATGTTGCCTGGTACCCAGCAGAAAGACACCTCCTTCCCCAGTCGTTGTAGTTGGAGGAGCGCATCCTGGATATTCTCGGTTACTTTATCTGCTGGGTGAACCGTGATTTTACATTCAAAATCTTTTCTTAAAGAATTTACTTTATTTACTAGCGATTCATCAAGAACACTAACACATTTAATCACACTAGGTGAGCGTGGAAGTGCCGGACGGTGTGGCCGAGCGGTTCTAGGCGCTTCAGCCTGGAACCGCTTGACTGCTACGGTCGCAGGTTCGAATTCTGCCTCTGGCATGGATGTGATTGAAGTCCTTAGGTTAGGTAGGTTTAAGTAGTTCTAAGTTCTATGGGACTGATGACCTCAGATGTTAAGTCCCATAGTGCTCAGAGCCATTTGAACCAATTTTGAGCGTGGAAGTAGTTGCCTGTGGGTAACTGGTGAAAACCAATTTCTTTCAACAAACGGAAAGTTTATTCCTAAAAACCCTTTCTTTAAAAAAAAAAAAAAAAAAAAAACAGATTTAGAAATTATAATCAGAAAGCACCCTGTAAATATCAAGTTACAAGTTATTCAGAGGAAGAAATAACAATTTTTTTTTTTTTTTTTTTTGACAGTAGGAGCTTTCGGGCAGAGAACCTTGCCGCTCACAACAACCTCTGAAAGACTACCCTGGTGCAAATCTACAACACACCAGGTTGCTTTAAACTAAATATTTTAACAACTCACACAATCACATAAACTATGCACCCCGTAGGAGGGATGTAAATGGTACAAAACAATCACATTAAAAAAAATTACTTGCCACCCAAAGCGCAACTTGTTTTTAAAAGAAAAGTCTTACGGTGGAAGGGTGGCAACTTTATATACTAAAATGATCATTTAAATAAAAACTCATGAAATGCAGTCTTACATGAAATGTACAAAAATGCTCCACATTACACATATACCGCCTCTCAAGATGATAGGCAAGATAAAAACATATTTCAGGAATAATCTTGTTAACACCGAATCCGACAAACATGACAGAGGTAGCCCTATTAACGAATGGCATATTGACAGGGGGATTACTGAACAACCCGAACCGTAGATTGCTCAACCCGCCCCTACTCCACAAGGGAAAAACGGACCACCCAATTGATAAATAACTACCTTCCCGCGGGTGGGCAAACAGAGAAGAATGGTGGGACGACCACAAAACGAAGCGGCTGGTGACGTCACCAAGAAAAGAAGTAGAATTTAACAAGTAAATGAAACAACATATCTCCAATCACTTAACTTTTAATAAACTGCGATTTCTGGCGAGGACCTGGCGCAACACCCCCAGCGCTCTCCCGAACCGTCCGCTGCCAGCCGCTTCAACGGACGCAGGAAGGCACGCCGATCTCCCGTCTCCCGGCGTCGCAGCTCGCACCGGTCAGCCCGATGTTGTGGTTTGACTCCTGTTGCTCTCGTCTCGACCGCGAAGCCACTACCCCTTTCTATACGGCGCTGCCCATTGGTCTCACGTGGGGACCTCACCTGCCCCGACGCTCAAGGCGGACAAGTCATCTTGTGTCGTAGTGCGCGACCGCCCAACCGATCGACCCAACCGCCAATGACCGTTGCCCGAGCAACTCGAGCGGACTGGCGGCCTTAAAGCGCAGACTCAGATGCAGGAACTCAGCCCCGACCGGGCGACCACTAGCTGAGTTCTGTTACTGGCGGAGTGGCAAGACTCTCATTTTCTGGCTTTAAAATAAAGTTTGATCCCAATGACAGACATATTAGCACTCCGACGACAGACACTAACTGCCGCACAAATGGAACGAGAGACAGACCAGCAACTGGTGACGCGAGACTGACCCAGCCTCACTCCGACTGACCAACTGCCACTGGCGAGCTTATAGCGCCCCTTAAATGCACGTGAACACGTAACCTTTCCCCTTTTCCACCAGAGGGAGACACCAAAGCTGTGATTGCCACAGCGGCGCCACCGCCAGAAACGGAGGGCGACTGCTTCACAATACGTGGTGCGGCGCGCTCTTCAAAACAGCAAATTTTACCACGGCTCACTGGGTACAAACATTGGAGAGAGTAAGGGCGCTTCGAGAACCTGAACAGAAGAGAAATCTAATACTGGTAGAAAGTCTCATCTTTTCCAGTGCCATCAAGATCACATATAATTCTGCGCGGAAGATAGTAAATTCTGGAGGCAGTCTCAGCTTGAGGACACGATCCGAGAAAATAATAGAGCAACCATCGGATTCGCCCTGCTTAGACCCATCCGTAAAAACAGCTACATGGTTGTGGTGCTCAGATAAAATGTCAGAAAATATCGCATTAAAGACGGAAGCAGGAGTACAATCGCTCCTGTATCGCACCAAATCGAAAATCTTCCTGGGCCTCCACAGTAACCAGGGCGGCAGACAGTTAAAACCCTGAATTTGGGGTTGGTGAAGCTCCACATCGGGTGACTCCAGTACATGCTGCACGCGGATCCCAAACGGCAGTGTGGCTTGTGGACAGTTGGAGAAAAGGCGCTACAGAGGTGGACGAGCAACACTATGGTCTGCAGGGGTAATCGGAGTTGCGAGGAGCTTACATGCCCGGAGCACCATGAGGAGTTGCCGTCGGATGGTAAGTGACGGTTCCGCAGCCTCAGCATAGAAGCTGGGACTGACCCTATGCGCACCTGTGGCCAGCCGAATCCCCTCATGGTGGACGGCATCAATGAGTTGCAAATAAGATGGTCTCGCTGATCCATACACCGTGCAACCGTAGTCCAGCCGCGAGCGCACGAATACCCTATAAAACTGTAGGAGACGCTCCCTGTCTGCCCCCCATTTCCTGTTGCTAAGGCACTTTAATAGATTTAGTGCTTTCAGGGATCTAGCTTTGAGGTCTCTTAAATGTGGCAACCACGTCAATTTCGAGCCAAAAATGAGGCCCAGAAACCTCACTTAGTCACTAAAATGTGGGATGGTTTCCATCATATTCAAGACAGACAAATTAAAAATACGACGAGAACCATTAAAATGAACACACATACACACACACACACACACACACACACACACACACGCACACACACACGCACACGCACACGCACGCACGCAAGCACATACTTATCCGCAGAAAACTGAAAACCCGTCTTTACCCAGTCCTCTAACCTCCGCACTGTAAGTTGCAACTGGCTCTCGCCATTGCGACACTGGAGGACGAACAGAAAACAGAAAAATCATCCACAAATCCGGAGCACTCCACAGGGCTCCTTACCGTAGTTGTGATACTGTTTCTGGCTGTGGCAAAGAGGGTAACACTTCATACACTGTCCTCAGGGACACCATTCTCCTGCTCAGATCGATCAGATAGCGTGTCACCAACTCTTGCTGGGACAGAAAAGACCGTATGAAGATGGAAAGGTGGCCACGATGGCCCCATTGATGCAGTTATCCGAGAATACAATGTCTCCAAGTAGTATCGTATGCCTTACTTATATCGAAGAATATGCCAATACAGTGACGCATACGGGAAAACCATGCTAAATTACCGCCTCTAGAAGGGTCAAGACGTCGACAGTGGCCGAAATCTTCGGAATCGAACCTGAGAGCGGCCAAGGAGTTGCCTGGCCTCTAACAACGAGACAAGACGACGGTTAACCATTCGCTCCATGGTCTTTCCTACACAGCTCGTTAAGACGATACTCCGATAACTACTGCGATATTTGCGGTCTTTCCTTGGTTTGAGGAGAGGGATTAGAATTACCTCCCTCCACGAGTTGGGGCAGTTGCTTGTCTCCTATATTAGATTAAAACATTGAAGGAGGTTCAAATGGTTCAAATGGCTCTGAGCACTATGGGACTCAACTTCTGAGGTTATTAGTCCCCTAGAACTTAGAACTAGTTAAACCTAACTAACCTAAGGACATCACACACATCCATGCCCGAGGCAGGACTCGAACCTGCGACCGTAGCGGTCTCGCGGTTCCAGACTCCAGCGCCTAGAACCGCACGGCCACTTCGGCCGGCTATTGAAGGAGGATTTCCTTTGTCGCCGCTAGCAATGTCAAAGCATGCAGTACTGGATTTTGTCGTGACAAGGTGCAGTGTCATGAGTCTCAGTCAGTGCCGATTCGAGCTCCCACATGGAGAAAGGGGAATTGTAGGTCTCAGAACCGTTGGACCTGAAGTCCACCTTTTCCCTCTCTATGGTCACACGGTAGCAACTAAACGCCGGATCCTGGTTTGCATTGGTAGACGTTTGTACAAAACGCTTGGCCAGCGTCTGATCAATGTCTCTGGGTGTTGTTTGGAGGCACCCCTGTTTCGGCACTGCTGCTGTCAGTAAACGGCTGTGTTTACCGGAAATCCTCCGGGTGGCTTCCCATACTTTTATAGATGAAATAGAACGATTGATGGAGTCCTGGAGTGCTTTCTATGACCTTTTATTACTCTCCCTAATGACGCGTCGAGCCTCGGCCCTCCCAACTCGAAAAGCCCTAAGGTTGTCTGCTAACGGTCGGCATTTAAAGTGTCGAAGAGCCGCACGCCTTTCCCGGATCGCTGAAAGGCACTCGCCTGTCCACCAAGGTACTGGTCACCTCCTAAGATGACCTGAGGACTGCGGAATGTAGAGGTCAGCGCCATCATTGATCACGTGTGTGATGTGGTCCACCTATCCTTGGACGCTGTCGCAGTGTTCGAACACAGCCAGCTGGCTGAAAAGCGTCCAGTTATCCCTGCTGTCCATCCATTATGGTGGCTTCTCTTGAGGTAGTGATCCATCCAGTTGGTGAAGGCGGAGTGGGAAGTGGTCACTGGAATGAAGGTCGTCAGTGACCTCCCACTGAACAGAGTCGGCGACGGCGGGAGAACAGAAAGAGAGGTCGATGGCTGAGAGTGACCCAGTAGCAGTACAGAAATGTGTGTGAGTACCCATGTTGAGGATGCACAGCTCGTGAGACATCATGAGGCTCTCCAAAACCCGACCCCGAGGACAAGTATAGGTCGAACCATATCTAATTTTCCAGATCATGATGCCTCCTCATCCAGCTTAGACATATACTGGGTGTTTCACTATTCACGTTACACACATATAGAGTTTTCAGAGGGTACTTAGTAGATAAAGTTTTAGATACTAACACATGTTCGGAAACATCATTCAACGACACGTCAGAGCGTGAAAGTTGTATTCGCCGGTGCCTGT
Source organism: Schistocerca americana (assembly GCF_021461395.2). Taxonomy (NCBI): domain Eukaryota; kingdom Metazoa; phylum Arthropoda; class Insecta; order Orthoptera; family Acrididae; genus Schistocerca; species Schistocerca americana. The sequence continues at coordinate 483,519,513 of NC_060130.1, forward strand.
AAATGCGTGGTGGGTGACTCCATAATGATGTTACAAACTTTCTAGGATGATGGAGAAGGACAAACGTACCAATTTGTGGTAAAAGTCCCTCTGCCAAAAAGGAACGAATTGAAAGTTACGAGCGGAAACGGTTCTGAAAACTCTGAGTATGGTGACAGTACTCATGACTCCAGAGCTTACCGCACACGCGATGCCACCTACAACTTTGACTCTCTGTAGCGTCGTTGGATGACGTTTCCGGACATGGATTCCTGTGGAAACCTTGCTCTACTAAGTCCACTCTACAACCTCTAGAAGTGTATACAATGAAATACAAGCTGAAGAGTGTTACATGAATTACTACTTTCATGTTTGCTGCTTTATAGTATTTGGGAAAAGCTCTCCTTTTGTTCTTATTTTCTTCTGTCCACACTTGCTGCAACACCAATTCTTGGATGCCTAGCCAAACTACATTTAAAATTTTCTGACTCAAATCAAAATGTCACCGGTATCGACTCCCAGGTAGGGTACGCCAAACGCTATACCACCTTTGTGTACGTAACGTTTTAGCGTAGTTGTGCTTCTGCTGTCTGATCTGACCGGTCTGATTAAAGCAACAGATCTTTCTTTCGGCTCCAACGCCGATTAGTGAAGGTACGCAACGGATTTTGGATAATTGGTATAAAGACGAAAGGTTCTGAATTTTGAAGAAAGAAAATGTGGCAATAGCTTTTAAAGTTGCAATGACTGTACCAACGGCAGATTTAATGAGCTATTGCTTTCGTTTTTGTGCTACAATGGCTACAGCAATCAGTGAGTCTACTTTCTTTTTCTGTGATCGAGCCGACCCACGGGAGCCAGCATACTCGCTTGTTCACTTACTGTTCCCTTATTGTTTTTTGTATGCATGATCGTACGGGGTGACCTGCCTTTCGTTGCAAGTTAGGTTATACGTTAAGGTAAGATGAGCAGCAATATAACAGAATATTTTGCTTGTTCCCCTGCGTCTAATGAGCCAACATTTGCGAATAATTCTTGTGCGAGTGCAAAGTCAGGAATATCGACGTTGTTGCTGGACGATAAAAGTGATAATGTGAACCTGAAAACTGGACCCACGTGTGTAAACATAATGAACGATCGTGTATGCGATAGTAAGTTTAACGATCACCAAGAATGTTGGACCTTCTGTCAAGACGTCGCAACTGGTGTTATAAATGACTGGTTAACTAATTCTAACACAAAACTTGGTTGCAAAACTTGCAAGGACGTAAGAAATTTGGGCGTAGAAAGAAATCAAGGCATGACACTTCACAACCTAGGGCTACCATATCTCTGTAACGTTCAGGTGGTTTCAGAAATGAAGAGACGATTCCTTTCCGGAAAATGATACACTATGTTATCAAAAGTTTCATGAAACCTGGCTGAAAATGACTCACAAGTTCGTGGTGCCCTCATTCGGTAACCCTGGAATTCAGTATGGTGTTGTCCCACACGTAGCCTTGGTGACAGCTTCCACTCTCGCAGGCATACGTTCAATCATGTGCTGGAAGGTTTCTTGGGGAATGGCAGCCCATTCTTAACGGAGTGCTGCACTGCGGAGCGGTATCGATGTCGGTCGGTGACGCCTGGAACGAAGTCGGCGTTCCAAAACATCTCAAAGGTGTTCTGTAGGAATTCAGCTCAGGACTCTGTGCAGGCCAGTCTATTACAGGGATGTTAATGTCGTATAACTACTCCGTCACAGGCTGTGCATTATGAACAGGTGCTCGATCGTGTTAAAACGTCGTGTGACTAGGGCCTACCGTCGGGTAGACCGTTCGCCTGGTGCAAGTCTTTCGATTTGACGCCACTTTGGCGACTTGCGCGTCGATGGGGATGAAATGATGATGATTAGGAGAACACGACACCCAGTCCCTGGGCGGAGAAAATCTCCGACCCAGCTGGGAATCGAACCCGGGCCATTAGGATTGACATTTGTGGCGCTGACCACTCAGCTACCGAGGGCGGACCTCGATCGTGTTGAAGGATGCAATCGCCATCCCTAAACTGCTCTATAACAGCAGGAAGCAGGAAGGTGCTTAAAACATCAATGTAGGCCATTGCTGTGATAGTGCCACGCAAACAACAAGGGGTGCAAGCCCCCTCCATGAAAAACACGAGCATTCACCGGACATTCGCCATACCCACACCCTGCCATCGGATCGACACATTGTGTACCGTGATTCATCATTCCACACAACGTTTTTCCAGTGTTCAGTCGTCCGGTGTTTACGCTCCTTACACCAAGCGAGGCGTTGCTTGGTATTTACCGGCGTGATGTGAGGCTAATGAGTAGCCGCTCGACCATGAAATAAAAGTTTTCTCTCCTCCCGCCTAACTGTCATAGTAAATGCAGTGGATCCCGATGCAATTTGGAGTTCATGTGTGATGGTCTGGATAGATGTCTGCCTATTGCACATTACGACCCTCTTCAACTGCCGACGGTCTCTGTCAGTCAACAGACGAGGTTCGCCTGTACGCTTTTGTGCTGTACGTGTCCCTTCACGTTTTCACTTCACTATCACATCGGAAACAGTGGACCTAGGGATGTTTAGGAGTGTGGAAATCTTGCGTACAGACGTATGACACAAGTGACATCCAATTACGTGTCCACGTTCGAAGTCCGTAAGTTCCGCGGTGCGCCCCATTCTGCTCTCTCACGTTATCTAATGACTACTGAGGTCGGTGATATGGAGTACCTGGCAGTAGGGGGCAGCACAAAGCACTTAATATGAAAAACGTATGTTTTTTGGGGAGTCCGGATACTTTTGCTCACATAGTGTACGTAAACACAAACCAAGTTCCGCTCATCAAGATGCTAAAGAGAATAATTTGGAAAAGGCTTGTCCTAGGGAGTTTTGAGATGAACAGCCGATGACAGCATACGGGTTTTGCACTGCTTTTAAAATCGAGAAAAAAATAGAACTTTCAATTATTTTGGGACCGAAAATGATCTGAATATAATGGAGTTAGTACAGGCCGTATTTTATGATCTGCAGCCGCAAGTAATAACATTCTTAATCACATTGCACAAGAAATGAAAACATAATTAAAATAATTATAGAGAGAAGATCAAATATATTATTGATTATTGATGAGAGCACAACAGTTAGCCAATTACACAACTCGCCACTAAAATTGCTACACCACGGAGACGTGAAATTTAACCGACAGGAAGACGATGCTGTGATATGCAAATGATGAGCTTTTCAGAGCATTCACACAAGGTTGGCGCCGGTGACGACACCTACAACGTGCTGACATGGGGAAAGTTTCCAACCGATTTCTGATACACAAACAGCAGTTGACCGCGTAGCCAGGTGAAACGTTGTTGTGATGCCTCGTTTAAGGAGGAGAAATGCGTACCATCACGTTTCCGACTTGGATAAAGGTCGGATTGTAGCCTATCGTGATTGCGGTTTATCGTATCAAGACATAGCTGCTCGCGTTGGTCGAGATCCAATTACTGTTATCAGAATATGGAATCGGTGGGTTCAGGAGGGTAATACGGAACGCCGTGCTGGATCCCAACGGCCTCATATCACTAGCAGTAGAGATGACAGGCATCTTAACCGCATGATTGTAACGGATCGTGCAACCACATCTCGATCCCTGAGTCAACAGATGAGGACGTTTGCAAGACAACAACCATCTGAACGAACAGTTCGATGACGTTTGCAGCAGCATGTACTATCAGCTCGGAGACCATGGCTGCGGTTACCTTTGACGCTGCATCACAGACAGGAGCGCCTGCGATGGTGTACTCAACGACGAACCTGGGTGCATGAATGGCGAACCGTCATTTTTTCGGATGAATCCAGGTTCTGTTTACAGTATCATGATGGTCGCATCCGTGTTTGGTGACATCGCGGTGAACGCACATTGGAAGCGTGTATTCGTCATCGCCATACTGGCGTATCACCCGGCGTGATGGTATGGGGTGCCACTGGTTACGCGTCTCGGTCACCCCTTGTTCGCAATGATGGCAATTTGAACAGTGGACGTTACATTTCAGATGTGTTACGACTCGTGGCTCTACCCTCCATTCGACCCCTGCGAAACCCTACATTTCAGCAGGATAATGCACGACCGCATGTTGCAGGTCCTGTACGGACCTTTCTGGATACAGAAAATGTTCGACTGCTGCCCTGGCCAGCACATTCTCCAGATCTCTCACCAACTGAAAACGTCTGGTCAGTGGTGACCGAGCAACTGGCTCGTCACAATACGCCAGTCACTACTCTTGATGAACTGCGGTATCGTGTTGAAGCTGCATGGGCAGCTGTACCTGTACACGCCATCCAAGCTCTGTTTGACTCAATGTCCAGGCGTAACAAGGCCGTTATTACGGCCAGAGGTGGTTGTTCTGGGTGCTGATTTCTCAAGATCTATGCATCCAAATTGCTTGAAAATGTGATCACATGTCAGTTGTAGTATAATATACACATAAAAATTGCTACACCAAGAAGAAATGCAGATGATAAACGGGTATTCATTGGACAAATATATTATACTAGAACTGACATGTGATTACATTTTCACACAGTTTGGGTGCATAGATCCTAAGAAATCAGTACCCAGAACAACCACCTATGGCCGTAATAACGGTTCCCAGAGGCCACTGCCTCAGGCCTCTATTTGTCTCCATATTCTACACATCTGAACACGTGCGACTCCTTTTTGTGGTGTTATATTAAAGGCAAGGTGTACAACAATAACCAGGGAACCATTGCTAAGCAGAAACCAGGCATTCAGGAGGTCATCAACAGCATCGAGGCGGCCGGTGTGACCGAGCGGCTCTAGGCGCTTCAGTCTGGAACCGCGCGACCGCTACGGTCGCAGGTTCGATCCTGCCTCGGGCAAGGATGTGCATGATGTCCTTAGGTTAGTTAGGTTTAGGTAGTTCTATGTTCTAGGGAACTGATGACCTCAGATGTTAAATCCCACAGTGCTCAGGGCCATTTGAACCATTTTTGAACAGCATCGATGTTCTGACTCTTCAGCGGTTCATACAGAATTTAGCTAATCTTCTGCTCCAGATCATCAGCAATGATGGCAGGTATATCGACCATGTCATAATCTAAATCCAATAGCTGTTATGGCGTTCTCATGTTGAATAAAATGTGTGTACGCCATAGTTTGTAACTAATTTTCGTTTTTTTATGTAGTTCAATAACTGTCACCCTGTACCTTCTCTGGATGTTGCAAAATAACGGTATCTGAAATGAGTGTAATACCTTGATGCGTATCAGTTTGTAATTTGAACACATGTAATGCAGTCAAGCTGTAGCAATTTTTTCATAAAAATAATGAAAATCTACCGTCTGTGCTCATGAAATCGTGACCGGATTTATTACTATCGTAACGATTGTGCGTTAAAAAATATGTATACCACAACTACTGTGTTGTTTTCTACTTCATAATCACTAATCCTAAAGTAGACTTCACTTGAATTATAGCTCGTTGTGGAACCTAGAAATGTTATTGATTTTCCAAACATGTGAGTAGATTGAGTGAAACAGATCGTTCTGTGGTGACCAAATTGCTTATTGAACTACAATGCAAGAAAATGCTGCTGTTGCGAATGATTGTCCGTTGGCTAACAGAAACATTACACACAGGTCGCTAGATAAAGGTATGGAGCAAAAATGTCAGATGTCTACACACATTGAGCATTCTTTTTCAATGTATCGCTGGAACCTTACGGGGTTCTTTACTTGGTAGTGTTGGGAGCTTCTGTTACAAGGCTTGCTCTCACGATTTGTTTTGTACATTTCATAAATGCCGGTGCAATATAGCATTGCACTAGTAAAACGGGATCTGCCATAGTGTACGAAACAATAACTACCTCTTGAATTATAGCTTGTTGCCGCCGAACGTAGTGACTGTGTTTTCTCCAACATGTTAACAATTGCCATGGAAGGCTGAACTCTGTAACATTATTTCACGTGTCTTAATTTTTTAAATACACATGTGCATGACAGTTTATTTACAGACACCAATTTTAAAACCAAGGACGCTCTCAAACCATGTAATTTCGTCTACGCAGGTTGTCCAGAAAGAAAGTTCCTATCGGTCGCGAAATGGAAACCGCAGTCAAAGCCAGAAACGTTTTATTTGCAACAGTTAGGGACAAAATGGCTCTGAGCACTATGTGACTTAACTTCTGATGTCATCAGTCGCCTAGAACTTAGAACTAATTAAACCTAACTAACCTAAGGACATCACACACATTTTCCCAGTGGCTTCCATTTCGTGACCAATCGGAACTTACTCTCTGGTGAACCGTCACATAAAACTGAAGGAAATCGCTTAACGTAGATTTTTTTCCCTTGGGAGTTTAAACTCACGCTTTTTCTCTACTCCGTAGACAGTTGCCAAATAATGGGAACTATCTATGGTAATCGGTAGTTTTTGCAGCAAAATAGTGGGATGTGTTTTTTATTTACTTATAAAAAGGGGAGCGAGATACGTTATTACATCTGTCAAATGTATTGTTATAGAGCACAGACTTTTGCAGTTTGGTCATCTGTGATCGGTGGCAGGGCTGTAGATTTTTTTTCACATCGTTGGATGTCGCAGAGTAATGGGAGGCAGGGGAGAGAGAGATGCAAACTGTGTCCTGCAGTCGAATGTAGACAACTGTACTGATTTTGTTCATAAAGCTAAACGAAAATAGAGTGCGACTATTTTCGTGGGAACAAGACATATATTATCGTCTCCAGTGTGCTTTTCTTTAATGGTTGCTGGTTTATAAGAGTTGTGTTGATGTTACACACAACTTTCGTGGCAGGGACAGAGTTTTGCAGTTGGTGTAGCCATCATTTATCTCGCTTTGTTTTATGGCCCACCGTCGTCGTGGCTTGTTTTGCATGTCGGCATCGATAGCGCTGACGGTCTGGTTCGCTTGGACCTCCGGCTATGGCTGGCCAAACCTGCCTGTTGGGGCGAATTGCATGGTGGTGGGCCAGAGGCTGTGCACCCAACTACAGCAGTCGGCGGTGGGTGGTGGATGGCACTGGCAGCTGCCTGTTTCCCCAACCAGCAGACGTTTGGAAAAGCAATCTGGAGAGTTCTCTGGAATTTCGTTGTTGTTCCCACAGAAGGGGGGGGGGGATAAGGGGGGGGGGGGAGCAGTCATTCTGAGAAAAACGTCTAATGCCGTATGGGAAGCATTCTTGTGCGACTGATTTCCGCATACTGGAGACAGTATATCACTGCCACCTGATGGATTCTTTGTGAATCATGAGCGACAGGATAGAGCTGGCCTTTATTGCTACCTACAGTGAGAGAGGGAGGGATGAAGAATGTTAGTGGGGAGGTAAAACTGAGTTTCAGCTGGTTAGTTTATAACCTAGCCGCACATTGGCGAGAACACACACGTAGCTGTCGCCCCCCTCTCCTGGTGCGATTTTTTGGGGTCGGTTTTTTTGGCAGTTGGGTTATTGCAATGATTTTTCACAATCGACATTACATGAATTGCATTATGACCTGTTGTTTACGAGTTTGTTACACGACAATTTCGATGTGTGATTAGATCGGTGAAGCATTTTCCAACAGTTATGGTAGCTTGTATTGGTCTTCATGAATTTCGAACAACAGGGCTGTAGAGTGATTGTCAAGCAATGCAGTGGGAGGCGACTGTAATGAGCTCCAACGTCAAAGAGCTGTTTGCCTACATGTAATACAGTTATTAAACTCCCCTCTTCCCAACACCAACATCTGGTCCGTTGAACATATTTCCCATAAAAATAAAGACAGTGGTGTGCACTCCAGTCTTTTTCCCTCCTGCTTGTACGTGAAAAGATCATCCAAAAAAGATTTTGAGCACGTCTGCCACTAGTTTAGAGTCGTATTATGAATTTTTTTCCCAGCAGGATACACCAGTTATATGACATCGTCAATTTTTGAGCTTTATCACGATTTCAGGCGCTGCTTGTGTAGCGCTGTGGATATACGGGGGTTTGAACTTTAATAATGGCAACTATTTATTTACAGGTCGTACAAAATAGGAACGTGTTTCAAAGTTTTAATGACCTTCAAAGTAGTCACCAGCATTGCGTATAACCCTTTCTTTGCCAGCGATGTGGAAGTCGTTGGATACTCTTAGCAGTGCTAGTTGTGTTGACAGTTCTAGCGGCCGTGTGTATTGCCCGACGAATTAGTAGCAGTTCTGAAGTGAATGTCGTGAAGTGTTTCCTTCAGTTTAGAAAGCTAGGTGAACTGACGAGGGCTTATTTCAAGGGAGTGCAGTAGGTGGTATAGCACTTAGTAGCCCCATCAGTCAAACAAATCAGCAACTGCTTGCACTGTAGTTGCTTGAGCATTGTCCTGAAAAATGATGGCAAGGTCCTGCAGAAAGTGTCATCACTTATGTCTCTAGGCTGGTCGTAGGTTGTGTTCCAAAAATCATCAGGGCACCAGGAGCAACTCAACTGTTCCTATCGAAAACATTGAAAAATGGTACTTCAGCCCTGGATACTTCCGTAATCACCGATGACGGTCATACAGAGTGCTACAGGAACCTGATTCATTGGTGAACATAACGTTACCCCCATTCTTCAGCAATCCATAGTTCCCACTTATGGTAACACTCCTGACGCGGCCATTTGTTTTGTGTTGTTAACGGAATCCTGCTCATTTGGTGCTAATTCAATAATCTGGCTGCTGCCGATCTCTGACCAATGATGCAGGATAACACTGAATGTTGGAAAGAGACCACTGATTGTTCTTGGATGACTCTCGGAGATGTGTAGGGATTATGACGGATTGGATTCACAGTAGGTCAATCTTCCCTTGTGGTAATCAGATACGGTCGACTGCACCATCATAACGTCCATTCCGGCCCTCACATTCCAATGCGGTACTGCTTCAGAAGACGACCATGTCTGAGTGCTGCAAAAATATCGATACAGCATGATTCGACGTGCCAGCTAATGAGACCCACAATGTGGTCCCCTTCAGCATCTATCAAGTCATGACATTATCTCAAACGAGGATGTGGCATCTCTGTGTCCTGCACAGTGGTCATTCAGCATCTGACGCTCTTCTCATGCCACATACTTTTCTAGAGCTGGTAACAACACGGAAAAAAGGACAAATAACACAAACTCACTACGGTGACCATTCTACTTGTTACAGAGAATGGCAACTATAATCGTTAACGTATCCATTATGGAGTGATTGTGTGTACTACAATACGAACAACATTGTGAAAGCTTTATCGTGGCCAAAAATGACACGGTGTCAACACCCACCACACTACTACAAGTTTATATGCCAACTGAATCCACATATGATGGCGGAATTGAAGACACGTATGATGAGATAAAACAAATAATTAAGGCGGCTAAGCGAGAGAAAAATTTGTTGTGATGGGCGACTGGGATTCGATAGTAGAAAAGGAAGAGGAGGAATAATAGCATGTAAACATGAGTTATGACAAGGAATGAAAGAGGAAACCGCCTGGCAGGATTTTGCCCATACCATAATTTGTTCATCGCCAACACTTTGTTTAAGAATCATGAAAGAAAATTATATACAAAGATGAGACCTGGAGACATTGGAAAGTTTCAGATTTATTATACAATGAGAAAACAGAGATTTTGCAGCCAGATATTAAACTGTAAGCCATTTCTTGGGGGAGATATGGACTCTGAACACAATTTATTGCTTATGAACTGCAGGATAAAACAGAAGAAATTGCAAAAAGGTAGGAAGTATTAGGTAAAAACTGACTACTGCGCGTGAAAGGAAATACGGTAGAAGATGAATGGGTGGCTTTCAGAGCTGAAATAGTGAAGGCAGCCGAGGATCAAATAAGTGACAATGCTAGGCCTAGAATGAATATTTGTATATCACATTGGATACTGAATTTAACTGGTGACAGGAGAAAATACAAAAATGCAGCAAATGAAGTAGGCGAAACGGAATACAAAAGTCTGAAAAATGCGATTGATAGGAAATCCAGCATAGTTAAGCAGGAAACGGTAGAGGATTACTACAAGGATTTAGAAGCACATTTCACTTGGAGAAAAATGGATAAAGCCTACAGAAAAATTAAAAAGACCTTTGGAGATAAGAGAAAAACTGTATGAACATGAAGAGCTGACATGGTCAACCAGTTTTAAGCAAAGAAAGGAAAACAGAGAGGTGGAAGAAGTATAGACAGGTGCTATACAAGGGAGAAGAACTTGAAAAGAATAATATAGAAAGAAAAGAGGACTTGGCTGAAGATCAGATACAAGATATAATACTGCGAGAAGAATTAGGCAGAACACTGAAAAACTTACGTCAAAAGCAGGCCCCCGGGGTAGAAGCCCATTCCCTTTAGAATTATTGGCATCATCTGAAGAGTCAGCCATGACAAAACTATTCCACCTTGTGTACAAGATGTACGAGACAGGCGAAATATTCTCGGACTTCAAGAAGACTGTAACAATTGAAATTCCAAGGGAAGCAGGCGCTGGCAGGTGCGAATATTACTGACTATTGGTATAATGACATATGGTAGCGAATTGTAAACACGAATTATTTACAGAAGAATGAAAAAAGTGGTCGAATCCAACCTCACAGAGGATGAGTTTGGATTCCGGAGATATATAAAAACAGGCGAGGCGATACTGACCCTATGAACTCTATAGAAGATATTTTAAGGAATGGGAAGCTCATGTTTATAGCATTAGACTCAGAAAGATCTTTTGACAATACTGACTGGAAAACACTCTTTCAAAATTTGAAGATAGCATGGGTAAAAACAGGGAGCGAATGAATATTTGGAACTTATACAAAAGTCAGACGGCAGTTATAAGAACCTAGGGGCATGAAAGGGAAGCAGTGGTTGAGAAGGGAATGAGACATGGGTGTAGCCTATTTCCGACGTTATTTAATCCGTAGATCGAGAAAGTGGTAAAGGAAAGAAGGGAAATAAACTGGGAGAAGAAATTGAAGGTCAGGGAGAAAGAATAAAAACTTTGGGACTGGCCGATTACAATGTACACTACTGGCCATTAAAATTGCTACACCAAGAAGAAATGCAGATGATAAACGGGTATTCATTGGACAAATACACTAATGGCCATTAAAACTGCTACATCACGAAGATGACGTGCTACAGGCGCGAAATTTAACCGACAGGAAGAAGATGCTGTGATATGCAAATGATTTGCTTTTCATAGCATTCACACAAGGTTGGCGCCAGTGGCGACACCTACAGCGTGCTGACTTGAGGAAAGTTTCCAACCGTTTTCTCATACACAAACAGCAGTTGATTGTTGTGATGTTTCTGACTTTGATAAAGGTCGGATTGTAGCCTACCGCGATTGCTGTTTATAGTATCGCGACATTGCTGCACGCGTTGGTCGAGATCCAAAGACTGTTAGCAGAGTATAGAATCGGTGGGTTCAGGAGGGTAATACGGAACGCCGTGCTGGATCCCAACGGCCTCATATCACTAGCAGTCGAGATGACAGGCATCTTAACCGCATGGTTGTAACGGATCATGCAACCACATCTCGATCCCTGAGTCAACAGATGAGGACGTTTGCAAGACAACAACCATCTGAACGAACAGTTCGTTGATGTTTGCAGCAGCATGTACTATCAGCTCGGAGACCATGGCTGCGGTTACCTTTGACGCTGCATCACAGACAGGAGCGCCTGCGATGGTGTACTCAACGACGAACCTGGGTGCATGAATGGCGAACCGTCATTTTTTCGGATGAATCCAGGTTCTGTTTACAGTATCATGATGGTCGCATCCGTGTTTGGCGACATCGCGGTGAACGCACATTGGTAGCGTGTATTCATCATCGCCATACTGGCGTATCACCCGGCGTGATGGCATGGGGTGCCACTGGTTACACGTCGGGGTCACCCCTTGTTCGCATTGATGGCAATTTGAACAGTGGACGTTACATTTCAGATGTGTTACGACCCGTGTCTCTACCCTTTATTAGATCCCTACGAAACCCTACATTTTAGTAGGGTAATGCACGTACCGCAATTTGAACGTCCTAACACTAACTGTTCATGAACTACGACAATTTTATTTCATTTAGTTCATTCTCTGTCACCCTGTAAATAACCTAAAATTATCTACGTCCAAAGTTTAAACAGTCGTAACACTCCTTGCATTAACACCTCTTATAAAATATTACCTCTTCTCTCTCACAATATATCGAACAACAAAAGCTGTCTCCGTGTTGACATCGAGCATGTTATATATATGTATTGCTCCATCGGGGCAAGTGGCCAGTGCTTAAAGTCACTCACACAGAGTGTAAAGTGTGGGCGGCTATACTGGGCAAAGACCATAGATCACAGACTATCAGTCACAAGAGAGGATTCCAGAGTTGTTGTATCTTAAGCCCTATCAAACATTGCCTATCAGCTGCAACAAATCCAAGCAGTGAATGACTACAACTTTGTATACCACTGCACATTTCGTTTCTTTACCAAAACTTCAAGGTCTGTGTCAGATGCTAAACTATCATTAACACATGTGATCCATTACCTCTCACAGAAAATTGGACATCACATGGTGTAAACTAGCCGGCTCCCACAACACACAAGATAGTAGAAATAAAACAGAGAGGCGATGTTTCTTACTGACAAAAATATGGAAGACATTGCAATGTATGGAAACTGGAAAAATTTGCGGAATTGTGGAGCGTTCGCAAACAGCTGTCTCTAGGTGATGACCTATACATTTAATCTCATCTTCACAGTAATGGGGTATCAGATGTTTCAGTGCGGTGTTTTTAAATCAACAAGAGCATTGGTTCCTCATTTTTCAGTCATGTATTTCATCACTGTTCCGATACTGACCATCGCCGGAAGATGCTGTTCACAACACACACGGGGTAGTAGAACCGAAAGGAGAATCTGGTATTTTATACGTGAAAAACATGTGGAGGGCATCGCAGCATATAAAGAAAGGACTACTCTGCCGCATGAGGGAATGTCTCCAAACACTTCTCTATAGGTGAGGATCTCTACATTTAATTTCATATCCTACAGCGACAAGTAGATGTCCAGTGTGCTGCCAACGCTCTCACCATCTCAAACAAATGTCAGTCAATATTTGGTGATCAACAGCTTACCAGTGGACAGATTAGATGGAAAATACGTCATCGATTTTAAATGATGTACTGTAACAAGCACAAGGTTGAGAGCATGATCAATTTTAGCTGTTGTTCTGGAATTTCAGTGCCAGCCAATGACACAGTAGAATGCTTCATAATTTTTGTATCATCGCTAAACCACCCCTACAAAAATTTGCGAGTACCGTATAGTAGAGTAAGTATGCAGACAGATGACTGTGGTGTCCATCAATTCGGTATACACACTAAAATATACCAGCCAACATCCTATGCTGATGGAGTTGTGTTATCTACATTTTTGCTGCACATTGATCACATTGTGGAATTTACGATTGTGACTGCCTGTCTTTCCCCACGAGGGTGGGAATCACAGGCTGTTCTCACATTCATAGGACAGTCAGGGATTGACAGATCTGCCCACATTGTCCTTGACCAACAATCCCGGCAGTATGGTTCCCTATTTAATCTGAAACTGACCAGAAGTAGGTGGTTACTATACCGAATACATTTCATGTCTAGTGAAGGAACAGAGTGAGCTGTGTCCATAACTGCTGCTGAGGGAGTGTTCGGCACCTGTGTTACTAAGGCACACATCCAAGTGCATAAGACCTCTTCAGATGCATGTATGTCGAGAAGGTTAGCACGCGTTATCGCTGTATACTAGGGTTTTGTGGTGATATAACAGACGGTTAAGAAGAAATGTGTAGTTTATTGGTGATAGAGCTCCAGACGGTTGGAGTTTGAAATATTTTACTCGAATCAACTGTTCTATCTATTCAGTAGAATTTTGCTAGTGTCTGTAGTCAGAACCAAGATGGTACCATCACGAGATAAATGATCATTCACATAATCACACACTCCTAAGGCTACACAGCTCTGCACCTAAAATTGTTGTACTGATAAAGCCATATGGTTTCCGAAGTGTTATTCACGTGGAATGCAAAGATCTTAATACTCTATTGCAGGATACATATGTCAAGCAGCTGACATACAACCTTCCTCAAAGTTTTCTACCCGAATCACTTGAAACTTTGAAATGATAAAACTATTTCCTTTTCTCCTGTTCTGTTGCCCTAAAAAATGACTGAGCTGTTTCCCTCTACTAACGTATCGGCAGTGTATATCCACCTCTCGGACAGTTTATAAACCAAACAGAACAATGTTGGAGGCTGCCTTTCCGTCTCTTAGAAAATTTATGGGTTTTATACATCATTTTAAGTCGGAAACGTACATACCCTGAATCACATTTCCTGTGTCAGCAGTGCTTATTAGTATTAGTAGCAGTTTTGATAGATGCGGCTATGCCTCACTGAGAAACAAGAATGGCTCTGAGCACGATGCAACTTAACTTCTGAGGTCTAACTTACCTAAGGACATCACACACATCCATGCTCGAGGCAGGATTCGAACCTGCGATCGTAGCGGTCGCTCGGCTCCAGACTGTAGCGCCTAGAACCACACGGCCACTCCGGCCGGCCACTGAGAAACAGAGTGAGGAAAAAAGACATAAATATTTTCGACAGATAATACCGTGAGTTACCACTCACCCCTTACTGCACGAAAATACACATTAAGAAACAGCCTCATCTTACGAGGAACTAAAGCACCAAGATCAGCAGCCATAGGAGATGAAACAATCTTATTGCTGTTTATAGTAGCATCATGAAGGCCCGAGTAACATTTTCTTGCACACGGAGGTCATGGTCTGCTGATAAGTAGATTTTCTGATATGTAGGATGATATAGCAATTACATCCCTACACCATGTCACTAGAGTACACTCCCCTCACACAGTTAAGTCTGATATACGTCGCATAAGTCCACTCTCCTACAGAATACGCTAAGGAGTGGCTTAAGTCCGCTAATCACATTGATTGTTTTGTTTAATGCTTATGGAATAACATTACCTACGAGAGCCAGCCGTAATTCATTAATATCTAAACTCAAGAGTCAAATAAACTGGTACACCTGCCTAATCTCATGTAGGGGTCCCCGCGGGCACACAGAAGTGCCGTACACGACGTGGCACGGACTCGACTAAGGTCTGAAGTACTGCTGGAGGGAATTGTCACCATGAATCCTGCAAGGCTGTCCATAAATCCATAAAAGTACGAGGGGGTGGAGATCTCTTCGGCACAGCATGTTGCAAGGCATTCCAGATATGCTCAATTATGTTCATGTCTGTGGAACCTTGTGACCAACGTAAGTGTTTAAAGTCAGAAGAGTGTTCCTGGAACCATTCTGTAGCAATTCTGGACGTGTGGTGTGCTGCATTGTCCTGCAGGAATTGCTAAAGTGCGTCGGAATGCACTAACGACATGAATGGATGTAGGTGATCAGACAGGATGCCTACATACGTGTCACCTGCCAAAGTCCTAGCTAGACGATTCAGGAGTCACATATCACTCCAACTGCACATGTTCCACACCATTACAGAGCCTTCACCAGCTTGAACAGTCTCCAGGTGACACGCGTGTTCCATGGATTCATGAGGTTGTCCCCATACCCATACACGTCCATCCACTCGATACAATTTCAAACGAGACTCGCCTGACCATTCAACACGTTTCCAGTCATCAACAGGCCAATGTCTGTGTTGACGGGCCCAGGCGAGGCGTAAAGCTTTGTTTCGTATAGTCATCAAGGGTACACGAGTGGGCTATCGGCTCTGAACGCCCATATCGATGATGTTCCGTTGAATGGTTTGGCGTGCAACTTACACAATCGTCATTCTCTCCGGCTCTAGATGCGGATAAAATGGCGACAAGACTGCCTCTTCGAGCTTTCAGGCAAGTGTATTTATGTCTTTTCCCTACGCCTCTGACGTAGTTCCTCTGGACGGGTCAAGTGAAGTGCTCTTTGATAATTACGTCAGATTTCCACAACCCTCGTCGACCCTTACACACATGTCACTAGGCGATTTTGTAACTTTAATGTATGGGTTCTTCACAGCACGTCAGTGCCCTGTGCTGCCCTTATTACTTCACATTTATATACCGTACCTGCCGGGCCATGCTTCCTAGCCAGCGAGCGATGTTGTAAGCCAGCCTCGCAGAATCGTTTGTAAAATATCAACTCGCCGGCGCCTGTCATCTGATGTGCCAGTCAGTCCCGTAACTACTGCCTTCCAGCCATAGCTGCGCGAAATTTACAAGAATTCCCCAAATCTACGCCTGTACTTATTCGTAGCACAGCACAATGTTATTTTATAAGTACTGAAACTACGTCTTTACTATTTTTATCATTTAAACACTGATCTACAGAATTTTCGCTGACAAACTCTACTCAAGGTTAACCTATACATTTATTACTTACAATATACAAGACCAACGCAATCTGACTGCTATATAGTGACAACATGACTTCCAATAATTAACACAAAAGATTGTTCCTGAACTGCAAGAAATCCTAGCAATAGTAAAAATCCAAAAAATATGAAATTAAAGAAATATGAAACTACCTCCAACTGTGTCAATTGACTAAACTCATTTCAATCACGAACCCCATTTCTTTTATAACTCACTTACCTCACAGAAAATCTTCATAAGACGAACTATAGCAATTACAGCAAGCAGCAACAACAGCCAGCTAAATAAAAAGATTCTAACTACTGTGGACTCTAATTACTAGGAGGCATATGGTCAGCCAAAGAAAGATTTTGTGGAAGAGCAAACAATGTATTTAGAAAATTTTACCTTGTTCATGTGACATCCAGTTCTAAAAATTATGTAGTTGTCAATAATTCCACAACCCAAACATTACCAACAACATCCTTCCTCAATGTACATTTCCTTGCGTCTCACTTTATAATGTATGTCCTACCAACAAAGAGTCTCCAGTAAGAAATAAAAAACTTATCCGTACACTTCTCCGTCCACTCGCTAACTGCTGGCTGCTAGTCCATCCAAATACAGAACCTCTTGCCGAGGGCGCAGAGCGCTGTCAGCGATATTAACACAATCTATAGCGCTGGCAACATATAAACAGGCTACTTACAGCATTGAGAAGAAGAATCAATATGTTTGTTAAACATATGCCATGTCCTAGCGTGTTGTGTAGGAGAGTGGACTGATGCCACATATATCTGACTTAATAGTGTAAGGAGGATGTACTCTACAGATACAGTGTTAGGACGAAATTCCTATATTATCCTACACATGAGCAAAACTACCTAACAGACTATGACTTCTGTGTACAAGAGAAAGCTACCAGGGCCGTTGTGGTGGTAATTTAAACAGCAATAAGATTCACACATCCCCCTTGGCTGTGGATCGTGCTGCTTACTTCCTCGTAAGACACCAGTGCTTTTACATGCGCATTTTTGTGCAGCAGGTTATGGGTGGTAACGCGATGTATCAAGTATCGAAAATATTAACGTCGCTTTTCATGGCTCTATTTCTAGTGAGTCATAGCTGCATCCAACAAAATTGCTACTACTACTAACAAGCACGCCTGATGGGGGAAATGTGATTGAGGGTACGTACTATTCCGACTTAGGAAGACGATTAAAACCCATTGACTTCCAGACAGACAGAAAACAAGTTTCCTGACTTGTTCCAATTAGTTTATAAACAGTTCGAGCGCGGGTAAACACCGAGCTGTCAGATGTTGCACATACAAGTCCTGCATAAGAATATTAAGAGGGCTATACTCCACACGATTAATACCTCAGAAAACAGATGGTTTCATCAATACAGCGTTTTTAGGTGCAGAACAATGTAGCCTTAAAAGTGTATGTTTATGCTCAACCATCGTTTCTCTCTTGCTGGTACTGTCTTAGTTCTGACTACAGACACTAGAAAAATACTCCTTAATTGATAGCACAGTTGATTTGTGTAAAATGTTTCAAACTCCATCCGTCTGGGGCTCAATCACGCATAAACTATACATTTCTTCTTAATCGTCTGTTATATCACCACAAAACTCCAGTATACACCGATAAAGGGTGTTAACCTCCTCGACATGTATGCATCTGGAGAGGTCTTGTGTACTTGGACGTGTGCCGTAGTAAGATAAGTGCCGAACCCCCTTCGCTCAACAGCAGTTATGGACACAGCTCGCTCTTTTCCTTCACTAGATGTGAAATGTAGTAGGTATAATAACCACCTACTTCTAGTCAAAAATGTTCAAATGTGTGTGAAACCCCATGGGACTTAACTGCTAAGGTCATCAGTCCCTAAGCTTACACACTACTCAACCTAAATTATCCTAAGGACAAACACACACACCCATGCCCGAGGGAGGACTCGAACCTCCGTCGGGACCACCACACAGTCCATGACTGCAGTGCCTTAGACCGCTACTTCTAATCAGTTGCAGATTAAATAGGCAACCATTCTTTCGGGATTGTTGGCCAAGGACAATGTGGGCAGAACTGTTAATCTCCGACTATCCTATGAATGTGAGAATAGTCTGTGATTCCCACCCACCTGGGGAAAGACAGACAGTCAGAATGATAAATGCCGGCCGCGGTGGTCTCGCGGTTCTAGGCGCGCAGTCCGGAACCGCACGACTGCTACGGTCGCAGGTTCGAATCCTGCCTCGGGCATGGATGTGTGTGATGTCCTTAGGTTAGTTAGGTTTAAGTAGTTCTAAGTTCTAGGGGACTGATGACCACAGCTGTTAAGTCCCATAGTGCTCAGAGCCATTTGAACAGAATGATAAATTCTACACTGAGATCAATGTGCTGTAAAAATGTAGATAACACAACTCCATCGGGATAGGATGTTGGCTGGTGTACGTTAGTGTGTACGAATTAATTGATGGACATCACAGTCACCTATCTGCATTCGCACACTATTATATGGTACTCGCAAAGTTTTGGAGGGGTGGTTTAGCGATGATACCGAAATTATGAAGCATTCTGCTGTGTCATTGGCTGGCATTGAAATTCCAGAACAACAGCTAAAATTGATCGTGGGATCAACTGTGGTGCCTGTTACAATACATCATTCCATTTCCATGGTGTCTTTTCCATCTCATCTGTCCACTTGAATGGTGTTGATCACCACATATTGAGATGGAGAGAGCCTTCGCAGCACACTGGACATCTACTTGTCACTGTGTAACATGGAATTGAATGTAGAGGTCTTGACCCACTGACAAGTGTTTGCAAACGTACCTCAATGCTAGTTCTTCTTTTCGTTTCTACTGTCCCATATGTGTTGTGAACAGCATCTTTCAGCGATGGTTAGTATCGGAACTATGATGATATACATAAATGAAAAATGAGGATATATATTGTTGATATATATTGTTGATATAAAAACACCACACTGAAACATCTGCTACCCTATTACTGTGAAGATGAGATGAACTATATAGGTAATCACTTTGAGACAGCTACTTGAAAACGCTCAACAATTCCGCAAACACATCGAATTTCCATACATTTCAAAGTCTTCCACTATTTTACCAGTAAGAAACATCGCCTCTGTGTTTTATTTCTACCTTCTTGTATGTTGTGGGAGCAGGCTAGTTTACACCATTTGATGCCCAGTTTTCTGTAAGAGCTAATAGATCATATGTGTTAATGATGGTTTTTCAAACGACACAGATTTTGAACTTATGGTAAAAAAAACTAAATGTGTAGTGGTATACAAAGCTGTTGTGTTTCACTGCTTGGATTTGTTACAGCTGACAGGCAAATGTATGATAATGTTTATGATATAACAACTCAGGAATCCTCTCAAGTTCTAGGGGACTGATGATCTCAGAAGTTAAGTCCCATAGTGCTCAGAGCCATTTTTTGAACACGCTTTTGTTTTTCGATATATGGGACGAAGAAACAGTAAAATCTTATAGGAGATTCTAATGCCGGCCGCTGTGGCCGAGCGGTTGTAGGCGCTTCAGTCCGGAACTGCGCTGCTGCTATGGTCGCAGGTTCGAATACTGCCTCGGGCATGGATGCGTGTGATGTCCTTAGGTTAGTTGGGTTCAAGTAGTTCTAAGTTTAGGGGACTGATGACCTCAGATGTTGTCCCATAGTGCTTAGAGCTATTTGAACCATTCCTAATGCAATGAGTGGTATGACTGGGTAAGTTTCGATGCAGATAGTTCGCAGGTATTTACCCACTCTGGATGCTACAAAATAACAGTAAGGAGTGCTCTGGAACGTAATAGTTGATGGTATAGGTGCTGATCTGTAACAGTATTTCATATGTCTGAAATGAATGTACTGCCCTTTCGCATAACAATTAGTAATTCGAACATATCATTAAGATTGGGTGTTTAAAAATATGTATTATCACAACTACTATATTATTTCATACTTCATATCCTCAAATCATAAAGCGGACACCTCTTAATGTATAACTCGTTGTGGAACCTAGAAATGATAGTGATTTTCCCAACATGTGAGTAGATTGTGTGATACAGATTGTTCTGTGATGACCAAACTGCTTATGAAACTACAATGCAAGAAAATGCTGCTACTGCGAATGATGGTCTGCTGGGCGACAGAACCTTTACACATGTCGTTAACGGTGAGCTACGGATCAAAAATGTCAGATGTGTACACACATACGGTATTTGTTTTCGATGCATTGGTGGAATCTTACATGGTTCTCTATTAGGTGATGTTGGAAGGTTCTATTACATGGCATACACACACGATCTGTTTTTTACGTTCCGTAAACCCCAGTGCAATATAGCATCACATTGCTAAATGAGACCTGTCTTAGTGTACAAAACAACAACATCCTTTTTACTAAAAGCTTGTTGTCACCGTGTGTAAAATTTTTTTCCGATATGTGAACAAACAGCGTGAAAGACTATTTTCTGTAATGTTATTTCACATGCTTGAAGTTTTTATAATACACATGTGCATGACAATTGTTTTACAGACACGGATTTGAAAACCGTATACGCTCTGACTCCATATAATTTTGTCCATCAAACTGAAAGAAATCGCTTAACACAGATGTTTCCTTTTCTTGGGAGTATAAACTCTAGCTTTTTCATTACTCCAGTGACATTTTCCGAATGATGAGGACATTCTGCAGGTATCGGTAGTTTTTGCGGCAAAGTTGTGTAAGTTTTATCGATTTTACGAAGGGTGGGCTTATAAAGAAGATGTGAGATAAGTTAATACATCTGACAGATGTATCGCTACAGAGCACAGACGTCTGCAGTTTGGTCATCATTAATCAGCCAGAGTGCTGTAGTTTTTTCCTTTCATACCTTGGGACGTCGCAGAATAATGGGAGGTGTGGGGAGAGAGATATGTGAACTGTATAAGACTGGCACTAAGCTGGTTAGTTTGTGACAGTACATAGAGGCGAGCACACTAGCCATCCGTCTCTCCTGGTGTGATCTTTTTGGGACGGTACTTACAGTAGGTGGGTTATTACAATCTCCAGAACATGTGTTGGATTATGACCCATTGTTTACAAGTGCTGAGTCTCTTTTTTCACGTCAATTTCGACATGTAATTAAAACAATGAAGCATTTTCCAACAGTTGTGGTAGTGTGTATTCGCCTTCCTGTATTTCGAGCTCCAGGGCTGCAGGGTGATTGCAAAGCAAAGCAGTGGGAGGCGTTGTAGGGAAATTCGACGTTAAACAGCGACAGACACAGTTCTCTGCTGTGTGCTTACACATAATACACTTATTAAACTCCTCTCTGTTCGACACTAATATCTCATCAGTTGAACATATTTACCACCTAAAGAAAAGACAGCACCGTCGACTCCAGCCCTTTTCACCAGCTTAAAGGTGAAGGGTTCAGCCTACATAGAGTTTGAGCACATCTGCCGTTAGTTTCGAGTGGTACTGTGAATGTCTTTTTTCCCATCTGGATAACACCGTGAGTGTGATATCGTCAGTTTTTGAGGTGTATTGCGAGTTTAGGCTTTCCTTGTGTAGCGCTATGCATATAGCTGTGTAATTAGGCCTGGCCTTTATGATTAAATATAATTTTTCACCGAAAATAAATAAAGTATACCGACTTTACCTTCATCTCCCGCATCTGGACAGTTTTGCTGTGTTTGGGTGTGCACTTTGGCTCTCCACCCAGAAGGGCTGGGGTTCGATTCCAGAAAGAGCACCATCATTTTGAATTTCCCGTCAGTTCCAGGGTGAAGGATGGGTTGGGATATCAGCACAGCTGCGGGACGAAGAAATTCCCATCATTTGACAGCAGTCCCATAATTTATTCAAGCCTAGAAACTGAATTATCTTTTGTGACGGATATATGTCGTTGCAATAGTTATTACAATAAAATGACCGTTACTGATTGACTAAAGTCGTAAAGTACACACGACACAAAAATGGAACAATCATAATAATTTCAATTACGATGATCAGAAAGTCTAAATAATAGTGTAAAACATTTGTGAATATAGAAGTATATTTGTAACAATGCTATATTTGATCCGCAGAAGTAACAGCAATGGTGAATTTCACAGATAGTGTCAGACTACATTCTTTATCTTAAACGCCGTCTATAATGGTCCATAATGGTAGTTTAATTCAGCTATACTAAGCAAACTGAAGAACGCAACATGTATGTTACTGGCTTTAACTGACAACAAATACATAAATTTGAATGACAATTTGGCTTTACAACTTCCTTAAAATTAAAGCGAATAGAATGTGCAATTAGAAAACTTTAAAAATAGAGAAACGACGGAGTTCTGAATGGATGGTTGTCGTCACGTAGTGTCGGCGCTTCATATTTGAAGTTAACATGCACAACAAGTAACGGGAGTGTGAGATACGCAACAATAGAATTACTCGTGAAACACACACTTTCGTCACCTGTTTCACATGAATTGCGTTATTTTAAAAGCAAACATAAGAATTTTGTGACATCATATTGAGGTACACTGAGACTGGTTAAATGTCCTGCCAGCAATTGATGGAATGTTAGGCAGACCTCTACAGTCCTGAAAATTAACATCTGTGGTAAATCTGATTTTAACTAGAAAAGAAATTTTTCCCCTTATTTATAAAACAAAACAACTTTAAAAATAACGTCACTGCTTCGGATGAGATGTAGAACTTCACACCTCGATTTGTTCATATTTCACTTTCAGAATCCATGCTGAGTGATGGTAATGTAGGATTCATAGATTTAGATGTTAAGTGGACCACCGTGCACATGCATCACAAGCGTTTTCCTAAATTTCATGCGTTCCAGAGTAATTATTATCATCTTTTATTTGAAAAATAAATGGAATTGGCAGAGGATGAAATGGAAGTCAGCTGGTGTTGAAGGACCCGTGAGATCCTGTGGATGGAGTTTAAAACAGGTTCAAAAGCTCTCTCATAATTTGCGCAGAGCTGCACAGAGGATGGATGGAATGTAAACTGCGTTCTAGAGACTCCTCAACAACGCTTCAGGCCACCAACGTGCCCTATGTTGTTTTTTACACTGGTGTAAATTTGGGGCACCGATCTTTGAACTATTTGGTTTTCATGTTGTTTATACTCCGTGTGGTTGACGGATCAGAATTCATTGACTGTAACCTCTACCTATAATAAAAGGCGATTAAAAGGAGATTGTGAGGCCACCAGTGTAAGTGGCCCCCTTCAGTCTCGCCAACAGCCACCACTGAGGGACGATGAGCGAATTGAAGTCGAGGCACTCTTTTGTACTTGGAAAGAGAAATCGCCACCAAAGGTGGATGAGCAAACCCATCTTGGTCAACGGCATGGAATGGAGAAGGGAACGGGAAACCACTTCATTAAAGATATTCAGAATATCCCACGTAGAATGAAACCTTGGAAGTTGACATTAATGAAGAATTAACTACTGATCATAAAACTCGGAAGGAAATATCTGCCAGAAAATTTGTGAGGGTTTCCCATATCATCATCTTTCTAATACCGCAGTAGAGATGAGAACGTGGAATGTACAAACGCTACTGAAAATGAAAAAAACTGAATGAACTGAAATACCCGGTGAAGAAGAATAGAATACCCGGTGAGGAAGAATAGAATACGAGTGTTAGGTGTATGTGACACAACAAGATAAGGAAATGGAGATTTAATCAGTGTTGTGGGCTGAGTAGTTTATAGCTGTCGCCAGAAGCCTGATGAGTGTAGTATTCCATAGCCCTTGACTTCACAAAGTTGCGGACTTCGAGGTAACTACCCTTTGTGTCAAGCTGGTACTTGACGTGGTCTCTCTGGTAAACTGCCCACAGTTGGCATGCAATAAGGCGTGGCAGTTCATTGTTCACCACGATACGAGGGATCTTCTCCTTCCCTGATGGTGTTGGCGGTGGATTCTGAGAAGTAGGGTCGGGCGAGGGACCCATGACCTGGTCCATGGCACGAACAGGTGCGGCTGCTCCAGGTGTGGACGCATCTGAATCCGTATCACAGCCGCTGTGATGGGTGGTAGCAGAAAGACCGTTCAGATTTTTGACCACAGGGAGGGGGGGGGGGGGGGGAGAGGAAAACCAACAGTGACGGGGCCCCCAGAACGCTCGTTGCCCCGACGAGATGGTGTAAACCAAACAGCATCTTACGGGGCGTCCACGTGGCGGTCGGTTGTATCTATGCTAGGGGCCGACATGGCTTCACCGTCATTGGATGAGAGGTCTATTACCAGGCGGCCATGGGAGTCGTCGGATGACGAAGAGGAAGATTGTTCCTTCATACTACGAGGCTGTGGATAGAGTTCACATGATTCGGTATCACTGTCAGTGGTTACGTGTGAATTATGGCTCGGTCGTCAGCGCGTTGGGTGGTCTCAGTATCGGCGCCTTCAGTAGCTTGCAGGGACGGCCGTCGAGCGGCCACTGTCGTATTGCCGCGCGAAGATGCGGCGGAAGATTCACCTAGCCATGGATTCCTGTCCTTAGCCCTGTTCATGCTATGCCTCAGCCCGACTGACGTACACAGAGCCCTGGCAGACAAAATACATTATCGGATGTGGTATATAAGTGGCCGGAACATAGGAACGCGTACAAAATAACAACTATGCCTTAGAAGGGGAACGACAAATCAACGTTTACTCAGAAACTACGAAGCCAGCCGCTGTGGCCGAGTGGTTCTAGGCGCTTGAGTCCGGAACCGCACTGCTGATACCGTCGCAGGTTCGAATCCTGCCTAGGGCATGGATGTGTGTGATCTCCTAAGGTTAGTTAGGTTTAGTAGTTCTAAGTCTAGGGGACTAATGATCTCAGATGTTAAGTCCCGTAGTCCTTAGAGCCATTTGAGCCATCAGATACTATGACTAAACAACGGTTAGCACCACCCGTGACTGTAACTAACAACGCGCACGTAATCGCTAGTAAACACTGTCAGGGTTCCAAGCTTACTAACTGTATTTAACCATTGACCTTTTTTCCCTTTATTGTTATTTTCAAACCTTTACAGAAAGGGAGGCCGGCAACGACCTATCTATGCCGCTCATCGGCTATAGAAAAACATACATTACACATGAAGACACAAAAACAAACATACAAGGAGGATAAAAACAGGGAACATACATATTAATATAAAGGAAGGCGTTCACGGACGCACTGGTCGTATAAAAAAGTTCAACACTACATACAAACGGAGACACAGAGTTGCACACGTGAACGTAGGAGCACTGAAGGAGAGACACTGATGAACTGATGGGAAGAGAAGCACTAGCAGAGTGGCGACGAACTTCAGCCACTAAAAAAAAGTCGGCGGCCTGTCCAAGGGAAGAGGGGAGGGTAGGAGGGAGGGAGGGGGAGGATGCCAGTGGGAGAGAAGAGAGCGAGGAGAGGGTATGGGTTGGGTGTGGAAGCCCGGGAAGGGGGAAAGAGAGGGAGAGAGGAGAGAAGTGAGGAGGGAGAGAGGGGAAAAGAGGGAGCATTGGGGAAAAAACACAGGTGAAGGAAGGGGAGGATCCAAGCTAGTAGGAGGGGTAGATGGAGGGGACGAGGGCATCATCAGGAGGGGGAGTTGGCAGAAGCCACCTTGGGCAAGGGTATCGAGTGTGGTAAGATGGACAGCGGGTGGGATGCAGTGGCAGTGGATGATGGGGGTGGGAAAGGATGGGAGACACAAGCTGGTGAGGGGGTTCAAGTTTATGGGTGGTGTAAAGGATATGTATGTGTTCAAGGAAGAGGAGGAGGTGGGGGAAAGGAATTAATTCATAGAGGATCCATGTGGGGGATGAGAGGTGGATGCAATAGGCGAGGCGGAGCCCATGGCGTTCCAGGATTTGAAGGGACTTATAGAAGGTAGGGGGGGTGGAGGACCAGGCAGGATGGGCATAACAGAGGATGGGGCGGATGAGAGATTTATAAGTGTGGAGGATGGTAGAGGGGTCCAGGGCCCATGCGAGGCCAGAGAGGAGTTTGAGGAGGCAGAGTCAGGAGCATGTCTTAGCTTGGATCATCCAGAGATGGGGGGTCCAGGAAAGGCAACGGTCAAGGGTCACACCAAGGTACTTGAAGGTTGGGGTGAGGTCAATAGGATGGCCATAGATAGTTATATAAAAACCAGGGAGGCGGAAGGAAGAAGTTGTTTTGCCTACAATGATTACCTGGGTTTTGGAAGGATTGACCTTGAGCAGCCACTGGTTGCACAAAGATGTGAACTAGTCAAGGTGGGATTGGAGAAGGTCCTGGGAGCATTGCAGGGTGGGGGCGAGGGCAAGGAAGGCAGTGTCATGGGCGCATTGGAGAAAGTGGATGGGTCGTGAAGGCGGCTGCATGTCCACCACATATAGAAGGTAGTGAAGAAGTGAGAGGATGGAACCTTGGGGCACACCAGTGGAGGGGTGGAAAGTGTATGAATCCGTGTTACGGATGGTGACATAAGGAGGACGGTGAGAAAGGAAGGAGGCTATCAGACGGACATAGTTAATAGGAAGGGCGAAGTTTTGGAGCCTGAAGAGGAGACCGGAATGCCATACACAGTCGTAGGCACACTCAAGGTCGAGAGAGGGGAAGATGGTGGAGCGGCGGGAATTTAATTGTTCGGAGAGGAGGTGAGTGAGGTGAAGGAGAAGGTCATCACCAGAGAATGATGGTTGAAAGCTGCATTGGGTAGAGGGAAGGAGGCGGTGCTGGTGCCGGTGTCAGTGGATGAGTCAGGTGAGGATGGATTCCAGAACCTTACTGAAGACCGAGGTAAGGCTGATGAGGCGGTAGGACGAGACAGTGGAAGGCGGTTTGTCTGGTTTGAGGAACATCAGGATCTGGGAGGTTATCCTCAGATCGGGGTAGAATCCAGTGGACAAGACCACATTACATAGTCTGGCCAGGGTGGAGAGGAAGGAGGCGGGAGCTTCATGGAGGTGACGGTAGGTAAAGCTTTCGTGACCGGGAGTGGTGTTGCGTTTCGTGCGTAGTGTAGCTATGATATCTTGAGTGGTGATTGAGGTGTTGAGTTCAGTGTGTGGAATGTTGTCCATGTACTGGAAGCCAGGAGTGAGTGGAGAGGCAGAGGTGTCAGTTCGATCACAGACATCAGGGAAGAAGGTGTAACCGAACTGGGGATCATCAAGGTTTAACCATTGACCTTCTTTCTTGTATGTATCTTACCTATGTCTTTACCTAGTATAGAATACTTCGCATATTTTATTCGTTTCTTAAGTCGAGAGTATAATTCTACGGTTTCCTTGTCCGTTCACTGTTGGTATAACTTGTTTCACTAACTAGACAGATTTTTAATGTACTGGTGCTGTGTTTTATCATTATTTTCTTGGAATGGCGTGTCGTAGGGTATGGGAGGCCCTCTGGTGATTACGTTCCCGAACCACTTCTCACCTATACAGCATTCTAGCGGCACCGCCAACAGAAGGCGCTGATTATTTGCTGTAATACGTTTTCATTCATTGGTTTCTTTCTATATTTGTTTTTGTCATTTTTATATTATTCTGTGTGCTCCGTAAGCTATTATTACTTATGCCTTTATATTTTTGTCTAAAATTAGCCACCAGACGACTAGAGCATATCAAAATTATTGTCACTTAACTATTTCCTGTTTAACAATTTAACTTCGTTGCATCTTAATTTATTGCATTTTACTAGTGTAATGACTTTTACACCTAGTAAGCCTGCTACAGACTTTATTGATTCTGTTCTTCTTCTTACTTTATATCGCATAATTATATCACTGAAGAATATGTGTGCACTTACAGGAGCAACATCTGACAAGCTTGCGACACCAACATTATGTGGCTACTGTGCGGCAGTATCTTTAAACAGTAGCACTGTTAACAAGATGACTAATGTATCTTATCCAAATTTATATATGTGTGACGATGCTGGCGCTAATTTTGTTTATAGCATTTGATGATGCCGCTATGGCTCCGGTATATCAGGACTTGTTTGTACACTCATGTTCAGAAAAAAAACAGAACACATTGAAGGACTAGAGATAGGACCTCCATATTCAGAGCACATGAACATTGGTCTGTTTTGCAGAAATAATTAGCATTTCAGTCGCCTTGGTTCAGCATGTGTCCTGTAGCCTAGTAGGCACAGGGTTCGCTATGGGCCTATTAACTTCTTCCATGTGTGATGGCATTGAGGTTGTAAGGTGCAAATGCCATCCTGTGGTATGGCCATCGACGCTGCTTCCAAAGTTCATCTGTGGTTGTTGGTGTTGGGTCACAGCACTGAATACGTCGTCTTACCATATGCCTCATATTTTCCATTGGCGACAACTCTGGTGATCTGGGGCACCAGGGCAAAAGATAAACATCCTGAAAAACTGTGCAGCAACATGTGGTCGTGAATTTTCTTGCTGAAAAATGGCGTCTGAGATATTGTGCAGAAAAGGTATGGCTACAGGTGGCAGGATGTCTCTCACGTAGGTCACAAAAATCACAGTGGCCTGGACACGCGAACAGTGATTTTTGGTTGCATCCAATAGCACCCCACACCATATGGCCATCAGTTGGCACTGTATGTCTTGTGCAAATGCAGTACTTTGGTGCCCCTCCCCCTGTCTGCAGTGAACCAAAATACGGCCATCATTTTGAAACAAACACAAACTGGATTAGTCTGAAAACACTATCTGATGCCATTCATGTCCCCATAGATGTTTTTCATACGCAGTTGCCATCTAGTATGATTCTGCATATTCGTCAAAGGTAGGCTGAGAAGTGGACGACGAGCACGCAGGCCATTCCGTAATAAACGGCGATGGTCTGTCACCCCTGATAGTGTACGATATGTCACACTGTGCCAATGCTGCGCTAGAACCGAGGAGGACGCAAATCTGTCCTGCAATGTCATTTGGATGAGGTGTAGATCTTCTCGGAGGCTGGCCTGGATGGTGCGACCTGACCCATCTCGTCGTGTTCTATGACCTTCCGTGAACCATTCTGGACACACCCATTGCACTGGAGAAACACTTCGTCCAATGCAAGCAACAATTTTCCGGGTTGTTGCATCACATTCTCTCATGCCAATAATGCACCATCTTTTAGATGCACTGATGTGACAGTGCGGTTAGCACACACATCTGCTAGGCATCTTGCATGTTTTTTCATTTCACCATGATCCATCTCCTTCGGTCTGTTGCGACAATGAGAGCCGAGCCTCATTCCACCGGCATGTGGTGTTGTGCTGTGATATCTGTGTTGACCTTTTACCCATGGGCCGATATGCTTCAAAAGTCAATCTTTTCTTCATAACATGCTAATGTACATGTCCTGTTAATATGAACTTCCCATTTCTACTTGTTCATGTGTACTGTTTTCTTGAGCATGAGTGTATAAAACAGGTATGCCTTGTCATATTTAAAGTACGCATCGCAGCTTGTGTAGCACAGACTTTACTTATTAATACCATAGTAGGTGGAGAGTTAGCTTATTAACGTTGCAGTCGCTAACAGTGACATCCAGCACTATATGGCAACAGTGGAGACATATGCACCGCCTTTCTCATTCACAGTGCCCGGAGATACTTCAGCCCTGTTCCAGCAGTCATTGTGCAGCACCACAAGTAGCCCTAACTTCGTCCTGTAAATGAATGCCTTCCAGTTCAGTACAGCACTGTGTATACTGTGTACGGATGCAGAAGGAGCCGTTTGTCAGAAGATGGATACTCTTTTGGCTACCGTCGGTTACCATCAGGTTACTGAATTGTTAGCGGAGATACTGGCGCGTCACACAGGACACCTCTGGTTGGAAGGTCAATGTGGAGACGGGCCACCTGGCTTGGCCCATTCACCCTGGGAGTGAACAGTGGCCTCCCCTTCAGCAGGGTCCAAGTAGCCACATGGGGGAGGGGTTTTCTAATTAGGCATGTTATGACGCCTCAGTCAATAGCGTTCAGGGCTGGAAAGAAAATCCATGTTCACTCTGTATGTCTTTCGGGCTGGTTTCATCTGAGATGTGACTGTGGCCATCGAGCATGCAGTTTGCAGTCATTTTCAAGTTGTCACTTATGTTGGCACCAACGCCTGTCGCATCTGTTGAGTCCATCCTCAGTTTGCACAGGTGGCTGGCGGAGGTGTTAGAGTCTGCTGGCCTCGCGCATGGGATACAAGCTGAGCTCGCAATTGTTCCCACTTCTGATTGGGATTTTTTCGTTTGGAGCCGACAGGAGGGTCTCAACCAAATTCTTCGTCGACTCTGTGATGGTCTTGGCTGCAGATTTCTAGACATGTGTTACTGTATGATAGGTGAGAGGTGCACTACACGAAGAAAGCAGCTACTCGGGTAGCAGAGAAAGTGTGAAGTATGCATGAGGGTTTGTTGGGTTAGACGGTAGTTTGAGGTGCTTCGATGAATACTCACCAGCTGATACTCAGCAAGGAAAGTCACACAGCATTCAGAGTAAAGGCATTTCAGCTGTCAAAATTCTATCAGTAAACTGTCGAAGTAGTCATAATAAATTTCCCGAATATTCTTGGGATTGAGAGCTGGCTACAGCCTGAAGTGGAAAGCTGTGAGATATTTAGTGAGTAATGGAACATATATCGGGAAGACAGATTAGAGACCTTAGGAGGCAGACTGTTTATAGCAAATGTCAAAAATAATGTTTGTATCATTCAAATATAGGGTCAATCAAATAAAGATTAGGGCAGTAGCTCGGAAATACTAAGATCATGTAACACTAGTTCGAGATGGCTGTAACCTACCGAGTATACAGTGAGATGTCCGTGGATTTTTTGCAGGGGTTTCAGACGGACATCACGTAAAATTCTTTTGAACACGTTAGTAGTAACTGGGTAGGTTGGGTGCACTAGGGGATTATTTACTGACATTTATTATTTTCTTATAAATCGATAGGTTGAGCGCACCAGCAGATAATTTCACTGAGGATACTCAAAAAATTCAAAATTCATAAAGGTTGTTAAAAATTTTCTAAATCACTCAATGAACTCTAGTTCGTGAAATACGCAATCATTATTTTTAGCTGTCTTCAAACCGTTATACTTTAGTTTAATATCTTCAAAACATTCAAAGTCTAATTCCCTTATTACTTTATTAAACCTCTCACGTAAAATAATTCGAAATTTATTATCTAGCTCCATACAAATTTTCCTTCCATACCTAGTATTTAAATATTTACATCCCATAATGGAATACAATTCATTTTCCGCTAGCTCACCAATCTTTATAAACAAATCATAATTTCTTGTATTATTTATCCTCTTCAGTAGAGAATCCATTTATATAGAATAAAAAAAAACCATATTAAAAATGTTCACTGAATGGTCTATGCTGAGCATCATATGTTAAATTTTTCTTAAGATACAGTACTATGCAGGCAACTGTATCTTTCAGAATTTAATCGTTAAGAGTGGCAACTAATTTTATTGTGTGGCTGACTAGAAGCTAGTTTTCTTGTCTGTTGATGCTGGTGATGTGCTCCTTTCCTGTCTTGTTAGGACTTCACGTATTTTGATGATTGTTGTTCGCGGTTTTCGACGTGTATGTGTGGTTTAAATGACTCTGTTATGTTTTTTATCCATGACGATAGATGGTTCCGATTTACAACATTTTGTTCGTTTTCGCTACTATGTATCCTAGCCTTTAATTTACGCAAGATTCTCGCACATAGCACTAGTGTCCTCTCTGATGGGATATGTTCCTCAGCGCAAGCTTCACCTGCTTGTCACTAGGACACAGGCAAATTGGTGTTCATATTTTCTATTGTATGCTGGTGTTTTGAATGGTTCTTATACGTTTTATTTATTAAGACAGAAGGTTTAAATTAGCACTACATTTAAAATTATGATGCGCTAGTTCACAGGCTAAGTACTGATAGTATGCCATGTTCGCATCGACCATCTCTATATAATTATGCTGTACAGAAGGAGGTGATATTTCAATTTTAACTACTTACGACGTCTTTGGCACGATTGTTTTGTGCATCTATCAATGCAGGATGGGATTTTCGTAAGTGACTAAAAATTTTTGTGCTTGTAACACTGGTACTTTTCATGGTTACTTAAAGCTATAAGTGTTTCTTTCTTCTATTTCAGTTATGTTGCTAAATTTTTTGCTACTGAAGGTGTCTTCCTGTTTAGGTATATTTTTCTTCTGATGAAGGTATATTTTAAATATACCGAAACCATGATCAAGGATTTCAATAAATCTTTATTCTGCAACTGTTTGGCCGTTATCTTTTACCATGAAAACTTAAAGTACTTTTTGAGAAAGGATATATTACCATTTGGTTAACAGAAATATTCTAAATTGAAGATATTATTCATTCTAATCCAGTCACATACAAATTAAAAGGTACTGATGGAAATTTTTATGAACCAGAACTTATGGAAACGAATTTTCCATATGTTTATCTCTCTGAGAAAGTTTTGAGAAAGAAAGGAGATAAAGTTTATGTTAAATGGATGGGTTTTGATAATTCAGATAATAGTTTGGTAAATGAAAATAATGTTATTTTATAAATCGTATGTGATATTTAAATCAGGTCTTCACGAGAATAATCAGATTCCTCTATAGTGGGCATTTTCCCACTCTTTAATTCCATACAAAAAAGTTAAAATTTTCAGTGGTGCGACTCCACACGTATGAAATTCCATAATTAATTAATTATCTATTTTAATATTCATTATTTCTCTGATAAGAATATCTTCATTTAAACTTGTTTCAGAATAATTACCTTGAGAAGTTATTGGTAAACTTTCTCTCATTAAATTATATAGATTTATTGAGTTTGGATTCCTGATTCTCAAAATTATTTCCATTTCTGGATAAGCTGCTTGGAATTCATTAATTCTAGAATTTACAGAACAATTTTGAGTTCTTACAGCGTAATATGGATATTCCCATTTATGCTTTTCCTTGATTGAAATAAATTCAATATGTTTATCTCGATTAATGTTTGGAGGAGTGGCATCATTATCAATCACTTAATTTTTCTGTCGGATGATACCTCTGGCAACATTTACCATATTTCTCATACTATTAACTTTATTTTGTAAGTAATTAATTTCTTTTGTAGTTATATTCACCTGTTTCTCGAACTACTGGTAAATCATCATGAGTAAACCATTTGTTAAACTTTTTTGCTTCTCCTTTCTTGGAAGATAAAAATTAGTGGATACAGTCCTGATTTGTTAATAAATAATGTTATTTTTTCGTTATGAATTAGACCCCTGTTTGGTAGGGGCTACAAATATCTTCAAATTTTGCTTCATCGTCCGCTTTTACATTTACTCTGATGGCTTGATCAGCATTTTCATACTCAAGAATTTCAGTAATGTCTTTTGCTTTAAACCACAGATTATTAGTTTCATCAATACTCATAAGTACTTGCTTATTACTACATATAAAATAAAAATATAGTAGATAATTTAAAATTCTATAGTGGGCACATTCATAATTTCGTCATAAATATTTTTTCACTTCCCATTTATTTCATCAACAATATCGTCGGACTGGTCACGTGATTTATCAACAAAATAAGACAGACTCTTGAAGTGCATATTGTATATTTCTTTTCTTTTATCTACTCTGTGTACACCAAAATTAGTGTTAAGGATATTCTGTCCTAATTTGTAATCTGAACATTTGTGTTTTCTGACATAAAGTATTTTATTGTATTTAGGTCTTCCACTATTATAACTGGATAATCTTCTTGAAAGATGGTTTTCAGATAATATGCCACAGACTCTGAAATAGTTTTTCTTGGCATATTGCTTGGATGTGGCAATGTAAATAATTTGTTCTTTCTTCATCTCTACTGCATCAGATGTTATATCTTTTATATGAAGGCAATCTTTTTCCTTTTCTTTTAATTCTTTAGCCTGTTGTACAATAATTTTTTGAGATTGAATTGCTTTATATTTTTTTCCATAGTCAACATACATGTGAAATATTTCTTCATGAATGATGTAATAATCTCAAGTTTATTTTAGCTACTTCAGTTCTTAAACTAATTACAAAATTGTTAATGTTTTTAACATGTAGTAAAATCCATGTTTTTTGAACTAAATTAGTTGATGTTAAAGTTTTTATTCCATTTTGAATATATTTATATTCTAAAGTCACGTTTGCCTATGGTTGTCCTTCAATCTTTTATCCCTGGCTTACTCTTGTTTCTTTCTCTTCTTCCCCTGCTCGTCTAGATCATTTCTCAATTTATCATGCATTTCTTTGTTCATATTTTGTATTTTTACCACAATAAACATTGTCAATTCGTGCAAGGATCGGTTGTTTACTGTCATCTGTCATTTTGGTTGACACAGCCATAGAACTCTGTTGGGTCTCCAGTCTTTCTTTCGCTTCCTCCTCCATGCCTCTATTCATTTCTGAAATGTGAAATAAATATTCGTTTCGTCCAAATTAATTTCCTCTTCATTCGCCTCAACCTCTTGATGAACAAGTTATCCTCTGCTTCCCTAAGTGCCTCCATATCCTTCCAAATTACTATGTACATTTTGTTCTCTAGCCATTCCCCCCCCCTCCCCTCAACCCCCCCTCCCGATAATCACGTTATCTGTCCACACTGCTGTCCCTCGTCTCGAGCTTTATCCATCTGCTCTACTGTATCATTGATACCTGTATTTTTGTAGATAGATGTCTGACTTCATGTAAGCATTCGTTGTGAGATTCACCTAAACCACTCTGCTTGCT
The DNA here is from genome assembly GCF_021461395.2 of Schistocerca americana. Classification (NCBI taxonomy): domain Eukaryota; kingdom Metazoa; phylum Arthropoda; class Insecta; order Orthoptera; family Acrididae; genus Schistocerca; species Schistocerca americana. The sequence continues at coordinate 483,554,629 of NC_060130.1, forward strand.
TTTAATGGCACGGACTAATTACCGACGTAGGTCATTCAGATTTTTCTAATGGCTTTGGACATATACTAAATATAACCTTCGGAGTATTTAACAACATTGCTCCACGCCATATTTCAATCGCAAGATGATGTTACCTCCATATCCAACACAGACATATATAGAGTGTTTCACAATTTATGTTATTCACTTCTAGAGGTTGTAGAGGGGATTTAGTAGATCAAGTTTTACATAGGAGCACATGTCTGGAAACGTCATCCAATGAAGTTACAGGGTGTCAAAGTTATAGGCGCAGGCACCTGTTAATGTATCTAGGGTGATTCCATAATGATGTTATAAAATTTTTAGGATGCTGGAAAAGGATAAATGTATCAATTTGAAGTAAGAGTCCGTGTACTGCAAACGGATAAGTCGAAAGTTATAAGAGAAAACCCATCTGATACCTCTTACAGTGGAATACATGTGCTGATACTGTTTTTGCTAAAATATAAGGGTAGGCAACTCTCAGAGGCGGTAGTAGGGACTAAATCGAGGAAAAAATGTCCAAAAAACATGGGCTCTAAAATGCACACCTGAGGAGCTTTAAGCACTTCTTTATCTCCAATACTGTGAAACACATGTCCTTTATTGAGCAAGTTCTCATAGCTCTTAATGTATGCATTTTAGAGCCCATGCTTACTAGACGGTTTTTCTAGTTTTAGTCCATACTAACACGTCTGAAAGTTGCCTATCCTACAATCTTAGCAACAGTGGTACCAGTACACGTTTACCGCTGCCATGGATATCAGAACGGTTCTCGCTTATAAATATCAACCCGTTCGTTTCCTGTACAAGAATCCTTACCTCAAGTTCATACATTTATCGTTCTACATCATCCCAGGAAGTTCTTAAAATCATCACGGAATAACCCTGTATATAATACATACATTTAAAGGCGACGATGCCTATAACTTGTATGCTATGTAGCGCCGCTACATGACGTTTCTGACTGTGAGTTCCTACGTAAAACGTGATCTGCTAAGCCCCCTCTACAACCTCTACCAGTGTGAAACAGGCTGTATATACAATGAAATATGAACAGAAAACTATTACGTGAATTATTATTTTCACGCTTGCTAATTTATAGTTTTTGGAAAAGTCTCTCCTTTTGTTCTTACTTTCGTCTCTCCAAAATTATTGAAAATCCAATCCTTGCACGTCTAGCCGTAGTAAATTTACAATTTTCTGAGTGAGATCAATGTGTACACGGTAAATGCTTACCAAGTTGACAGATTCTGGCTTTCAAAGAAGGAAAATGCGACAGTGGCGTCTAAAATTGCAATAACTGTACCACCTAAACATTTAATGAGTTATTGCTTAAATTCGTCTGCAACAATGACTACAACAGTCCTTGAGTATACTTTCTTGTTCCGTGACCTAGCAGAGCCACGGGACCCGTCATACTTGGATATTCACTCACTGCAACCTTTTTGTTTTTTGTATGCATGATTGTAAGTTGTGTCCTGCCTTTAGTTGCAACTTACGTTAGGCGTTAACGAAAAATGAACAGCCGAATAACAGGTTATTTGGCCTGTCCCCTAGCATCCAAAAACCGAAAATGCGTCGGAGTGAAAAGTCAGGAATTTCATGGTTGTCGCTCGACGAAACCAGTGAGAATGCGAACCTGAACACTGGATCCACTTGTGAAAATACAGTGACGATCGTGGGTACGATACCCAGTCCAATTATCATTCAGAATGTTCGACTTTCTATCAAGAAATCGCATTTCGTAGGATAAATGACTGGTTAATTCTTTCAAATATAAAATTTGGTTGTAAAAGTTGCTAAGAGTAGGAAGTTAGGGTGCATAAATAAATAAACAAGCCATGAATATTACACAACTTGGGATATCGTATCTGTGTCATGTTCAGGTGATTCCAGAAATGAACTGACGGTTTCTTTTGTGGATATTGCGTGGTATGTAAACAGAAAACAAGTTCAGCTGATCAAGCTGCTGAAGAGAAGGCCATGGAAAAGGGTTGAACTTGAGAGATTCAAAATCAACAGCCAGTAACACCAAATATACTTCGCACTGCTATTAAAGTCACGAAAAGAATCAGCCTTTCAATGATTATGAGATCGAAATTGACCTGCAAGGAACGTAACGGAATTGATAAGGGTCGCATTTTAAGTTCCACAATTGTGTGTACTAACATTATTAATCACACTGCACAAGAAATGAAAACACAATTAAAACAACTACCGAGACAACATCTAAAAAATTACTAATTATTAATGAGAGCACAACAATTATCATATTTTATAGTTTAATGACGAACCAAACTCTCTGACTTGAGGGAGCCCACAAATATTTTCAGTGATATAGTGGAGCTAAACAGTGTTACTATTGAAGCTATCTTTAATACATTGCTAAATTGTTAGGAATGTATTGAATTTTCTTGTGAGTTCGAGAAAGAAAAGCTTATTTCATCTGCAACAGATGGAGCAGCAGTGATGATGAGAAGGAAAAATGAGTTGCTACATTTATGAAACAACATTTCCCACAGATTTTAGTTTGGAATTATGCTAACCATAGACTTCAATTGTCAGCTGGATATGTAATAAAAAGAGGTCGACCATCACATTTGACAAACTTCAGGCCTTTCTTAGACAAGCTGTAATCAGGGCACCACCAGTCACTGAGGAACGCTGAAGAGATAAAGCAGGATGAAGAGGTACTTGAAACAAATTTTGAAAATAGGCGGGATCTTGGACACCAGACGGATAGCATCGAGCTTCACTAATGTGTCAGCGGTACGGGTAAAACATTAAAGCTCTCGTTGCTCACTTCACAGCTGCAAAACGTAATAAAAGCAGGGAGTCAACTGACAGAGGTATGTACGAAGATTTATGGAAGTGCATCACTGAAGTTGACTTCAGTCTCGACTCAGCTCTAATGTGTAATGACGGTCAAGAGTTATTAGAACTGAGTCTTGAACTACAGTGAAGAAAATTACACTGTAGGTCTTCTGTCCTTTGGAAGATCAAAAATCAGCTGTTTGTGTTCGAAGAAAGAAAGCTGAGCAGTGGTCTTCATTACTGTGAAGCTCTCAAAGCAGCAGAAGTGCTGAACTTTTGAAAAATTACGCTGAAATGGGGAACAAAAAGCAGACGCCTTGTGCTCGCCAGACTTTGTAAATGCCTAAAACATCGAGTGACTAATCGTCATCTGCAGACAGAAGATATTCCTATCTTTGAATGTGCGGAAGTGTTGGAATCACTGACTTAGCCTGAAGATCATGGAATAACGTAAAGTAAAACAAGTACAAAAGCCATATGTCACCTTTTGGTCTTTCAGAGAAAGGAATGTTTAGAGGTTTTCGTGATTATTTCATGGAGAAGAAAATGCCAGCAGCCCTCCTCCCGCTTCTCAATTAATTGAAAAATATTCTACTAGCGAATAGGAAAGAAAGTGAAAGTATCACATCTACAAGAGCTTCATTCCATCTTTCTACCGTCAGCAATCTGATGGCTGATTATGAACACCCTTGGTTTATGAAAGATATATATCTTTCTACTGATACCAAGAGTAAGAAGGCATGGAGACTGTAGTAGTCACGATCTGATGTCAGTTTGGGAACTTTTGTAATGCTAGGTAATGTTAACTACATTGTATTTTTATAGTTAAATAAATAATCAGATATACTGGGAACTTCAATAACTGTCGCTTCACTATATCTAACGTGAGAGCACCACCATTTTCATGGAAAAGAGCACTATATGTATATATGATTTAGTGAAACTCCCCATGCCAAACTATCGCCAGCAACCTTCTTCATGCCCGAATAACTACTACAACTGGCATCCATTTGAACCTGCTTACTGAATTCATCTTTTGTTCTACCTCTACAGTTTTTACACCGCCACATTTCCCTCTTCTACTAAATGGGTGACCTCTAGATGTCTCAGAATGTGGCCTATCAAACGATCTCTTCTTTTAGTCAAGTTGCGCCACACATTCATTGTATCCCAGATTGTCTCTAGTACCTTCTCTTTAGGTACTTGATCCCTCTAACCATCCGAATTCATCTGCAGCATCGCATTTGAGACGTTGCTATTATCCTATAGTCTGATCAATTTATCATTCGCATTTCACTTATATATAAGGCTACACTCTAAGTCTAAAGCTGTAAACATAGGCTTGCCATTCCTTAAATATCTTCTACGAGAATTTGTAGAGTCATTATGGCCCCACATGCTCTTACATATCTCTGGAATCCAAACTGATCTTCTCTGACGTCGGCGTTACTCTATTCTTGTGTAAAGAATTCGCGTTAATACGTTGCTACCGTGAGTTATGAAACTAACAGCACAGTAATATTCACACCTGCCAGCACCCGCTTGCTTTGGAATTGGAAGTGTTACGTTCTTCTTGAAGAATGAAGGTATTTCGCCTGCCTCATACGACTTGTATAGCAGGTGGAATAGTTCTGCCATGGCCGGCTGTTCAAAGGGTATCAGCAATTCTGAGGGAATGGCGTCTATTCCGAGGGCCTTCTTTCAAGAAGTCCTTCAGCGCTCTGCCCAATTCTTCTCGCAATATAATATCTTGTATCTCATTTTCGGCTAAGTTCTCCTCCCTTTCCATAATACTTTTTTCAAGTTCATTTCTCTTGACTAGTACCTCCATATACTTCTTCCACCTTACTACTTCCCTTTCTCTGCTGAAAAGTGGTTTCCTATCTGAGGTCTTGGTGTTTGTACAGCTGTTTCTCTTTTCTCCAAAGGTATGTTTAATTTTATTTTAGGCTGTGGTGTGCGTACTGTAAGACCTTCAGTACACACACCATCATATTATTTGACTTGTCGTTCTAACGAAGTAGGCGAGAGTCAGCAATATGTCTCGTGGTCTTATCGTGGTGTGTTTATCTTCTGCCGTTAGGTCAGACGATAGAAATGCCACTTGCACGTTTTGAGTAGCAGATTGACGGTGACCAACTTTAAACAGAACTTGATTAATTTTCACATGCATTTATTAAAATAATAACAAGCATACAAATTACTTAACTTGGTTCTGGATGCTATTTACAATTGACAGTCTTAAGTTCCTTTGGTATTGGTACGTTAATCTTATTCTCACATATATCTCTGATACTTGACAAAAGTGTCTCTACATTTATCTTCATGGCTATGAACAGGAATATGGTAATCATATTAGGCGCAGACTGAAACTTGACTATAGACTGGTACAGACAAATGTAGAACTCGTACAGACTGGTACAGACTAATGCAGACTGATACAGACAAATGCAGACTGACTAATCGGAGGTCTTTACACTCATTATAATACCACGCGCGTTCATGTATCACTGCGCGAGTGTGATCCGCGAGGAGAAAAGGTTCTAAGTTAGCAGCAATCTCATTAGCTGCGTTACATATTAATACGCGGATCGGCGGAAGCAGAATTTGGTCCATCTCTATGGCAGCGCCATCTCGTAGTGTGGAGACAGACGAGCGCTGCGCCTGCGCTGTTGTGCTTAGCGGGGCGCGCTCTAGTGGGAAAGTTGTGAATGCGCTGGCTACGTGGAACTATGTACACAACATAGACGTTATCAGTTTTTCTCCTTTTGAAATACACTTCTATATCCGTACAGTAATCCTCTACTCCTTCCTGCTTCGCTATTTTGCAGCGCCTATCAGTCTCATTTTTTTGACTTTATATTCCGTTTCGCTGCTTCATTTGACACCTATTTGTGTTTCTTCCTATCATCAGTTAAAGTCAATATCACCTGTAATATACAAATATTTCTACCAGGATTAGTCTTCTTATCTATTTGATCTTCTGCTGCCTTCCCTATTTCCTGCGTTTCTGCAGTTTCTTCAGTTTCTTTCTACGGTTCATAACCCATAAATTGTGGTCAGGGCCCACATCTACCCCTATAATTGTCTTACAGTTTAAAATCTGACTGCGAAACCTCTGTCTTAGCATCATATAATAAATCCAAAACATTACGCTGTCTCCAGGTCTCTACTAGGTATACAGTCTTATTTCATGGTTCTTGAACCAAGTGTTAACGATTAACATGTAATGATATTTGCAAATATCTCCCAGGGGGCTTCGTTTTTCATTCCTTATCCTAGCCCATATTCACATACTATTATTCCTTGTCTTCCTCTTCTTACTATCGAATTCTAGTCCCCCATCACAATTAAATTTTCCCCTCTCTTAAATGTCTTCAATAGTTTGTTTTATGTCATCATATATTTCTTCAGTGACGTCATCATCTGGATATCAGCTGACATATAAACTAGTAATGCTCTGGTGGATGTTGTCTTCATATCCTTTTTGGACACGATGAAGTATTCAATATACTATTCATAGTAACTTACCCGCATTTCTGTTTTCTTATACATTATCAGACTTACTCCTGCATTACTCTTTTCTTTATAACCATGTACCCACCTGACTAGAAGTCCTCTTCCTCCTGCGATCGAACTTCTCTGATTCCCACTGCATCTGACATCAACTTATCAATTTCCCTTTTTAAATTCTCTAACTAAATTGGCCGAATAAGGGATCCAACGTTCCACACGCCAAACTGCTTAACCCCAGTTTTGTTCCTTCTAATGGCGACGTCCATCTGAGTAGTCCTCACACGGAGTTCGGTTTGTAGTGTCCTTTACTTCCAGAATTTTTTACTCAAGAGGGTTCCACCATCATTTAATCGTACAGTAGAGATGCCCGCCTTGGTAAAAATTACGATTGTAGTTTGCCTTTGCTTTCAGTCGTTCACAGTACCTACACAACGAGACCATAATACAAGAGTAGGTCACTCTGTCATCCATGCTGTTGCCACTGCAACTATTGGAAAGCCTGCTGCTTCTCTTCAGGAATCACCCGTCTGCCATTTTGTCGGGGCTCTCAACAAACCTCCATTGTGGTTGCACCTTCGGTACATCTACGCGTATCGTTGAGGTGTGCAAGCCATCGCATCACGACTTGATCTATAAGTGGCGACCGAGGTCCCCAGATCTGTTATCTGTTGCCAATAGAATACATGTAGGACCACGTCCGATGTGAATTCAATCCCAGTCGCATTATCGAGAAGATAAAAAAAAGAAATGGTTCAAATGTCTCTGAGCACTATGGGACTTAACATCTATGGTCATCAGTCCCCTAGAACTTAGAACTACTTAAACCTAACTAACCTAAGGACAGCACACAACACCTAGTCATCACGAGGCAGGGAAAAATCCCTGACCCCGCCGGGAATCGAACCCGGGAACCCGCGCGTGGGAAGCGAGAACGCTACCGCACGACCACGAGATGCGCACGAGAAGATCGAGAACCAGCTGCATGAAACGTAGGCCAACTTGCCTCAGGTAAGGTTTCATGACAACAGTTGAATGAGTGCTTACATGTAAACCACAGGGGGTGCGTCCTCTGTCATCCTCGCAACCTGTACAGCCATGATAATTAGTTTACTCTTTGATTTTTGTACACTAGTTTGCGTAGAAATATTGTCACAATTTGAGAGTCAATTTTTCCCTTCACTAAATGGGTATGAAGTAAAATACTGGACTGTGATTGGGAGAACAAAATATCTATCTATTTTGTTGTGGTGTGTTGTGTTCTGTTGTGTTTCTCTGTCTCTATCTGTGTGTGTGTGTGTGTGTGCGCGCGTGTGTGTGTTGTGTGTTTGTCACGGTTTGCCTTGTGACGGCCCGCGCGGCTCTCCGCGTCGGAGGTTCGAGTCCTCCCTCGGGCACGGGTGTGCGTGTTGTACTTAGCGTATGTTAGATTAAGTAGTGTCTAAGCTTAGAGACTGATAACCTCAGCAGTTTGGTCCCATAAGATCTTACCACAAATTTCCAAATTTTGGGAAAGCTTCTATTTGCCGCTCTCCCCTTCTCCGCCTGCTCTGCGTGTAGCTAACCATGGCGTATTACCTACATCACGGGGATGATATTAAGACGGTACTGTACTAAGCTTATAAACCGTCAGCCAGAAGCCCTATAGGTACGAGGTATGGAACTTAAAGGGTGGTAACTATTTATTCACAACCGATACAAAAGAGTTACATGTTTGCACCTGTTACTGTGCTTCAAAGTAGTCACCAGCGTTGTGTAGAACCCGTTGCCAGCGATGTGGAAGGCGTAGTTTACCGTTAGCAGAGCCTGTTCTGTTGATGGTGCGAATGGAGCGGTCTATTGCCTGCCGAATCTTAAGCGAATGCCACGAAGTGGTTTCTCCATCTTCGGAATCAAATCAAAGTCACAAGGACTTAAGTCCGGGGAGTATGGTGGATGGTACAGTACTTCACAGTCCCATCGACGAAACAGAGCGTTAGACCGCACGGCTAACCGGACGGGCAAGGCACCAGTACCAACATCTCACTGATTTTGATCGAAGTCGCGTAATACTCTACGAAAAGCGACATGTTCCTTCTGCAACACTGCAGAGAGAATTCGAAGGAGTGTCGCCATTTAATGCTGGCACTGGTAGTAGTCACAAGAATGTACAGTCGCAAGAAGAACGGGCTCCAGACGCCCTCGAGAAACTACCAACAAGCCGCGTGGAGTGGCCGCGCGGTTTGAGGCGCCATGCACGGATTGCGCAGCCCCTCCCGCCGTTAAGGTCGAGTCCTTCCTCGGGCATGGGTGTATGTGTTGTTCTTATCATAAGTTAATTTAAGTAGTCTGTAAGTCTAGGGACCGATGACCTCAGCAGTTTTGTCGCTTAGGAATTCACACACATTTTAACATTTTTAAATTACCGACGGGGAAGGGCACATGTTTCGGCGTATGGCTCTGGCGCATCGTATTGCATCTGTTGCATCAATCAGAACAGCAAATGGTACCACAGTGACGAGCTGCTACAAATTGGTAACTTCAAGGACAGATTCGAGCCAGACGCCGTGTAGCGTGCATTTCACTGACCCAAAACGTCCTGTAGCGTGCATTGCATTGACCCCAAAGCACTGCCATTTGCGACTTCGGTGGTGTCAAGTGAGAGCTCATTGGAGAGCAGGTTGGAGGTCTACTACGTTTTCTGATGAAAGCTGGTTTTCCATCGGGGCCAGTGATGACCGTGTGTTGGTTAGCAGGATGACAGTTGAGCGGCTGCAAGCAGCCTCTTAGTGGCTTAGACTCATTGGACCAACACTTGGAGCTATAAGTCTGGGACGCTATTTCATATGACAGCAGGAGCACCCTCATGGTTACCCTACGCTTGATGACTGCAAATTTGTACGTCAGTCTGGTGGTTTGACTTGTTTTGCTTCCATTAATGAACAACAATCGAAGGAGTGTTTTCTAACAGGATAATGCTCGCCGATGTATCGCTAGTATAGCCCAAAATGCTCTACAGCGCGTCGACAGTTCACCTTGGCCTCCTCAGTCACCTATTCAGTCTTCAAACGACCACACATGGGACTTTACTGAACGACGCTTCCAGCGACATCCACAACCAATATTAGCTGTCCCTTTATCGAACCTCCACGTACAACATATGTGGAACCCCAACCCAGAAACTGACATCCGGCACCTGCATAAGACAATGCATGCACGTTTGCATGCTTGCGTTTAACATTCACTGCTAATCTCACGTTTACATTAACCTGCGATTTTGCAGTATTAATCACTTAAATATGTAACTTAGACAAATTCAGTCCCGAAATTTCATTACCCTACATTATTTATGTTTTTCTTTTGTCATTTTTTCCGTCACTGTATATTAATAAAGCAAATGTACGGGAATCAGATAAAGTCACGTCAAAGGTATCCAGGTACAGACGTAGTGACCAAACATTTGTTTTGGCCAAGTGTAACAATAGATTTAAAAGAACGAAGAGATCTCCCGAAAGTGAATGCAGAGAGATGAAAGAAGAAGGAATAAAGATTGGCGATTGAAGAAGGAACCTATAAAATAGCTAACTGAAGAGATGGGCCAGTGCAGTGGAATAATATCAAGATGCCCATAACTGAAGCGACAAACGAGGTTTAAAGAAAAAGAAAACTGCAGCCCAGAAACATTGGATGACAGAATAAATTCTAAACATAATACAAGAAAGAAATAAGCTCAAGAAGAAAAACACTGTAGATGACTGAAAAGGAACTAACAATCACATCACAACCAAATGCAGAGAAATAACGAGAAATGGTCTACAAACGTTGCTGAAGAGATAGAAGATCAGGGAAAGGAAAAATAGGAACAAGTGTGTAAGAAAATTATAGCTCTTCGGTACAAACCTAGAAGCAAATCACTGGTACTTTAAAATAAAGATGACATGAACAATGAGAATAATCTAACTGAACACATCATTGAGTGTGAAAGAGAAGTGCAAGGCCACTCATGAGATATGAAATCGAACATACTCTTTGGGGCCGGCCGCGGTGGTCTAGCGGTTCTAGGCGCGCAGTCCGGAACCGCGCGACTGCTACGGTCGCAGGTTCGAATCCTGCCTCGGGCATGGATGTGTGTGATGTCCTTAGGTTAGTTAGGTTTAAGTAGTTCTAAGTTCTAGGGGACTGATGACCACAGTAGTTAAGTCCCATGGTGCTCAGAGCCATACTCTTTGGAATCTCAAAGAAGGAAAAGCAATTGGTGTTGAAGACATTCGTGCAAAGATACTGACAGCTATAGATAACAACATGAAATACCAACTATTCGTAGTAATAAATGACAGCAACGAAAGAAGAATCATGTCAGAAGACTCCACACGATACATAGCCATTACCATACCTAAAAGAGAATTAAGAGAGTTGCCTGCACGAATACAGAACACCATCAGTGCTATCACATGCCTTCAAAATACTCACTAATATAGCTAAAACCAAGATAAAAGGAAAAGTAGATTAGTATTTTGGAGCAGAGCAATTTGAATTTATAGAAGGCGTAGGAAAAAGAGAAGGAATTTTGGCCTTACGCGTGCTATTAGAGAGAAGGATAGATATGAGTAGAAGAACGTACCGTACCCTACTGACGTCGAAAAAGCTTTTGTCAATGTAAACTGATAGCTACTCTTCAGAACTGTGAAATAAGTAAGACTTGACTGCAACTACTGAAAAATGATTGATGAACTATATTAGAACCAAAGCACAAAAATAAAAGTCAGTGACCTAGAGGAAGAGATCAAGTTTAGAAAAGGAGTTAGACTAAGATACCCTTATCACCATATTAATTTAACGTGTTCCGTGAGAAATCTATTAAAATCACGACGTAGAAGACAAAGGGAACGAATGGTGAAAGAATAAATTGTGTTAGTTTTGCAAATGACATCGGGGTAACTAGAGACTCCGAAAAAGATATGAGCAGTATGTTGCAAGTCCTGTCAGATACTCTTCAATTAAGGAAATTAAAAGTGAACAAACGGAAAAAAGTAACGGGAGTAAGGAAAAGTATCTGAGAAATTAACACCAGTATAGAAATTGGCGACGTCTTAATTGAGCTAGTGAATCTATTAATGTTTTCTCGGTAGCAAAATTAGACAGGACAATAGATGCATAATGGTAGTGAAGAGAAGGATTGCATTGGTGAAGCAGGCCTATCTGAGACAGAAAAAAAATTGATCAGAAACGATATGATATGTCAGAAAATACTTTGCCAAATCATCTGTATGGAGTACTCTGCTCTATGCACGTGAAAGCTGGACTATAGGTAAACTGGAAGCTACTAAAATGTAGATAAACCAAACTGGAAGTCTTGAGTGAATTCAACGAAGAGAGAAAATTACTGAAGGAAACTGGAAAGAGAAAAATAAATTTTATTGGACATGTCATGAAACACAACACATTCATCTTTAATAATCCTGAAGAGAAATTGCTGGGAAAGAAAAGAAGAGGACGGCGTAAGATGAAGTATTTTGAAGGCATCGAGGAAAGGATAGGATGTGCGAATCACTTGGAACTAAAATCAACAACTAGTGACAGAAGAGAGTGGTAGGATCAATGAAGCATTAGTCTTTAGCACATGTATTTGTGTTGTATATATTTGTACAACTGTTTTCATATTTTTTGTAGATGTTTGCTAAATACTTATGAAAAGTTGCTCTATTATAAGTCTTTATAATTGGACGTATTCGCATTCGTAAGATTTTTAAAAGTTCTCAGACTTTAATGCTGTTATTGTTGTGGAGGTATATGTATGTATGTTTTGATAACTGTGCAAATTAAGTGGGAAATGCCCAAGGTTGAGAAGATATCTATCGAAAGATCATGACAAATGTAGCCGTTAATCGCATTGAGAGAAACGAGGAGTACAAATTGTGATATGTGTGTGTGGGCTACTGAGAGTCAATTTAGGATTTTATTTGTGAACCACTACGACCTAAATATACGAAATATATCACAGCTGCCAGACGAGGCGCTCGGCCTGCCGCCCATTCACAACAGCGATCTGTCACAGGAGTTGGCACCGAGCGAGGTGGCGCAGTGGCTAGCACACTGGACTCGCATTCGGGAGGACGACGGTTCAATCCCGCGTCCGGCCATCCTGATTTAGGTTTTCCGTGATTTCCCTAAATCACTCCAGGCAAATGCCGGGATGGTTCCTCTGAAAGGGCACGGCCGACTTCCTTCTCCTTCCTTCCCTAATCCGACGAGACCGATGACCTAGCTGTTAGGTCTCTTCCCCCAAACCAACCAACCAACAGGAGTTGGCAAACATTTGTGGAGTTTAGAGACGAGTAACGCTCCCGGACTCTCCGCCAGCCTCTATTGTACGTTCGAACAGATAAAAGACCTGTCATCGACCGATAGATAGACTGTCAGGCTGGAGTCAAATCAGAAGTTCGCAGATGTAAAGATAGTCGCAGATGAATGTATACGACCGCAGCACACGTGACATCATCACTTAACGGGCGAGACTCAGCTACATCTACATGACTACTCTGCAGGTACCAGTTAAGTACCTGACAGAAGGTTCATCGAGCCACTTTATCACTATTTCTCTACGGTTCTCCTCCCTAACATGGCACTAGAAAATCGAACATTTAAATTTTCCCGCCCGAGTTCTGTTTTCTCCTATTTTATAACAAAGATGTTTTTTCGCTGTGTGTGGGTGTCGACAAAATATTGTCACATTCGGAGTAGGAAGTTGGAGACTGAAATCTCTAGAAACGATCTCACCGCAACGGAAAATGCCTTTGTATTAATTATTGCCACCCCAAGTCGCGTTCCATATGCGTTACATTCATTCCATTATTTCACGAAAATGTAAAACGTCCTTCCCATCTGCGATGCTCGTCAGTCCTATCTGATAAGGAATCCTTTCTGCACAACAGTACTCTAGCATCGCGTAGTGTAGCAGTCTCTTTAGTAGACCTGTACATAACTTACCAAGCTATGAAATGACTTCTAAGAAAAACTTTATTGGTGCTTTGCGCAGTGTTTCCACCGCTGGAATTGTAGATGATAGGCAACGGTTAAGGAACATGTACCACAAATTATTTGATTAATCAGAAGACTGACATGAGAGGCCAATCTGTTACCTGGTCACGGGTGGGGGGAGGTCTCTGCAGAACGCGAGAGGAGAGATTGTACAGATGTGGGAGGCTTGACATGAAGACAGCTGAACTGATACTTACCTCTGGGCCTCGATATTATGGATTTTACTTAGAAACAAAAGTTGTTCATTAATAGCAGCACAATAGATCGAATCACCAGAACGATGTACAAATTTAAAGCCAGGGGCCGTGAGATAACCGCGAGAGTGCTTCTGCTGTTATAAGAAATCATACCCCAGGTCGTAGCTTTCGGTAAAAGTCCAGTGTGTCTAGTATGCCGACATGATAGCTGCAGGACCTCAACTGGCCTCCTTCTAACCAATACATGGCCGTTACTGGCACCGAGGTAAAACCACCTTTCATGAGAAAATACAACAGACCTCCACCCTGCCCTGCAGTGACCTCTCGCAACACCACTGAAGTCGCAAATGGCAGTGGTTTGCGGTCAGTGGAATACACTCGGAGCTGTCCTTGATGTAACAGATTTTTATTAGTTCGTTGTGTCACTGTGGTGCCAACTGCTGTTCGAATGTAATACGAGCCGCCAGAGCTGTACGCCGAATACGCTGTTCTTTCCTCTCGGTAGAGTCGCGTGGACGACCTGAGCTCGTTCTTCGTGCGACCGTAGATTCTTGTGACTACCGCTGCCAGCACCCTTGGAGAGTGGCTACATCCCTGCCGAGACTTTCTGCAGTATCACAGAAGGAACATCCAGTTTCACGTAGCACTATTATACGGCCCCGTTCAAACTCACTGAGGTTTTGATAACGGCATCTTTGTCGCCTTAAAGACATTCTTGACTAACAGCAATTCACCATGTTCTATATCAGAGGTGATACTAGCGCCACTTTAATGCAAGTGGCGCGAAATTTGAATAGACATCGTCTCTGAGATGCAGAAACACTCCTGCGAACCTCCGTTAATGTCACGCAATTCCTGCTTGGCGCTGCGATTTCTTCCTGTCAATGAATAATCATAGTGGGTAAATTATTGTTTTATTTCGTGGGTAGGAAGATAATGAATGGAATTACTTTTAATATAGATTGCTCAAGTATATATTGCCGTAGTCCAAAATACGTTGGTTGATAAAAAGTGATTGTGAGCATGTAAGTACATTCTTGGGGCTGGTGCTCCTAATCCGTTTATGTATTTTGGAAGGACTTCTTTAAAGGGGAAATAAAATTAAATGATAATAAATTGCAATAGAAAATCCGGTCTCAACTATGATTTCGATCTTGTTTACCGAAGGGTGTCTTGCTCGGATGCTCAGAAGATTTTTTACATTCAGAGATGGTCGCCGTCACCAACTTAACGTTCGTAATTTTTTAAGTTGTATAGTTATCGGTTTGAATCTTGGTTAGTACTCTTGATGTCTGAGCTGTATCACATTGAGCGATTGTTCACAATTGTCACTAGAACACAAACAACAGAAATGATAATGTGCTGTGCACCGGCAACATTTTTCCTTCACATTATTGCCTTATTCATGAATATGAATATTAATATTTACTGTGAAATAATCGTGTATAATATTAACAGTTAATTTCTAAATGTTAGAGCTATGGGTGCTAGCTTCAAAATGAAAAGTAAAAAAAAATGGTTCAAATGGCTCTGAGCACTATGGGACTTAACTACTGTGGTCATCAGTCCCCTAGAACTTAGAACTACTTAAACCTAACTAACCTAAGGACATCACACACATCCATGCCCGAGGCAGGATTCGAACCCGCGACCGTAGCGGTCGCGCGGTTCCGGACTGCGCGCCTAGAACCGCTAGACCACCGCGGCCGGCGAAAATTAAAAGTTAAGGACATCTATATATTAACCAATATCAGTCCCATTAACTCCATTCCCTTATAACACTCACTTTTCTTATGCATGGTATGTCAATCGTCATGAGTTGTCATTTATAACACCGATATCGCACAGGTGCCACAAACTTAGCCTTGTTACAGAGTGGGAAACCAAATACTCGGAATTACAGTTGTAAAAGCTACTTTGTGATACTTATGTACATGGAGATGCTGATAACAGAAGTATGGATGGTGTCTCTCACTCCAGAGTAAACGGGCGAAGCACCTCAAGGGCAGATGTGGGGCATAATTGCGAAAGAATCCGATTTTTTTTTGCGTAAATCATTAGATTAATTCTTTAAGAACAACAGCACAAAGTTTCACACTCGAATTCTGGCTAGAAATAAGTTTTAAAAAAGTTTGTTTGGGCGTCTGCGCCTGCCACGTCCGTAGTTTCTATACTGCGATCCACATCTGCTCTACACTAGAAACTTTTCGTGCGACAATTTTTCTTTCACGCAATCGAAACGAACTGCAGATGAGTCTAGAAGGCTGTGAGAAAGATTATCTTGGTTTGTTCCTTTTTTAACAACGTATTATTTTAATAGTATGTGCTAAAGCTTAGTTCACTTTCTTGTTTTGCGTATATCAACCTGTTTACAAATTATGGAAAAGCTATGAGGGATAACTTGCGTAGTGTGAAAACAATGCAACAAGCTGTGTAGGCAATAGTCTTTCACAACGTTCGGCAGATGCTGTTTTACACGTTATAAAACCAACTTCCTGATACTTAGCCAATCCTGAACTGCTGAAAAAATGTGTACATGGGGAAAACAGAATACAAATGGAAGCTACAACACCTTATATGGATGCGTTATCCGGAAACAGTGTTTGTGTCTTAACTGTTGTGAAGATAGCTGCATGCGATGCCTGTATAGTGTTCAGCAGCAGACATGTAGGTAGGATTAAGTGCTTGCAGAGACTGGGATTTCATCCAGGTGCATTCACACTAAAGTTACTCAGAAGCATCGATGAAGCACGACTGGACATAGCTCAGGCAGCGGAATAAAAAGTGCAAAAGTTGGCTAGGGAAAGGAGACAGGGGAAGAGATTACTCTACGAAGACGAAGAAGAGAATAACGATTATGGGTACAGACAGCATTAGACACTGGATGTATAACAATATCGTTAAAACTGAGATAAAAACTTACAATGCGAATTGCCATAAATTGATTTTTTGAGCTATAATGTACCTTTTCTCATGAACTATAAAAGCTAACATCCTGAAACTTGGCATAGTTCTTAAGAATTACTAACTGAGTAATCCTGTACAGCATTTCGCACCGAGCGAGGTGGCGCAGTGGTTGACACACTGGACTTTCATTCGGGAGGACGACGGTTCAATCCCGCGTCCGTGATTTCCCTAAATCGCTCCAGGCAAATGCCGGGATGGTTCCTTTGAAAGGACTTCTTTCCAGATCCTTCCCTAATCTGATGAGTCCGATGACCTCACTGTTTGCTCTCTTCCCCCAAACAACCCAACCCAGCATTTCGCCGTTATATTTTCTCTGAGAAAATATCTTCTTTAAAATTTGAGAAAAATAGAGCAGTTGCAGGTAACACAAAGCTGAAAAATTTTTTCATGGCAACTATGACCTTAAAGAAAAATCTGCTCCACAGGTTTTGTTAGCCCCGTATGCAGATATAATCTGTGAAATTCCAGTTTTATTGCTTGATTAGTTTACGAGAAAGGTTACTTTATAGAAAAAATGGTAATAAAAATCCAAATCCTTATAAAGTCTACGCACAAAATGTCAAGCATTATGTTGCACATATTGGTCTCAAGTCTTAATATTTCAGCTGTGATATATTTGAAGATATATTTGTTTAAGTACAAGAATGAATTTTGCCCTACATCTGTCCTTAATAGCTCCAGTAACATCAGAGTTGAGGGGTGGAGAGTTCCTGCCGCTGTGGATAATGGGAAACAGGGTATGACAGCAAATCTGTGCTAGGCAACTGATATATATTGAGGCCTGTGTATATGCACTGTATAACATACTACTCTCTGCTGAAGTGAAGTACGTCCATCTTGGAAAAATACGTTGGTGGGACGACACGTTAGTACAATGCCTATAAATGGGACTACATTACGAACGGATGGGGACTGAGAGGTAACACCCGTCGTGGAACCTGATGGCAGCTTTTAGCGAATAATTCGATAGGCACAACTGAAAATGCGGTCTTGCAAACAGAATAAAGGACATGCCCAGTGTGAGCCACCAAACGGGAGAGGGAGACACTGAAGTATTAGCTTTTTTGTTGAAGACTTCTAAGCTGACATTTCTGTTCGATACTTCTCGCTGAACATTCTTGCTGAAGACGTATCTTAAGAGGTTATTCGCGAGTGTGTGTAAGAGTGCTATTACCTAAACAGAGCAGATGTGAGTTGTATTAGAAACTGCGATCATCCTGAGCAATGTGCTGCCTTTACTGAACGTGCATGTCTGACGCCGCTCCGATCGCTTCCTGTCACCGAATAAAGAAGCAAAAAATTGTGCACCCAAGCAGAATGATGCCCACCAAGCTTCTGACTTGGTCTCAAAGCTGTACGTATTTAACATGATAGAAAACAGTCCTCACATCGTCGGCCGGGGTGGGCGAGCGGTTCCAGGTGCTACAGTCTGGAACCGCGTGACCGCTACGGTCGAAGGTTCGAATCCTGCCTCGGGCATGGATGTGTGTGATGCCCTTAGGTTAGTTAGATTTAAGTCGTTCTAAGTTCTAGGGGACTGATGACCTCAGAAGTTAAGTCCCATAGTGCTCAGAGCCATTTGAAGCCAGTCCTCACATCATACATAGTAAGTGCATGTGTTTTACTAATTACTGATTGGTTATAAGAAAGTCTCCAGCTCTTAAACATTGTGAAAGTATTATGTGAGAGATTTTGGTTTTATGAAATGAAGTATCACAATAAGACTGATCTCAAGGACTCATTAACGACGCGTTGGGATATGGAAGCGATGAGCCCTTGGTAGGTCGCTGGAGGGAGATGATACCACATCTGCACACACAAGTCAACTAATTCCGGTAAAATTCGGGGAGGGGGGCGATAAAGTCTTGTGCCACTTCGATCACAGTCCAGATGTGTTTGAGCGGATTCAGATCTGGCGATTTATGGGGCCAGAACATCGGCTGGAACTTGCCACTGTTTTGCTGGAGCCACTCCATCACACTCCTGGCCTAGTGAGATGGCGCACAATCGTGCTGGAAAATGCTCCTGCCTTCGGGAAGCATGATCGTCATGAAGGGGTGTACCTGTTCTGCAACCAATGAACGATACTCCTTGGTGATTATGGTGCCCTGCACGAGCTGCGCTGCAACCATGAATGCCCACGTGAATGCTCCCCAGCGTATAATGGAGCTGCTGTCAGCTTGTCTAGGTTTCACAGTACATGTGTCACGGAGCTGTTCCCCTGGAAGACGACAAATTCGCGCCCTTTCATCAGGAGGATAAAGAAGGTATCGAGATTCATCAGACCATGAAATGCTCCGCCACTGCACTAACGTCCAGTTCCTACGGTCATGTGCCGATTTTGGTCTTAGTTGACGATGTCGTGATCTTAACATTGGCATTTGCATAGGTCGTCGGCCTCGGAGCCACATCATTCGGAGTGTTTGGTGCGCTATGTGTTCCGACACTCTTGGAATATGCCCAGCATTGAAGTCTGATGTTAGTTGCGCCACAGTTCATCACCTGTCCTGTCTTACCAGTCTCTCCAGCCTACGACGTCCAACATCTTTTATGAAGGGTGGCCGTCCCGTCCCACGTCGTCTGGATGTGGTTTCGCCTTGGCTTCGTACGTGTTGCAGACACTCGCCACAGCGCTACTCGAACACGCAACAACTCGTGCAGCTTCAGAAATGCTCGTGCCCAACTTCTGAGCCATCATAAGCTGCCATCAGTCAAACAGAGACAGATCTCGCGCCTGCCCCATTCTATACACAGACAGCAGGGTCACTGATACTACATGCACCGTGCGTGTGTGTGACTAGCAGTCGTTCCCCTTCGGGTGACGCTGCCATTACATAGACAGGTTCATATGGATAGTTGGTCGGTGGTCATGATGTTCTGGCTGATCAGTGTATGTGCTATATTTCATTGCTACACCAGAAAGAACTCGTTACTTTTTGCATCTCTCTGCCACCCTTAGAAACGTGTGTTCTCTTAATTATCAGTGAATTTGAGAGTCCTGTGTTTACCTAAGGCTAGGCTGAACATAGTCAACTACAAATAGGTCTTACAAATATAGGGCATGACCGATTTTCGTAAATATGAGGTTTAATGTCAGTATTAATTTTTCCAATTTTTGGTTCTAAGACAGAAGTTTCTCTTAATTGCCAAAATTTTGTTGGTAAAATGAAGTGCAACTCCTCAACATAAGAGTAAATTAATAGGACAAAGAATTAACATTGTAAGGCGTCTGGATGTTGGACACCTTACATGTTACGTGCCTCAGTTTTACGTCTCATTTGTAGTGTTGCAAGGTACTGGTTTTCCATCATGGGACGGGTTTTTGTGTGTATATTGCACTTGTTTGAGATTTAATACACGTGGCATCGAGAGTCAGGAGAATAGCTCCCTTACGCAAATTTGTATGTTTAAGTTATGTTGAAACAGGGTGGAAGCATCACTTAAGGGGAGGCCTGTTTTAGTTAGCCAAGCTGTGGCACAATGGCCTGCAGAGCAGCAGCCTAGTCAAGGTCAAGTGCACGTGACGGGCACGGCAGAGAACTGGGGGAATGAACAGTATATCAAGTGACCAGCGTGTGAGGACGTAACTTGCTACTCTTGTGGATGATGGGATGTTAATAAGGGGGGTAACAGACCTAGCTGTTTGCTTGAAAGCCAGCCAATTATACGACACTGTAGTTATTGAGCCATCTGTTGATTGTGCAACCATGGCTACTAGAAATGAAAGAGCGACTGCCATTGTCTGCTCCATCCAGTGTCCAACCCTACCAAAGAGGGAAGGGAAGCTGTGCTGAGGAGACGCGCAACTGCCCAGTGAGACAGGTACTTTTCCTTCAGACGTCGTCGGGTGTCGTCGGAGGGCATCCCTCTCTGACGTGACGACAGGAAAAGGAGATATATTGGTGTGAACACTTTCTTCATCCAGCTCCAAAATACAGTCAACAGCTGACTGAATTCTTCTCGTAAATCTCCTGAGCGGGGAACGAAGAGAGCCAATGTAGTTAAATTCTTGCGAGAACAGCGAGGGAAGAGCTAGCTTTGCATGTGTGCTTAGCCATTAAACGTAGACTAGCGTGGAGTTTTTCGCCTCACGAAAACGAAGGGCCAGTCTGCTGATATAGAATCATCCAGGCTCAGTATAGGTTTTTGATAGATTTACAGATCCGACGGCATACAACAGCAGCCAAGACGACGATGCTGAGCAAGACAAGGTAAAGAACGCAGCACGCCATTCAATGTAAATGTCGTGTCACAAGCCAGTTTTTACTGCAGTGATACGAAGCTCAATTTAGGAAGACCTGTCCTCCTTGTACTATTTCCCGAAATTAACATATTTCCTGCGTGCGCTCTATGGCCACGTTTGGTTAACATTTGTGTGGAAAGAATAAAATTTGTTATGGCCAGTAACATTGTTCAGCTCGACATTAGGATAGCCTTGCACCAGAGAGTCTTTTTCTCAGTTAAAGTGATTAACTATCCTGAATTTTGTGATATTAGTGATCTTTTATATTTTATGTTATTTGAGAAATTTGATACCAGAATACCCTTGTCTGAACAGGCAATACCTAGATTGTGCTTGTGCATTGTAATGACCCAGCATGTTCAAAAGTGATTCCATTAGATACAATGACAGGGAATACTTGTTGTCTAGTCTACGACAGAGGTCCCCTTCCTACCTCATTGGAATATTTTAGGAAGATTGATGGCAACTATTCTTCTGACCCTTGGTGAGTAATAACACGTTTCCTTACAGGTCGGGTTCAAACTGCGTTATGCGCGCTATGTGGAATTGTGCACACAGTGGAAGCATAGCATTCACTTATTACCAATCAGATACATGTTTAGAAGACGCAGGGAGAGAATACTATCAACTGTAAAGTTAATGAACGCATGTTGTGTCTCGTATGCCTATGCACAAAATATTGTCTAGGTGCATTTCTTCTCTTTTTTCATTTACTGCTATCTAGTGCTATTTAACATCAGAATATCTCTTTCTATAGCTGTTTACCTACAGTGAGTAAGATATGAGAGAGTTTTCAGTTGGTCTTGAAAGAATTAAACGATGTGGGTGGGACGTAGGTTATTTATTTACAGCTCAGGTCGAGAAAGCGTGACCTTACATATGGAAATAATAGGAGTAGGAGGTCTGTGAACAAGAATTCGAGAAATTAATCAACGGAGTTCAGCCAGAACAAAGATATATATCACATCCGAGTCTACAAACAACCAAGCAGCCCAGCAGTAAAGGATGAGACTGGTTAGTTGCTGCTGTTCATTGATTGGTTTGACTGGACGGACCCACAGCTAAATAAGACGAGTTCGCTGGTGGTGGAGGTCTGAAAAATTAACATTCAATCAATAATATTTGCCTAACAAAATGGTTCAAATGGCTCTGAGCACTATGGGACTTAACATATATGGTCATCAGTCCCCTAAAACTTAGAACTACTTAAACCTAACTAACCTAAGGACAGCACACAACACCCAGTCATCACGAGGCAGAGAAAACCCCTGACCCCGCCGGGAATCGAACCCGGGAACCCGGGCACCGAAAGCGAGAACGCTGCCGCACATTTGCCTAACATGATTATAATGAATCGCTTGTGGAATAGAGGAAAACAAAGCTCGAAAAAGTGGAAAAATCATGGTTACACCGAAGGACAGCAATAAATGAGGAAAAATGTATCAAAAAATAGCGAAACCACGAATATAATGTTGGCGCAATGGCTTTAGACTAGAAACGAGAAGGTAAGCTTTTCGTAACCGTAGTCAAAATGATATACGCTGATGAGCGAAGTGTATGCCACGTCCGGGAAAGTGGTTAATTCTATGAATGCTTGTTGGGTTAACGAAGCCTTTGTGCAAACTAAAATTATACCAGATAAGTTAATATAAATTATACTGTGACGATCAATAATTTCACAACACAAGACAAACTTAGCACAATTTCTATCAGCAGACGCAATTCAAATACTCCAGACATTTACAACGGCAAGATGTAAATTGGTACAAGGAAATTACAATTTCTGTCACAGTACGAATCCATTGGCCAATGATCTAAACATGACACTTTCGATACACATAGGTCGTTAGATATCGTAGAGGATTGAAGACATGAACAGCAACCCAGTTCTAAACACCAGCAATGATATAAATACATCATAATATCACTTTTACAACAAATAAAATCGTCAAGCTAAACTTCGCAGGCTCTGGAAGCAAATATATTAAGGAAAGGCACAGGAAATGTTCCACACTGACTATAATGTGCGATGAAGTTAGCAAACGATTAAATTTTGCAACTAGGGATGTCCTCATATGGCTATGGTTTAGTGTAATTAATATAATAGGGAAACCAAGACGGAACTGGCAGTTGATACGTTGCCCTGAAGTTCCTTGAAAAAATGTGAAATACACGAAATTCAAGAGTAACACAGGATCCAGTTTAACAATTTTATCATCTGCAAGCACGTTCCAAGCGAGAAAGAAACTAAAAGAGGAAGGTAAAGGGATTTCAATATGTGAAAATAAGAGGGACAGAACTAAGATTATTGGGGTGCAATTACACTAGTAACCCGTCCAGATCACAAGAGCAATGAGTTTTAAAAGAGCCTGTAGTTTCATCAATTATAAAGTGTAGAGAAGTTGGGACAAGGAATATGAAGTGAAAATAACTTCAGAGCAGGAGCAGTGTCAATGCTTCATTGAACTAAATTGTAGCACCTATATCAATTAGAAGTAGGTCTATATTATGTAACTTGTGTCTGTTTTTATTCATATTAGTTAAGGTCACTGACTTGTGACAGGAAATTTAAAGTTTGTAATACATATATATATATATGTACAGGATGAGTCACCTAACGTTGCCGCTGGATATATTTCGTAAACCACATCAAATACTGACGAACCGATTCCACAGACCGAACGTGAGGAGAGGGGCTAGTGTAATTGTTTAATACAAACCATACAAAAATGCACGGAAGTATGTTTTTTAACACAAACCTACGTTTTTTTTAAATGGAACCCCGTTAGTTTTGTTAGCACATCTGAACATATAAACAATTACGTAATTAGTGCCGTTTGTTGTATTGTAAAATGTTAATTACATCCGGAGATATTGTAACCTAAATTTGACGCTTGAGTACCACTCCTCCGCCGTTCGATCGTGTGTATCGGAAAGCACTGCAACATACATCGCGTTTCTACAGAATGATCTGCCAACGTTGCTCGAAAATGTCCCACTGGAAACGCGTCGACGTATGTGGTATCAGCATGATGGTGCACCTGCACATTCCGCAATTAACACTAGGCTGACCCTTGACAGGATGTTCGACGGGCGTTTCATAGGACGTGGAGGACGCATAAATTGGCCAGCCCGTTCTCCTGATCTTACACCTCTGGACTTCTTTCTGTGGGGTACGTTAAAGGAGAATGTGTACCGTGATGTGCCTACAACCCCAGAGGATATGAAACAACGTATTGTGGCAGCCTGTGGCGACATTACACCAGATGTACTGCGGCGTGTACGACAATTATTACGCCAGAGGTTGCAATTGTGTTCAGCAAATGATGGCCACCACATTGAACCTCTATTGGCCTGACATGTCGGGACACATTCTATTCCACTCCGTAATTGAAAACGGAAACCACGTGTGTACGTGTACCTCACCCCTCATGCTAATGTACATGTGCGTCAGTGAAAACGACCAACAAAAAGGTGTTAGCATGTGGACGTAATGTGCTGTTCCAGTCTCTTCTGTACCTAAGGACCATCACCGTTCCCTTAGGATCCCTACGTAATTCGGTGCTCTCCGATACACACGATCGAACAGCGGAGGAGTGATACTCAAGCGTCAACTTTAGGTTACAATATCTCCGGATGTAATTAACATTTTACAATGCAACAAACGGCACTTATTACGTATTTGTTTATATGTTCAGATGTGCAAACAAAACTAACGGGTTTCCATTTAAGAAAAACGTTGGTTTGCGTTAAAAAACATACTTCCGTACATTTTTGTATAGTTTGTATTAAACAATTACACTAGCCCCTCTCCTCACGTTCGGTCTGTGGAATCGGTCCGTCAGTATTTGCTGTGGTTTGCGAAATATATCCAGCGGTAACGTTAGGTGACTCACTATATATATATATATATATATATATATATATATATATATATATATATATATATATATAACCTTTGGTTGTAACAATAGTTAATGAAAAAGTTGTCAGCCTGAAAACCAAATTAATAAACAAATGTAAAACCGACATTTCTCATTTGAGACAAATAGAGAATGATTCTGAAAAAGAACTGTGTAAACAAGTGGCGACTTGCGAAAAAAAGTGTGAACACAACACCTCACAGATACAAGGTGAAGTGAACGACCTTGAACACAAAATAAGATAAAAGAGAATTATGCCACTGACAGAATAATTTGTAGAAAACTGCTGGAGGGCGAAGAACGATTCGATCCAGCTAAAATCATAATGTTAGATTTTATGAAACACTGTGAAAGGAATTTTCTTGATTACGCAATGGATCAGGAAAAGATCAATGTTACCTTAGATGGTGACGCGAAAAGATGGGGACTAAATTTGGATACAGAACAAATTTCATTTGGAGAATTTAAACAAAAATTTATAGAGGAATACTGGTCGGAACAAGAACAGGACTGCCTATGGTGAGAGTTTATCATGGCAAGGTTGTATAACAACAGAGGCCGAAACTCATTGAAAGAGTTTTGCGAAATTTGGTATCGAAAATTGAGACATTTGAGAAACAGACGAAAAAATCCGAAATAGTGTGGGAACTATGGGAAAAGCTCCTGCGGGATTTGAAACGTTACGTACAAAGTAACCACAAAAGCTTCTCGTCGTTTTTGGAAAGAGTAGATGACGAGGATCACTGGATTGGGAACCAAGATTATCATGAAAACAGTAACAACCAGACGAGGGAAAATCACGAGCATAATGAACACACTGAGAACGAACGTTACCGTGTAAAAATGATGCAAAGAGGTAGAGGCAGAGGTCGCAGTAACACGTCATTTCGCGGTAGAACGTTTGTACCGCGAAATTACCAAAAAAGAAATGATGCGGAAAACAAAGGCCCGTGTGTTTTACAGGACAGATTCGCACGGACAAGTTTTACGGGCCCAAACTAAAGAAACCATACCAAATAAAGCAAAGTGAATTTAGAACACGAGCAAACGGCAGAGCTGCGTCACAAGACAGTGCGCGGAACAACAGATGGGGTCAGGAATGAGTGATGTACAGGAGAATATGTTGTAGGTGGTAGTTTGCGAACTAAGCCACAGCATGCACTGAACTTGGTGGAGTGATCAGCTGGCCATCGTGAGGCTGTAATAGCGGCAGTAGGAAGACATGAAGTTGAAAGGGAATTCAGTGGACCTGTTTTGGTGGAGAATATCACCAAAATGAAAGAGAAATCGGACAAATTATTAAGTAAGAGCGAAAAGGCAAACAATTTGTGTGGAGAGGAGTCATCAGGGATTGCAGAAGGACGTAATGAGTTATTTTACAGTTTAAAGCAATATGAGTGGAAAAACTCTGAAGAGGTTTATACGGCCAGATTTAATAAGAGGGAGAAATGGAAACGTCGAAAAGAGGGAATTGTGCGAAAATGGAAAGGAGATGGAAGTAGTTAAGGCTGCACAAGGTGCGTGAGCAGAAACTTTAGAGGAAGTGGTTGGTAAGAGAAAGCAACGCGCCGTGCAAAGCACTTGAGCTGCCAATGTTAAAGAAATTTTGGGCAAAAAACAGAAACATTGTCGGTATAAACAGGGATAGGGAGGGCGAGGTAATCCTCAGTTGTGTGGATCAGGCGATCCTGGGCGACGAACAACTCGTACAAGTAAATACTGTTGATAATCATGAGAATATAGATTCAGATGAATACATGCGAACCACTGAAATCAGAGACGATTTTACGAAATATGAAGTTAAAGTTGATGTCATCCAAAGTGATACTGAAGAAACGCCTGTGACTGAAAATGAAGCAGAAATTTTAGGAAATGATCTGAAAATTGAAATTGAGAAAACTAATGAAAGATCAAAAGAATAGCTGGCTTATTGTCTAAGAGTAGCGTTCATG
The DNA here is from genome assembly GCF_021461395.2 of Schistocerca americana. Classification (NCBI taxonomy): domain Eukaryota; kingdom Metazoa; phylum Arthropoda; class Insecta; order Orthoptera; family Acrididae; genus Schistocerca; species Schistocerca americana. Next base: position 483,581,276 of record NC_060130.1, read on the forward strand.
CTGGAGTCAGACAATGAATATGAAATAAATGATAGTTCAGACGAAGAAAATGTAGTAATAGAGGAAAGAGCGCAAAGCATAACGGAAAATATATCTGAAAAGCAAAACGAGGTCTTTTCTAAACAAAATCCGATGGCAGATAACGAACCGAAAAAGAACAAGCCACCTGACGATACAATACCAGGGCAAGACTTCTTTAGAGTTCTGAAAGACTTAGAAATCAAAAAATTGATACAGCCACCTGACGATACGATATGGTGCCAAGAGTTAACAAGAATCGTGAAAGACGTAAATATCAGGAAACCAAAGAAGCCCCTGGACATAGGTGAATGGGCTAGTAAAGAACAACGTACTACCACCACAATCATAAGACATGGGGCAGGTTTATTGCAGACTTTGAAAGTGTAATGAATACCCTCCATCATAAAACTGTAGGATATATACCCGAGGAAATTCTACCTCAATATAAGAGCAGAAGTATAATTGAAGAAACCTTACAGTTTCCACCCTATGTAGAACTAGATCTGAAGGAGAAAAAATACTTACTAAGAAAAAGAATGAAAGAAAAAGCGGAAGCCAGATCTCAAAGGCACCATCAGGGTTTAAAGTGACCATATTCTAAACTGGTGATTTTGTTCTGGTAAAAACTCGCGAAAAATGTAGTTAAATACACCAGGAAATTTCTAAGTTCAAATAAATATGTAATGGTCCCTTTGAAGTGCAAGGAACTCGCACACTAATGCCTATTATCATGTTTACCCCAAGTCAAAGAAGCCATTGGGTGTTCTTATCATTGTAGATTTAAAACCTTACATCCACAGATTACGGGGCCGAATGAAAAAGTGTATATGTACTTTATCAAATAGTGTTTTACGCTATATGTAATCGTTCTTGATGTTGTATTGCCAAGTGTTGTTAAGTTGGAGAAAACTTCCCCATTATCAGACTTCTGATGCATGTCTAGAGGTTTCAGATTCAGTATAACATAATGGGATATACATTACATGTAAGCTCCAGGCTATGGCTTATATAAGGACTGGAATAATGGAATATTGCAGTATGATCAGAAGGACTGCCAAATGTGTCCATAGGCAGATAAGGTGTTGATGTTCAAAATAGCAAAAGGGCTGCCAAAAGTGTCGACAGGCAGATATACATTGATGATGAAAACAATGGAGGACTGCCAAATATATAAATAGGGAAGCAAAGGGTGAAAAGTTGATATAGTGTATTGGGTATTGTGTTTTCTTAATGAACTTCATGTGTATTTCCAGCAGACAAAGCAAAAATTCTTAATGATCATATAGTAACAAATAGGTTTAGATTAACCATGTCTAATGAACATACAGTGTTGAAATTTTATCAAATATGGACTGCCAATTGCTGTTACAGGCAGCAAATTTATTTGATTATTATCTCGGTTAATGTTGTATGCATTTTGCTACGGTCTTCAAAAAATGGACTGTCTATTTGAAGTTAGTGCAGTGAGAACATGATACTAGGTTCAGTTTAAATATGTTAATATATCTATGTAAATATCAAAGAATAGACTGCTATTTTTAGAAGCAGCATTGAAAAATTTCTCTATTAACAATTTCTAAATTATGATGTAGTACATATCAAATGTAGTGTTAAAGTTTCTTGTGATATGATTGGTGGTATACTTGTTCATATTTACATACAAATTTTGAATTCTTACAATGTTCTATTCAATATTCTTGGTAATATAAAAAATTGATTACTACTTAACTTATTATTTCACAAAATAAGAATCAATTATCATAGGTGTACAGAATGGAATATTGATGCTTACCTCTTGTATTGATAAAGGTGTGTAAAAATATATTGCATTTTAGTGTATTTTCTGACAAAATATTTTATGCCCAATTCTGGTTGGATTGATAATTTTTATGACTGCTCGACACTGTGTAGGTGTTATTGATGTATCCCCATTGGGAAACTTCAATAAAACATGGAGCATATGATGCTCTATAAAATTTCTTCTCGGCGAGGCTTATGCAACTTATTAGAGCCATTCCTTATTGCCGAGAGTACCAAGCAACAGCCAAATCCACATCAGAGGGAAATTTCCATGCAAAGCTGCATCCAGTTGCCTCCTTTCCACAAGCGATGTGTACTGTGCAAACATAAATGGCTGTTTAAAATAATGAAATTTTATAATATGCTTAAGTTTATAAGATAAACAATGTGTACAGGAAACTGGTTCATGCTTAGGGCACTTGTATCGTAAAATGTAAAAGACTTCACTGTCTCTCCACAATGGAAAGGGAAGGGCGTGATTTAAAAGGTGGTTTTGGCGGTCGAACTGGATGGCTCCTTGCTGTGGACGGTAGACAGTCAGTGGCAAGCCGTTGCACAGTACACATCGCTTGTGGAAAGGAGGCAACTGCAGGCAGCTTTGCATTGAAATTTCCCTCGGATGTGGATTTGGCTGTTGCTTGGTACTCTTGGCAATAAGGAATGGCTGTAATAAGTTGCATAACCGTCTCCAAGAAGAAATTTTATAGAGCATTCGAACAGCAAGAGCCGTGAGTACAGTTAGGCACCATGTCGCTTGCCACCACAACTTCGCCTCTGCTCCACCAACTTTATGCATACAGATATGTATGAGAGTATGGACCAGTTAATTAGTGTGAGTGAGTTTAATAATAATCCAAATGTTATAAATCAGTGTTTGGAAGCATATCTTTTATCCTGATCAAGAACATATGCAGGTTCCCCTCCTAAGTGTTTATTAAAAGCGAGTATCCTGTTTCCAATACACTATTGTTGTTTATTTATGTCATATGTACAAGAATTAGTAAAAGTGAAGCGAGTTAGAATTTTAATAAAGTACTCTCAGTTTATTGCAAAGAATCATTTTGCAAAATTTCAGTGCCAGACTGTGTAAATGTTACTGTCTAAAATACCTGCTTCACAGGTGATGAAAAGAGACAAATAAGTTTTGCTCATTTGATACTTAATTTAACTTTGATTACTATCATGAACAAATTTTTGAAGTTAATTGAGCTCAGTGTTGAATAATTTGCCTTGAAAAGTAAAAATATAGACTCTTCCAAATGAAGATATGAGTTAAATTTGTTTGAATTATTCTTTGCTACCGAAGTAATCTTAGAGCTTGACTACTGACACCAAACAAGTTTATGGGTCCCCATCATATTCTTCAAATATTAAAAAGATAAATGAACGATGATTACTAATAAAGAAATCTGCTATATTTCTATAAATTGTAGTATAAACAGTGTGAATGTGGTATTATTTATTTTAATGGTGGTATTTCTATGTCAGTTAAATGAGAAGCCCATCCTGGTAAATTTTAATTCTGCACTTCTTGCAGGAACATTTCAGTACTGATCCACGTAACAATATTGAGTGTAGGTCTTATTAGTGTGAGTTTGGTACGGTTTTGCTTTCTATGATTACTAGTTGTACATTATTGGTGACTGCTGCTACAGACAGCTCAGAACGCCCTGTGTCAGTTTGTATCCAATGTGCTATTGAAAGGGAAATTTTAATGAAAGTCACTTCAGTAACTAATATTCAATTTTCTTAAAAATATGTATTCTCAAATTAGTTTGGCTAATTGGGCTGGCGACTGTTCGGTTTTTCATTCGTATATGAATAATACTGCTTTCATTAACCCCAAAGTTTAAGCTTGTTTAGTTTTTCTGTTAATTGCACTCTATTCAGAATTATAGTCAGATACCTTCATCCATTAGACACACGCACCGTCAAAACTCAAAATACTCCCAGAGGGTTAGTTTGTGTCACAGCACGTAAGTGTTATACGAGGCTGTTCCTGTGACAGGACTTAATGTTCGGTAGTTAGGGAAGATAGGCGTATAACGTGTAACAAGGTAGTGTTATAAGTTGTTATGTTATAGGTAGAAGTTAAGAAGAACGTAGTGCCTTAAAATAAGGAGCAATATATAATAAAATAATATTAATTCTGCCAGGACATGTAAAATACAGTGAGAAGTATCGGGTATTAGAGTATGTAATGAGAGAATGTTGACAGGTGACTAATGATGACGTCCAACCGTTAAGGGCTTCAGAACCCGTGTATAGTATGGGGAAGCCACTCCATGCTTAAAGCAGACAAGATTTCGACTCAAGCACACTGTGTCAAAGAAAGCTGAAAAAAAAACTCAACAACCTGAAAGAAATATATATTTTGGGAAATCTGAAATAAGGAGTAAACAACGATGTATATGGAGAGAAAAAAGGTTCAAAGTACGATATTATCCTCTTTTTCGGGGTCAGAGGGAAAAAACAGAGTTTGCAATTTTTTTCATTTGCATAGCATTGAAAAGCCAATATTGCAGAACTCCACGCAGCTGTTTATGGAAGGCACAAGATAAATATTAAACGTGAAGGAATAATTTTCTACATAAGAACATATTTCAAGAAAATTTATTTCAGATGGTGATCCAATATTTTCATAGTTTCTGATACGTTGCAGTCTAATAGCAGAATGTAGTGTGGTATTACACATGAAAGTTGCTAAAGAATTAGGTCAAAAGTGGAAACATTCTTAAAATATCTTAAGCAAAGAATGAGCCCGGATAGAAGAGCGTTACATTTCGCTTCTGGAATTTGAGTGGCGCAGACAACATATCAAATCTACCAGGCGGATTAACAACGAGGGGTGGTTGGTTGGTTGGTTGGTTGGCTGGTTGTTTGGGGAAGGAGACCAGACAGCGTGGTCATCGGTCTCATCGGATTAGGGAAGGATGGGGGAGGAAGTCGGCCGTGCCCTTTCAGAGGAACCGTCCCGGCATTTGCCTGGAGTGATTTAGGGAAATCACGGAAAACCTAAATCAGGATGGCCGGACGCGGGATTGAACCGTCGTCCTCCCGAATGCGAGTCCAGTGTCACGAGGGGTGGTGTGCCGGCCTAACTTGGCACGGTTTATTAGCGTTTTCCCACATCCGCATAGGTGAATACCTCGCTGTAGCCACGTCCTACCAATAGTTGAACTTTACCAAAATTACGGTTCAGTAGTTTAGGTGCAGTTCATAAATGATATAGTAAACTGTAGAATTGCCGGTAGTATTGCTGGCATTGGTAGGGAAAGAAACACAAATCATTGTGTGAAAGAGAAAATGGGAGCAGTTTCCTTGTTATTGTTTCTCTTTGTTTGTTTCTTGGTTTGATTTACACATAATTAGAACCGCCCATCTTTCAGCAATAGTCAGTTGCATATTTTATACCCTTACAAAATATAAATTGTTTTTTATAATTAAGAAAAATCAGTTCATTACGTAACTTCTGTGCTCTTATGTAAACAAAGCAATTACTTTTGATGTAAGTACAGTTTACATGCACAAACATAAAGAAAAATCTATAAAATTGCTTTTTTTAAATTTTGTACTCAATAGAAAGTTCTTCAGCATGATCAAAGGCAAGAGTTATTATTTATAAGCGAGAAACATGTTTTGTATAAGGTCGACAAAGTACTGAAGCGATGTTTCATGTGTATTTGTATTCCGTTCTTTTTTTATATTTTACATGTTTCTGAGGAAATTGTGTTTTCTATCGCTATATGACAAATCCGTATTTTTGTATATTACATACAATATAGCTCTGTTTCACATTACATATCAACAACTTCCGAATAAAACCTGAATTGAACACTGACAGTTTGAGTTTTGTTCTAAATACTGTTTATTTTTAAGTAACAGGCGACAAACCAAAAATGTTCCATACATTATTTGGTCCTTTATATATCCTCGCACAGTTTATAGACTTTCCACCACTTCTGGTTTTTAGCGGAAGTCAGTAAGATACTGATGGCATATATAAGCAATGGGATCGAAATAAAGTAAAGCTTGATAGGTATGGAATACACTTAACGCAGTTACGGTCTAAACTGACCAAGGTTAGCAGAAAACTATCGTTGTCTTCGCTTACTTCCGACAGTCTACGGTAGCCAACGGTAGTTTTGTGACTCTATAAGTTATGCTTCATTTGCACTATTCACAAATGTTTAGAAAACACACTCACACTTTCATGTTAGATAACACTCAACGCAAACAGATGAGATACGAACACACCGTATTGACAGGAGGGGGGGGGGGGAGGGGGGTCGGAGACAAGTAAAGTATCCTGTCAACCTCTACTACAAACACTCCCAAATTCAGAATAGCATGTTGAACCCGAGAAGACACAGGACGACCAGGATAATTAAGAAAATTTGTTATAAGCAAAAAGGCTTGTGTATGATGAAGTGTGGCCATCAGAGCGATACAGTATAGCCTTCTAAACAATTAAATAGTGCAAGCAAGAGCAAATTTAGGATAAGAAACTATGGGGCACCACACCTCCCGCTAGGCCATCCCTTCCACAGCAGACGTGAACTTGCATGCTGACCTCCGCACGCAGCGTTGTGACAGCTGTGGATGCATTTGACACCACCTAGCCGTGTGGTCTGTCACCTTGCAAACTCACGTTTGCTGCCGACACGGTATCCTAGCTCCATTTCTTGTTCCTATAACAACAACGTTCTGTAGCATTGGTGAATGACGTTTCCGCACAAGGATTCCCTTTCCTAATCCGTTTCTCAAGGCGACCTCTAGAATCGCTCTATGTCTGTAAATCGTACACTATGGATACTATGTTTGTATTAAAAATATATTTTTTGTATTTGAAATGTTTCTGATATGTATAGAATGAAACAGACATGACATTATATTATTGTGTTTTGTGTTGTAAGTACACTGTGGAATTAGGCATAATTGGCCAATACATGTTACTCCATTCATTATTTACGTTATTTAACATTTATGAAGGGCTTCTAAGTATTTTATTTTATGATGTTTTACTTATGCATATCCCCACTTTGTGTCAAGGTTGCTTGGTGTGTGTCTGTCACAAACTTTGTGGACAAATTAGTAGTAGATTAGGACAATGCTGACAAACGTAGCTCTTAAATGCTTTGGAATGAATACAGTACGGAATACTTGAGGGAAGACAGTGCAAGAGTTGCAAACCGTGTATGAAATTTGTTTACAAATCAAAGTAACATAAACATTGGAACTTTTTCGAGTAAAACGTTTTACAATGTTTTATTATCGAGCACTGCAATGTCTGTGAACTGTAAGAGGCTCAGTAGGACTGACTGTCGTCGTTTTCTGACAACACTGGAGGGACCGATGGATAGGACGAAAGTGTGTAGAGTTGACACCACTTTGATGGTAAGGAAAAGGATACAGGTAGCACCCAGAGCTAAGCGAATGGCCGAATGATCGCCCCATCTGTAAGCTTTATGGCCACTGTGCTACGCACATACTGAACGGCTTCGATTTTTGACATCTGCATCTACATATACAAGATGATTCTGTGACGATGTTACAAACTTTTAGGAGTGATTGAAAAGGGTAAACGAATCAATCTGAGGTTAAGATCCCTAGTCCGGAAGCGAAAGAGTCGAAAAGTATAAGAGAAACTCTACTCTGTCTCGGCCTTAGCCTCGCGCAGCATTCAGAGTAAGGGAATTAACAACGAATGCTGTCCATGACATACAGAATTCCCATTAAATTCTCCTCATTACCCTAAGATAATATCCGCTGTAGATATACAAGTAACGGGGTGTGTAACTCAATGTCAGAGAATCGGAAACACTAAGAATGCAGAACGGTAGTACTGAATTCCAATTATTAGCACAATATTTAGAAGCTACTACATTTACAAAGTTCCAAATGGTGTCACTCAGCATCAGTGCAGGCCTAGCATCGTTCGTCAAAATTCTGTCGTACCTGCTCATATATCCCCAGCGTCGTTTGAACAGAATCTTAGGAAGCGAGAAGTGCTGCCTGGAAATGTTCTTTAGCTTCGACAGGAGTGTCGTACATAAGACTTCTCACATTTCCCCACACAAAGAAGTCTAGTTGGCTGCGACCATACGAACGTGCTGGTCTCGAAACAAGACGTCCTCTGCCTATCCTATTTTTAGTGAATGTCTGAGCCAGGTAGTCACAAACCTTCAGTCCAAAGAGAAATGGGGCTATATCATGTTACAACGACCTTCAGTGACGAATATAATTCTACTGAATGAGCGCTACAAACTTATGCACGAATCCAGTACAATAACCTCACTGAAACCGAAGTATTGTTGTTGCCTTTTGCACTATGAAGAGATAGCTTGTTACATATTATGCTAGATAAGTGTGAGTACTGAAAATCACTCGCTTTCTTTATGCTGTTCCAAGCCAGAAGATAACCATACACAACACGTGACGAATGTGCAGGTTCCAGTAATGTATTGCCACTAGAATACTACACATCTGTCACATGCGGTGCAGGAGTTCCAATGGATCCAGAGGTGAAGCTGAGATTCGTCTTCGTTGTATGCAGTGATCATAATGTATGTATATGGGTTTCTTAGCATACAGAGTTTGTAGTAGCATGTGACTCACAAGTCCACTTGTCAGTCAATACCAACCTCCTCATAGCATGATATAACTGCATCCTCATGACGTCTTGGAGTCGATTTCATTAATATCTGCGAAACGAGAAACAGCAGACATTAGTTATACTTTAATCAGCATTACACTCTCCATATTGTTATGGTACTGAATTTATGGATCATAGTTTATGCAGAAGATACTGTGACACTGATTAATCGTATGTTTGTATCCACTGATTGGTACACAACAAGTGTATTACAAGAGCCAGTTAATGAAGCAGTAAATGTGTTTAATCTGTGAATTATTCTGTTTTAAAACACCGCTAAAATTTAGGCTGTAAGAAATGTAAAGCACTTCATCACTAAAATGTTACAGTAACGGAATTTCAACCAATCAATATTGTCAGTAGCCCTGCGAGAGATACATCGCCATGAGTGACTGCTTCCATCCAGAATATCCTCAGCTACTAGAAACCACGTCTTATCTAGAATGAAGAGAGTAATTTCGCTGTAGTATATCGGCTATTCTTCAAATAACTAAGACAGTGACATAAATGTAAAACTTAATAACTAAATATGTTTCTTGCCTTTGCAATTGTGTTGTTACTTTGCAGATACAAACTTCAAAATAAACGCTTGTATATTTAGTATGAATGCACGACACAAAGACCTTTTATGTTATATGCAATAAACGATTGCTAATATGACAAATTAACAGAGTTTAGTCTGTAAATATCTTGTCGATAAAATTTAATATTGTTTGGCTAGGACACATTTTTCAGGGACATTTAAGGCACAATTAATTACTATCGTAAAACAGTTTCTTAAGAACGGAGTGTCACACATGAAAGCTTGCGAAATATCTCATGCTTATAGAGAAAGGTGAGTCTAGCGAAACTTCTCAGAGATATTGGATTAATCTTCAATACTATTGGGAAGAATATCTGCAGAAAATCTAGATCAGATGTACGACAGTAAACTTTCCAGATGGATTTGACAACTATGTTCAAACCAACAGTATAACATGTCAGTTGGTAACATAGCTCTCTAGAAAACAAGGAAAAATTTTATCTCTCAACGAAGAGCTCTATTATCAGCGAAAACCACACGCTATGTGGAGCCCATTATCTATCCAAAAGAATATTCAGAAACTTCTTGGTCGATAATATAGCGTTCGCACACACTGAGTGGGACTAGTTGTGGGAAACACCTTTCATCTACTGACTCACAGTGAACACAAAAACCTACATATACAGCTGTAATGGTAACAGAGAGACCATAAATTATCAACGTGTGGATCCAATTGCCCGTGAGCTGTGTTATATGAATACTGTTCGGCGAATAGAATTTATTCCGATAGATTTATGTTTAACCTCAAAATTAGATATAAAGAGCACACCAGAGAAAGTTAAAAATACCCATCCACATTTTTTCAACATTTATAAGCGGAGAAACACGACCTAAAACCCATTAACGAAGCACTAGAAATCCTCCATATCACGCAGAAGGGAATATTCATGAACATCCTTGAGGAGATAGATATATATTCACATGCATACAGTAACCCAACAAATTTACTGAACAAACTAACTGACCTAAAGCACAAATATAAAAGTTTTTTCAAATTATAAATCGGGAAAACGGGTAAAATAATAAAATCAGAGACTCTATACAACACATATCCATAGTGACAGCGATAACAATATGAGTAGTATAAAACAGAGACAGAACACCAACAAAAATCATACACAACAACAATTACCACGAAAAAAATTGAAAAACGTAAAATGCAAATCTCAAATCAAACTAAAACAAACCTTAGGCAGAAACATAATTAGAAACAAACCTGTATAAAAATAACAATAAACAACTGAATTTCACACATCACTTATTTTTATGGCTCTGAGCACTATGGGACTTAACATCTGAGGTCATCAGTCCCCTAGGGCCTAGAACTTAGAACTACTTAATCCTAACTAACCTTAAGACATTACACACATTCATGCCGAGGCAGGATTCGAACCTGCGACCGTAGCGGTCGCGCAGTTCCAGACTGAAGCGCCTAGAACCGCTCGGCCACTCCGGCCGGCTACTTACTTATAATAGTGACTACGTGAACATATAATGTGGCTGCTGCACTGTCATTCAAGCTGCCAGAAAAATACCGTATATGGAAAGCAAGTAATATCCGACATACAACTCCAGTGTACACCTGGGAGAAAGCAATAATTCTAAAACAGACAGGGCATGACAAAACGATGTTACATCTAAGATAAAACAACTAACGATATATTATAGCTTTTCAAATTATTGTTGGAAGAGCATTATATTAAGGCCTTCTTATTAATGCATTTATAGAGCATCTGACTATGGCAATTTGCTGAAATGGGCTCATCGTGAATTAGGTAAAATATAAACAATTTACATAGCAGTGTAGCTGGATTTATTCATAATAATCATGTCATTGAAAGACATATTTTGCACTATGGGCCCCAAAGAACAACCAGTTAAGAATGTTTTGGGCTGGATGTGTATGAGTACACATATAATAATCATTCAGCATTAATTTCTCTGGTAGGTAATATAACAGAATGTAAGAACATTCTGCCAGTAACCTCCTGTAACACGGTGAATCACTTTTTTACTAAAATACTTAAATTTTAAGTATAAATTTCAGACAGAATTAATATCAGCAGTGCATTGCTATACTCTTTCGTGAAGCTATGTCATTTCATTGTAATACAGTTAAGTGAGGTAGCACCCTTAACTTATTTCTCATATTTACGTGATCCGTAGAAAACGAGTCATGTTATGACATGTAATAAGAAATGTGATGTCTTCTGACAAAATATAGTACTTTTTGAAACGCTATTAAGATCCTCAAACACCCATTCAATTAACATTACCTCATTACATTAATCTTCGAAAGATCCCTAGGGTTTACAGTAAGCATAAGCTCAATTACTCTGTGTCTCAGTACGAAAACACACGTTTCTCTCACGCTACAGATCAAATACGAAAACAGATGAATGACATAACAACTATAGGTAGATATGTGCCTTATGTTACTGATTTGCTAGAATACTTATCTGCTCTTTTTCATATGTTAATTCCGTATTTAATAAACATAAAATACAAATTATATTTGTGTTATTTATAAGAATCACTCAACTTTTGCAGCTGAATTTTAGTTTAGATCTTAATTAAACAACTGAAATTGAACTTGGGGGTTTTCTTGGTACCACTTGTAGTGTTAGAGATAAATTATGCTTTTTAATGGCATTGTGCAACACAACGCAGCTATCAGAAGCACTTATTACGAATAGCGTTGTAAATTTCTTTTTATTCGGGTAATTCAACAAAGAAGCGATTAGACTTTTTGATTCGACTGAAATGTGGACACACAGCTTATTTGTCCATTCACCTTAAGGATGCCGTTGAGTAAACTGTTGATGGCAGTTTTTAACGTTTCACTGGGCAATGTCAGAAGTTCACCATGCACAACAAACGACAGAAGTGCGTGCTCCAGTAATGTTGGTCACTAGAGTATGGCTTCTTTGTCAACATCATTGCAAGAATTTTATTGCTTCCTGAGCTGATTTTCAAATATTTCTTTGTAATGTGAATAAATGTAATGGAATAAATGTATATAGGGACAACTACAGAGCCCTGAATAGGCTTCAAGAACGTGACTCAAGGTTCCGTTCGACGGGCTACCTATGTACATCTTCCATTTTCCCCAGAACAGATTTTATCAAGACGTGGAAAATGTGAAACGGAGCACTTTCTTAATGTTGTTATTGTGGTGTCACCGCCAGACACCACACTTGCTAGGTGGTAGCCTTTAAATCGGCCGTGGTCCGTTAGTATACGTCGGACCCGCGTGTCGCCACTGTCAGTGATTGCAGACCGAGCGCCGCCACACGGCAGGTCTAGAGAGACTTCCTAGCACTCGCCCCAGTTGTACAGCCGACTTTGCTAGCGATGGTTCACTGACAAATTACGCTCTCATTTGCCGAGACGATAGTTAGCATAGCCTTCAGCTACGTCATTTGCTACGACCTAGCAAGGCGCCATTATCAATAGATATATGACTTGTGATGCCTGTACCGTCAGACCGATATACACCACTTCTGGATTAAAGCTAAGTATTCTACCAGTTACCTCCTGTTTTGCTAGTCTTATTTCTCTGACCTGTTCCAGACCTCACGCCAATCTGCATGAGCTTAAAAGCGTGCGTTTCGGCCTCCTCTAGCAACACGGTGTTGGCTCTTCTGCCAACACTTCAGTTATCAATATTAAAGTACACCTCTTGTAAATCATTGGCCTGTTACAAAGTTAAAAAATACTTTTCTAAGCACAAAGCAGCACTCAAAGGAAAAATTACCACTTTTAATTAGTGAGGCAACAGATTTAAAATAATTACTAATTTTTCGACAAAATCCATTCTTTTTGTAGTACATAAAATTTATACCTTACAGATAGAGATAATAGCGAAAACCTCTTGATTACAGCCAATCGATGGTCTCATGAAGTATTGTGATTCGATGACTTTGCGATTAAAAATGCGTTGCACGACAGCTTTAGTTCGTCAGTTGCCCATAGATTCCATACTATAACTTTACCTTTTACGTAGTATTGAACATCAGTTCCTATGCGACTACAGACAATACGCTGTTCGAAAAATATCCCAGCACCAAGATTTAATTAATGTAGAGTAACGAAATTTAGAAAATCCATTTGTCTAGGTAAGAAACTTTAGTAGTAACGTTACAAGATCACAAGTTTATGTCTGGGCGAGAAAACCCGTTGCAAATATGAAATGTTGCTATATTAACAACTCTTGTTACCGCCAGAATGTTGAACGCAATCGCGAACAAGTCCTTGATTTGTGCCGTACTGGTTCTGTACGTCAGTTTAAGACATGGACTTCGATGCCTGTTGGGGCCGTGCTGTTCTAGGCGCTACAGTCTGGAGCCGAGCGACCGCTACGGTCGCAGGATCGAATCCTGCCTCGGGCATGGATGTGTGTGATGTCCTTAGGTTAGTTCGGTTTAATTAGTTCTAAGTTCTAGGCGACTGATGACCTCAGAAGTTAAGTCGCATAGTGCTCAGAGCCATTTGAACCATTTTTTGATGCCTGTTGGACTTCATCGGTCAACACAGGCACAGCTAATGCTTCTTTTGGATGACACGACGAGTTCGACTGGAGACAGATCTGGTGATCGAACATGCCATGGTAACAAGTCGACACTCAGTAGATCATCTACATTCCAACTGCGTTATATGGACGAGCGTTATCCTGTTGGAAAACACCCGCTGGAATGATGTTAATCAATGGCTGCACAACTGGTAAAATCACAAGACTAACGCACAAATTTAGAGTGAGGGTGCGTGGGATAACGACGAGAGTGCTCCAGTTGTCATTCGAAATGGCACCTCAGACCATAGTTCCAGATGTAGGTCAAGGTGTCTAGCACGCAGGCAGGTTGGTTGCAGACAATAGCTAGGCCTCTTTTCAACTAACAAACGACCTCCATTGATACAGAGGCAGAAACGGTTTTTCGGCAGAAAACACAACAGACCTTAATCTAAATGAATTCGAAAACGTCGGTGGTTAATGATCGGATTAATGCCCGCTACTTGGGCGTCTGGATCGGGGATAGCCTTGAAGTAACCGATTTGTAATAATTCGTTGTGTTACTCTTGTGTCAACTGCTGCGCGAATTGCTGGTGCAGACGCACTTCGATTCGCCGCATTCGTACGCCGAACACGACCGTCTTCCCTCTCGATAGAGTTATGTTGCCGTCTGGGCCGGCTGGCCGGTGTGGCCGTGCGGTTCTAGGCGCTTCAGTATGGAACCGCGTGACCGCTACGGTCGCAGGTTCGAATCCTGCCTGGGGAATGGATGTGTGTGATGTCCTTAGGTCAGTTAGGTTTAAGTAGTTCTAAGTTCTAGGGGACTGATGACCTCAGATGTTAAGTCCTATTGTGCTCATTTGAACCGCCTGGGCCGGAGTTTCTTGCGACCTTACCTCCCCCTCACTAACACTTCCTCCAGACGTGAAGCGTGGCTGCATTCGTGCCAAGTCGTTGTGCACTGTCGCGGAAAGGACGTCCAGCATCGCGGTTAATCTCAGCGAGTTGGTGATGATGGTTTCTTCGTCGTCTTAAAAGCATTCTTGACTAACATTAACCCACAACATCCAATTTAGAAGGTAACTAACACTAACGACCGTTACAGACTTTATTTAAAGCCAACCTGATCTGCGTTCTCATAGTGATGGTACAAACGCCCCTCCGATGCAACTTACGCGACACTTTAAAATGTTGCGATGCTTTTTCGTCAATGTGGAATAAGAGCCATTGCTTGTCGTATCTGAATCAAACAGTTCTTCTTCTTCTCGTGCCTTTGTTCCGCATCGGCGTAGGGTCGTTATGGTTATTAACGATTTGGCATCGTTAACTTAAGAGATGGGCGAATATCTTCCTGTCACCACCCCATTTGCCCAGGATGGAATATACAGGGTGTCCCAGCTATGTTGTCCACCCAAAATATCTCTGGAACAATAACGGCTATTGGAAAACGACTTTGACCGGTATCAATGTAGGGCTGGGGCTCATGAATGTACATATTTGGAAACATTCTAAAACGAAAGCATATGTGTTTTTTAACACGAACTTATGTTTTTTCAAATGGACCTCCTATATTTTTTCTTCAGCAATCCATAGCATGACAAAGCACATACACAATGGCGTTGATTGCATCGCAATATTCCCATTACATCCCGAGATATTAAGACGCGAAGTTGACGCATGAAACACCCGACATGAACTGCTAGCGCACGTCCTGAGGCTCTGGCGTGAACCCCATGCTGCCCGTAATCGCGATGTGATTGACATGCGTAATCACACTTCCATACTTATCAAGAGGTCCGAAACGAATAATACGGTCTGCTGCCATCCTGCCTTAACGTCGTACATTCCAGCAGGTATTTGTCCCATAGGCTAGGGGGAATGCGGTTCTGTAACATATCTGTGTACCGCAACGTTAGTCACAAAGTTAACTTCGCTTATCGTTAATCCGTTACTAAAAAGGTAATGCCGTTCAACGTTAAAATCTTACTTTATTGTAGATCTAGCGCAAGTGACAGTTAATCATTCACTCGTAATAGTAAAATACAAGTTGATGGTTTTAGTGAAACGAGCAAGTGGACTAAAAGTTTTAGCGTTGTTTAGGTAAAAATGTTTTGATTTGGGAAGTTCAGGTAGGACATAGAAGATGAATGTAATCATGTTTAACCAATTAGTTTTATTATCACATAATTATCAATGTTATGTTTATCTAATGCGTTAAATGACAAATTGTTGCAAACAAATGTTTCTTAACAGCACTGGGTAAAATGGCCCGTTGTAGAAACTTCCACTGTGATACCAGCACTACATACTAAACATAGCGTTCACATCTCATGCTCAAGGTGATGCCCATTGGCTTGCATACATAGGGTCACTCTGCGGATGAAGGATGCCTTACTTCGTGCTACTGTTTCTTCTTTGATGGCTGTACAAGCATCAATAATGCGTTGCTTCATGTCGTCTGGTGTTGTTGGTTCATGTTGGTAAACAGCATCCTTCACTGCTCCCCAAAGAAAATAATCCAGCGGTGTAAGGTCCGGAGATCGGGGAGGCCACCTAACTGGGCCACCTCGTCCAATCAACCTACCAGGGAACTTACGGTTCAGAAGTCGTCGTGCTCGTAAGGCGTTATGTGCAGGGCATCCGTCATGCTGATACCACATGACCATTCACCGGTTCAGAGGTACGGCGTCCAAGAGAACCGGAAGATTGTGTCGTATAAATCTGGAGTATTGTCTGCCATTTTGGATGCCATTTATAAAGAAAGGTCCGATAATGGTATCTCCAATAATCCCACACCAAACATTAACTTCCCACAGACGTTGATGCTCTACCTGACGGAGCCATTTCGGATTGTCTGCGGACCAATAATTCATATTCCTCATATTGATAATTCCTTTGTTGGTGAATGATGCCTCGTCGGTAAAGAGAACATCTGCAAAAAAATTTAGATTAGTCAGAAGTTTTTGCTGAGCCTACCGACAAAATGTTACCCAACTGCGGAAGTCATTTCCATGAAGATCCTGGTGTAAATGAACATGGTAAGGATGAAATTTATGGCGTTTAAGAATACGCTGTGCACTTGATTTCGACACACCAACTTCACGTTCAATTTGACGTGTGCTGATTTGAGGATTCACAGCTATGGTAGCGAGCACAGCAACTTCAGCACGTTCATCTGTGCGTGTTCTAGGATGATGTCGAGGTCTTGGATTTAAGCTTCCTGTTTCACGTAGACGAGATATGAGACAACCAAACATCCGGCGCGAAGGCGATGGGTTGTCAGGGAATCGTCTTCTGTACAGTCGTTCTGCCTGAACAGCATTTCGTCCACCTACAACAGGGTACAGTACAGGTATGTAGAGTAGGGTAGAATACAGACATATTAACTTAATAATCACAATGTTCGCTAACAGTACTATCAACAAAGAAGCAATCTCATAACGTATTTCCCGTCAACGTACATTCTCCATAGATCAGCAGCATATCTACCATATCTTCATGTGTGTACATTACACTTTACAGTATAAGTTCCACAACACAACGTTTATTCACACAGGAGTTTGCATGGGTCGCAAATCATAAACAAGGCGAAGTGGTAACTGTGGCAGTAGTGGGAATCACGTTGGACTCTTGACTAGGTAGATGTCAATCACACCGCGATTACGGGCAGTATGGGGTTCACGCCTGAGCCTCAGGACGTGCGCTAGCAGCGCATGTCGGGTGTTTCAAGCGTCAACTTCGCGTCTCAATATCTCGGGATGTAATGGGAATATTGCGATGCAATCAACGCCATTGTGTATGTGCTTTGTCATGCTATGGATTGCTGAAGAAAATATATAGGAGGTCCATTTAAAGAAACATAAGTTTGTGTTAGAAAACACATATGCTTTCGTTTTAGAATGTTTCCAAATATGTACATTCATGGGCCCCAGCCCTACATTGATACCGGTGAAAGTCGTTCTCCAATAGCCGTTATTGTTCCAGAGATATTTTGGGTGGACAAGATAGCTGGGACATCCTGTATGTACCCCATCTCTGTGCACTGTGACCGTACCAAGGGGTTTTGCCAACTTTGTGGAGGGTGACGAATAATTGTTTTGTAAAACTTGCGAAAACTAAAGTGTCGGTTCACTTTTCCTCTATAAATCATATCGGAGTTACCATGTGCTAATGCACGAAAATACGACCCACACGCAACACAGCATAATACAGTTCAATGGACCTCAGCAAGATGTGGTTGGATTTAATAATGTAGCTGTGCTATACGCCTAACGACTTCAGCTCACACCTGTCGCAATGTACCGAAAATATTTTTAAAATAAATACGTGCAGAAATTACTAAACAAGAAATTATGTATGCACTCAAAGTTGTTTAAAGTTATGTGTAACTCTCGTTTATTGCTCTTCCCATAAACACAAACAGTAAAAAAGGTGAAAGAAATATAAATGACGGTCTATGCTTGAGAAATCACAGTGCGATTGAGGGCTTATATATCAGTGGAGGCTATCACTCAATTCACGATAAATGCCATAAGCTTTCCCTAAGAGAATCATTAAAGTTCCACAGTAACAGTTAAAACTACAAGTTGTAGACTGGATTCCCCCTAAAATTACTCGAAGTCCAAGTTGCAGCTGGGTGTAAGAGCCTAAAATTGGTAAAGTCCACTGGAGCGTAAGGTACGCGCAATTGGCACACCATGAATTGCTGTAAGTCCATATTGGGCACTAAGAATAATTCCGCACACGCAAAGAAAAAAAATAGTTAGTCCCTACAAACCGACACACCACAAAATTCACTATATCTAGATTGGAGTCTTACAATAGTCCAGCGCACCACAAACCATAGCTTTGTTGCCTATCATCAAACGCAAAAACTCACAGAAACAGGCCACCAAGACAAGTCTCTACCGAACTCCCCCTCCTAAAGATGGTCAACGCCCTTACAAATCCTCGGTCTACGAGAGATGGAGTCATCTCAAGAACATGGTAAGACAAATGGCGAAATTCATAATTTAAACATTTAACATACAGACACACATCAAAAGAAGTTTTGCATCATCCCGGACCCCAGAACTTCTGAAGATAGACGTTGACTGCACATATTGTATCACAGCACAGTCCCTTTGACTGTTCAGATATGTCACTATACCTCCCAAAGATATGAACAACTATGCATGAGCAGCACCTATTAGACGGCGGGGATCCGACAGCCGATCAGTTCCAGTTACACTCCTGGAAATGGAAAAAAGAACACATTGACACCGGTGTGTCAGACCCACCATACTTGCTCCGGACACTGCGAGAGGGCTGTACAAGCAATGATCACACGCACGGCACAGCGGACACACCAGGAACCGCGGTGTTGGCCGTCGAATGGCGCTAGCTGCGCAGCATTTGTGCACCGCCGCCGTCAGTGTCAGCCAGTTTGCCGTGGCATACGGAGCTCCATCGGAGTCTTTAACACTGGTAGCATGCCGCGACAGCGTGGACGTGAACCGTATGTGCAGTTGACGGACTTTGAGCGAGGGCGTATAGTGGGCATGCGGGAGGCCGGGTGGACGTACCGCCGAATTGCTCAACACGTGGGGCGTGAGGTCTCCACAGTACATCGATGTTGTCGCCAGTGGTCGGCGGAAGGTGCACGTGCCCGTCGACCTGGGACCGGACCGCAGCGACGCACGGATGCACGCCAAGACCGTAGGATCCTACGCAGTGCCGTAGGGGACCGCACCGCCACTTCCC